>NW_028233344.1:0-1200000 GCF_057557595.1 Rhyacophila brunnea
ATTATGCGGATTCTTCTTGAAGCTTAGACCCAAAAAAGGGTAATTAAAATATAAATTGTCCTTTCTAGCCTTAGATTTAAAATCTTATGAGAACTTTGATGCATATAAATAATTATGTAAAGTTATTTTACAATAGAAAAATCACTTTAAGAATTAAAACCAGGTA
This sequence comes from Rhyacophila brunnea, assembly GCF_057557595.1. Taxonomy (NCBI): domain Eukaryota; kingdom Metazoa; phylum Arthropoda; class Insecta; order Trichoptera; family Rhyacophilidae; genus Rhyacophila; species Rhyacophila brunnea. Next base: position 167 of record NW_028233344.1, read on the forward strand.
TTTTATAAAATCATCAGAATAAATCTAGCTTTAAATGTTCTTAATCATTTTTGGTTCCGAATAGCTTATCCAGTATATCAAATTAAACATATATAATGTTTTTTAATCTAAAAGGAAGAAAAACTTATATAAATTGAATATTTCCGATAAACGCAAAACATGAATCAGGCTTTGCATTTTTATGCTTGATTAACATATATAAACATTTATGCGCAAAATCATTATATTGAAATAATAAAATTTAATCCTGGTCCATTTATTTAAATAAAATTAGCCCTGAAAACGATTCAAATGATATGTAACGTAAATAATCAGTCTATTGCCAAATAATGTTTTGTGAACTCTTTTTAGTAAATAAAATATTGTGTATATTTTTACTCGATGCTAGTGCGTTTAGTTTAAGTTCGAAAATCGATACCATTCATGAAGAATATATTCAAAACAATAAACGTACAACTAAAAAAAAATTTATGCATTGTTGGTACTTTATTTTATAAAATAAAACATTTTGTTCATAAACTTTTATAAAAAAGATTAGGATTTTATTTCTATTGGTAGAAATGACGTTTTAGCATTTTCATAAAATAAGGAAAACTCCATATTTCAGATGCAAATCATATAAATTGAAAAAAAACACGATATACTGCATCCTATTGCCCTAATTTTTCTTAGTATGTTTTTGAGAGTTTTATATCTCTAAATTTTAAATCAAGTTTTACTTTTCTTAGTTCTTATGCAAACAACACTTCAAAATATAATACAAGTATTTTATTGCTGTTTTATTATAATATAAGCAAAAAATTTACCTTTTTAATATCTAATATATAAATTAAGAATAACAATTTAGGTGATTTTGTGATTCATATGATTAAATTACAATAAAAAATTCTTTGACTATACTCTAAATTTTTACTGAGACTTGGCTTAAATAAACAGGTAAAAATCGAGGGTATAAAAAACTGTTTCAGTGGTAAAAAAACGCTTATATTTGGGGCTATAAGTATGAATTCATATGTTCTTCAGTGCTATATAATATAACGATGGGGTTTTTTAACTATGTTTTACGATTGGTAGTATTCAAAAAATCATATTAATATAATTTTTAGGTGGTAATCAATCTCAACGTAAAATAAAATTCATAAACTATATATTTGAGCATGATTAATACGCATTATCACAAAAAGATTGTCATAAATTCTTTCTAGATTTCGCAAAAAAATTAAACTTTAAAATGTTATCAATGTAATTTATTTCATTGATTTACACGTATGTTTTTTTTCTTGTTTAAATTAAATCTTTTTTTTTCCGCAAAAAAAAGTAACACATCCGCCTATATAGTCAAGAAAAAACATGTGATGACTATTCCTATATTTACAATACGCAAAAACAGATCAATATTTGTTATAAATCAGCATATTAACTGTTCGAATTTTTAAGAAAAAAAATAATATGTATAAATATTTCGCACTGCAAAATGCATAGTAACTGCTGAAATTATTACTTAATGGTTAGAAATAAAGTTTTAACTTGAAAAAATGTACATACAAAAAAATTAAAATTAGTTATTTCTTTATTTTTTAATTTATCATATAGTATCTTATAATGTTTTATTTGTGTTTTATATTGGTATGATCATTTTTCACAGCCTTGAAATTACAGATTTCAAAATAATGATATAATGAATAGTTTTATTATATATAGTAAGTTTAAAACAGAAATGATGTGAATTTTCAAATACAGAACCCTAGATTTTGTTTTTATAATTACATTGAACGAAAAATCAATTTTTGAAATTATTCAATCAGAATATTTGGCAAACGTAAATGGTTTGTAGACTAATTTTAAATAAAATTTTAGAAAGCAATAAATTTTATGGTTTCACTGCCAAAAATAACAATAAATCTATATATCATTTATATCATGATATGAATATGTTAATATGCATAATTTCCATTCTAAACACATATATTATTTAAAAGACAGACCAAAAATGTACTTAATATGCTTTAATTAAATAAAAACGATTTTTAATAGATTCGCTAAGGAAAGCAATAAATTTCCAAAAAATAGACATAGTGAACAGCTTTGAAAAGTTTATATATATGTACTATATCATACATATACATAAAAAAATTGCAATATTGTTTTTTTTTTTCCTAGCGACACATAGTATACTATGTTAATTAGCTTGCTAATCTATTTTTTATAATATAATATTCGAGTTGTGTTATAAATCTGTGAACAAGTTTTTCAACGATTCTGGAAATTAAATCATTTTTTCGAGACTGAATATTTGGAAATTACGTAGATATTCAGTATATTTGATCCATTATATCCGAATAACTTGATAAGAATATCGAAAAGATCTTATTGCATAAGAAAATGGCATAAAGAAATCAAATAAGAAATTGTATTAATTTGATTCGCAATATACTTAGAAGCAAACCGAATATTATTTATGAAATCAAATTAGTTAATATTTGTGAAATCCTTAAAAATATAAATATTTTTTTTGTTCAGTCTATTTTACTTTAGCTAAATAAGCCATCATCTTCCTTTGTACAGCAACAGATTCTTTTTATGTCATCATTAGATTAAAGAAAGTTAATCCTCCAAATATATTAAACTTTTTTTATATTCGTGATTTTTTTCTGCTAATAAGTTTTTTTATGCAAAAATTACTTTGAAAAAATATTTTGAGCCAGTTTTTTCTAATTCTCGTAGTTATTTTTAGTAAGTCATATAAATATTTTGTATGTTTTAGAAATTTATCACATCCTTTTTTATATTTGAGTTTTAGATCACCTGTAAAATCGTTTTTAGGATTTATATTCACGTGGTATCAGTTAAAATAATTTATTCTAGTAATGTTTGATGTTTCTTCACATATTTTTTCCTCTACTTAATAAGTTTTTATTATAATTTTTTTTGTTTATTGAAAATTAGGTACGCGTTTACTTAACTAGAAATTCCTTACCGTTTAGATGAGAAAAATCCATTCTTTGAGAATAAAAGGTTATATAAATGCATATTTACCCACCAAAGGGCATATTAGTCTAAAAATTGTCTATTAAATATATTACTTTAGAAATAATTTGCACAGTTCAGTCTAAGTGATGCAATGTGCTTTTTCACATTTTAAATAGTGGGATTTTATATCTAGTGTTATCTATCATGTCAAAAAAACAAAGGAAAATAATTTAAATATAAGGGGTTTTTGCAATTAGATTTGAACAATAATCTTTGATCTGTATTATTAATTCAATAGAATAAGATTCTTAATTTTTTATAGAATGAATCGTGATCACAAAATCAAAAAGAAATGCATATAATTATATTTAATTATTTTCTATGTATTGTATATTCCTCGAATTGAACTAAATTTTTAAGAAATACAAATTTGCAGTGTTTAAAACAATATTTGCTTTTATGACGAACATCAAGCATAATTTGTATCTTCAACACAAAAAAACATTTTTACGCATATATTGGCTTTTTAAACATTTCACTTTTTATTTTTTGTCTTAGATGCATCTTATGGAAATTAATGGTGCGCATTTTGTACCATCCATTTGTGAATTACTATAAACTTTCTTATGATACTTGATGTTTTTCCTGTATACTCTTTTTACTTGCACAATGAAATGTACCCAAATCATCCTTATATATTTCCCCATAATTCTATTTTTATATTATTTAATATTTTATAAACATTTATTTCTAATATTTTTGCATACGAAATATCGGATTCTAAATTGTAAAATATCCCTAGCATAAATGCTTATAACAAAAATTTGATCTATACTATTATGTGTATCATGCTATATATACTTGAAGATATTATTTCTGCGTATAGCTATAATGACAAAAATGTGCAGCATAAAAAATTAATTTTTGAACAAAAAAGAAAAATTCTATGGTATTATAATTTTTTTTTGTTTAGATCTATGGATATATTTTTCATGCCACGAAATTACGATTTCAAGTATATTTTAAATGTTCTTTTTAAAACGATAAGTTGCATGTAATATCCATTGGTTGAAAATTTTTGTTTTTATGTACTAATGTTTAAAAACATAATGCTCCATTTTTTTTATCTTGTTCGGCTATTTTTCTATTCTTAAATTGTAATTTTGAGACTAAATTATCAGGTAAATATATAAATATGAATTTTTTTTAAATGTGATTTTATAAAAAAAAATCCGTGTTTATATGCATAAAAATGCGTGGAAGTTACTTTTAACAGCTTTAAAGTGTTTTTTCACGATGAACCCTTTTAGTCTATATCAAGATAAGTGGCTTCTTTATATCATTTTGCTCATGTGATTAGAAATTTACTAATGACGTTAAAACTGTGTCTATAAAAAAAAATCGGATAAAAATCTATTTAGATCATTATTTACATTTTATCTATAATTATTTAATCTATTTATGTGCTGAATTGCTGTTATTTTTTCTTTATCCTTTAAAGAGATAATGTCTTTATAAATCAATATTTTAAACGTTATTCTAATCGATTTTTTTGTTTTCATCTAAAAATTCTGACCCATATATGATTAAATATCAAAAAAAAATAATTATATTCGACTGCCTGGTCTATATTATTCGCGATGAACGCTTTAGAATAAGTACAACGGTTCTATCACGATACAAGAACCGCCATTTATTTATAGATAAAAAAATCAACCATAGTTTTACATTCGATAATGAGAAAATCTTTTAGTGATCCAATATCCCTCTTCTTGTATTTATAAGCGATATGATGCTTTTAGTTTTACAAAAATTATTTTTTTACTATAGTACATGTTTTGTACCATCAAAAAGCATTTTATAAATATGAAAAAAATATTCCGAAAATTTTTTTTAAATAAATATTTGATGTTAATTTTTATTGACATATATTTGATTTTTCAATAATTTTATTATGTTAATATAGTTTTAAGCATAATTAAATGGATATTTATATACATAAGTCACATTGTGGGCATTCAACTGTTTTCAAAAGTTAAATTTAGAGCTGAAATTAACATGCAAAGATTTTATATAAATAAATAGAAATTTAATAAAATATATTTATGTTAAAGAATACCATAAGTCATATATTAAGGTTATGGGAATGCCAAGTAAAGCGGAAGCTTTTTCACAATAAATGGAATTTCTAAATAGAATAAAATAAAAGCTTTGAAAGATGAAGTGTATCAAGTATGAAAAAAATGATATGGTGAAATGAAGAATCAGTACAGTTAGTTGTATTTAACAATACGTAAATTTAGCTTAAACAAAAATAAAAAGTTAAGAAATAAATTAAGCAATAAATTCCATATATTTTATTTACTATATAATATTATAAATATAAATATAAAAATATTCTAAAACTATACATAACATGTGATAAATTATTTATTTGCAAATAAATTACCCTAAAATTTTGATAATCAGCATTTTTATAATAACCATTTATCAAAATATTTTATTTTTCATGTAATTCGTATTTTACATTTTTTGGTTTGTTTATAAGAGCTGGAATCAAACCTTTTCCAAAATTTCTTGTGTCTTGGATAAGATAAATAACTAATAATGTATCATTTAACATCATATACCCAAGTGTGATAGAGTAAAATGCCAATTTCCTTCTAGCATTAAATGAAAAGTCAATAATTTCAAGTATTACGAAAATATATTTAAGAAAGATGACAAAAAATAAAGATATTCTTATCTTTTTGTTTTCGTTATTATATCCGATATAAAACAAAAAAATTATTGCTGAAAAAATAATTGCATGTGTCATTCTTACTGTTTCATCAAAATAAAGACATCTGTGTGGGTAGTAAATATTGCAAACTGATGTAATCACATCTATTTTGAAATAAACCAGAACTCTCTGGCGTGTATTATATGCATTTTGAAGATTTGTATCCAGTCCAAGTTTTTTATAATTAAACATCTTGAAACTTTGTTTAAGATCATTTACCCAAAGATATACGAGAAATATTTCAAAAACCTGATATAAAATACAAGCAATAATGAAGGCAAGACTCACACCACTGTTTACGAACTGGTAAAGTTTATATGATAAAAGCGTAATAGTGAATATGCATAAACGTGGGAAATTATAGATTTGATGAACATTTCTCGCCATAATAGCATCAGTGATATAGAAAAAACCCAAAGTTATGTTGACAAATATTGCTACAAAATCTTCAATTTTTACGGGTATGCTTTTATTTAATCGTATAGCTAAAGCCAAAATTGATGTTTCGCAAAGAGCGGCTATAAAAAAGTATTTTATCTTGTTAAGCTGTGATGCTGCGTGTTCTTTCGTTTTAGTATCCATAAAAATAGCCTTGATAGCATATTTAAATTATTTTATATGTGTGTATTTTATTGGTTTATTAAATGCACGATTCTTAGACACCAATCTTAAAAAGATAAATTAAATGGTCCAATATTAATGGAATATAAAAATATCTTAAAAAAGAATGTCAATGGTCTTTAGTGGAACAAAAACTCAAAATAAAATAAAAGTGGATGTTTCTGTGTGAGATTTATGGGCTAAAAAGATTTCTAGTCGCGCGACTAGCAACCCTGCTATTATTGTAAATTATAAATTATAAAATATATAAAATCTGAAAAATTTGATCAGATTTTAATATAATATGTCCATAAGTTATTTATAAAGAAAAATCAAAATTAACAGTGTTGAAAAACCTTCTTAACTATGTTGAAACAGCGTCGGATCTTATTTTCACTTGGATATTTTTTATCGTATACTTTGTCGCTTTTTTCAGTCGCTAGTAAGGTATTCTAGCTCTCAATTCCTCTTTCGTTTACCATGGCAGTGTTCACTGTTGAATTTCTAAATTACAGAATGAACTCATATATAGACTAGCAAAAGAATATAGTTATAGAAAAACAACTTTAACCCTAAATTAAAATTGAATTTATATCATTCTGTTGATTCTTATACTGTATTATTTACATTTTAAGTCATTAAACTAAAAATCCAGAAACTTTTAAAATCTTTATTCTTTTTTGTCTATAAAAAATCTTTCTCAAAACAGTATAGACTCAAAGTCTTTATCCTTTTATGAAGATTCTAGTATAATAAGAATTTACACCTATAAATGCCTTCCAAAATGTCTTTTACAAATTATTGATAAATCTAGTTTTAAACAAATTAACTATAAATTTGTATGCAACTTTTGCTTTTTATTGGATTATCCATGTCAAATGTATTGGAATTTGCTCTAAATATATACCAATACAATAATATAAGTTTAAATAACCTAAATTTTATTATAAAGAAAAAATTAACAATTGTACCTTTTCAAACTTAATTAGTATATGTTTTATCTTTTCATGGTTTATAAACTTCGTGAATTAATAAAAAAATAATCAGTTTTTTGGAATATAATAAAATGCGGTGATGATTCTTTATTTATTATAAAAAACAACACTATTTAGAGGCTCCATACACATCTATAAACACTTATGTCGTATATAAGTTGTTATAAAATGTTATTATTTATTGTTTTAACCCAAAGAGGCTGAAAGTTAAAATTTACTTGAACTATGCCTGATTAAAGGTGTTATAGTATATTATTTGGCTTAAAAATCTATTATTTGCATAAAAATATCATATTTTGAATCGATTAATATTTATATTTGGTGAATCTCTTTTGGGTAATAAAGAATTTGTGGGGTATCATCTGACTAACTTATTAATTATATCAATCTATATATCGAATAACCTCATTTGTATCTTCTAAAATAGACAAATTCGCTTGAAATTAGATCAATAAATATACTTTTGTATAATTTAGAGATTGGGTCGATTATATGATGATTTGCATGTATTTAAAAGTTAAAATAATGTCTAATATGTATAGGTTTATTCTATCACTAATACATAATTGACAACGTTTCGATTACAAACAAAACTACAGATCTATATTTTTTGGGAATTTAAGATTCTTTTCTTTGCATCAAAATATTGAGATGTTGATGCGTGTGAATAAGATAGTGGAGGAAGAGATGAAAATATTGTTTGCATTGAAAGAAATATAAGATGTGGTATAATATTGTTCTCTGCTTGTACGAAGAATTTAGTTTCGTTGGAAGAAATATAATTATTATTAAATAAGAAAACACAAATTGAAAAAGAATTGAAACAAGAGAATAATAATTAGTGGATTGTCGAAGGAAATTAAAAAAAACATATATTTTATGGTATTAGAATAGGATCAAACGAATTATGTGAATGATCAATATAGGCATGGTTCGAGACAAATCCTATCGAAGGGAATTTTATTGTGTACCGAAGATGTATTAAAATTAAAATATTGCCAAATTTTGTCCAAGGTAAACATTTTGGAAAAAATACAATAAAAAAATGATAATTATCTTTTTTTTAGATCTAGCCCTATAACTTTTATGTGTAGAAATTTTAATTATTGTGAAGAAAGCGAACCGAATCGTGAAAAAAAGTATAGAGTAATATCGGATTAATTATTGATGAATAAAATATATTTAAAAATAAGTTTTGCCTGTATAAAAATGTTGAAGTTTCACTCAAGAAGGAATAATAATAAACAAGAAGTAGCATGGAATACATAATTTAATAAAGGGTGCAAAAATTAAATCTAAATTTATTATATTGGGGAATATTGTGTGCATTAATGTAACAGTGGAGGTCCCAGGTACAATTTTTGCGGCAAGATAACGGTGAATGACGACTGGTTCAATATCTTATCCTCTTAAATGATGTGAACAAAAAAGACTCAATAGAAAATCTAAAATTAAGAGAATTTCAGAAAAAACAATTGGAAACAAATTAATATAGTGTTCATCATAAAAGAAGCCCATCCTCAAATCAAAATATGTCTAAGGAGCTGGCATAAAACCCCATTTTGTATGAACTTGCAGTTTTTTGTGTTGCACGGAATATTAATTTAGTATATTTTGATAAGGTGATTTAGCAACGAGACATTACAGACATATTACGGGTGAATATCGGGCACGGTGTAGATATTTACTTGAATATTGTGATAACTCGATGCTCAATCTAATAAGAGTTGAGAGAAACAATAAAATGGGTGTTACAATAATTTCGTGATTTTATTTTGTGCGAAATAATAAAATTTTGTCTTTGGTACCGAAGTGGTGTACTTCTTGGCTTGATGGTTAATGAGGAGAAAAAAACATTTAACCAGAAACATAAGATTAGCTAAAATATCCAAGGCAGACATTCTTCGCAAAACTGTGTTAATATTTGGCTTAGTTCGTTCGTTTAGAGATTTCATTCGAGATTTTGCGTTGTCGGTCTATGATTTGTTTGCAAGGTTGAAGAAAACTGTGGGATAAGAAAACAAAAAGTGCCTCTTAAATACTACAGGGAACATATTAAGCTGTTGGTGCATTGCTACTACCAGAACTCCATATATCTTTCGTACTGGAGACTGAAAGCTTCAAATATAGTATATGATGTTTTATTTTTACATGAAATATGAATGGAAAATTGTTCACGATTCAATGTGCGTAATGATGTATACCGAAAATAAAAAAAACAATATAAAAATATCCTAAAGAAGATTCTTGAAGTAAAATGTGGAATTCTTAAATTTGACTATTTTTTATGAGGCAGAAAATTTAACCTTATAACTAATCACAAGGCATTAGAAAATGTACTATCAAAACCTGAATTTAAAAATAATCGCGTGAATGGATTTTTGTGAATATTTAGGGAATAAAATTTTATATCGAACACTAAAAAAAGAATATGTTACAGGACGCAGATGCTTTCAGTCGACAGTTTGAAGATAAAGAATGAAAACTTGAAACGATTAAGGAGAAAAATATTTCATAGATGGAATAGAATGACATACGAGGGAAATTAAAAAATAATAAATTTCACGAAGAAAGTAGAAATTCTAGGGGTTGACTCGGGAAAATAAAAAGATTCCGATGGAATGTGATATGGAAAACTTTACAAAAGATAAAGATATAAAACTTAGACAGAGAGGAATAAAGACAATATATTATGTAATGAAGAATAAATTTTACCGAGTTGAATATGAAATTCGATATATAATATTGTATTAGAATGTTTCAAGTGGATCAAAAATTCAACAAGAAAAAGAAACAGAAGCCACAGTTCGTAATTTTCACAATGTCATTAGTAATGATTGGTATCATATAATCTAACTAGAAAAATAGTACATTTCATTGGTGTTGATACTATTTTTTATAAAATTTGCGTCGATTCGAGTATTAAGAGGTAGAAAATGTAGAACTATTTTTTTGTGGATTGAAAATATGTTCCGGAGATTCAACACCGAAAACATTACTATCTGACAACAAGAAAGGGATTACCGCAAGAATGATATACGTAATGATTGTTAGAGAAACAAATAAGATAATATTTAGCAGCTTGCAAGGCACATAAACGTGATATCAGAGTGGAGTGATCATTGGAATTTTAAGGGTATATATTGTAAAAAGCAATATGGATAGCTATAAATAGATAAGTGTCTACTAATCTAATTATATAACAGAACGTATCATAGTTCAATCCGGCGTAGCCCGATGAAAGCTTTAAAAGATCACACAGGGCTTGAAAATCTAATGGCTGAAAGATATGGTAACGAATGTAATATAAAGGAAGAATTTGATTTAAATTAAAAGACCAAGTAAGTATTTCAAAGAGGGTGAATATATCAGTGAATGCAAAATCATTACGTCGATGATTTGTAGAAAATCCAAGAAATGATTGTTGAAATTAGCGAATACAGTTAATTATTTCAAATAGAGAAGGCAAATACAGAGTAAAAAAGCCATATGATATAAAGTATAAAGTCGGAATTGGAGATGTGACTTCATCTCGAAAGGAAGTTGTAAACTATAAATATGTGTGTTTTACCATCTAATGTATTAAAGAATTGTATTTTATTCTTTAAAAATATCTAGAGAGGCAGAAAATTGCAAATTAAAATATATAAATTTGGCAATAATTCTATAAAATGCAAAATTTAATCACAAGTGAAGAAATATACGATTGGAATCTGTAAATCACCCACATTAATAGCTGCTTGATAACAAGAAAGTAGCAGCACCGGTCTGTATAATGTATATAATTTTTTTTTAAAGTTTTCGTATATTTTTTCTATGTTTGAAAATAAGATTCAATAAATCATTAATCATGTACGCGATAATAAATAATTTATATTTTTGGAAAATTCTATTGCAGAATGTAATTGATGCGTATGAATATTCTATAATAAAATCCACGAAATTTTTCGTGAAATTCTTATAGTTCGCATTGATCTAAATTTTCTTTTTGAAAAATATTAATTGAACCCGATCACTTATTCTAAACACTTTCTTCAATTAACGATCCATAAATTTACAAATAAATGCATTTTAAGACCGTATATTATGGAATACTTGTTCTCCTTATGATAAAATGCAATTATTACTTAAATTTTAATCCTTTGCCTACTTTTTTGTACTTATTACAAGCATCATGGATATATATTTTTTGTGCAACTTATTTTTATAAATAGATACTTTATATAATATAATTATATTTTCATAATTAAATAGTATCTTAAATCATAAAATGGAATGGTATGCATATCAAATATACTATAAGTCTTAACATAAAAGAGGTAAAAAATTCCCCTTAAACAAAAAAAAAACGCATAAATAATAAAATAAGATATATTTGATGAATAACTTCGGAAAGGGTAGTAATTATTATATGCCGTACAGTAATAATTACAAAGAATTATTTACATAATCAATATTAAAAGAGAACCTAAAGTTTTGTTTAAAAAAAATTACACTGCAGAAATTCAAATTTAATATAAAATATTGTCTACAATCCTCGAAATGTAAGTATATATGCACAATGTAGCACAATATTTATATATTTTATAGATCATTTATACATAAAACCTTAAAATATTTTTTAAATTACTTCAAATTTATATACGCTTGTGCTTGTTATCACATTTAAATTTTAAAATTATAAATTTTATGTTGAATAACTTTTATTATTAATCTTATACATCACTTAATTATCTTTATGTTACACGAATATTACGAAAGAAGTTTTTTTATCATAAAAAATTTGACTAAATATTAAACTTAATTACAAATCTCAATGTTTGGGGATTTTTTATACCCGTCTTTTATATATATATGTGCTAATATCCATGGTATTAGTGAGTAGACTGTGTGTTCTCTTTTAGTTTAAAAAATAAATTTAAATATATGGTAGAAACGTCAAAATAATCTAAAAACTTACAATAAAATTCATCTAAAAGGTACAATAGAAAAGCATTAAAGAATATTTATCTAATATTTCTGCTAAAAGAAGAAGATATTTGCGTTAAGTAAATATTGGTTAAACTAAATCTATTTGAAGTCGATTTATGTGAAGCATAAATGTTTATCACAACGATATACGGAAATTATGAAAAAAAAATATATAAGTGCGTTAGATGTATTAGAAGGCTTAGCATTTTCAAAATCTTTTTTGCTTGGTTTAAAAACACGACAGAAGTACCTAAATATTTTTTAAGAAATCATATTATAATAATAGGCAAATAGTGACAGATATATGAAAAGCAAAATTTATGGTAAAAATTCTATTATCATTATTACGTATACTTCAAGAATAAAATATCATAAAATTGACCGTTGATAATCACCGAAGAAAGTAAAAATAATATTTTTTATCAGAAAATATGATTTTTTTTTTAAAACATGCAACAACTCAAATTTGGTATTATTACAAATAACCAATTAAATTTACTAAAAACTTGATATCGATACTATTTAAAATGCAAATAGATGAGACTGAAAATAAGCATTTAAATGCATAAAACTCGCATCAATATTTTTTATATATAATATTAATATTTAGGTGCTAAAAAATTCTAATCGAATGTACTCTATTTATATATGTTTAACTTTATTTACTTTAGGAAGTCAGCTTTATATTAATAGAAACATTGCTTAACTGCTGCATCTCTCTGTGGGATGCTCTCCGCACATCTTATTACCCGTAATCACCGTGGATTAAGCGTTTTCTCATAGGCGGCAGTCAATATATGGAGGGAATGTTATTCTGTAAACTGGTCATCGCTAAGGTATAGAAACTATAACCACACCTACACTTATCTATATCTTTGAAAACTGATAAAGGATTTTTTTTCATACCGGAGGAACAGTTTAATAGCTCACACAGCAACGTTCTATTTCTCATGAAATATGATTTATCTTTTATTGTTCACTGATAGCCCCCTTAAGTATTTTGCTTTAGAGTAAGTTTATTTGGAAATTAGTGAGTGGTTTGAAGGGGAACCCGCAACCCCTCACTGGGGCTCCGACTTGTAAACTACTCAACCGTATCACCTTATAGGAGCAAGAATAATAATCGCAAATATACAAAATGATTTTTTCTATGAAAAATTTAGGTACACTAAATATATTTGATAAAAGAGTAATAAAAATCTAGAAATATAATTTTTATTGCAGATTTTATGGTAACAATTATGTATATATAAAAAACGTTGTGTGTTAATGTACTCTCATTAAATTTGTTTGCATCAAAAACAGTAAAATTAAAATTGAAGTCGGTTGATATCGTTTCTATGTACTTTAAAATAGCGTCTAAAAAGTAGAAGCTCCTCGTTTTTTTAGATTTGATTTTAAATATTGATTTGCTCATCTTTTCGATCATCGGGCTTGATTAAACTTTAGAGAACGAAAAATCCGTAAATATCCACTGTTTCATACAAAGATTTAAAAACAAATTAAAATTGCAATCACTCACAAAGGTTTATTTTATTCCTAATATACATTCATTATTTTTAGTTGTTGTAAACTTAAGCAAGTAATACCTATGCAAAAGACACAGAAGCCTAAAAATTAAAGTTTAAAAGATACATCTAACTTATTTATAATTTTTAAATAGGTTTGTATCCAAAATTTCTAACTTATTTAGTACTCAACATAAATTAATTAGCGCACACGAGGTTTAGTTTTAGTTATATACAAAAGCTCACAAAAAAACACATCATGAACATTCATATATATGAAACTTTATAATAGCACAGAATATTGGTAAAAACAGTTTTGTGTTCCCAGAACTATGTTAGTCGTAAAAAACAGGAAAATTATTCTTTATAAAATAAAATATAAAAAATTAAAGTTTAAATTTTATGATATTCATATGTCTTATGTGATTTTACCGAATTATTCATACCATATCAAATTTCAAGTTCACTTAGTGTTGATTTTATAAATAAAAAAAGAACGAATTAACTTATCAGTATTTTGTTGTTTATTATAGTAATAATATAAAACTGTAATGACGTTTCAAAGTAGGTAAATACCACAGCTTAATTTAAAAAAGCAATATAATGACTTATTTTATCAAAAAACCATCAATATATCGCTTAGATCAACCAAAAAAAATCATAGAATACGTTTTGGTAATTCATTAAAGCGCATGTCTGTAATTATTCTACGTAATGATTGTAAACACAGGTAGAATTGCCTAAAAATGTTACCGATTCAGTCTATTATTTTACTTTTGAATTCCAGAAAAATAAAAATCCGGTAAGTGAGTTATTTGATCCAAAATTTGAGAATATTAAGATAATTAATATGCACTAGACAATTTAAAAAAGAAAAAATACAATATTATTGCTCGAAATTATATTTATTTTTTCATTTTTAAATAAATGAAAATTTAAATAGTAAATTTAGAATTTTGAGCATAATTTTTTTATAACATATAGAAACATGTTAAATTTTATAGGGTTTCAAAATCAGTATAAAAACGAGAAAAATCAAAAAGAAAGGGTTTTTTAATCTTAAATTTTTTTACATCCCCAAACTATAGATATATTCGTTAATTAACGTCTTTTCTATCAATTAATACATTTATATGCAAAAAATAATAACTTAAGGAATATTTAGTTTAAAGTAAAAATGGATATAAATAAATTACATGAAAAAAAAATTCGCTTAGCGTGCTTTGTGTGAAATAATATATTTTGTGTGGGGAAACGAAACTAATATTTAAGAAAAAGAACCGGTAAATTTAAGCTTATTAGTCTTTTTAATGTCTTCAAAATTTTTTCCATAGAAAATAGCATAGTATATATGTTTAATTACGAGCATTTTTAAAATATAGATTTTCCATCGAGCTCGATCTATTAAATAGAGAATATATTAATTAGTATATTGGAATATTTCGTATAATACGTAATCATTTCTTGAATTTTATGATGGATCAATATTTGTATTTGTCAGATATCTATACGATGGTGCATAAGGGTTAATTATTGAAATATAATAATTAGATGGCTAAAATTGTCTTTACAATTATATATTCATGATATTACAAACATATGAATTAAAATTTTTAGAACCATTGAAATTATGATTAGAATTTTTTAATGCTATATAGATTTTGATGAATAAAATTATATTGGCCATATTAAAAGAATTTAAATACCTTTCTTAGCATTTATGCCGTATGATGGCACTGTAAAATTCTAAATTTTGTCAATGTTAGATTAAACTTATTGATTCATGCTAGAGTTTATCCATCTCTATGATATTAATTTTCCTAAATCTCGTATATTTATAGTAAGTGCAGCAAAAAAAAATTTATATGCGTTGGTTGTTTGAATACTCATGTTGAATGTTTTAGAACTAAAATTTTGTATATATAATACATTGTTTTTTTTGCACACTTTCTTAGAATATCTTGTAATACTTCTAGCGATAAAAATTATCGTTATAGCTCAACAATTACATATTATGACAAAATATAAGAAAAAAGATCCCTATATTTAATAAGGTAAACAAAGTCGGAATTTTTTACTTGTGCCAATGGCATAAGCGATTTTTTTTTTGAAAAATTGGGCATCAATCATACCTAGAGCATGGCAATATAGCATTAAAAAACAGATATGGTAAATAATAAAAAGGATTATTTAGCACATATTATTTGTTAAAGTTATCAATTACCCAAGAAAGAATTTTAGTTAACAGATTTTTGTTTTTATTGTTAGTAAGACACATAAATTCACATTTTTATCTATTTAGAAAAAAATATACAGGAACTTTTTTTTAATTCTAAATATGTAATTTTTTGAAATGTTATTGATCTTGTGAAAACAATAACAAAGATGCCTTTAAAGCCATTATTCCCTTTATAATTGGCTTTTTTTTAGTAACTCTTATTGTAATCATTACATAAATATATTTTAGCTGTAGCTACATAGTTACAATAAAATAATCACTCCGCGTTTCTCTCAAATAATTTGTTTTATTGTTGATTTGTTCGTTATACTCATCTAATTCATGAGAAGAAAAGCAATGGATAGATATAGATCAGGGGAAATATTGAAAGGATGTATCAAAGTGTTGTGCAATATTCCCAATAGGCTGAATACGTTTAAATAGATATTATTGATAGAAGATAAAATCCACAAATAATAATATATTTTCTTCGATAATTCTATTCCTATAATTATGCGGGATGTTTAAAAAAAACCCTGTTCATTTTTTATTTAGTTATGGATAAAGTTTTTTTATAATCTATTTAGACGTGATCTGTTTATTGAGAATATTTGACAACTCTTTTATAGCATATTATGTCACCTTCCCCTGATCTATCTCTATATTTTACTTTTCTTCACATGAATTAGATGAGTTTAAGTGTCTTGCAGAGTGTGAGAGCTTGCATGTATGATTCTTCAAAGTCTGGGAATTTAGACTTCTTAACAATGACTAATGTATTATTGAGGGTTTTACAATAAATGGTTTTAGCTAGAAATAAAAAAGCACCTGTAATGGGAGGCTGCAGACGTATCTTTATTAAAAAAATTAGCCAGTAAAAGGTTTTTATTACTAAAAAAGAAAAAGGAACAAAATCTTGAACTATTGATGGCGTTTTCTTTAAATAAATTTTAATAAAAATCAACAGATCAAGGATTTTTTGCCAATTAAATTAAAGCAAAGGTAAAAACGAACTTAAATTATAATTTCATGATATTTTCCATAGAAAAATATCTTTGATGACTTGATGTTTACGATAACTTGAATCAATAAAATTTCTTATTTTGGGGCTGGTGATTAATTTTACTGATATCATAGAAGTCTAGCCAGTCGTATATCCATAGATTACAAATATTAGAAATGTTTTAATTCATATTTTTTAAATTGATTTTACAGCTAATTTTTACTTATTATGCTGTGCGCGTTAAATTGCGATGCCAACTGAAGCGGAAGCATATGCAAAAACAATAGTATCGGTAAAACCACTTGAATGTAGAATATGAATGGAGGAAAACGTAAGGATATTTTCTTTAAAAAAGTATATATAAAATCTTTAATAATGAGCAATATAAAATTTTACACGAGCTAGTATTAAAGGCTAGAAGAAAAATTTGCCTTTAAATGAATATATCAGATGATGTGTACATAAACAAAATATAGGACGATATATTTATTAGTGCTGTAATTTTTTTTTTAGCAGCTGTCAAAAATTGAAATTTATTCAGCATATTACTTAGAAAATAAATTCCGTTTTTACGTCTCAGTGTATTTTTAATTTATACGTATTTGTACACTATAATTTTGAAGGCGCGTGGAAATCATCATAACATGAATTTTCATTTGTTTTAGATTACAATTGATTTTTTGTGTTTGAATATTTGCCTTTGTTGTGGTTTTTAATTATTTGTCTGAAATTTTTTCATTTATGTGAAATTACCACCGTTACAAAATTACCTTTTTTCAATAAATATTTGTGATTTATTGCGATTTCTTATTCCCGACAATTATGAAAATCAATAAAACAACAAAATATACATTTCCAAAAAGTCTTATTTTCGAAAGAACAATTAAAAAGTCAATAAAACAAAAAAAATCTACGATATCTATAAAACTATATTTTCAAATGACACATTTATAAAATCAATAAAACAATAAAGCATACGTCTCTATAAAGTTATGTTTTCAAATGACACATTTATTAGCCAGTGCAACAAAAATCACACTTTTCATATAAAATTCTGTTCTCAAATGATAGATTTGTAAAATCACAAGAATATAAAAAAAATATTCTTTTGTGACAATATTCCGTTTTCAAATGATAGATTTGAAAGTCAATAAAACAAATCTTTCAATACCACAACCTTTCCAGATATGGTATAAAAAAATAAGAAGACATAAATAGGAGGTAAAACTATTTACACATGATTCAAAGCACCATTATCAATAAAAAACGTTATAAACCGATTCTAGATGAATATAAAACAATTTTCAACAAAAACTACAAGCATTTATTTACCGATACATCGTTTACTAAAACTTTTCACGATATAGAAAATAATACAATCAAAACAGAAATCGAAGATTTTTACAGATTTTCCATATTTGATAATGTGACCAAGGGATTTGAAATACGGGAATATCATCCCGTATCATTCGAAAAAAGAATTTGTAACCGTTTTGTGTCTAAAAATATCCGTTATTGTGTGAATGGATCGAATCGTGCTGTTTATATTGATAAAGGAATTGAATCAAAAATATTTAATGATAAGAATCGGGCTTCTATATTGATACCTACTATTAAAATTGGAGGATTGTTTTTTTTTATATTTTTGTATAAGATGAATGTATTTAAAATCAATACAGACCAAAAAAAGAAGATCGTTCTTGGGTTATATAAATATTTTATTTTTTGTGCCACTAATGATAATTCCAGGAAGGAAAATGAATTCTATCATATAAAAAACATTGAATTTGATCATTTCCAAAATAGTAAATTTACAAAAATAGTGGTTTTATTTCTTAAAAACGAAGAATTGGGAGAAAATATCAGCATAGGAACTTACAACGACTTGGTTTTTTTGAAAAATACATATATCGATAAGAACATACCATTCGACACTTATTTTTCAAAAATCAAAGATAGA
This sequence comes from Rhyacophila brunnea, assembly GCF_057557595.1. Lineage (NCBI taxonomy): Eukaryota > Metazoa > Arthropoda > Insecta > Trichoptera > Rhyacophilidae > Rhyacophila > Rhyacophila brunnea. Next base: position 19,174 of record NW_028233344.1, read on the forward strand.
ATTTTACTGAAAAATATTTTTTGTATCAGAAAAGAAAAAGCTATAAAAATTATACGCAATATACTTATATCGAATTTCGATTACAGCATAAATGAAAAAATAATCAAGATAATCAAAATATTTTTAAAGAACGAAAGAAAGACGGGCCTTCTTAATTTTTTTACCATCTTCGATATTCTGATTTGTATAACTTACAAAGTTTTAGAACCTTTAGAAATTAATTTAGAAACTATCTATTCTAAGTTTAGTAATCATCCATTATTTGATTCTTTTTCCGTAAAAAATGATGGCGATATATCTCGATGCTACAATATACATTTTTTGTTTTATTACAATCAATTTTGTAGGGGTGAACGGTTTTTAACAGCCAAAACTTCGAAATTATGTTTAAATAACCTAAATTTACCGTATAAAGTAAAAAATATAGAACAATTTAACATCAAGAATTGTTTTGAACCATTTGAAGTTTTGAAAATGAAACGAATCGAGAAAGGTGAAGATGGAATGAAATCTATTGTAATTCCCAAAAAACCTTTTTCAAGATCTTAATTATAAATTCATTGAAGGATTTTTTTATATATATTATCTTATATAAAGATTTACTTCTTTATATTCTTTCTTTAAGTTGTTATAGTATGCACACCTTAAATCTTATTTTTCCAATTTTTTTCTGAATATTATATTATGAAAATACATAACCTTTTAAATTCATTTTTTATTTTTAACCAATTGGCTTTGAAAATACTGAAAGTTTCATGCTTTCTTTTTCAATTTAGAAGCTATTGTCCTTTCCAGCCATTTCAAATTATAGCAATGAAAAAATATATACAAAGTTTCTAAATATATGTAATAAATTAAAACATTTTCTATTCATATTTTTTTGATAAGAATATACAACCTTAAAATAAGATTATGAAAAGCAAGAAAGGAAATATAGAAGATGAAGGCAAAAGAATAAGCTTAGAACTGCTATGATAACCGAAATATTATAACAATTCGAGTTTAATAATATAAGAACCTCAAAATGGTTTCTTTATTTGAATGAAAAACATATTTTGATAATATTTATACAGCATATATTGTAATAAAGCATAAAAGGTACCGTAAATTACAATTTTTAATATAGAAAAACATTCCTGGTTTTTTGTGTTTAGAAATCTAAGTGAAATGAATTGAACATAAAATACCAAACGCATTGTTATCAATTGAATTTCTAGAATTTTTTTATATATAAATCCTTCAAAAAATAATGTCGCACAAATATTATAACTTTCATCTAAATAATTTTTCCTTGGAATTTTAATAGTAGATACTTTAACTTGTATTTTATATTATTTCTTTTAGCTATTTTATTTGTATTCATTGCTGATCATTCTTATTTCAACACTTTTATATATGAAAATTTAATGCATTCTTTTTTAAAAAAACTTTCTTCTAGCTCTTTGTTTGAATTTGATACAGATCATTATATTTCGTGTTAATAGACGAAACTACAATGTCGTAACAAAGCATAGAAGATTATTCTGTAAATATATTTGAATAAATGTATCCATATTTATTCTAAGATCTTATAGAAGATACTCTTATATCTTGTTATATTTTATTTTGAATATAATACAGGCATTCCTATTTTAACACCTAAACGGAATACACAGCAATATATTGTTGTATTATGAATATATGCATATCATACTTATTTCAACAGCTTTATAGAAGATACTACAATATCTTGTTTAATTATATTCAAATATAATACAGGCATTCCTATTTTACAGCTTTATAGAAGATACTACAATATCTTGTTTAATTATATTTAAATATAATACAGGCATTCCTATTTTACAGCTTTATAGAAGATACTACAATATCTTGTTTAATTATATTTAAATATAATACAGGCATTCCTATTTTAACACCTCCACGGAATATACTACAATATCTTATTAATGCTTTTATGTACCATTTGGTATAATTTCAATAAAAATATTCGTAGGTATACTTTTTTTTATATGATACACACTTTTTACGATATAAATTGATAAAAAATTTACTTGATGATCTTTTAGTGTTCTAAATATCCTTTATATTCATTTGTACTCCCCTCGAAATTTCTAAAGCTCGATTTTTATCATTTCTTAACTTAAAATATATCTAAAAATTAAAAATTTTAATTACAGATAATATAATTATGCGTGGGTTTTTTAGGGTCAAATTATAATCTTATTTTACTATAAATTCATTTCTAATAAAAAATTACATCCTTACTATTTCTCATCCATACATTTGTGTGTTTTCAGAAATTATCTACTGCATTTTATATTTCATCTTTCAAACAAGAATTTTTGGTCAGTAAAATGGTATTTATAAACACTTTTAAATCTTATTTTGGTTCGTTTTAACATAAAAAAATTGTTTCTAACTATTAAAAAATTGAAAGATATAGATCAAAAACAAAAAAAATATAATAAATTCGATAAAAAGGGATATAATAATGGTCTATTTTAAATTTTTTTTGTATATTTTTTTCGTTTATCTTAATCATTTCGCTCATTTATAATTTAATATCACTTTTGCAGTGTTGATTGGAAAAATATATCACCAAACCGATCAAAACATTATCAAGATAAGTTATCATGTTTTTTATATATATTGCCTTTATGTATCCCTAAAGTGTTAACAAAAACCAATATTTTAGTAAATAACCATGTTCTCACATAATAAAAACAATGAGAAGATTTTAAAGCATGTTTTCGCATGTAAAATTTTTGTATCTATTAAAATACAGTAAAATGTATATTTTCTCTTATTACAAAAACGTGTTTCATTATCAAATTAGAAGAATGTTGTGATCTAATTTATGTTTTTTTATGAATTATTTTATATTTATGTATTCTATTATACCTTTTCTGGAACTTTTTGCTCAAGTGGATAACAAAGAAAACATTCTAATGCATTATATTTACTTTTAATATATTTTCTAAATGTAAGATTTTGTAAAAATATTAGTGTTCGATTTTTAACTTTTAATCTAATATTATAATAATGTATTTCTAAATGAAAATTTTTATAGAATTTTTCATGTATACACATCTAAAAATATGATTTTTGTTTCTATACAGTCTGAAAAAAGCAAAAAGTTATTATTTTAGATTTCCTACTTTGCATACAACTAAATATATATGATTTTTAATTCAAGAACAAAATTCATTATATATACCGATTATAATAAGTCTAAATATGGGAATTCTCGATTTGAAGATTCTTTAGTATATCGATAACATGATAATTAACAAATATATTTTATTATTTCATGAAATTTCGGAAGTAAAAATAGTTTACGAATAAACATGGTTAACGATTTTTGTATGCTAAATGCGTTATATTATAAAAAAATAGAGAAAACGGTTGTAATATAACCATAAAATTGTCAGCTAAAGATTCACACAAAGGATGCTATTTAAAACCTTTGCTCATCATATGGATTATAAAACTGTCTTGATGTTCCAGATAAATACATTTCTTAATACCCCTGTAATATGACCGATAAATTTATTCTATGTAAAAAAATAAATACATAATTTCATTCATTTTGTAACTAATTCGCATGATTATCAACAAAAAAACCATAACGGTTAATACCACGTTCGATTTTACCCATAATATATCGCTTTTATATGTATATGTATAAGAATATTTACAAAAAAATATCAAGAACTTAATAAAAAAATAAATGCTATATTAAATTTATTTTCTTATCCGTACCTGTATAATCTTTAAAATCACTATAATTAAGATGCATATGATACTTCCAGTATTAAAATAAGAAATATATTTTTAAAAAACATATCTACTTCTTGTTGATCCTTTTTTCGCTTCTTTTGAAATATAAAAATAAATACTATAAATACGACAAATATATTCTTTTTGCGAGCATTCCAATAAAATAAATTTATATAAAAAAAAATATTTTACCTGAGGAAAATTGTTACATAGAAGCCCTTCTATTATTTTCTTATTGTGATTATTTGATCTCAGGCATATTCCAGCCTTTTTTTGCATCAATTTGTGTTATGATGGTATTCTAAGCATAATCAATACAAGTATATCATTCAATTACGCATATAATTAAATAGGAACTAGTGTTTTATGGATTTCTTTTATCGTGTTAGGGCTATATCTAAACTTCTATATTTACTTGCAATTGAAATCATGCATAAAACGTCATACAAAATAACAAATTATTAAGCTAAAATTTAAAAACTTTTGATTTATCAAGTAGGTGATGTAGAATCTTGAACTTTGCTGTTTGTTACATACCTAAAAAAATTTTTTATGTTCTTAATTTTTTATTTATCAAAAAGTATTGAAGCAGGTATAAAAACGCAAACTTACATAAAAATATATTAAAACAGAATTTAAAAGATTATTGGTATAAAATTATAGGTCTGATTACAGTTTTATACCTACCAGAAATCATCGCAAAAATTCTTTCGAAGCAATGACATTTATATTTCATTTCTTTTAGTATCAACTATTTGCGACAGAAAAAAAAAATTTTTAAAGAAAGAGCGTAATACTATTATGTTGTTCAAAAACTTTACTTTAAGATTAATATTTAAATTGGGTAATGTATTTTTCGCAAGTCACTTTGATCTACGCATATGCATGTGTATATTTTTAGTGTAATTTAGTCACTTCAAAACATTAAAATTTAACTTCTACTTATTTCTTTTCCAATTAAAAATGTAAAACATCAACTTGTCACTATATTTTTTATTTAAAAACTATATAAAGTCCACACTTTAACTATAATGTTAATTATTATTATTTTGGTACATTTTTGAACTTGAATTCTAATTTTCTTTAAATTTTTGCGGCTTTTTTTCAATATAAATTATTATTCCTATTTTATTTGTGGGATAATTTGATTCCCAACTATCTATACCAGTACAAATAAAGCTTTTAATTGTTATATTAAACAAATTTTGCCTATAAGATTTACATTTTAGTATTTTGGCAATTTTCCTCTATTTGTTTTTCACCTATCTATACTTATTTGTAATATTCTTTAAAACAATGTGGTTGTTTTTACCCATATTTTTTTATAAAATACTTAACAATAATCAATGACCTGAAAAGTTTACTTTCTTAAACTTTTTTCTGTAAATAATATCATTTTTAATCGATTTTGAAGATTCTATTAAAACAAAATACAATATATTTACTGCACTGGGTTTGAAACACGGTTTCATTTTATATGATTCTTCTTCTTACAGCTTAATATTTTTAGAAGCGAAAATTTTATTGGCGAATACAAAATTTATTGTTTTTGAAAATTTTTAGTAACTCTTCGAGCAAAATTCGATATTTTTTAATACATAAATTTCCCTTATTGTTATATTTTATAAAATGGCTCTTATAACCAATTTAGAAGCGAAATATATAATTCGAAAAAGCATATCGTTTTAAAATTTACTTGTTTATGGGACTATTCTTATCAATATTTATTTTAAGTTTGGACCATAGATATTAATATCATTAATTAGTGATTGGTGATGGGATTTTAATATTAAAGAAAAAAATTCTATCTATTGACAATTTATGTGCTTTTAGATCGTTTTTTAACATTTTACCCTTATAATAGATAGCCTAATAGATTATAAATATTCAATATTTTATTTTTACAAAACTACTTAATTTCACCATAAATGGAATCATCCTGGTAATTTTACGCACATGCTCTAGAATTTGCTATTTAAATTGGTGTAATATGTATATAAAATATAAATATCAGCCTTATTTAAATTAATTTTTTTACATAAAAATAAATAATTTACATATTAGCATAGCATAACATACCCTTTATTTTTACTTTAAAAATATTTATCTTAGTTGCGACATTCCAAATCATTATTTTATTATCATTAGAATTTGACAATTAACATAAATTTTATATTTGTTTTTTTTCTTATTTATATTTAGACTTTTGGCATATCAATAGTTTTATCAGGAAAAATTATGGTGATTATGGAAAATAAAGTTTTTTATATTAAATCATATACATGATTTTAGTTCTTGAATTTGATTTTAAATACATCCATTAATTGTACCAGAAGCTTCTGGGTTATTTAGATAAAATTGTCAATTCAAAATCGAACAAAAAAAAGTAAAATATCTTAAGTATCTAAAATATATAGATTTATATAAAATAAACGGAAAATTCCGGTTACAGAATAGTTGCCCGTTTTTGCATTAATTCTCTTCGTCTGTTAAAATTATAATTAATTTAAATAGTATTTAATTGAAAAGTTTTTATGTATCGCCTTATTCCTCAAAAACAAAGGTTTTTATTATTTCCCTCATATGATATATTAATATTTTATAAACAAATTAGAAAAAGTTCATTCTAAATGCTATAAAATATATTACCAACATGTAAGATGCGATGATTTGGTAGCAAGATAACCATGAAATGTATATATAGGTGTTGTAAACTCTTAATGAAACAGAATTTGCGCACTAATAATTTGATTATGAAAACACATTATTAATGACACCTCAAAGACAAAAAATTCGCCAATTAATATTGTTAAAATAATAAAATACGTTATATTTAGGAATATAATGTTTTACTATACAAATTCAGTTATCTTAAAACCCAATACATTTATGAAAAACTTCAATGGCGCGATATGAAAATTATATAAACATGGCTGATAATCAATAGGTTTCAAGAATTAAGAGATCACAAATATGTGAAATTTAATTAAATAAAATCCAATATACTTTTGATGTTATATATATTATTTTTTATGTCTTATATTCATATTATAAAGTAAATAAGATTTTCTAGCTTATCTCGGCATGAATATGCGCTATTCTTGTAATTTGCATACTTTAATATAAAACTTTTATCATCTTTTTGTTTATTATCATGCGATATTTTCGCACATGTTTTACATATCTCTGATTCTAAAAATATCATATAATTTATTTACCATTTTTGAAACTTCTATTTATAAATTGTAGAAGAAAAAATTGCTTATTTATATGAACAAATCCAAGTATTTTGTTTAACAGCTGGCATAATTTTGGTCAATAATGTGCTTTTGGCCGGTATTTTTATGGATTCACAAAGATTTTCACTGTGACAAATTTTCAGTTGTGGAATAAAAAATCCTGCGATATATATTAATAAAATTATTCAAAAAACGTAAAATATTTTAAGATGCATCATCTTGCATGTGTACACGTGATAAAAGCTAAAATAAATATATTAGCCCGTTTCTGGATAATTTTTAAAATACATACAAATATTTAAAATAAAAAATTGGGTTAATAATCTTGCGATTTGTTGATTTTATGCGGTTAATAACTATATTTTCGTTTTTAACAAAAATAGTTAGGACATTAGGCTCATTAAATTAATACTTGAATTTTTTAGACAATATAATGTGATATACCTGCCTTTGTTTTGAAAAAAGTCTTATTTAATATAAAAAAAAATGCATAGAGCATAAAAAAATGATAAACACAATTATTGAGAATATACATATACATGATGATCTATACTCCTTTAGAGTGTTAAAAATCTACATTGAACCCAAATTTCTGGTCATTCTAAATAAGATAAATAAAAAATTATGTTTAAAGACTGTATAAATCCATAAAAAGATATAGACTGGTTATGCAATATAACTCTAATATATTTCTTTTTTGAGCATAAAGGATTCATTTTATTTTTTTCTTGTATCAACAATCACGAAATACTAGTTCTTGAAATAATTTCACATGTTACAAGAAACTTGATGAATGAATTTTACGGAATTATGAAATAAATCCATTTTTTCTATGAATATTGTAATAATATGGAAGATTTAAAGAATAAAGAAATCGAAACCTAGACGCTATAAAAATTTGTGAAAGCCCTTCGTGTTCATTTTACGGTACAAACTGATTCAAATGTAACAATTATGTTTTGGATGTCAAATCTTTCTTTTTAAATGTATAAAGCTTATAATTTCAAATATAGAAAACCAATCATTTTTAATCTATTTAAAAATTATAGAGGTGTAATAAGCCAGGTTTGTGTGATATAAAGGAATGAATTTGTGATTTTATGATGAAATATAATTTATATAATAAATTATTAATATATTATGTGCCTCAAAAACGGAAATTTATTCCTTTATTAAAGTATATTCGCCTTTTTAGATTATTTATATCTGTTTTGTAGAGGTATATTGAATTTTAAGATTTTCTCGTTCCCTTCATGTTATTTTATATATATTATTAAATTTTATTGTGATGTTTGAATTTTTATAATTGTGTAGTAGTGATTATTTGAATAACTCTATGAAGTAGGTTATTTAAAGATTTTTATATGTTTTTGCGAGGCTGATTATAATTACTTTGAAAATCTGACGAATAATATAGTAAATTATAAAACTTTGAAATGATAAAAAAAAATCATTTATAAGGATTATTTAAACATGAATGTCTGATTTATTCAAAATATTCAGAGTATAATTTAAATTCCTTTCCAAAAATGATTTATTTTCATAATACATTTTTATGATAAAAATAACCATTCTAGATGACAGGTAGGTTTCTTGGTGCTATAAAATAGAAAAAATGTTATGCAAAACAGAATTATACTATTTTAATTATGTTTTAGGCTCTTCAATTTTAATGATAAAATATATTGGATACAAAAGTAATAAATTTGTCAGAATTGATTTTAAAGAAGAAATCATGCATAGGAAAAACGATTATTTAATATGAATTATATGATTCTATAAATAAAATATTATTTATGAAGCTCATAAATATATTGCTTTTTTTTGGGTAAATTTAATGGGTTTTAGGATCATGCCTTTTGTTGTGGAAGACTGAATATAGCGCGCCATCATTTATTTGATTAGAAGACATTTAAAACTATATGATATACACAATCTAATACATAATAAGGTTCTAAATAGAATTCTTTATAGTTTAGAATGCAAAACTTAGATACCCAACGATAAGTTTGGACGATATATATTTTAAAGCTATATATAATTCGGTTCATACGAATGCAAAAATTCAGCAATTTCTATTATATTCAAAGATAATATGATAGACAATGTATCTTTTAATTATATATTTATTTACTCTGAGAACTGAAATATAATAACCTACAATTCAAGAATTCAAAAAATAAGTAACACAGAGCTTAAAAAATACGATAAACATCATATATATCCTCAAAATTTAAAGCTACATATTGAAGAGCTAAAAAAATCCAAAAATAAATTGGCTAAAAAAGTAAACCATAGGAATAATATATTTTAAATACCACAAAATCTAGATAATAAAAGAAAATCAAGTTTAATGCACATATTTTTGTAAATTTTTTTATTAAACTGCAAAGTAGAACAAATTGATTGCATATTCTAGTATAAATTATGAAAAAAATAATGATAATGGACGTTTAATAAAGAATAAAAATTTAAAATAGAGTACCCGATAATGATTGCGTATTATTTTGGTTTTTTTATTTCTCCGTAAATAATTATGTTCAATAAACGAAATAAAATCTGGATAATTTTATCAACAAAAATACTAACATAGTGCTTTTTCTGCCATTTTTTTTATTTTCTGTTCATGTGAAATTGGTTTCAGATCTAAATTATTGAATTATATTTTAAATTTCATTTATAAAAAGATTTCGTCGCGAAAAGACTTTTAATTTTTATGTTTCATAAAATTTGAGTGCCCAGTCTAGACTTTCTGATTAATTCTTGGGCTACTTTTAGTTATTTTTAGAAGCCACCATTATAATAAAATATGTTTGTTTTTATAATCCCGTTTCCTTATAAATCTAGTATATACGCTTTTAAATCATCTGGCATAATATTTTTTATACCAGAACATATTATTGCTTAATCATAGCACCAAGAATATCTTATGCATTAAACAGGTATAATATTTATTTTATCTAGAAATATATATATTTTTAAATTTTTATTTTGAAAGAACAACCTTTTGTTTTGTTCAATATCAAGCTATCAAATTTTATTGATTTATAATATATAAAAATTGTGTGATTTGCACCATGAAATACCTATGTTCAAACTTAAAAAAAATCTATTAAATTTGCAAAATTATATATTATAATTTAATATTAGAACACGGATTATGTGATATATTTTTACAAAAAAAAATTTTTTTTCTTGTTTTTCTTATAAACATTAAAGAATAACTGACAACTTCACGTGTAAAAATAACAATCTATACATTTTTTTATGTATAGCTGCTAACTTCAATCTAGCAATTATAAAATTGGCACATTAATGTTTATTTCAGTAACAAATTAATTATTGCATAGATATAAAATAATAAAAATTTAGGTAAATTAATATACCATAATCTTTGAGATATCTCTTCATGAGCTGTAGATAAATTAAATATTTAGACATAAAAATAGTGAATTTGTGGTTTACTGAATTTCAAATAGAATTTTTGATGTAAAAAAAAAACATGGGTAGAATATATTTTATACTGAGCTTTTAATAACATTTTCAGTATTTATCTTAAAATATTCAAAATTTGAATTCCTTTGGCATAAAAGCAATAAAAAAATAAAAATATCTGTTTAAAAAACCTTTAATACTTTAACTCGTAAGGCCTACTTATATAATATAGAATCACAGCTTTTCGGTGATTTCATCCGAAATACCATCATTCTTTTTTTCCTTTTTACCAACAATATTCCACATTTTAGAGGCTGTTAAATCAAAATTTTCTAAATATTCTTGCGGTAAAGTATAATTAACTTCTTGTTCAAATTTCTTTGGGTCTTTTAGATAACAATTCAGAGCGATCAAAGATTTATTTATATATATTTTCTGGGTTCTTATTTCACATCCAATGACTGCAAAATTTTCTGATAATTCGTAGGATTTTTCGGAACAGCATAGAATTTTATCTATTGATCTCCCAAATTTTTTAAATAATTTTGTGATATTTTCAAAAAGAAATCCAAGCAATATCTCATCTTTTAAATTTGAAAGTTGGCTGTCTAATTTATTTGACCCAGGAATTTCTGATATTAAATTGCCATGGGGTATAAATATAGTACTAGCTTCCAAATTGTTGAATGATTCACCCTTAATTAAAAAATTGATAAAAAATTGCATAAAAACTTCCACGTATTTCAAAGTCTTGTTTTCTCTTTTCAAAAAATGTTCTATTTTTTTCTTATAATGTTTCTCTTTGTTATAAATACCAGGCCTAAACATTTCTTCATTTATGAGGTTTTTTATTTCATCTTCTAATCCAAGTGCTTTCACAGAAAATGAATCTATGTGCTTTGTAGGATCGAAAATACCATCTGTCATTGAATTTTCATAAAATTCTAAGATTCTCACTTTTAAATATAAAATAATATTATCGATGCAGAATGAAATAAAAGTAATTTTTGATTGTCTAAAATTGTATATAATGTCACATATTTCCGTATTTTTTATCACCCTCAATAGCGTATAAACTAAGTTTATGTATAATTCTCCTTCAAAAATATTACAGTTGCAGTTTTTCAACAGGTTTGGAATGCCTATGTTTGATAATTCGTTTGTAACAAATATTGTGTATCTATTCATATATTCTTTGGAATTTTCATATCTTTTAAAGGTGAAATAGAATGTATATTTATTTTTATGCATATCTTTACAGAAATAGGAAATGGAGAATTGTCCAATATTTACCCTTTTATGCAATGGCACATCTTTTGCCCCACTAAAACTTGATTTTATTTTTGAATGAAGCATATTTTGCGGCACATCTTCAAATTTATATGTTTCTATATTGTATTGTTCGAATGATTCGACTTTCATTTTGTCATTAATATAAGGATCATTTATTGTTAATATAAGTTTTAAACCATTACTTTTTTTATAAAACTGGTTTAAGTTACTAATAAAATTGCATATTTTTACACAGATTTCTTGCTCAATACACCTAAGAAAATCATTATCACGAAAAATGATATATATTTCATACGATCTAATGAAAATATTATTGATATGAAAACTATAAAAATATGTTCTATATACCTTCATAGAGTCTATGTTTTTTAATACAAATTTCAATTTTTCCATATACATTTTATATATTTCATAAATATCCTTTATCGAAAAAGTATGGTCTGTTGCACGATTTGATAAACAAAGATTCTGAATCGTACAACTACTACAATCTTTTTCGAAGGCTAGATACGATTCTGTCATTAAGTTTAATCTATGATTTTCTACTTTTAAATATATAAAAAATCCAACATTGGGTAAACCTTCAAATATCTCATATTTTCTATAATTCTGGTGTTTTAACGATGACTCTATGTTAAAAAGTACAGATTTATATTTTAAAAGGTCATAGGTATGCTCTATTTCAATTAAGGGGTATCTTTTTACGAAAATAGGTTTATGTATATTGCTTCTTTTATGTGTATAATATGCTTTATGCTTTAATCCCAGATTTTTTTTATGCGGATCTATTTCAAAACTATAGGTATCTATCTGTAAGTCGTTAGTTCCATAGATTTCATTTTGTTCGACTTTGTTTCCTATAAAATTTATAAGTTTATTCATTTTTTTCATATTATCAGATTCTAAATACATAAAAAAGTATGTTGAAACTTTATCAAATATTTGTGCTATTTCTTTTCTAAATATGCAAGCGAATAAAGGTTTTTCTAGGAGAATACTTAAATTTATATTGTATAATTTGTTATTTTGTCTTAAATTTAGTTGACTGCGACACACATCTATCAACCCATTTATTTCCATGATTAATTCTACTACGCTAGGTGAGTCAAAAATTTTTAAAAATTCAAAATTTAGGGAACTTATATCGTTTTCTTTGCATTTTTTTATAATAGCCACTATTTCTTTGAGCTTACCCATCGATTTTGCAACAAAATTAAGGTTTGAATCGTCTATGTTTTCAAGATTTTCTGTAGTTAACTCGATTACTATTCTATTGATAAACTCAAATGAAAAATCATCAAGAACTTTATCCCTCAAAAAAATTATGTCACTCACCGTAGATATTTCATTCTTTTTTTGATTAGCTGTTTCTATAATCATGGGCATATATTTCTCATATTCTTCTTTAGCTGACATTCTTTTCAAAATAGCTGTAGAAAGTGTTTCCCACATAAAGGTATCTCTATCGTCTATAATCATTTCCACATCTTTGAAATCGTAAACATCGGTATTTTCACTCGTAAAACCCGCATATTAGAGGAAAAATGGCATGGACTTCTGAATCTCTTCATATTTTTGAGCATGATAAATATGCGAAGAGGAATAAGACGATCCATATAGTTCTGTACCATGAAGTTCTTTAAAAATTTCATGCAATTTTTGATGCTCTACACCATGGAAAATTATTTTTGGATATTTTATTGCTACGAGAATTTTATTTTCGTTATCACATACAGCTGTCGCTTGTAATTCTGAAAAATTTATAATCGTTTTAAATATATCCTGTTTCCAAGTCTCAAAAAAGTCTTTATTTCTATTGAAATCTGGATCATCCATTAAATAAGAAGTTGTTAGCTTTGTTATAAATAACAACAAGCAGGCCAAAATAAAACACATCAACAGAGGGCTTAGAATCAAATTAATTTATAAACAAAAATTATCTATAAATGGCTAATGAAACCATAAAAAAACCTAATATAGCAAATAACGTAACTTTGAATTTTAATCTTTCAATATGATCTCTTTTTAGACCATAAATAGAAAATTTTTTATTGAATTTGAAAAAAACAAATTTTATAGAAAAAGAATGAAATTTTGATTGAGGAAAATTCAAGGCTAATTTTCTCAAATCGTGTCTGAAATAATTTATGAGGCTGAATCCCATTATTTAGATAAGCGTGATCACAAAATTAGCCGAATTTATAGAATTTAAGATAGAAAAACATAATCTTAAAGATAATCTATAATTTTATAAATTTTAGTTGTGCTGGTGAAGCATAAAATAATCCGTGTTGTGTGTCTTTTTACACGTAAATGGGTTTCTAAAAAAGATTACACGTGGATTCTTGTATATTTATCATATGAAAGTAATTTAGTTTAAAAAGGATTTTCCCCTATTCTAGATTTTCTTATTCAATTAAATATTTATAAAAAGCAACTATTTAATATACAATACAAATGTGGCTATCTGCATATTTCTTTTCGGAAAGCCGCAAGCAAATTTTACTCTATTTACCTTTTATAGCCTGCTTTCTATTGATTTGCTCAATATAATGACAAATTATGAAAAAAGGAGAAAATAATTTTGAAAACTTTTTTTTTCTTTTGGTGGGGAACTAATCTTGGTTTTATGATTTTTAAGATAGTAGAAAAAACGAGATCAAGCATTAGTTTTTATTATAATCTATGGATCTATATTCTTGATTGTGATTTTGTTCTCTAAATCATCTTTTTTATGCCGACACACTTTGAAAATCGAGCAATTTTTTAATGTTGATAAACATCTTTAATTAATAAATACAGCCAAAAACCCATTTAAAATTACAGATACAAATAAAAATGGTAAAATATACTAAGTTTAATGGACAAATATCTTATCTTCGTGCATATTATAAATCTTTCATGTGCATATCGGCTTTTTTTTTGTTTAGAAAATTGAAGCAATATATAAAAATGAAGTTATTTTCTGTTCAAGAATTATTTCTAAACCATGTGAAAATAAATTTTTCATGATTAAAAAGTTTTAATTTTCCTCAATAGAATAAGTTGGGATAAAAAAAACTGAAGATTCTAAAAAAATTTTGATTTTTTTAAGGAAATCCTCGTATAAATCCAATAGTATATACTATGCACAAATCTTATATGATACATGGGATCAAGTCGGTTTTTCTGCCTTAAAAATATAAATTATTTTTTATGATTTAAAAGATAAAACCTTAATTATGAATATTTAACTTAAAAGACATTTCGTAATTTTCACAACTTGGTCCAAAGATTTCCCCTATTTTTCAATTACTTAAAAACCCACCAGAAAAATATTGACGAGTAATAGTTATTATTACTTTATCGCTAATGTTTTCTTGTTTTATAAAATTATTTAGGAATTCGACATTTTGCGCCTTTTTCCATTTTTTTGTATTAATAAATCGAATTTATGACGCACAGAATAATTACAAATATTGTTTTAGACATAAAAACTGTATGTTATAGGTTCATCTGCCCGTATTGTTGTTAGATTTAATACATAAATTGTATTTTGGAATTATGAAGTATGGGGCTTATCTTTTTGTCTGAAACATTTTTAGCTAATATATGATAATATCACATCAGTTTAAATAATATATGATGATACATACATACTTAGAAATGATCTTTAATGATGGCACTCATAAATAACGTTCAGAATTACCATTTAGATTTAAACTTTTATTATAAGTTTCATACTTGATCTATTTTTCACATTTTCTGTGATTTTAAGATCAAAATAATATTTTTTTTTACAAATAGAATTCGCAAATATTATTGAGCCTAAAATACAGTATCGATTTAGTCTTTAGACTAGACTAAAGCCGACTTTTAGTATTATTTATGTGAAATTTTGAACTAGTAATTAGAAAAATAAATTCTTATAGATATAAGCCTGTGGATATTTGACATTTAATTTTTTTATCTATCTTCATGCTTATTTATCGACTTAAATTTCAAAATTTTCGGGCCAAAGAGATTAGTTACATTCACTGCAAAGCTTTATTGAATTTAGAAGCTTTTTCCTCATATTAAAATAAAATTTCCTCCAGGCTCATTGTAATGAAGATTCTGCATATGTTTTGAAGTTCATTAACAGCAATCTAATGATTTTTTTATAAAAAAAAGTCCCCGTATAAACCAACTTACGTATGAATTTTCATTTTTTTCCATATTTTGTTTCTATTTATTGCGATATCTTTAGAATTACTTAACTTGGGGAAAAAATCCTTATTATATGTTCATTCAAATATGTTCTTAACTTTTTTTTCTTGATATATATATCATTCATGAAATTATGAAATTACTTAAAAATCCAAAAACTAATATGATAGAATGGTTGATAAATAATTTTGTGAAATGAACTAACATTAAAAACATTTTGTGAAATGAATTAACATTAAAATCATTTTGTTCATCTTGTTTGTTGTTTATCACTATAAAAGTACTGGAATTAACGAATCATTTAAATCCACCTACAAATTAAATATAAATATTAAATCCAAACTATCTATTATAGGACTATTATAATTCACTTTTAAAAAAATGAAGCAATTCTGAATTTCATATCAATAAATAATTTTTTTTGATTAAATGAAATAATCAAAGTAAAATCTATGAAATTTCTGATATTTAAAATAAATGACGATAAAATAGAGATATAAAAAAATCTGTAAAATTAAATAATCCCTTAATACACAATCGATAAATCGTATAAATCATGACGGGAATGCATGACTATGTTTAAATAAACCAGTGTATTCAAAACAAAACCTTGTGACAAAAATTATGCTTTTTCAATAAATAAGTTTTTTTGGTAATAGATAGTCAAGCTCAAAATAAATTTGTTGGTGGGTTGTTATTTAACAACAGACATCTTCTTCATGTTTGTTCAGAATAATTAACGGTGAAGTTGATATTATTGTAAATTTAATGTATTAAGTTAAAAATAAGTGACAATAGATTGATTCACAAAGATGAAGTATAAATGTGTAAATAATACGAATGCTTGATGCGGAAATTTTCGCTTTTACTTTTTATCTTTCATTTGTTATCTTTGCATTATCAAATCTTGAAATCTCTGTATTTTTATTATTCATATAATAAATTACCAACCCCAGAGATATGTGATAGACTTTTACACGAAGTTTCTTAGATAAATAACCATTTTTGTGTTTGTATTGAATAAATTCATCTGTCCGTTTATTTTGATAATTGCATATAATTCCCTGGTATTTTATTTAAAGGTATAAGAATTAAGTAAATTTTTGTGTTTTAGATATTTGCATTAGGTGCCCTGATCATTACTATGTTGTATTTTTTTCTGAAATGATTAAATATCAGATGCATAATTTTCAAATTATTGCTTCATTATGAATTTAAATTTTATTAAGAAAAAATTCATAATATTAATCATAATTTTTCTTTGTTTTTTTTTCATGCTTGATTTTTTATTTTTTTGATAGCTGTTTAAAGAATCGTAACTAAACTTAGAAAGAAAAACCATATTCGGTCATAATTTTGATGGTCAATACAATATATTACAAAGCTTATTTTGGCAACCAATAAAATATATGTTATAAACAAATTTAAAAAAAAATGCATATTCTTTACCGATTGAAACTTCATACGGATAATTTATGGCACTTTTTTGTATTTTTTTCTGTCATTATTACTTTAAATTCCATTTTTATACTGTAATTATATAGAGGAACTATAATTTTTAATCGAAAAAGTACTGGTTTCTTATCTATAGAAAGTATATTTAAATGAATTATTTAGAAATTTCTTTTACCAGATTGATAAGCAAAGCTTTCCTTATTGAAACAATTACTAAGATAAAAAGGAATTTTATTTTATTATCAGACTCAGTGTAATTATTCTATAAAAATCAAATGTGTAAGTAAACAATATGCTAAGTTTCAAATATATTTATATTATAATATTAGACAATTTACAATGAATTTATGCCATCTATTTTAATTTTTCATTGCTTAAATATTTTCGGTTGTGTTTTATATGGCTTTTACCTAATTAATTTTAATATATATCTAAGCAAACTAGAGTCGCAAAAATAAATATATATTTAATCCAAATTTTTATAGAATTAATTTATGTATTTCAAATATTTTCTGCTTTAATATCTTTAATGACTTCTTTTTTTGTTTTTTAAAAGCTCTAAAATTTATTTAAATTTAATTCTAATTTTGCAAGCACTAAATTTATGTTTAGCCACATTTATTAAAAAATCATAAACTTACAGTGCATAAGTCTAAATTTCTATGAAATTTACAATTGTTATACAGATAAATCGAGTGGAACTCAAAAAAAACATGTTAAACCAATTTATAAATCATCACTTGATATCACCCCATCTATATGAGGAGATTTATTCTGTTAATATATATGTTCGAATCAAAGAGGTCGTAATTAATTCTTATAGAAGATTTAACACAGCATTACTACATATACTCTACAAATAATCTTAGAAGAATACGGAATTCTAGGCGTTATAAAACTGAATACGCGATTTTTGGATCCAAAGAATCAAAAGTTTGGTACCTTTAAAAACAATCATATATATCCTATTTAATGTTTGTAAAAAATAGACCTATACAATAAAAAAACATGCGCAAAATAAGATTTATCATTTAAGACGCATCCTCATGCTCTCTATAAATTTTTACAGGAAAAATTGCTGTCTAAAATTATTCATTGTATATTCATATTAGGCTAGAAAATATAAATTAAATATATATGAACCATTCATTATATATGGGGACAAAATATTTGAGCAAAAAAATTTTAACTTTTAAAATAGAGAAAAAAGTTTTATAGTTTTACCTTCCATCTATTGTTGTTTTTATCAAAAAAAGGGTAAGTGCTACCTTTAAAAGATGTATAATAGCCAGAGACGATATTCCCGTATTTTTTTGATTTTATTACTAAATTTTGAAAGGTTTTTCTTGAAAAAACAATTTAAACCATAAAAACTCAAAAAAAATTGACTGCAGCCGTTTAAAAAAATATACATACCCTATAAAATTAATTTTGAAAATAATTTCATAACCTAAATGTGCCAAAGCTAAAAAAGAAATCTTTCATATGAACTTGATTAAATTCTCCTAATTCAAATAAATCCGAAAATTTAAGTTAAATCAAATAAAAACATAAACTAAATATGACTTTAAATTAAAAAGATGGCCTACACATGGTGTTCTATAAATTTTATCTAGCACAAAAACCAACTCAATCAAGTATTAACCTCATAAATCATAACTCTCAAGAAATACGCATGTTTAATTTATACACATAGATTAAAAATCATATATTTATTTTATATAAAATTAAGCAAAAACTTGAGAAAAATTTTAATAAATTGATCTAAGAATAAGCTTGTAATATTTTATGTATGTTCATAAAATACAAAAAACACCCAATATATATCAATCGCAATAATAATTGCTGAAATTATAATTTATATCAATAAAAATTATATATGAAAAATATTATTACACAATTAAATAGTAAAATCCAGAAAACCTTCTTATGAAACATTGGGATTAAAAATTAAATAAAGCGATAAGAGATACTAAATAGATTTGACTGGAATCTCTACAAAAGAATTGACCATTTAAAACTATGTATATTTTTTTGTCTGCAAAATTGTTTTTATAAACATAGAAATAGATATAAAAGCTTATTTTTGCTATATCTATTTAGTTTTAAATTTTTACGCAGTTCTTATTTTTGTATATCACTACAAAAATTTTTTATAAAATCTTTTGACCCCAGATGTATTATCATTTGAATTATTTTTCACTAAACTTTAAAAAAAATACAACTGAATTATGCAAACAAAAATATTTGCGTTGTTATATGATCTGAAAGTATTTAAATTCTTTTCATGCTTAAAAAAATACCAAATAATTTTTGTGGTTTTAAATCTCATAACTCACTATTTAAAACACCAAAATCATTCAGAAAACTTTATATGCCATAATGGGCATCTAACTGCATGAAATCCATTATTTAAGAAATTTTGTTTGGTTCTTTTTTTACTAAGTTGATGGCAGAAAATAAAAATACTTTAAATTTATATATAAAATAGTAACTGGGTTTTTAAATATAGCTTTGTTAAAAATTTGAGGCGATCTTTCTCCATAATAATAAAACACAATATATATCATCTAGATCATTTTGCAGGCCAATATAAGAAAATATTTAGAATATTCTGTCATATTATAAAATTTTACAATAAAATCTATGAGAAAATATACGAGTTTTTGTTTTTTCTACGTCAAATTATTAATCTTAAAAAATATAAAAAATGATTAAAAAAAAATATTTAAAAATCTGGAACAATCGGGCTTAATGCTTGAACGCTTTGTAATAAAAAATTTTAATTTTTAAAACGAAATCGAAAATAAACATACAAAATTATAAAAAATCCAGTTAAAACAACCCTGAGTTGTTGTAGAAATTTTTTCAAAATACATGCAATTTTACATAAAGCTCAAAATTCTCATGCAATCACTCTGATTTTCCCTCTTGATTTTTTAAAAACCATTTAAAAAAAATTCATAGCTTTACCCAGAATAGTAACATTTTCATGCTATTATATTTTTCTCCATTGATATTTTCACGATAGTAATAAACTGAAATTAAATTTCTATGTTAATTAATACAAATTTAAATTATTTAATATTTTATGCCGCATGTATATTCAATAAATATAAAATAATGGATTATAAAAAAATATTTATATTTCTGTACATTTAAATACTCTTTTAGTAACTTATATATGCCGATAACAACTTTTAAATGTATGATGCATTCTTTTGGTAACCTTAAAAAATTATCCACATAAAATTTAAATAATATTTTTTTTAAATTTAAAAGTATATCACATTAGCAACAGAAAAATATATTCGCGCCAAAAAATTTATTGAAAAATGATAGAATACTGCGCACGAAGGATACTATAAAATAAACACAATCAAATAGATTTGAATAAATTGAACCAAAAATTAAAATATCTTTTATTAAAAAAAATATGGAATAAAAAATAAACATTTTTCATAAATAAATCAATATTAGTATACGATAACTATAAAAAATCATACAATTCTTATATTTAAGAGTAATCGCTAGGATTTTTCTTCGATGCATCAAAAGACACGCACAGAAATTTTAATTATGCATATTTTTTGAGATTATTATATTATAATTTATATCATAAATGTTACAACAGATGTTTTTTGGCTTGTTTACACAAAATATCAAGAAAAAAACAATACTATTTAAATTTTCAAAGAAAATAAAATGCTGATAATGAAGAGCATAGTTGATTATGTTGTTCTAAATTTATCAATGACAAATGAAAAAACTCATATTTTTGCGTTTACATAAAACAGTTAGAAAAATTCATGAATAGTGTACTCAAAATCTTACTTTATATATAGTTTAGGCATTCGAATCTCATTTGTTTTAAATTAATCTTTAAATCTTTAAAAATACTGTAACATCAGACTATAATTATAGTACAATAAACAAAATACTTATCATTTCGAATCATGTACTATAATGGTAACAAGTATATTTTTATACTCCTGGGTAATATATGTGCCCTGTCCATTAGAAATCACCATTAAAAAAAGAGATGAAATGCACAATGTAATAAAACTATTAGAAAGCATCTTAATGTAAGGAATCGAGATCTAAAAAATGGCTACATATAAAGACCAACTTGCTTTATATTTGCTTATCACTTCTATTATTATAGTTTTTAATTTGTATTTTGCACATTTTTTTTACAAATATGATTTAAATACCCATAAAATCAAACACATAATTTAAATGTTCAAATATACTCATAAATTTATTTATTAAAACTCTTCAAAGGAATTTTCGTTTTAACAACAGCTTGATAAATCACCGGTATAAAACACACAGATAGTAGTTAGTTGACATTGGAATCTCTTAATAAACTTCGATTTATTATAATTTCAAATTTTCGTTTTAAATTGGTTATTATGATTTTACAATCCATAAAAGGGGTCAAAAAGCTGCATTAATCGCCTTTTCATCGATATTAATTGTTTACTTGACAACTCAAATAGGAAACTTAGAGCATTTTTTTATTGCTTTATTTGAAACAAGAAATCCTCTAACTATTAGGTAATTTCTAAGTTATACAGAATAAAACCAATTATTTAGCAAAATCTATTGTTTTCATCCTAAGTTATTCATTTTATAAATGGAAAAACTATGTTTTGTTTTTTATTTTTATGAATTGATTAAAGAGAATATAAATAGTATAAATTTTTTTGCTAAATAATGCTTAAAAAACAAAAATGCAAAGCTTCAAATAAATTTATAAAGAAAGATATACTAAAGGACCGGTCTTTTAATAGCATTAAACATCAAAGATCAAATTGTCTAAAATTTTGTTGTAAAAATATTTTTCTTACCTTAACAATTCTCAAGTGCAAAATTAACATGACAGCTAACAAAAAACACAAGTCGCTCATCCTCATTATAATCAGTAAAAAAGGCATGTATACTCAAAAATTAAAAAAAAATTGTCTTCTCCGTGTTTATTTATTTTAAAATTTAGTTATAAATTTTTGTTGAAGTAAAATATATGAAATAGATATCATTTAAAACATTCTTATTAACTATTATTTGGCGGTGATTATACACAAATATATAATAAGTCATATTGAAATGAAACTACAATATCGAAGCAGTGTATAATCTATAATAGGTGTTCATAGAGCCATTAATAAATCGTGAATGATATGTTGGTTTCTTTTGGTCTTGCAAACCATCAAACATATAATCCTTAGTAATTAAAAGCAAATAAATAAAGTGTTGTTTACAACTGAACACTTAAAGGTAAATATACTGTATTTTGAATGATCGTATTTAAATTATTTATAATTTTGCAAAATAACTTAATTGATTATTTAATTAATATTTTTTTCATGGCTCTCGATATAGGGATCAAGGAAGGGTTGACAGCAATATTCAGAATAAAATATATTATATAGAACATAACAGAAATCTAGACTAAATTAGATATGTAGGTACATCACAACATATGGTGTTGAACTTAATTAAACACTCAAAGTGATCATTACGAAATTGTAATGTGTATAAATAAATTAAAATTATTTTGAGGTCGATATACGTAAGAATTAATATAGAAATAATTGAACGAAATAATAACGATATTTTTTTATTTCATATATCAATGTTTTCAGTATGTGATATTACTGCCTTGGTTAATAAGCATAATCTGACACACAACAAAAAAAACATTAAATTTTATAAAAATTGTGGGTTTTTAAATCGAATATTAGCCAATAGTTGTCAAAAACTAGCTTTAAACCCCTGATTATAAAATTTATTGTCAAAAACTACACGTTTTATGATAGTAATGCAAGTCTAAGTTCTAAAAGAGATAAATATAAATGATAATATTTTTTCAAATAATAAGAAGCAATATATTATGCTCTAGGTCTTATTACTATTCATCCCAATTCGATTGTATAAAATTTAATAAATTTTTAAATTAAATTACTAGAGTTTGTCACGAACAAATGAAAATTTGATCATGAATAAATTTTATTATGTTTTTTTATATGAGTAAAACTCATTTATCTATGTTTGATTTTAAACAAACACGCCTTGTGTTTCAATTATGTTACATAAATTTTGATCAAAAAAGTTGAAAAAATTTTATTCGAAGATTTAAGATATCCTTATTTTTGTGACTAAAAAATAGATTTAATATAAATGTTTAATTTTCTTATATAAATTCTTTTTTTGTTACCATATTACAATTCTGATTGCTTAGTTTATATATTTCTTTGTATATGTATAGGCACTTCTATTATTTTGAATTTAAATGGTAAAATATAGACCGATTCAACAAAAATATTTTTTTATTTTATCATTGAAGGGTTAAGATTATAATATATAATAACCAGATTTAGTATGCTTATGATCTAGCCTCGGATTTTCATCAAATTTTATTTAAATCAAAGATATCAATGGTTACAGAATGATAAAATGCAAGCTTCGATGAAATTAGCGTATGATATAATATCTAAAATTTACAAATCTATTTAATTGATAGTTAATATGATACAAGATTCAATTTTTGTTAAAAACATTGAATAATACTTTAATATCTATATAACAAATAAAAATTATGTTTAATATTATAAATTAGATTCAATACTTTATAAAACTATGTTGATACGACAAATTCCGATCATATTTTAGGAATTTTATTGGTAACATACATGACTCATTTAGATTGTATAAAATATTGATCGAACTGAAATTAATCTGAGAGATGTATCTGTCATATATTAAATATTTTTTAGAACAAATGTATTATAAAAAATATTTTTGGTCTTTCGGTTTAGATTGACATTATTAACAATAGAATGAGCTTTAGATAATAACGTAACGATCCTACCAGCATATATTTTACCATATAACATGAGAAATAAACTAATAAAACTATAAATTTGGTTCTAGATTTAATTTAACTGATTATTTTATTTATAAATATTTTTATGGTGAATTAACGGAATGAAAAAAACACATGCCCTATATAAGATATAATATACCTAACTATGATTAAAATACAGAAGAATTTGTATGATAAAATAATTATTATAATTATTTTACATTATTGTATCCATATTATTGACCATAAATATTATTTATGATCTATTATTAATATTGGATATCATGCTGGGCTATTTTGGGTAAAAAATGATTAAGAAAATACAAATTTATGTCAGACAATCATTTTTACTATAATTTTTCTATTTTCAATCACTAGCACCACAAATTTTCATTTGCCTACCTTTATTTGTCTTTCATCATAAAATAATATTTTTTAACTCCCTTTATATCACAATTTCACTAACTAGTATAATATTGATAATTAATTTTTGTGTCGAAATATTTGTGCAATTATTTAATCAAGATTTATAATTTTTTCTATTTCCTAAGTTTTTTTTGTTTATTTCTTTCATTTTTTTCTAAAATATTATTTGTAGCTATCATTATTCGCATAATATATTTTACGAACTAAATTTTGTATAATATGAATAATTTTGATGTATAATATTATTTATTAGCTATAGAAATATTCGATTCAATTCCAAATATTTTTTTTACTTATAGATCTATTCTGGTATTATCAGAAAAACTCAATCTTATAATATTTATAAAAGTAAATTTAAGTTAAAAAATTTTAAATATGATTCGATATTTACGAACTATCAGTAACATATATCAACGAACACATTCCGGATATCACGATAATGATTTTGTTTCGATTAACGATAAGAGTTTTGTTTTGTTTTAAAACGATGTTTTAAATATGAAATTAAATAAAACTATCTTGGGATGCGATATGGAAGATAAACCTATGAGGAAAGGTTTTATGTGTTGTCATTTTTATGAGACTAGAATGTTAGAAAATGATGATGAAAAGAAAAGATATACGAAAAGGATGTTAGAATCAAATATTCACAAGGAATGCTCTATTTGTTGTGACATTTTTACCAAATTAGCAGTAAATAATGAAGAACAGAAAGAGTATGAGGGGAGAAAAGTCATTCTAAAAGAAGAAAAAGCAGTAGTTTCACAAAAAGAAAAGCTGTCGAGTGAAACTATTATACCAAATGTAAGTGGCCGAGATTTATGTTGTTTTAAAAAATGTGATACTTGTTTTAACTGTATTGGTCTTTTGGAGAATAAAATATGTAACACCGTAGCAGAAAATTATATAAGCAAAGAGAAGACTACAGATTCTACACAGAATAGTGATATGGAGAAACTGATAAGATTTTTAAAAAGCTACTTTCAAAAAGAAGAAAGACAAAAAAATATAAGTGTATTAGGAAATGGGAACAGAACCAATTTTACCTTTTTCATACAGATAATATTGTGTTGCTGTTTAATTTTGAGCAATAGTGCCCGACATGTTCATGGATCGACCCCACGTCACTTACCACGCCATTCCCCGCATAATGGACACAAAGCACATGGAATGGGAAGTCCCAGTGCACATGGTTTAGGCCGATCACATTCACCACATGGTGGGCATAACCCCCATGCGGGACCAGAGGTAATGTTTGGTCCACGTGGTCAGTCACAACAGATGGCTGCACAGTCAGCAGCTCTAGCAGCAGATGCTGCTGCAATTGATGCGGCTACACAGAGAATTGATCCTACAACAGCATCAAATTTAGCCTTGAGCCAAGAAGAAGCACTTGCAATGGGTATGTCACCAACAGCCGCAGCTGCGTATGCTTCAGCAATGCAGCCTACGAATAGTCATTTTGGGGATCCTAATGCGTATGGAAAAGCCTTAGCTGGTGAAGTTATGGGCGGAGGTGTTACAGGATTCAACATGGGTGGTGCAAACGATCCAAGAGCAGCAGCATCGAATGTATTCCATGATCCATTGGAAGCCGCTTTACACGAAGCAGGGCCTTTTGGTTCACAAAGCGCATTGAGCTCAAATATGTTACAAGCCGATGATCCAACGATACAGCAAAGAATAATGGAGTCTCTTGATACCGTTCATGACGATACTTTGAAAGCAAATCTTGCTAAGAAGCAGCAATTAGAGGCGGAACTAGAGGGAAGAAGAAAGAAGGCGCTTGAAGATATGAATGAGATGATTAAACAAAATGCAAGTGCGGCAGCAGAACGTGATGAAATGGCGGCTAAGATGAAAGCTGCTGCGATTGCTGCAAAAGCACCAAACGGAAATCTCGGTGCGACTATACCTGGAACAAATAAGACTTATGGACAGATGGTAGATGAAGAGCTAGCTGTTGCAGATCATGCGAGTGCACATGCCCGGAATCCAGATTTATATCAACTTGAAAGTGCGGCCGCTAAGACAGGTCTAACTCGACCTACAATGGGCAAAGAAATACTTGACCAAGCTTTAAAAGAAATGATACGTAAAAATCTTGAAGACGCAGCCGCGGCCAAAGCAAGCGAACAAGCAGCCGAAGAGGAAAGACGGGCCGCTACGGAACTTGCAGCCAAACAACTCGAAGCCGAAAAAGCTATGCGTGATGCTGAAAGGCGTGAGGCCGAACGAAGAGCAGCCCAAGAAACAGAAGCTGTTCAATCTGCTGAAGCAAATGATCTATATGCTAAAGCTGCTGCACAAGCACGTGTATCAGAGCTACAGGCAGGTGAAGAAGCTGCTGCACTGGTTCCAAGTATTGGGCGCGTACGTGCTTTGGCTACACAAGCTCAAATGGCAGAAAACTCAAGAATGGCAGCTGAAGAATCAGCAGTTATTGAGGCAGCATCTATGGCAACAGAAGAATCTAAATTCGAAGCTAATCAGAGGAGAGAAAGCCTTTCCAGGGATGAGGCGATGGTTGCTGCAATTGGAGAGAAAGCAGCACAAGGAAAAGAGGTTGAGAAATATGCAATGGCAATGCAAGACGCTGCGAACGCCAGAGGAACGGCTGCAGCTATTAGATTGGGTGAAGCTGTTGCTGCTGGTGTGGCATCTAAAGATATGAGTAAAGCAATGGCTGCAGCTAATGAAGTTGCGGCAGCTGTTGGTGAATCCGCTGTAGCAAGAGGGGCTATTGCACGCGGTGCTGAATTAGCCAACGCAATGAATACAGAGGCAGCTTTTGCAGAACAAGCCAGAGCACGTGGTCAAGTTCTTGAAGCAGCTGGCGCAGGTGAAGATGCGATTGCAAGGGCTGCACGTGTTAAAGGAAATATGTTAGCAGCAGCAGCACATACGGAAGAAGTTATGGCTGCAAATTCCGAGCAAGAAAAGATAGCACAAGCCCAAGAAGCAGCAGTTGTGGCAGAACAAGCCGCAAAGGAGGCTGCAGCTGCTGCAGATGCTGCTAATATGGCCTCTGCGCAAAGAGCCGAGGCAGAAATTCTTGAAGCAGCTGCTGCGGCAAACGAGGAAGCAGAAGCTGCTATAGCTGCTGGATTTAATACAGAAGATCCATATAAGATACTTGGCACAATTCCTGATGATGCAGATACTGTAGCTATAACTAACTCGTCCCTTCAATTCCCACTCAAAACGTTTGGTGCGGCAAAAGCCCATAATCAAGCAGAAGCTGGTGCTATCGCGGCACAAAACAAGGTCAAAGATGATATTAGGGGTAAAGTCACTGCAGAGAAATTCGATTCACCTTTAAATGTAATCAAAGGGGAAGGTGGATATTTGAATGTGCCTGAGAATGCAGAAAAAATTGATGTTGACTCGGGTCGTGTTTATTTCACTGAAGCAGCAGTTGCTAAAATGGAAAAAGATGGCGCTGATACATCCAAGATGGAGCATAAGATAAATACGGGAGAACGTGCTGATATGGGTATAGGATTAGGATATTATGTTGAAGACACAAGTGGAATGGAGATAGATCTTCCTTCACCAGGAAATCCAGATCCACCACGAGTAGCCGTTGGAGGTGGAAAGACTCTCGATATAAGTCAAGCTCAAGGAATGGATATCGAAAAAGGTGAATTAAAACTTGAAAAATGGAGTGAGTATGGTAGAAGAGTAAGACCACAAGTAAATACTGAAATCCAGAGCACGGGAAGAGAAAGTGTAGTTGAGGCAGTGATCGATGATGACTGTATTAAACGTGCATTAAGAGAAGCAGATGCCATGTTTAACACAAAGAGTGAAATCATTACAAATCCAAGTGGCGAATCATTTATAAGAGTTACCCCTCCGTATGGTGTATCTGAACAGATTCCATATGATGAAGCAATGTATAATCTTGACAGAATAAAACAATCCTGTAGAGAAAGCCATGGCCAACTTGGTGTTTCTGCTATGCAAGATGGTGATATTAAAACAGCTGCCGAAGAAAAGAAAATAATGAAGACTAAGTCATTGAATATTGTTGAAGGAAGTGGGGAATCTACGGCATCGAATCAAGAGGCTGAATTAAGAAAGATAGGCTTGGAAATGGCAAGTAATCAAGTTGAAACCCATCATATCATCCAGAAAGTGAATGCCTTTGACAAGAAAATGCATGGGGATAAGGCTGAAATTGTTGAAGAAGCCAGAAGAAATCTTGAAGCTGAAACCGGAATATCTGGCGAAAGAATTGCAGGTGATGAAGGTTCCAAAGAGTTACTTGAGGAAGAAATGGAAGCTGCAAAAGAAGAAGCAAGACAAGAAATAACCGGAGGAGAAAGGTCTTCTTTAATAAATGAATCAACCAAGGAAGGACAGAATATGAAACAAATGATTGAAGCAGCTGAAAAAGAAATCAAACAAGCTGGTGAAATAAAAACTATACTTACAAAGGATTCAAGCACGATTTCACAGGAAATGGGGATGAGTCAAGAAGAATATACCAGTATGGTGTCAAAAGTAAGCGTTAAAACCTTCTCATCATTTATAAATTATAGTTCACACACAACGTCAGACGAGTCTCGCGAGGCATTCGAAAAAGCTAAGAATGACTTACATATGATTTTTGGGAACTCTTTCGAAACCTTCGAAAAAATAATTTTCGCTAACATCACTAAACTTTATGGTTTAGGTGATCCCGATGAGCACGTTCTTATTAAGAAAGAAACTTCGCTCGTTCCTAAAATTGTTAGCACTAAAAATATCTTTGATAAGAATGGTGGAAGAAGTACTGTTTCCATACAGAAAATGATGCCTGTTACCAAAGTAATAAGAATACCAATAAGAAGAATCATTCAGAAAGGAAGCAACGGTCCGGGCTCAACTACTATTAATGGAGGCTTAACATCAAATGGCACATCTACGGGTGCAGAACCAGATAATTCTGTAGTTTCGCCAGATTCAGCAAAAAATCGTCGTCCGGGGGGATCATCGCTTCCTGCTGGCGTAAAGATCACCAGAAGTACAAAAGCGAAAAAGGGACCGGATGGATCATTCAACCCAAGTACTCAAACTGTCACAACTCTTCTAAGTGGTCCTGGTGGAATCGGAACCCTTGGAAATAAAATAAAACTGGGTGATAATGCAGCCATCATTGGTCTAAATCGGGAAATAAACCAAATGGTCGACCTCGGTTCAATGAATAACATCACTGAAGATAAGGGGGACCCCAAAGCCTCAAAATATAATCCTGCAGACACAGCAGCTGCAACCGTTGGAAGTGGAAAGTCAAAGGAGGTAATCGTGAAGCCATTAAGTAGTGAAGAATGCAAATTGCAAGGAAATTGTGAAGGCAAGCAAAAGGATTTGCAAAAACCAAATCCACAAAAAAGAACCTCATCATCAAGTTCATCATCATCTGGAAAAAGAGTTAAAAAATAAATGTTAATTTACATCCAGTTTGGTTTTTATAATTATACATGTGAATATATCAATTTTTTGCATCATAATTTATATTTATCATAATTCTAAATCGTGTGTAACTTGAAGATAAAACGTTTTTTTCGTAATCCATTACATTTAGCAATTTAATAATCAAAATTTTTATTTACATTCCAATTATAAAATATAAAACAAAAGTATTATTATTCTTCTGTTTTAATAAAACAATTTTTTAAATATATATTTGTTATTGCAATAGCCAGACTAAAAAAAACTTACAATCAAATGAAACTCATAGTCTGGTTCTAAGCTTTCCACCCAAATTTCCGTAAATCTGTTTAGATCATAATAGTATAAATTTTTTTTGCATTCATTTATTTAGTAAAAACTTCAATCAGAACAGATACATATAAACCTATTAAAATGGTTTCATACATAGAAAGAAGTGTTTTTGCAGCTTTACTTGTGTTGATTATATTAAAAAGTATATTTAGCATCCCTCTATGCTAAGTTAGGATAATTCCAAAAAAATTTGTGGCTGTACGATGTTATCTACATTTCAATATATTATTAATAAAAAGAATATTTGTGATTTGTTATCTAGCCTTTTAACATGCTCTATAGAATCCAGAATATGTGATACTATATCGAATTTCGAAGCGTTCAAATTTCACTTTTTACTGGTATTTCGAAATATACAATACTATATCAAGTAATGTAGATTCACTATACCTTGTTAATATTTAATCAGCCATATTTTTTTATTCAATAATACTTCCGGTTGTATAAAAATTCTAATTTCTAAAAATCGATAAAAGTATAAATTTGAAAATGTAATATTTTTAGTTGTAGGGTTTTAAACCTTTTACATTGAAAAATGAATTTGTATTTTATAATATATATCCAAAGATTTCTAATATACATTGATCTTACACATTTAAAAAAACAAAAAAATAATACATAAATACAGCGAAATACCATGTTGGGTTTAACATTATTCAAAAAACTGTTCTAAAAATCCGGCTCAAAAACATCCTTTATTTATGTTCGATCAAAGGTATTTTATAAACATATCGCATAAATAGTAAATAATATGATATGCTACTTTTTATGAAAGTAATTATGGTAAACTTACTATTGATAAAACAAAATATGATACGTTAAAAATATATTATTTTGAATATATCCTATAATACCATTTCATTATGGTTTTTCTTTATTTTAGTTAAAAAAATCTAAAAATGGTAATTTCTTGTTTTTTTACTGAACGTATCGAGACAAAAATATATCGTTGCTAAAATTTAGTCATTAAATAATCGTAGTTATCTAAATTGTAGATGTAAATATAATAAAAATTGATTTCGCAAATTTTATGAAAAAAATACAAATAAATTTTTATTATCATTGCCTGAATATATTATGATTCGATGTAAAATATTGAAAAAATATAGAAACTGAGCTTAAAATATTTGAGATGCAGTTATAGATATTTTTTCTTATTCCTTTAATTCTAAAATATTAAAAAATATACTTGACAACAGGAAATGCAAGGATAAAATGTCACCCCAAAAAAAATAATATCTAGAGAATCTTTAAAAATTCAGAAAAAAATATTTTTGGCAAAAATGATGTGAAATAATATTAACCCAGTGATAAAACACCAAATTATTGTGATGATAAATTTATACAGCACGATCTTATGTGAATTTTAAAGAATAATTTTTGTTTAAAAGATAAAATGTGCATAAGAATATTGATAAATATAGTTTAAAACTGAATTTTTTCGTTCTGTGTTTATTTTATGATTGATATTTTTGATGCTACTATATTTATAATCCGTGATACAATATTAATTTAAAAAAGAAATCGAACAAGTCAATGATCGTAAATAAATTTTAGAAAAAAACTAGATATAACAGTTTCGATTGATTAACATATTAAATCGTTTTACGCATAAAACTAGTTTAAAATACAAAATTGCATTGGGATATTTCTTTTTGTGGGTGATATGTCATACGTACCCATATCATAGTACTCTTTGTTTAAAGTCAGCATTCAGGTGAAATATATTTATGCTAATAATTTAGTCAAGTACTGTCAATAATTTATAAAAATAACTGAATAAAACACAAAAAATAAACGTTAAAATTTATATATAAACTCTGACATCATTACAAATCATAACTTTTTAGTATTCTCAATTATAAATTATTTGAAATTTTAAATTCATTTTTCTGTTTATTAATCATTTTTGTGCCTGGTAATGGAAACATATTAATAGAAAATTTTTTCAAAGACAATAAAACTATTACTAGCTTGGTTCATGTAATTTAATATGAAGTCAAAATTTTATATATTATTTTATATCATCTGTTAATATTTGTGCAATTGTTTAAGCTTCTTTATAAATTGAACTCTTTATTTATAAATTAACCTTCATATTTGGATTTTATACACTTTTGCTGATTTTCTTATTATTTTATACTTATTTTTAAAATATTTAAAACAGTACGAGATATAAATTTGATTGATTTATTTGGGATTATAAGTAATATTCAATGGGGAAAAAAGAAAATCAATATATAATTAATGATTCACACACCATCTAATAGTGTAAACGTGTTTGACAAATTCTATCACATTTACTTATATCCATAAATATTTTAACTTTGCAGAAATAGTGTTTATTTGTCCATGAATACATCATTTTGTGTGAAATATACATATAGATTCAAAAAAACAGGTCTAACTCTAGTTATAAAAATTTATCACTTGCTAAATTGGCTTGAATATATAGATGGTCGTCATCTGGCAATTTAAATTTATTAATTTATCTTTTTTATTTTATTCTATTAGTTTTGACAAACAATTAAAATGTTTTTCACTTATTTTAAGGATTTTATTGATATCTAAATATATTTAGTAGAAAAACTTATGATATAATGTATTTAAATAAACAATTTTATTACGAAAACATATTTAAAAAGATTTGAAAGTTTCATACTTATAACTTAATTTCATTGTGTTTGAGTGTGTTTTAATTTGCATTTTTAAGGTGCAAATTAAACATATTAATTCAAATTTTGCAGTGAATTTATCTAATATTGTTTATTGATGGTTTATATATTTTTGTGACGTTCTAAATAAAAAAAAGATTATTATAAAGCATTTTAAGATTAAACCTGGTATATATATAATAGAATAAAAAAACCTTTACGAGGCCCATTAAAGTTTTGATTTCCTAATACTAATCTCAAACCCTTTTAGTATTTCTTAAAAAAGTAAAAACGAACACATTCGCCAATAAAAACAATTTTTCTATCTTTTTTACAGGATTTATCAGATTTTTTTCGTCATAAATATAGTTATAATCTGCTACTTTATGTAAAATTTTTTTAATGTGTAGTTTTTCCGAGTAAATTTTTTTTGGGTGAAATAAGGAGCCATAAATTTTACTTAAATTTTCAATGTAATCATGCTATTTCATATAAAAGGAATGCCTAAAAATGAACATATCGAAGATTTTCCCTGTTTCATAAATATATAATGAACAATTTTAAAATTAAATAATATTTACATATTCATGGATGCATTAGAAAATAATAATTTACAATGCCATTTATTTTTTATAAAATATTTTGATGATTTCAAACGAAACATCAATTCTGCTATAATTTATGTTTTAAGGAATTACAGATGAATTTGTGATATTATTTAGATGAAAATTACAATCTTTAATTCTAAATTTAATAGGCTAGTTTCCTATGCTTAAAAATATAACAATAACCTTTATTTATTTCGCTTTGTTTGGTAACAATAAAAATAATTATATTTGTTGTTTTACTGCGAATATAACATGCACAATTGAATTTTATGAATGAATTAAAAAAATAATTACATCATATGTAATAAAATGGGATTGTGTGTGGTGGCTACAAATTTTACAAGTGATAATTGAAGAATCAAACGAAGTCGAGGCATATGATCAAGTTTTAGATTTGGAAAGATTTTTGGATTGAAAAGTCTTGAGTAAAAAAAGGCGTGTTGATGAAGATTTAGCCCACAAAGAGATGGTAAAATTATTGATGAAGTTTGATCCAAGGATTGTACAACTCAATGTGCTTGACAAAATATAAACGACTAGACAAAATATAAACGGCTAAACAAAAATAAACACAAAATGAAATTCTTGCCGATGATATAAAAATTAATAAACATATTCAAACATCTATATTGTTATAAATATATAAATATAAACCAAAATTGGTGCAGCAAATTCATATAAATCATTCATGCTTGAATTTGGCATCCTATAATCGGAATTAATTGCCATTTAAAATTTGAAATTGCATATATGCAAATGCGTATTTGAATTCTAATTGGAATTTTAAATTTTTTCAATCAAATTCAAACTAGCGAACTCACTAGAATTTTAAAATTATAGCATTCTTGATTTAACCACTATTCTATAACCTTCATAATCCTAAATTTTAAATATAAAACTAAATTCTATTTTTTAGGATTTCATTTATAAAAACACAGAAAATGAAAATATAGATTTAGCAGGTAGTCCTTTTTCAAATGATATATTTACAAATTTCGATTTTAGATTATAAATATGATATTCACGATAAGTTTTAATTATTAGATTCTCGATAAATGCTGCTGTGTTATTAAGATTTTAGAAAAATTGTACATAAATTTCAAGTGATTTTTTATTTTAAAAATTGAAATAATTTCTGTGATGCACTCGTGATCATGCCATAATGCATACAATGTATATGGGTGAAAAAGAACTATAAATCCTTAACCATACACAAATATCATTTGGAAATAAAATTGTGATCATAATAACAATAAATATATTTATACATTAATATGGATTTAAATTACATTAAAAATAAGCAGTAATTTTATAAATGAGTAATTTGAATTAAATGCTATAATTCGT
Organism: Rhyacophila brunnea; assembly: GCF_057557595.1. NCBI lineage: Eukaryota > Metazoa > Arthropoda > Insecta > Trichoptera > Rhyacophilidae > Rhyacophila > Rhyacophila brunnea. The sequence continues at coordinate 54,239 of NW_028233344.1, forward strand.
TTAAAATATTCAAGGATAATATATGATTAAACAACACATTATATTTCATAGTTTAGATTAGTTGTTAAAGAGAAATAATATAAAATAATAATAATTCATATCTCATACCATAAATATTTTTCAAAAACAAATAATAATAAGATTTTGATACAATAAATTATGATTAAAAAAATTCAAATATTTACCCATAAATAATATATAAGGATAAATCAATTTTTATTATTTTTAATTTCAATAATATAATAAAAAATTCTTTTAATTCATAGATAAGGATTATGGCTTTCAAATATACTTTAAACAGCATTTATATTTCTAGATTTCACATTACAGTTAGAGAACTAAATAGATATAAGATGTGTTCTTGAGCAATAAAAAAATTAAAATACAGAAGCTTTAATTCTGTCAAAAAAACAACACTTCTTTATATCGAATTAAAATTCATATAATCATTTAATCTATTACTATTTATTGGGAACTATTTTACTTTCTAATTAACGTATTAGGAAAATAGAAAATCTAAATAAAAAGAAGCTTTTTTTATATAATTGTTTTGTCGTATTATTTTGAATGTTGATATATAACCTTTAATATAATATCATTGAAATTATGAATATCTCGAAATATAGTCAATCTAATTCAGAAATAAATATTGCACCAACATAATTACAAACCATGAATTTTTAGTTTGATTTTTGTGTATCAGTATATTAACAAAACAATTATCTATGATATAGGTTTAAGTACATCAAAAAGAATATCTTAAATCCCGCATAAATAGTTAACTAACTGGATTTCAGTATTGAATAAATTCTCACAAATAAAATAATTAATAACCACTACAATTGGAAAATCAAGCGAAGTGTTTAGGATGCCTTCTCCGGTTTTTTAATATATAAATAAATATATAGTCAGTTTATTGCGAAATATACAAAAGAAGCACACACAAACAAGTAAAATACAAGGTAATACACATACCAGTCATGTGTTTACGTAAGCTCCGTTTCACTGGTCATTGAAACTTTCCATGACGTTATTTCTTATCGAAGTTCCAAACTCAGTTACATTTTTTACTTCAAAAGGCAAAACACAAAAGAGAGTATGATTTCAAATCGAATGGGTGATATCTCGAAAGATGTGTATTATAAAGAAAGAAAGTTGATTCACTCGGATCAGTCAATATCCAATGAAGTTATTACAAGAAAAAGAAAGTTTACATCCGCAAATCGATGGATATTCAATCTAATTGATAATCTTAATATGATAAAGAATCGTGGAATTCATAGCAGTTATAAATACTTTGAGTATATAACGGAGATAATGTATGGATCTAAACTTAATGTGGAATCAAGTAATTTTTGGGATAAGGCTTTAAAAAATCATTTCATGGGCTCAACAGAAATCGTACTATTTATACTTACATTATATATGTTTAATTTAAATTTGGAATATGGTTGCTTAGTTTCAAATATTATACTTTGGAAATTTATTAGGAGATCTGATATTTATAATTTAATTTTCGATGAATTTTCTAGATTCAGCTATTTCGCAAGAAGAAGATTATTGAGTTTTAATTCCATGGTAAACGAAGAAATCATCGATTGTAAAAATGTTTACACTAAGATTTGGTATTCTTTAATTTGGTTTGTGTTTGAAACGAGACTTATATTAAGCCAATATATATTAGCAATAAATTACCAAGAGATTTACTACTATAAAAATAAAAACAGAAATCCATTTTGCTTAAACATCGGACTCATGGCGGTATTAATGCTATCCACCACATGGTGTACACAATCCATAGGTCAAAACAATTATCAATTGAGTGCTACCGTAAATCACGACGATCATGCTGGAAATAACCACGCCGATATTCGTTCAAATTCTGTTCATGGTGTATATCCAGGTGAAGGTCATGAAGCTGAAACTGGTGGTGGGGCAAACTTCCATGCACACGAGCAAGAATACGGACCAGCCCATGAGCTACATGGTGAGTTCAATGATGGACACACGCGTATGGAACATCAGATGATGTATCATATGGGTGGTCCAGGTCATGGCGGAGCGCATTCGGGAATGGGTAGTGGACAGTTGCATGACAATGCTATGTGGGATGCCAATGGACATCATGGAGCACTTGGTGTCTGGAATGATGGCTATGGTGGTGAAGATCATGGTGGTCATAGTGCGGATGGATGGTTGTATGGAGAAGGAAGTGGTGCTGCGATGGGAGGTGTTCATGGTGATGGGTATTTTTTTGGGCATGGTGGTGTTCATGGTGGCGCAGGCGCATTCGGTGGAGTTGCTGGGCCAGGTGGTTATGGTGCTGGGGGTTACGGAGCCGGTGGATATGGTGCTGGTGGACATGCTTGGGGTGTTGGGAATCTTGCGGCAGGTGAAGCTGCTGCACATGGTCGTGACATGTTCGGACACGGATATGGTGGTCTATATGGTGGAGGTCTTGAGCATAATGGAGCTTTAGGTGGGCATGGGCTATTGAGTGCAACGGGCGATGAGCTGGCTTTTGGCGGCGCAATGCACGGTCTTGCTGCAAGTTTTGGTAGAGCTGGATTAGCAGGTGATGCTGGTATAGGCGCGAACGTAGTTAATTTCTATGAAGACGAAGGTCTTGTAGATCCAGTCACAGGAACATTTAGAGGTGGACATGCACATGGGCAGACATTTGGGCATCATGCAAGACAACATGCAAAAGGTATGGAAATAGCGAGAAATATGGCAAATGGAAATGTGTTTAGACATGCTGTAGCAATTGAAGGCGATGAAGGTGCATTGGCAGATGCAGCATTCGGACATCAACACATGCATTATGGTCAAAGTGGTATTTTACCAACAATGGCCCATCGACATAATGCCATGATTGGTGCTGTAGAAGGGCATTCAACTGGATTTGATGGCTTGAGTGCTCGTGATCGACATGATGTAACTATGGCCCAGCATGTAGCAATGGAAAAAAAGGCTTTGAGTGGTGACATCGAGGCTATGCAACATATTGTAAATTTCAAGAGAATAAGTGCTGAGGGTAAAGCGAGTTTAATGGATAGGCAGGGATTTGCTTATGCTAGAAATGCACAACTTGATGCTATGGTCGGAAATTACGGTGGCGCAGAAGAAAAAATGAAGAGAAGTGTCCTAGCCCATATTGATGCATCACAACAACGAGTCGATCAAGCAGCTAATTGGCATATGCAAGCTGCCAGAGATGCTATGTTACATGGTGATATGATTGCAGCAGCTGGATTTGAAGCGGCTGGACAGTGTATGGCAGCTCGAGGCAGACAGACTGCGGCTGCATATGCCTCCAGTATAGGTGCCCTCGACCATCATTTCGACCAAACAAGTTTTATTGGAAGCGAAGAGCATGCAGCCATGGCACGTGCAAAAGCATTAGAGGCAGAAAAAATGCGTGCAAAAGCTCTTATTCTCCAATCAGCAGGAAGTGAAAATCTTATGAATGCCATACACGCAGCTGCTGCTGTAGAAGATGCAGAAGGTAGGGCGGAAGGTGAGTTTGGAAAGAAATTGAACAAGATAAGCGCAAATAAACAAGTTCAAACACAGATGACAGCTTTAGAAAATGTAGGAGCAGCAGGAATCAAGGAAGCGATAGCGACACAAGATAATTTGAGAATGATTGAGACAGGTAATGCAACACTTAATAAAGCAGTTGCTGAGACAATAGAAGACATGGCACTAAAAAATGAGAGTAGTGCACACAAAAGAGCGAATGCTGAAGCAGGAAATGTTCTTGCCGCGGTTTCTACATCGAAAATGCTTGACGCACTTGCTATTAACGAAATGGTTTCTGCTGAATTTAAGCCGCCACCAATCAAGGAAGCTCTTATTGTTGCGAATGCAGAAGAAATAGCAGCTTCACTTATTGAGAAGGAGGCACAAAAGATTAAAATTCAGCAAGAACAAGCATTTGCAGAACAATTGATGATGGAGCAAAAGAAACAAGCGAGTAATGATGTTCTTGGGATAGTTGAAACTATAGCAGAATCTGCAGAAAGAATAGAAATTGAAAATAGCAGCTTGAGATTTCCATTAAAAGTATTCGATTCTAAGATTGCGAAAAATTTAGTTGAGAAAGAGGCGCTTGAAGCTCAGAATAGACTGAGAGATGATCTTAGAGGGAAAATTACAAGACATAAGTTCGACTCTGCATTGAATGTTATAAAAACAGAAAAGGGGTATTTCAATGTACCAGAATCTGGAGAGAGAATTGAAATACAAGAAGGTTTAGCCTATTTCAATGAGAGTGCTAAAGCGAAGATGGTAAAGAATGGTATCGATATTAAATATCTAGCACATAAAATAAACACGGGTGAAAGAAGTGACATAGCAGCAGGTATGGGATACTACGTTGTTGATGTATCGGGAATGAATATTGATTTTGCGACACCTCTTGCTCAACACCCTGTCAACATGGCATATAAAGAAGATAAATTCATTGATTTAAGTGAAGCTGAAGGTGTTGATATATCAAAAGGAGCTGTGATCCTTATTCCATGGGGTGAATATTTAAGACGACTAAGACCAAGAGTCAATCTAGCAATTATAAAAGAATTTCCAAGTAAAGAAACTATTCGTAAAGCAAAGAAAATAAATGCTGTCAGAGATGAGGCACAAGAAATTATGAATGAAGATAGGAAGATGGTTGAAGAAATATCGACTGTAAAAAAGAAAATTATAGTAAACCCAGATGGAAAAGTTTATGTCCAGCTCAAACCAGCATATGGTGTGGCCGAACAGATTAGACTTGACGAAACAAAGAAAATAATTCCAAGTACATTTATCAAACCAAGATCAAAGATCAGGTTCGGACAAAATGGTATTGAAGAAATCACTGGTGAAGGAGATACTAAGAAGTATGTTGAGGGTGGCAGTGGCAGTGTCAGTGAACTTGGTGTTAATGGTGGAATGAAAGTGATCGTAGACGCAGAAACGCGATTCTTGATAAATACAAGAAATGCTTTCACCAATGAAGTAGTAAAAGAAAAAGAAGATCTTGTCAAGGAAATTTCAATCCCCGTATTCGGCGGCGTGGATTGGAAAAAAATATCAGATGTTGCACAGGATGATTCTATGTTAAAAATTTCTAAAGACGGGGAAACAGCATTTGAAAAATCAAAGAAAATCGTAAAAATCAAGAAAAATATTGAGATTGTAAATAATTTGAAAAGGGAATACCATTACGAAGAAGGAATGACCTCTAGCAACAAATGGGAGTTCGAGATACGGATAGAAAGGTATATCAGATCTTCAGGAAGTATCAAACTTAAGTCGGATGTTGAAATTGTGAAAATCATTGAAAAATATATTCACATGTCTTTTTCTGATATGAGGGAATTCCGGTTTGAACTTGGGTTTAATAACCTACAGGAAAACAGACACGAGTTTATCAGAAGATTTAGACAAAACGGCCTTGAATGGCTCGAGTGGAAAAATAGAATCCGAAAATCACTGAAAAATAATCTTAAAGCAGAAATTGAAAGGGGATTGAAAAACAATCATAAGGATAAAAAAAATCTGCCTAACCTAAATACAATATCTGATATGGTCGATAAGATAAACGATGAGGCACTGAATAGGATACGCGATTTTTTCATTCTAAGTCAAAAAGCACCAGATGACATAAAGACAAAAGTAAAAGTACAGAAAGAAGAAACAGAGGTAGAGCTTAAAATGATTTTCGGTAAATTAGGTCCAATAGTGCAACAAATGATAAATGATGAACTTGTAAGAATAGAAAGCAGAGAAACTACATTAGGTGGAACTCTTGTCGCTTCAGGAATCAGGGTATATCTTCCGGTAAGAACCACTACGGAATCAAGAATACCTCTAGGTGGAAAAGGATTTATTCGAAAAGAAAAAACCATGGCAATTATGCGGCCATTCGATCTCAACCTCAAGAAAAGAATACGTGTAGTGGATAAAGAAGGAAAGAAAGAGAGTGAAATTATTCTTGCTGATATGCCAGAATCAAATGACATTAGAATTCCTAACAGAAACGATATAACAGTGGGTGATATTACAAGGGTAGGATTTGGCAGTAATCGTTCCCCAAAGGATCCTAATTCTACACAAGAAAGACTCGTTATTTCTAATGAAAATGAAGTGAACTTTCCTGGTGTACCGCCTAAATTTGAAAGAGGAAGCATTGTATTTAACCATGATGTAGGAAATTTAAACAGAGTGAAGGAATTGTTGAAAACACCAAAGACAAATACTTCAAAAAATGTAGTTGATGAAAATACAGGAACTAAAACACAGCCTGAAAACATTGCTGGTGATAAGAAAAAAGATGCGATTTTTGTAAAAGCTCCACCTGGAAGCCCTGAAATATGTCCTACCCCAGAAAAAGAAAAAAAAGAATTGCATCTTGGAAGATTGCGTGGTAATTGATATAAAAAACATATTCTTTTATTTTGATTAAATTTATAATAAGCTGAGTCATAAAAAATAATTTAATAAAAAGATAAATTATTTTATAAATTGTAAAGTATTGTATTAGATATTCAGTTTTTATTTTAGAATTTGTTTTACGTGGTAAAATAACAAATGTTTTTATACTTCGGCGAATTACTATAAAGATTGGAGTTTAGGAAACTTTTACAAATTCTGACATAAAAAATTTAAACTAAGTTTTAGAATCGACCAGATTAAATATAAAAAATCTATAATACAATACACCATCAATAAGAGTAATTACAAATTTTAAGGCTTGCGATAAATATAAACTAAATTTGTGCTGGCTACATAAACATTTTTTTATTAATTATAATAATTAAGTTATTGTAAAATTACAGAAAATAAAACTTGAATTTTAAAAAATTTTTGAAACAAAATAAATTTCATGAATTCTCACACAATGCTTTTTAAATCGAATTACGCTGTAGAATTACATACAAAAATCTTTTATCTTTTTATTAAAGAATATTCAAATACTCACAAGCAAAGAGGCAGCAATATTTAAAAAAATCTAAATTTATATAAAAGTCTATTTAAAATTTTAAGTTCCACAAAATAATATTTTACCAATCGAAATCAATCAATAAAACAACGCTGATTTCATAAATACACATAAAATTTAGCAAAACAGCCACAAGAAATAATAATACATTTATCCTAGTATTCATCTGATTTTCAGTGTTTTTAGAATGAACATTTTATGATAAAATTAATATAAAATAATTGATGAAAAAATAAATGGGACGAAAATTTACAAAAAATAAAATTGCTCCAATTATGTAAATTCTACAAGCTAGAATTTATTGAAATACTTCTGCATGAATATAAAAAAACCTTTTGAGTAAAATAAATCAACTTCATGCATCATATGATGGGATGGTGGGTTCACATTATAACGATAGTCGTATATTAATCAGCTAAGAAAATCAACTGAAGCTTAAAAATACAAATAAAAAGATATAATGAAAAAAACTTAGGTCAAAAGGTCTTGAGAGAAATAAATACGGCTAATGTGATTGTGAGATAGAATATTTAAACTAGTATGGTGCCATCTAATTTTTCTCAAATTCAAATTTAAATAGCTAAAAATTTAGGCAATCCATAAATTTGTTGTACAATGTTTATTGAACGAAGAAAATTCTCGTGGATAAAATTGTGTTTTAAAAAAAGTACATAAATTATTTTCTAAAGTTATGAACATTGCGGATATAACTGTTTTGATATACACATTTAGGCTTGTAATCAAAAATTAAATCAATTTATTTATATTTTTCGATTCTATAAGCCACTATAACGACCATTTAATCAAGGAAAATATACCTACCTCAGTGGCAAAATTTGCATTTACTAACTATGATTAGATCAGAACCGTATAAATCAGTTTAAACAAATCAATCTAAAATAATATCACATTAATATTGTGCAAGCTAAAAAACGGATTTTTGAAGGCTTTTCATTTCTAGAATTATTACATCGTTTCATAAAAAAAATAAAAAAATCTAATCATGATTTCTGTAAAAAAAGAAAAAATAAATTATATAGCTGCATTTTTATAAGATTACTGAACCAGCAATTCATATATTAGAAAGAAACGGATTTAGGCCGTTATCAATCAATATTACATATTAAAACACCACTAATTGAAGGAAACCAATATATTTTTAATTTATATACAACGAAGATTGGTTATTTTTGCAGAATTTGGCATTTTAATCAAGTATGCATATAATAACACTAATTAAAGGAGATTTTGGCTTTTTATTTGCATATGGCAACGTTTTATTATTTTTTCAAAATTTACTATTCACTACGAAAGCCCATATTAAAAAAGACATATATTAGAAGATTATGACTTTTTTACTTACATTAAGCAATAAAATAAGTTTCTTTTGGAGAATAAAAAAATTTTAAGTTAAAAACCTGTATAAATAAAATATTTTAGCCAGCATATTTAAAACACAAAAGATCTTTTCGTGTTGTAAAATTTCTAAATAATAATTCTATTTTTCAAAAAACAATTTATGCTCTGTTTTTCATATATAATGCATATACTCCTTTAAATACTATATCTTTTGTAATTTAATTACATGTAAATTTCTATAGATTAAAAACTTATCGTGCTTGATCGTAAAATAGCTTGTGGACATAACGCAGTATTGGTTCTATTAAAATGATCTATATTTAGAGATAGATATGAATAACTAGAAATATAATACGAAAAGTAAATATAAGCTATATATATTTTAAATCTAAAATTTTATGGAAAATATAGTTTGTTCTGGTACAATGCATATAATAAAAAATATTTTTCTATAATAATCGTTCGATGTTAAAAATTAATTATAGGTAATGAAACATAAAATATTAAATCTAACAGACACATAAATTTTATTGTAAATATATTATTTGTGTGAGAGTTGTGGTTGTGTTATCTCGACAGGAATAAAAATAATTAATTTAATATGAATAATTACAATATTATGGATAAAACTTCGGAGGGGGAATGATAAATACAATATTTAAAAATTTTTAAATATGATTATAATATAAGGTTCCGGAGCATCGAGCATAATAAAATTAATTCCATAAATAAAAGAATGCTTCTTGATTAATGTTCTCACGAAAAATTAGAAAATATATATTTTAAGATAAAAAAGAAACCAACGCGTTGGTCCTGTCCACAGTAATATATAGTTTGATATTGTCTAATAAAATCATAGATGAATAATAAATTTCGAATATATTTTATGCAATCAGAGGGTAAGTATTTTAGATCTAATCACAGTCATTATACATAATTTTCATGGAATGATCAATATTTATGACCGAAACTGTATCATAAAAAAAATTATAACATACTTTTTAAAGAAGAAATTCGCAAGTTATAAATATTTTTTGACAATAATCCACATTTTTTACCATGTTATATAATAAGTATTCGTATCTTATCTACTGCCTCTATTATGTAAATTACTAATAATTCAAAGAATAAGAACTTAGAAAGTCCGTCTGAGTTGTAAATATATTCTAGTACATATTCGACATCTAAAATTGGACACTGACTTTAAATTTTCTATAAATAGAAATTTTATTTACAGCATAAAAAAAGAAGGTGTGAAGTAATTTATGTATAAATAATAGAGCTAAAGTCATAACTTTCTTTTTTCCAGAGACCTGAAAACCAGTAAAATAAAAAAAAAATTTATAAATGTGCATATTTTATTCCTTCTATTTTTAATTATTTTATTTTATACACTACATGAATTTCCATACTAAATAAAACTAAATCAAATTAAATTAAAAAATTATCTTTTTATTTAAGGGTTAATTTTGAAATTGCATTTTTATTTTTTTAAGATGCTATACTTGATTGATTTTCTGTGGGACTATAATATCTGTACTCTTGGCTATATATTCTTTAATTAATATTCTTAGATACCTTTTCTTCCTTCAAAACCTATTAGGACATCAAATTTTTATATATTAATTTTATATTGTTAAGTCCTATTTTGTATATCTACCATTTATGTATTTTAAAAAATTTGAGTTTCAATTTAAACTCAGTATTTGCCAGTATTATACCAGAGTAAGGTAATTATCTTACCTACACAAGTAAATTATGGTTAATATAAATTCTAAATTCAAAAAATTTATTAATGGAACATATTGAAATTCTAATAGTAAAATTAAAACCTTAATACAATATAATTAAATATTAAAATTTCGTGATTAATATTTATATTGGTGCATATTCATCTTTAAAAAAATTTTATGTTTATTTTTGAACAAATTCAAACAGTAAATATCTTAAAGATATTATATAACATTACTCATTTATGTATTTATACTATAAAATGAATCACTTAAAAAATCTCGTACGTAAACTATATTTATTTCATCATAAGCAGCGACTAATCATTTGAAAATACGTTTACAAGATATTTTTTATAGCAAATCACAACGTTAGCACATCACGTTTCGCGCGAAAATCAATTACTAAGATTTGATTTGAGACAAGAAATTATATTTCATAAAATAAAGATTTCTTGTGTATATAAATGGATTGTAGTTTATTTTTTCAATGCATAAAAAATACAGGCAAGTTTTAATTCGAAATATACCAGAATAGAAATTTAAATATACATAGAGCCAAATTTATTTATATTATATCAGGTGTACCTAAAAACCATATACATACATAAAATTTACGAAGAATAATCCATAATAGCCACAAAGTAAGATTATATGGTTTTTTATTGCTTCATTTTTATAATCATCACTTTGTTCGCATAAAATAGTTTACTGTCCATCACCTTAATCTGATTCAAACATTATGACGTATAATGCTATTTTATCTTTATAAAATTAGGTTTTTATTTTCATATTATATGAAAAAATCATGTTTTTAAATCTTTACATTTTTACAATATTGTTCTTCGATTCCAACACCGATTGATATAAAAAAGCATGTAAATTCTTCTTTGTCTTTTTTAGGTTTGTCAAAACTTAGGTATATTTATTTTATCTCTTTATTGCAAGTTAGATAGAAATATATAGCAAGCAATTTAGTTCACGTCAATTTTTATGTAATTGAAGTTTTCTGTATTTAAATAAAGAATAACCATCCATACATAATTTTTATCGACATTAAAGTAAGATTTTTTCTGGTATAACTATTGTAAAATTAAGTTTTTTGAACTTTCATTTGAATTTTAATATATTTTTCAAGCGATAAATGGCAATTTTTTAAATTGCTTTTTTATTATATAAATGTTAGTGTAAAAAGAATTAAACGTAAACACTTTATTTTTTTAATGCTATTTTTAAAAGATAATTTAATCTTTATACGCATCTGAAACCTACATGTCTTTTACATAAACGAACATAGAACACTTTGTGATATCTTTTCACAGGATTAGACCTGAAATTCATATCATACACAAAATATTCACATTATCCTCTATATAAAGTTTCAAATTAATTTCAATTTATAAATTTTTTTGTAATTTACATTGCAAAATTTATTGGCGTATTACTTTATGCCGCATTTTTTAATAATTTCATTTGTTTCGTTGAAAATCTTGCATATAATGGCCCATACATAAAAAAAATTAATTTTAAGAATCAGTTGCTGAAAATACAGTGTAAAATTTTGTATAACATCGCAAGGGTTTTTTTCATATTCAACATTATTTTACTTTTTATTATAAATTAATACAATTTTAATGAACGTAAAAAAATCATTTCCTTTTCTTGCGTATTGGTGATTTACACAATAATAATTTTTTTTAATTTCATTATATCATTTTCCAAAAATAATTTGTTATTAAAGACCAAAAAAACGAGCGTGATATTTTGCTAAATAATATATAGATAAACTTGATTCAATCACATTATAGACAAATATATTATATTTAAAACATAAAATAGACTAAGTTCTATGATTTTAACTATACACCTGATATATCTTCAGAAATAATACAATTATATACGCTCAATAGTTTTTATCCGTTAAAATAAAAAGTCTAGAATCCACACAGAGATGTCCAAATACTGCACTAATCACCCCTTTTACTAAAGATAGCATTTAAACAAAAATGAGTTAAAAAACTATTAAAGTGTAAAAGTATAGCCAATAAATTAATAGATGTCTAGATTTTTTTCATATATATGTTATTAGTCATATATCTAAGAATCTTAGTGAAAAGGTTTTTTATTTTAAATGCCCAAAATATACTTTTAATTTAATAATTTTAATGATCTATTTTATGATCAACTAAAATGATGACTTTGAATTTCATTAACCCTTAGAACTACACCTTTACGCGAAATAATAACGTTTACAGTAGATCTATAAGCCTATAAATTGTCATTTCGAAGATAGTTATATGATTTCCCCACATTGCTAACCAAACATATAGAAAAGATAAAACTTTAATTTTGTATTTAAAACATAAAATTATTCTGTGACTTTTTCTAAACGATTTAATTGTGCGGAAAATACCCTTTCTCAACAAACACTAGTTTTCAAAATACAAAAACTTGCCATTAACAATTACATGAAAGTTTTTTAGGCGATTCGCTTCGAGCATTGAAACGCCTTGAAGCAATTGCAACGTATTAAAACATAGAAGCAATCTAGAAAAAAATAATTAGCTGAAACCTTAAAAAATTAAAGGTTGTAGAATAATTAGACACTTATTCTGATACTTAAATAGCTCTAAAATGCATATATAACTACAAAAAAAATCCAATAATAGACATGTGGTAAGGATTTCACAAACACCAATACAAAAACTTAAAAACATCAATATTATTATTTTAAATTTTATATAGAATGACCATTTGTTTGCAGATTAAACGCAAGCAAATGATTTTTCATGATCTAGCATAATTTTTATATATATTGGCATTATGGAGTTTTTGATAACTTGGATTATAAAGACTTTATTATTTTGTAGTTTTGATGATGAACTTAATCCTTTTATTCGATATATAATTTTACAGCAGAGAAATATTCATACGTTATTATTTATTTATGAATATTTGCGATTTGGTTAATAATAGCAGAAGAGGTAAATTATCATTTCAAAACCAAACAATATGAGTAGATCTAATGTTTTTTTTGAAAGTATATAGAAAATCGGTGTACAAAAATGACAAATCTTCTATAAAAAAAATATAAAATAGCAGGTATAATATATTTTTACGCTTAAATATCCAAGAACAGTTCTAAATATTACATGTATGGTTGAATTATACAATGAGAAGGCAATAAAAGATTCATAATATAAAAATAATGTAATTATAGCGAATGATATTGTTTTTATATTTTCATTACTATGATCTCTATAAATAAAATTGTCTGAATCCGTTTCGATAATATATTTAAGGAAAGGTAATGTATTTTTAGTGTTAGAAAGAACTTGTTTCTGGATGTATGTCTTGTCGGTTTGTATTTCAATGAGAATATGCTTTGGGCCCATTCTAGTACATGTTCACACATATAATTTTCTTGATTTAGACTGTAAAAGAAGTACGTTGTATATAATAATATATTGTAATAATCTATGAAAAAAATAAAATAGGGTGACAATTTAGGTAAAATCAGACACTTGAATATTGGATTGAAGAATGCGTTTGTAAAATACGGGAAAAACCTTCCAAAGGTCACAAATCATGCAATAAACATGTAGATTCGGCTAGGAAGTCTAGATATAATAACCATACATCTTTTCTCTATAATCATACAGAGAGAAACTAGGGATCAACGTAAATATGATATCTAAGGTTGTAATAATACCTCAATATAATCAAGCTAGCAACTTCAAATATATATAATAAAATCTATGGTTTGTTGATGGCGCCATTTTACAAAATATAATTCTTATATTATTATGAGGATATAAAGGATTATACTGTGATTTTCAAAGAAGAAAAATCCAGATGAAAATACAAAATGGATTTACGCACTTTTTTGCTGTAAAATTTTTTTACTGGAAAAGTATATACTATAGTATTCGGATTGTAATTGCATGGAACTTCTTTTTTTTGAAATTACAGATTATAAAGAATTATACAGCAGTTAAATCATCTATTGGTAAGTAAGTAAAGTTTTTTGTGCATTTTGTCTTAATTTATCTGTCAGATATCAATTTGAATTTTTCCTCTTCAAATTTGCAATTTTCCAAGAGGTGTATTAATATTTTGTTTTCTGCGCATATATTTTATTAAAATGTAAATACTAAGCATAAGATGACAATTTATTGGGAAGAATATTCATAAACAATGGCTGTGATAAAAGCACAATAAGTTCATTAGTTTTGAGGGGGTACACAAATAGAGGGAGGCTACAAAGATAGAATGATTTCAAGAATTATAAGCCATATAACTCTATAGAGAAATCAAATATAAAATTTATACGAAACTATAATTTGTGTGATAAAATTATCCACTTTAAAACAAAAAAAATTAAGAAAATTGATCTTTTTTTAGCTGATTAACAATGTTTCCTTAAAATCATTAATATAGTACAAAAAATGGGTTTTTACCAAATAATTTTACCTTGTGTATATTTTAGTAACATTTCGAAAACACAATTATCTATCATGTGTAACTGATTAAGAATTTCAGGAAGGTTTAAGGGTACAAAAAAACAACAGGATTATGAAATACACATAAATTAAAAAATCTTGAATAAAAAATAGCTCAAAGAAAATTTTTAAGAACATTAGTTATCAAAAAAACTTAGCATATTGTCATTATAAAAAAATATAAAAGTTTGATTTTAAAAACAATAAAAAGATAATATATGAACCATACTTGTATATAAATTTATCATATTCACATATATTTAAATCGAATTCTCATTTTATCAATATTTTTTTTGTATAAATTAGGAAACTAAATATATTTCTTATCGATATACAAGGATGTTCAACAGTTAAATACATTTAATTTATTAATTTTAGGGGTAGATCTAAAGTTTTTATGTTTTTTATATCTTCTAGATACTCTAGACTCGAATTTATTTTTCTTCATGTTTGTTATAAGCATATTTATACATCAATTTTAATTAGAAAATAGATGGTAAAATTAATTCCATAATAATATCGATCAAATATAAAGCGAAAATTCTTTGTAAAATACAAAAAAAAACATATTTATATTGTAAATTCTTTGTAAAATATAAAAAAAAATATCTATATCGTAAATTATTTATAAGAAAACGAAATATTTCGTATAATATTTGTGTCAAAAATAACTAAAAAAAATATTAATCTTTGGGTATACCATATAAACCATTTTTACATTGATATTTTGAATTTATCAGAATAGAACGTTTTCTGTCGGTCACACTACAGAAAAAAGTATCTAAATGAATTTACAAATCCGAGTTTATTATATTTAAAAAATGTAATAATTCGTTTGTATTAAGTTAGTTTCTAAAAATATATTATTTAGCTATTATGGTTCAAAGTCTATTTTTGAAAGAATTGAAGCTTCTTGAAGTCAAAATCTTTGAATGTAATTGCAAACAAAATATAATTTTAGCTTTTGGTTATTATAATGTACAACACTTTTAATATATAAGTAAAATATAAAACCTTTATTCGTCAGTTTGAATCACTAAAATGATTGAGTTGTATATGCAATAAATTTATATGTTTATTTTTCTTGTTATTTAAGATAGCTTAATTTATCAAATGAATTTTTTTTGTAATTTATATTCAAAGGATTAATTAAATTAATCATAAATCAAAATTCTCGCATTAAAAGTTAAACTTTTACTTATTGTTTTTATAAAAGATACAGTAAGAAAGTCTAAAAAGAGAGGAAATGATTGTTTTTTTAATGGTGGTAATTTCCAAAATTGTATAATCTTGTCTTGGCTTAAAAGTAAATATTTATACAGCTAATAAATATACAATAAATCTCATTTGCAGTTCATTGTACTTATATTATTGTTTTTTTAAAAAACGTATAAAAAAACCATGAAATAGGTAAAATTTGGTGTGGCTTATGATAACCATCAATTTTTATTTTTTTAGCATTGAATAATGAGATAAAAATTTAAAAGGTATATTATGTAAAAAAACAAAAATTAATGAGTTAAATCAAAATAATTCGTGAAGATATTCTTTTTTTTTCAAATTTCTATATAGATAGCAATATATCATATGAAATGTAGTTTATGATAATAACTTCTTGAATTCAAGCAGTTTTTACGTAAAAGCAAATAAATAGCACTTTAGATTTCATTTTCACCATGGCTATAATACCAAACTTATATTTTTCTTGCAAAATGAATTACAGTTGCAAATATTTGGCACTTAGATTTATTTTTGTAAAAATAATGTTTACCTTCTGGTTCTGATGTAAATTTTCCAAACCAAATACAATTAAACCTGCATAAAAACAGGAATGCGAAGAAGTAAAGAATTTATAGAATAAAATCTAGTATAGTCTATACGGAAAAAAGTATAAAATATAAGTAAGCGCAGTTTTTATCTTGGATTAGTTTGAAAATTTTTTTTTAGTGATAAGAAAATAGCTGTATTCTTGAATTTGTAGTTTTACTGAGAAAAAAATCCAGCATAAAACATAATGAAGCCGTTCTATCCCTTTTATACTATATACTTTTATTTTCTATAATATTTTTTTGCGTTCGATAACTGTCTGTGTAGATATCATTGCAACTTGGAATTTACAATATAATGATTGAATTTTCTCGTTCTCTTTAAACAAGCTTTTTATGAAGAAGAATTCCATTTATTAAAGCCATCTTACTGCCAATTTTACAAAACGTACACTTCGATTATCACATGCGATATATAAATTTACGCTATAAAACTCACCTGATTGTGGTGTTGAAAGCACTGCAAAATATTTGAATACAAATGCAAATAATAAAAGCCGTTATTGGTATGATGGTATTTTTTACAGAAGATCTGATTCTGATTACAAGGTAAAATATAGTTTTTTTAACCTTTAATTTATCTAAAATTACATTTATTTTTATTATGTACGGAAAAGTTTGAAATTTATTTTTTATATTCTTAAATAAAAAGATATAATTAAGCGGCTTTATATATATGAAATTACCAATAAAAACGGCTATAAAGGACAAGAAAGTCAAGGATAATTTTTTTTATAAGCTGGCCAAATAATGCAGGGAAATATATTATTTCGGTTTATATAATATAAAAACATAAACAAAAATATATTTTAGATAAAAAAAGATAAAACTAGACAAATAAAATCATTTTTATGGCTTTTTAATATAAAATACATAAAAAGTACAAAATTTTATATTTTTTACAGTTAGGCGTGCCAATATTTATTTATAGGTAATAAAAATAAAGTCTTGAAACAGTCCATAAAACTATATTAATTTTTGTATTTATTTTTATAAAAAGGTTACTGATAGTCATGCCGAATCAAAAAATATAAAGACACAAATCATTTTGTACTTTATAAAACTTCATAATTATTCAAAATGCATTTTATAAAAAGCATCTATTGTATAGAGAATCGATAAAATAGTGTCATAGAATCTTTTTTTTTCAATCGTATTTTAAGACGCATAAAAACCGAATTATTTTACTTTTATAATGCGGTAAATCATGGGTCAATACAACTGCAAAAAATGTTTTCTTGAACACTAGCGCAAATCGATGTAAAACAAAACCAGGCTTGCCAATGCAATCGGATTTAGATAGCATCAAATTTAATATCAAAATAATATTTTAAACAATAAATTTAAAAAATTGATTACTATTATTCATTCGTTAAGACATAGTTATTTGTTAGTAACACTTGATTTGCATATCTGCTGAAAAATAGCAATTAAAATAATTTAAAAATATTCGAACGTCATTCTTATTGCACGAGTTTCAGAATTTAGAAAAAGTATTTTTTTAATATATTTCAAAAATTTATCATGTCACATCTAACATTATGTATAGAATTTACTTTTACTCGAAAAATGTGCCTAAAAAAACCAATAAAATTAACATTTAGGTAAATAAATTCTAAATAAGATAAAGTTTTTTTCAGAATAGGTATCTATTTTTTTCATGCGATTTATAGTGTCACATTATTTTTAACTTGGCTATAGATATAATAAGTGTGAATATTTTATTACGAATATAGAAAATTATCAATGAAAATGATGCCAAAATATTTTATATCCTATAATAAACACGTATATCCAGGTACGAAGACGATTATTTTTTGGATTTGATATAATAAAATTTGTTTACATCTATAAATTCAAGTAAATACAATTTGCCTTTTAAATATATATATATGTATATTGTATTTATAAAAAATTCGGGAATTAAATATTGCCCAAACTTGACGTACTTATTAGCCAGATGTCTACTTATTTATGCATCTTAGCTGATAAAAGCATCAATTGTTTATAAAATAAATTAAACATCTTTATTTTATACAGAGAATAAAAAAAGTAATAAATAAAGAAGATTTTATATGGATATATACAATATTATATGCCCAATTTGCTTTTGAGATTCTATACACGAATCAAAAAATCAAAACATAATTTTGCATATTTGATTTAACAATAAATTTTATATGTTTAAAATATAATAGTAAGATTGTTTAAATTCAAAAATATGATCCTCTTTAAATAACGAAATTTATTTTATATTTAATTATTTACGGAATTTATCTTCGTCACACAAGTAGTATTTTTAGATCTAAAATTTTGTATTTAATGTAATCTTACTGCAAGGTTTACAGCTAACACTATTTGATTAGTCGCCTTGTATTAAAGTTTCTGTTACCAATATACAAATTATTGAGGTGCTGAATGGATTATGAACTGTTCCCGAACGTATAACAAGTAAAAAGGCAATTGTTGGTATGATGAGGTGTTTTCCAGAGACTGGGACTTCTACAACATATTAAATATAAATTTACTAGCCGTTTTTACATTATACCACAAAATTAACACTCAGCAAATAAAATAGATTTTATTTTTTTTATATCAAATAATATAAATTTAAGCTTGATCTATGAGAAGTAATATGTTGCGTGATGATGAAAAATAAATAATATATGTAGAATTTAGTGTTTTTATTCATGTAAGAGCATTATATTTCATGATTTACTTAAAATTTTGTATTACGCAATAAGAAAATTTAATTTAAAATTTATTATAAAATAAAAACAGTAAAGCTATTAAAATAATTACAAGTACGCAAATTTTTTGCTTTTCATGATATCGTATAAGTCAAATATTTTATGTTTTATACAGTCAGGCGTGGCAGAGATAATTTATACGCAATAATAAAAACTTGTAATTGTGTATTAATAATAGCAATTTTATATTAATTTGTATAAAATGGTACTGATAGCCATGCAAAAGTCAAATCATAAAAAGACACAAATCATTTTGTAAATTACAAAAATATTTAATTCTTTTAAAATGCATTTTCGATACCAAAAACATCATTTGTAAGTGAAATCTTCAAACTAGTGATATAAAATCTTTGTTCCATGGGACTTGAGATACATAAGTCATTTAAAATGTAATTTTTATAATGTGCGAATCATAGGTTAATGCAAAAACAAAAAATCTATACTTGAAAACCCGTTTAGAGTTTGTATTTTACACTGCGGGCTTTTTTATTCTTTTGGAGCTAGGAATATATAGTTTTTATTAAAAAAATGTGTTTTAAAAAACAATAGGAAAAAGATAAAATCATAATACATCTTAAAACATAGTTATTTAGTTAGTAATACTTAATTTAAATATTTGCATATAAATATTAATATAAAAATAATAAGATTTATGCCGTCAATCGGATTGGGCGATTTTTCGAATTCAGAAAAAGGATTTTTTTTATATTTTTCTAAAATAAATCATGTAATATTAAACATTTTTGTATTGAATTTACTTTTATTCGTAAAATGTGTTTAAAAAAAGCAGAATAATTATCATATAGCCACATAAATTTAAAATAAGATATATTTTTCGACACAATAAGTAAACTGTTTTTTTCATGATATACAATGTCACAACATTTTTTTATCTAGACTGTGAGCATAATATGTGTGAATTTTTCATTATGAAAATAGAAAATTGTTGATTCTTTTGCTTTTAAAACATTTATCATCCTTTTACCTCATATATCATGGTACATAAGCAATGATTTTTCGGATTTAATATAATAAAATTTTTTTACATCTTTAAATTCAAGTTAATGTATCTACATCACAATATTTAGTTCTTACAAAAAAATACAAATTAAACCAATTTCACAATATATATAATTTGTGTTTGTAAAAAATTCGGGCAGTTTTTTAGTGCCCAAACTTAACATACTTAAAAGCAAAATGTCTATTTTTTTACGCATCTTAGCTGAGATAAGGCATAAATTAACAATTTAATAAATTAAAATCTTTAGTTTGTAGATAAAATAAAAATAGTAATTGAACAAGAAGGATTTATATGGATATATACAATGTTATATGCCCAATATGCTGTTGAAATTCTTCACACGAATCATAAAATCAAATCGTAAATTTGCACATTTAATAGGACATTAAATTTCATAAATTTAAAATCTAATAACAGAAAAAAATATTTTTTATTTTAAATCAAAAATATGATCCTCAGCAAGTACAAAATTCATTTCATTTTTTATTGTTTCCAGCGTTTTTTTCTCTACACAATTAGTATTTTTAGATTAAAAATTTCGCATTTAATGCAATCTTACTGTAAGGTTATCAACTAACACTAATCGATTTTTCGTCTTATTGAAAAGTTTCTGTTACCAATATACACCTAATTGAGTTGCTGATTTTTTTATATACTACTCGAAAGTATAACAAGTAAAAAGGCTATTTTTGATATGATGTGATGTTTTCCAGAGGCTGTGATTGCTATAATGTAGTTAAATTATATTTTACTAGCCGTTTTGACATTAGATCACACATATAAAATATTATGCATAGAACATAGATTTTAATTTTTTATATCAAATAATATAAATTGCAACTTGATCTATGAGAAGTAATACGTTACGTGATGATGAAAAAAAATAGAGTTGAATTTATGCGATCTTTTTTCATATTAGAGCATCTTATTTCAAGATTTGTTTATCATTTTGCATTACGTAATAAGAAAAGTTAAATAAAAATTTTTTTATAAAATAAAAACAATAAAATAGTGATTTAGTTGCACGTGATATAATTTTTTATTTCTAATGTGACAAAAAAAGTACAATATTACATGCTTTATTATCCTAAGCGTTGTATAATTAATATGAAGGCAATAAAAATAAAATATTAAAGTTGTCCACTAAACTATAGCAATTTTTATATTTATAGGAGTAATCAGGTTAAATATCGCCATGAAGCAATCAAATCATATTAAAACACAAATAATTTTGTAAATTACAAAAATCAATACTTCTTTTAAAATGCATTTTCGAATAGAAACAACATCTATTGCAAGAGAATCTTTATACAGTGTCATAAAATATTTGTTTCAATGTTATTTATAATACATAAAGCATGATTAATATAATATATACAACTTGGAGAGTTATAGGTCAATGCAAAAACATGAAATCGATACTTGAAAACCCATTTAGAATTTGATTTTATACACTAGCGTGCTTTTTTATGCTTTTGGAGCTAAGAATATATAGTTTATAAAAAAATAATGTGTTTTAAAAGGTAATAAGAAAAAGATGATAAGATAATACATCTTAAAACCTAATTTTTGATTATAAAATACTAGATTAAAACCTTTAAATATCTTATAGTAGCAACGAAACAAAATATTTTTAGTTCTTTTTTTTATTGACTCTTGAAAGAAATTAGAAAAAGCAATTTTTTCATCCATATAACTAAGATTAATTATCTCATATTAAACATTATTGTATAGAATTTACTTTAACTAGAAAAATGTGTCATAAAAAAGTAGAACAACTATCATATAGCCAAAAATATTTAAAATAAGATAAATTTTTTTTTACAATAGGTAACTGTTTTTTTCATGATATATTCTGTCACAACATTTTTTATATAGACTATAGACATAATAAGTGCGAGTATTTTATTATGAATCCAGAAATTATTGATATTATTACTTTTAAAACATTGTATATCCTATAATCAATAAATATCAAGGTACGAAGATAATAATTTTTTGTATTTGATTAGATAAACTTTTTACATTTTTTTTTACAAGTTGATGTAAGGTATAAATTTTTTGATTTAGAATCTTACAATACAAATAAATCCAATTTCCCAATTTAATTATAATTTTATTTAAAAAAATTTGGGATGATTAATTTAACCCAAACTGAATTTGCTCAAAAGCCAAGATGTAATTATTTACGCATATTAGCGGATAAAAGTAAAATAAAATAAATTGAAAGTATCATTCTTGTTGAAGAAACGATAAAAGATGCGATGAATATAGAGTTTATAAAAAATACACACAGCTTTTCTTGCTCATTATGCTCTTAAAACCCTTTACTTATCATATAATCAAAATGTGATTTCGCAGATTTGAATCAAACAATACCCTTTCTAGTATTTTAATTATAATATTACTAAAATTTAAATTCTATTTCAAATAAATCGAAATTCATGTTAGAAGCCTCAATAAAAATTTGGTCTATATTTTGTTAAAGATAAAAAGAAATCCATCACAACTTCTTACTTATTGATATTGGTAAATGCTATTTAATATGAACTAATAAAAGTTGTATATCAAACATTTGGAGTGCCAATTAAAGCAGAAACATATGTACAGACAAAAGTATTAAGTATACAAAGACGCATGAATAAATAGTCTTGAAATGTGGGAATATGTTTGATAAATATTAAAATAAGTATTGATTGGCAGATTTTCGTGTTTAAGTAATTAAAGTGCTACCAGAAAAATCGGGGCGGCTAAAAACCATATTAACTCATAAATATATACAAACAAGATGTTTATAAAAGGTTGCCAAACAATGGTTATAAAATATTGTGCAACCCAATAGAATGTCTTGGTGCTATGTATAAAACCTTTTTTTAGAAAGCTATCCGTGGGTTCGGATCCAGTTAAAACGATTTTAGAATTGCCCTTGCCGTTTATTGATAATGAACATTGAAATTTAAATTATGTGGTAAATTGCTTTATATTTTGATTTGATTTTCTCTTTTGAAGCGCATATAAGATTATAATTTGTTAAAAATATATTTTAAAATTCGAGATGCTTTTGAGAACTCGAACTCTTAAAAGTCTTCCAAAGTAACCGTAATATTTTAACTACGCTATATACTATCAAAAAAATAAAAAACTAATCACGATCTAAATTGTTTTAAATTACGAATAGCATAATAATATAATATGAGATAAAATACCAAAAAATGGATATAAAATACAGAAAACTGTATTATTTTACATGAATTTTAATTAAAGCGTTTTTAAGTATTTTTAGATCAATAAAGTAAAAAACGTGAGAAATAGAGTTGAAAATATACAGAATGTGTATTTTAATTATTGTATCAGATCGGTTAAATTATTAAGCAAAATATTTGAAGTTATATTCTACTCACCAAAGGCAACAAAAGCTCATCATTTTATTCATGTGTTAATCTAGAGATAGGAAGGGGCATCGATGAAGATATAGAATAGGAATAAATAGTAAAAAGTATCTTCAGAATTTTCCCCAAGAATTGTATCCCTCGATAGATTTGAGAATGTATAAAAATATAATCAAAAAATTAACCCGTAAATAAGATATTGTAATTATGAATCAAATCAGAACAAAGAAACTAAAGTAGCAAAAACATCCAAAATAGTCCAGTAAAAAAAAAGTGCAATAAACGGACAAAAACACTGTAGAAAAAAAATAATATGTTTCGAATATCATCATTACGATAAAAGCGTCTAAAAATGCAAGTTTATCAATAGAATGATTTATTCAAGGGGGTATAAATAATTCTATATGCTTATAGCGTATTCCACGACTTCGTTGGTACAATATAATGACTTACATAACGACAGGTTTTCTCTGCACTTGAATTTACAACAAGTAAAGAAGCTAGGAAATATGATTATATTGGTTTAAAATGTGAATAAACTAGTTCAAAAATTGGATTGCGAAACTTCGAAAAAAATTAAAATAAAAAGCGATGATATTTCAAATCTCAATACGGATTGAAGAGACAGTAATTTTTTTGAAATGCGAATCCGATTATCATAAATTATTTTCGATCTAATCAAGAGATAATGGTTTACAAAGAAACGGAATGTAGCCTTAAACGAAGAAAATAGGAAAGTAGTTGCTGATCTACATAATTTTGTCAAGAAAAGCGCCAATCAACCTTCAGATATTCATGAAATTATCAATATCCTTTTAATACATCCAGTTAAATTACGAACAGATCACCAAAAAAGGACATCTGCATAAATAAAATAATTTAATTTTAGTAAAAGAAGAAAAAAAAGAATAAAATGTTCGGAATGAAAAAGAATTAGTGCTCTATTATAGAAAAAGAAGAAATTACAAAGAAAATAAAATCAAAAAACAGCGTAAGACAATGCGACAGCATAAAAGATCTTGGATAAATAACGGATGTATTGGGAGTTTATAATTAAAATTACAAAATAATTTAAAAATAACAGAAATACCAATCTCTAAAGTTATGAGATTCAAATACTAAACAAAAAATTCGTATTAAATATAAGTAAGTTTAATTTACATGTAAAAAAATGAAAAAAATGCCGTTGAAAAACACTATGACAGATTTTGGTAGAAAGGAGGTGAAAAAATAGTGAATGCAGTTTATAAAATAACAACATGATTATATTAGAGAAAGAACGTGATGATCAGTTTCTTTATAGTTACAAGAATTTGAAAAAAATTTTAAAAACACCTGCCAATGTATAAGCTGCAAAGTAAATGAGACGCTTAATAACTTTTTTATATAGAAAATGACATCCTTGCATCAATATCTCACGATTTATCACTGAGATTGATGAAAGGAAAAATCTCAAAATAATAGTTATACGAAAAAAATCGCATTTCAAAAAAAAATATTATATATTGTGGAGAATATAGACCTGGATCCTGTATGAAAAACCACTTAAGATAGAAAAAAAATAATGACTGAATCTTTATCACTTGAAGTGGAAATGTGAAAATAATTGATGAAAAAACAACTGGTACCATAAAATGGGTACAAAGAGCTACAGCCCCAGCACTAATATACACTGCAATAAATGTAAATCTTGTATAGAACATTGTGCCACCTGGCTTATTTATAGAAAGCTTAAGGGTCAAAGGATCTTAATTACATATTAGTGATTTTTGCAATACTTAATCTTCCATAGTGGGTATACAGGTGTATAGATTCGATAACGTTAAAAAGAAATTTAAATATGAATTAACAACAATGAAATATTAGTAAAAGTATTATGTGAGTTGTACTGCAATGTGCTCGTCTGCAACCACTTCTTTCTGTAAGTGTACGTATCCATTATGTAGATTGCAAAACAAAATTTAACACTTTTCTGTATTAATATCATTAGATATTTCTTCCATTAGCACGAATCGTTTCTAAGTCTTTGATGATCTAAAGCTTGTGTCCAAAGACTCAAAAAACCACATAAAAATATTAGAAGTAACAGTGAATTTATTTAATTGCATAGGATTACAATCCGTAACAAAATGATTTTAGGTGTGATTAATATGCAAATCTAATGGCGGACAAACATGTATTCTAATACATCGGGATATAGAAAATAGTAGATTAGCAATGTAAGATAAAAAACTTACCACATTTTGTTTATAATTATATTAACAATGCAAAATTCTGTCAAAATCAGCTGCAAAAATCAATTCAAATAATTTAACGAGCACGCAATTGCACTGTAAATTACTCATTACGCGTTCTTAAATTAAATCAAAAGAAATTTCTAAAATAGATAGTTAGATAAGGAAAGTTCTAGTATAGTATCGATTCACTCACAGCCAGAAACCAAAGAAAGAATATTTTTACTTAAAACAACTTATAGGAAACTATTGGGCATTTCTTAATCTAAGCAAATACAATTTTCCGGTAAATAAGACACCTTTAACTAAAAATTGTAAAACATGAAAAGAGGAGCTATGACAAAATGATATTGATGTATGACACGGCCAATCTTATTATAGAATCCATTGAGTTGAAGCAGAAAGAAAGTTTCATGTGGAAAATAAAAGACTAAGAACTACAAAATCTTTCTTGTCTAGAATGCCCGAATGATTGACATGAGTGGATCTGCAATAAGCTATAAATATAAAATAAGCCAAAAGAAGAAGCAATACACAGTTTTTTAGTTGGTTAAAAATATTTATATAAAAAAATCATAAATTCAACACTCTGAGACGCATGTAAAACAGTAGATCACCTAGAAATCGGATGTAAAAGCATGCTTAGTCATTACTATACACGAAGACATAGAAGTTTTACGATAAACACACTTAATGCTCAAAAGAAAATACAACCAAAAAGAATCAGAGAAAATTAGAAAGCACATGTGAGAAGAAATTTTTAAAATCAAACTAGCTAAAATAAAGGAGTTTACCATTTTAAAAACGGACATAAATTTTTACATGATCGACCAGAAATTTTCGTGTACGATTAAAAGGAAAATAAAATTACGTTTTTAGAAACAGGAATAACGAGTGATGATAATCTGATGAATAAGAAAATGAGAATCTAAGAAAAGACGATAGATAGGCAAATAAACTATACCTTACATACATTCTAGAATTCAAATATTGCAGAACTACATAACTTGAGATTTTGTATACAAAAAATAATTAATCGCATATCAAAACATTTGGAATGCCAATTAAAGCAGAAACATACGTACAAACAAAGGTATTGAGTATAGAAAGACGCGTAGATAAATAGTCTTCAATGTATCGGAGGTTTAAGAAGTATTAAAATAAGTGTTGATTGGCTGATTTGTGTGTTTAAGTAATTAAAGTGCCAACCAGAAAATTTGGTGCGGTTAAAAACCACATTAACTCATAGATATATACAAACAACATGTTTATTAAAGGCTGCAAAAGAACGGTTTTCAAATATTTGCAGCCCAATAGAATGTCTTTGTGCATATATTTAAAACTTTTTTTAAAAAAGTATTCGTGGGTTCGGATCCAGTTAATACAATTTTAGAATTGCCCTTGCCGCTTATTGATAGTGAACATTGAAATTTCGATTTGTATTAAATTACTGTATATTGAAATATATCGAATATTTCCTCCTTTCAAGAGCCTATAAGATTATTTATGTTATTAAAGTAACATAAAATTAAAGCCATTCCATTTAAGGGCTCAAATCTTTGATTAAATATAGTGCCCTTATTATTTTATCTAAGATAGTACTATTAAAAAATATATAATTGTGTAAATTTTTTAAAAACACAAAAATCATAATAAATGGGATAAAATACCAAAAAAAAATGGGATTAAAATACACAAACCATATTATTTTACATAAAATTTAATTAAAGGTTTTTGAGGATTTCTAGATCATTAAATTAAAAAACTTGAGAAATAGAAATGAAAATATACAGAATGTGAATTTAAATAATAGTATCAGATTGATAAAAATTATTAAGTAAAAAATTTGAAATTATATTCTACTAAACCAAAGGCAGTAAAAACAAATAATTTTCTGTATGGGTCAATATTGGCACTGGAATTTTGGATTTTATATTCAATCATAATATGATCTATTTCCCGTGAGCTATTCACATATATACTCTTGCCCATTTAAAATAAAAGTTTTAATTGCAACTACTTGTCTATTTTTATATACAGGCTCCAGTAAGTTTGCCTACTTTTAACTAATATTTACAATATAACCTAAAATTAATGTAAAGACTCAGAAATGCATAGACCGGTAAATAACAGTAGATAAACTGCTGATTGATCTAAAATAATATGTTATCCAGTGTAAATAAACTTATTTATTGCATTAGATGGTGAAACTACTTAGTATGGTTTATTTCGTGGCATACACAAAATAACCTTTATTGGATTTGTATAAAAAGACCAAAAAAACGAGCGGGATATTTTGTTAAATAATATTCAGATAAACTTGATTCAATCACATTATCGATAAATATATTAAATTTGAAGCATAAAATAGACTAAGTTCTATGATTTTAACTATACACCAGATCCATCTTCAGAAAAATCCAATTATATACGCTCAATAGTTTTTATCTGTTAAAATAAAAAGTTCAGAATTCACACAGAGATGTCCAAATACTGCACTAATCACCCCTTTTACTAAAGATAGCATTTACGCAAAAAACAAGAATAAAAACTATTAAAGTGTAAAAGTATAGCCAATAAATTAATAGATGCCTTGTTTTTTTTTCATTTTAATGTTATTGGTCATATATCTAAGAATCTTTGTAAAAAAAGTGGTAATTTTAAAATTTCGATGTTATGTTTTAAGATCAAGTAAAATTCAGACGCTTCACTTTCAGTTGCCCTTAGAACTACACCTTTCAGCCACAATACAACGTTTGACGAAGATTTTCAAGCCTATGAATTGTTATTTTGAAGATAGTTAATGGTTATCCCACATTGCTAACCAAACATATAGAAAAGATAAAGCTTTAATTTTGTATTTAAAACATAAAATTATTCAGTGACTTTTTTTTAACGGTTAAATTGTGCGAAAAATACCTTTTCTCAACAAACACTAGTTTAATAAATACAAAAATCTGCCATTAACAAGAACATGACAATGTGTTAGGTGATTTGCTGAAAGAACATTGAACTGCTTTTTTGTGATCGCAACGTATTAATACTTAGAAGCAATCTCGAAAAAAATAAATAGCATAACTTTGGAAATATGAACGGCTATAGAAAAAAATGAAAGCAATCCGATACCTAACTAGCTTTTAAAGACATGTAAAACTATTGAACAATTTATAAATCCAATAATAGACATGTGTTTAGGATTTCAGAAACACCAATACAAAAAGTTTAAAGAATCAATACATACTATTTTCTAATTTTTCATAGAATGACCATTTTTTTGCAGACATAACGCGAGCATACCGATTTCTCATGATCTAGCATAATTTTTATATATATTGTAATTTAGGTGTTTTTGATTACTTGGATTATAATGCTTTATTATTTTGTAGTTTTGATGATAGACTTAATTCTTATTTTCGAAACATAATTTTACAGCAGAGGAATATTTATACATCATTATTTATATTTTAATATTTCTATTTTTGTCAATAATAGATTAAGAGGTAAATTATTATTTCAAAACCAAACAATATGAGTAGATCTATTTTTTTTTTGAAAGTATACAGAAAATCGGTGCACAAAAATAACTAATCTTCCGAATAAAATTTGAAATTAGCAGATGTAATTAATTATTACGCTTGAATATCTGTGAAGGCTCTAAATCTTAGTTGTATGGTCGAATTATAAATTGAGAAGACAAGAAAAGATTCTAAAATGAAAATTAAATGTAATTATAATGAAGAAAATATTATTTTTTGATATTTTCATTACTATGATCCCTATAAATAATATTGTCCTGATTCGATTCGATAATATCTTTTTAGGTAATGTAATGTATTTTTAGCGTTAGAAAGAACTTTTTTCTGATTGTATGTCTTTACGGTTATATTAATAATGAATATGCTTTGGGCCCATTCTAGTACATGTTCACACATATAATTTTCTTGATTCAGACTGTAGAGGAAGTAGGTTGTATGTAATAATTAACTGTAAAAATCTATGTCAAAATAAAAATAGGGCGACAATTTAGGTAAAATCCGAAACTTGAATAATATTTTATATATGCGTTTGGAAAATACGTGAAAAACTTTACCTGATAGTGCCAAATCTTTATAACATTTGTAGAATTCAGCTAGAAGTTACATATAATAACCATACGCCTTTTATCCATTATCATATACGGAGAAACTACGAATCAACGTAAATATGTTATCTAAGGTTGTAATAATACCTCAATATAACTATGCTAGCAACTTTAATTTATATAATGTGTATCTTTGATTTATTGATGGCGCCATTTTACAAAATTTAATTCTTAAATTATCTATGAGGATATAAAGGGTTATACTGTCATTTTAAAAGAAAACAAATCCAGATGAGAATATAAAATAGATTTATGCACTAATTTGCTGCAAAAATTATTTACGGAATAAGTCTATAGTTTAGTATTTGGATTTTAACTGCATAGAAATTCTTTTTTTTTGAAATTACAGATTATAAAGAATTATACAACAGTATAATCATCTATTGGTAAGTAAGGTTAATTTTTATATTTTGTCTTGACTTTTCTTATAGATATCAATGTGAATTTTTTCTCTTCAAATTTGCCATTTTCCAAGAGGTGTATTCAATATTTTGTTTTCAGCGCATATATTTTATTAAAATGTAAATGCTTAGAATAAGATGACAATTTATTTGGAAGAATATTCATAAAAAATAACTAGGATAAAACCACAATGATTCGATTAGTTTTGAGGGGGTACATAAATAGAGGAAGGCTACAAAGATAATATGATTTCAAGAATTATAAGCCATAATTGCCCTATTGAGAAATTGAATATTATATTAAGCAAAACTGTACATTGTGTGATAAAATTACTGACTTTAAAACAAATAATTTAAGAAAATTAATCTCTTTTAGCTGATTAACTATGTTTCCTTAAAATCATTATTGCTATATTACATAAAAGGCGTTATTTACATATAATTTTACCACATAATTTATTTTAGTAACATATCGAAAACACAATAATTAATCATGTGTAACTGATTAAGAATTTTGGGGTGGTGTAAGAGTACAAAAAAACAACAGGAATATGATATACTCATAAATTAGTAGATCTTGAATAGAAAAATAGCTCATAGAAAATTTTTAAAACATTAGTCATCAAAATAAATTAGCTAATTGTCATTATAAAAAAATATAAAAGTTTGATTTTAAAAACAATAAAAAGATAATATATGAACCATACTTGTATATAAATCTATCATATTCACATATATTAAAATCGAATTCTCAATTTATCAATATTTTTTTTGTATAAATTAGGAATCTAAATATATTTCTTATCGATATACAAGGATGTTCAACTTTTTAAATACATTATATTAGATGATTTTTTCTTAGATCTATATAATTGATGTTGAATATTTCTTCTAGATACTCTAGACTCGAATTTGTATTTTTTCATGGTTTTTATAAGCGTATTTATACATCAATTTTAATTAGAAAATAGATGGTAAAATTAATTCCATCTAATTATCGATCAAATATAAAGCAAAAATTCTTTGTAAAATACAAAAAAAAACATATTATATCGTAAATTCTTTGTAAAAATAAAAAAAAATATTTATATCGTAAATTCTTTATAAAAAAAACAAAATATTTCGTAAAATATTTAGTTCAAAAATAACTAAAAAAAATATTCATCTTTGGGTATACCATATAAACCATTTTTACATTGATATTTTGAATTTATCAAAATAGAACGTTTTCTTTCGGTCACACTACAGAAAAAGAGTATCTAAATGAATTTACAAATTCGAGTTTATTATATTTAAAAGATGTAATATTTCGTTTGTATTAAGTTATTTCTGAAAATATATTATTTAGCTATTATGGTTCAAGGTCGATTTTTGTAAGAATTGAAATCTCTTGAAGTCAAAATCTTCAAATTTAATTGCAAACAAAATATAATTTTAGCTTTTGGTTATTATAATGTACAACACTTATATATAAAAGTAAAATAATAAACCTTTATTCGTAAGTTTGAATTACTAAAATGACTGAGTTGTATATGCGATAGCTTCGTATTTTTATATTTCTCGTTATTTTAATCATCCAAATTTAGTAAATGGATTTTTTTGTAATTCATAATAAAAGGATTAATTAAATTAATCATATATAAAAATTCTCACATTAAAAGTTAAACTTTTACTTATTGTTTTTATAAAATATGCAGTAATAAAATCTAAAAAGATATGCAATTTGCGTTTTTCAAATGGTAGTAATTTCCAAAATTGTATAACCTTTTCTTGGCTTAAAAGTAAATATTTATACGCTAATAAATATACAATAAATCTCATTGCAGTTCATTGTACTTATATTATTGTTTTTTTAAAAAAACGTATAAAAAAACCATAAAATAGGTAAACTTTGTCGTGGCTTATGATAACCATCAATTTTCATTTTTTTTTGCATTAAATAATGAGATGAAAATTATAAAAGTATATTATATAAAAAAACATAAATTTATGAGTTAAATCAAAATAATTCGTGAAGATATTCTTTATTTCTTTCAAATTGTAACATATATAGCAATTTAATATATGTAATTTAGTTTATGATAATAACTTCTTGAATTCAAGCAGTTCTTACCCAAAAGCAATAAAATAGCACTTTTGATTTCATTTGCTCCATGGTTAGAATGCTAATCCTTCATTTTCTTCACAAAGTATTACTGTGTTAAACATTTAGCACTTAGACTTTTGTAAAAATGTTTACTTTCTGGTTCTGATGTAAATTTTCCAAACCAAATTAAATTAAAACCTGTATAAAAACAGGAATGCGAAAAAGTAAAGAATTTACAGAATAACATATGATATTCGATTTTAAGAAAAATGCATAAAATATAAGTAGTCGCATTATTATCTTGGATGAGTTTGTACATTTTTTTTGTAGTGATAAAAAAATAGCAGTTTTCTTGAATTTTAAGTTTTATTAAGCAAAAAAATATAGCATGGGATATAGAAAACCTTTCTGCCTCTCTTTACACCTAATATTTGGATTTTAAAGAATATTTTTTGCGCTTAGATAGCTGTCTGCGGAGTCATTATTTTTACTTTTAATTTTCAATATCAATATTTTAAGTTTCTCGTTCTCTTAAAAAAAGGCATCATTAAGTAGAAATTTTTAATTGAAAGTCATCTTACTACCGATTTTACAAAACATACACTTTTATTGTCTTATGCGATTAATAATTTTCTGCTATAAAACTACACCTTATTGTGGTGCTGAAAGCACTGCAAAACATGCGAATACAAATGCAAATAATAAAAGCCGTTATTGGTATCATGGTATTTTTTTTATAGATTGATTCTTATTACATGGTAAATTTAAGTTTGTATATACTTTCATTTTTCTTAAATTATATTTCTTTTTTATTATGCACGGAAAAGGAAGAAATTTTTTTTTTATGTTCTTAAATAAAAAGATATAAGTAAGAGGCTTTATAAAAATGAAGCTTCATCTTAAAAAAGATAATAAAGCACAAAAAAATACAAGATATTCGTTTTAAGCTGGCCAAATAATACAGGGAAATATATTATTTCGTTTTACATATGACAAAAACGCAAAACAAAATTTTGTTTAAGATAAAAAAGATAAAACTATCAAAAGAAAATCATTTTATGACCTTTTCCACTACAAGACATGAAAAGTACAAAATTTTATATTTTATACAGTCAGGCGTGGCAAAGTTAATTTGAAAGTAATAAGATTAAAATCTTGAAGTGTACAATAAACCAAAGTAATTTATGTCTTAATTTATAAAAATGTTACTAATTGCATAAAAAACACATAATTTTGTACTTTACAAAAATTCATAATTCTTCTCAAATGCATTTTCGAATAAAAAAAAACCATTTATAAGAGAATCTATTAACTAATTTCAACGAATTTTTGCTTTCAATCATATTTTAAGATGCATAAATATTGAATAATATTACTTTTATAATGTGGCAAATCATGGGTCAATACAAAATCAGAAAATGTTTTATTGGATACTAGCGTAAAATTGATTTAAAACAATATCAAGCTTTACAATGCAATCTTATCTGGAAATTATTAATGTTAAATATCAAAATAATATTTTAAACAATAATATTAAAAAATTGATTACTATTATTCATTCGTTAAGACATATTTATTTATTGGTAATACTTGATTTGCATATCTGCAGAAAAATATAAATTAAAAAAATTCAAAAAATTTCGACCTACATTCTGATTGCACGAGTTTCAGAATTTAGAAAAAGTATTTATAAAATAGAATTTTTAAATATATCATGTCATATTAAATATTATTGTATAGAATTTACTTTATTCGAAAAATGTGTCTAAAAAAAGAAGAAAAATTATCATATAGCCAAATAAATATAAAATAAGATGAAGTTTTTTTATCACTATAGTAAGTGTTTATTTCATGATATATTATTTCACAACATTTTTAACTAGGCAATGGAAATAATAAGTAAGAATATTGCATTAGGAATATATAGAATTATCAATATTATTACTTTGAAAACATTGTATATCCTATAGTCAATACAAATATCATGGTACGAAGACGATGATTTATCGTATTTGATTAGATAAGCTTTGTTTACATGTTTTTCTCAAATTGATGTAAGACATAAATTTTGAGAATTAGATCTTAATTAAAAATCAAATTTTAAATTTCCCAATTTATAATTATATTGTATTTATAAAAATTAGGGTAAATTAATTTAACCCAAATTGATTTTGCTCAAAGCTAATATGTAAATATTTACGCATTTTAGCTGATATTTGGTACAATGAAAATAATTTAATGCAATATATTTGTTTAGAAACCATATAATTTATAGGTCTCGAAAGAAGGAGGGGTATTGAAGAAGAATTCGGAGAAGAGAAGATAGCCGAAAGTATAAATACGCTGTGTGTAGAGAGAATAAAGCAAGCTGTGCCTGAGAACAAAAACTAAAATTACGACTATAAATATATCCCTTAAATAAAAAATAATAGAAATTAGAAACGATATTATACATAATATATATAGAGCTTATATAAAATACACATAGCTTTCTTACTCAATATAGCCGTTAAACCCTTTATCCACACCATATAATCAAAATGTAAAATCGCAGATTTGAAGTTAGCAATACCCTTTCTGTGTTTTATCTATAATACCACTATAATATATTTTCTATTTCAAATAAATCGAAATTCATGTTAGAAGCCTCAATAAGACTTTGATCTATATCTTGTAAAAGATAATAAGAAATTTATCACAACGTTTTACTTATTGATATTGGTAAATGCTATTTAATATAAACTTCCAAAAGTCGAATATCGAAACATTTGAAATGTCAACTGAGGCAGAAACATGTATACAAACAAAAGTATTCAGTTATGAAAGACGCATAAATAAATAGTCTCGAACAGAAAAGGTGGTTTGAGAAATATTGTTATAAGTATTGGCAGATACGTGTGTTCAAGCAATTAAAGTGCTATCAGAAAATTTCGGGCATTTAAAAACCATATTAACTCATAAATATATACAAAAAAGATGTTTATGAAAAGTTGCAAAACAGCGGTCATAAAATATTTTGCAGCCCAGTAGAATGCCTTGATGCATATGTTTAATACTTTTTTTACAAAATTATCCGTGGGTTCGGATCCAGTAAAAACGATTTTAGATTACCCTTGCCGCTTATTGACAATGAACATTGAAATTTCTAATATGTAAAAAATTACTCTACATTTTGATATATTTTGATTATTTTCTCCTTTGAAGGCCTATAAGATTATATTTTGTACGAAAATATATTGTAAAATTTGAGCCAATTTTTATCTAAGGCTCAAATTGACAAAAGTAGACAAGTACCCATACTATTTTATCTAAGCTACGTACAATAAAATTATGGATATTCAATCATAATCTAAATGCAAAATTATAATAAAATGGGATAAAATAAAATGGAATAAAATACACAAACCGTATTATTTTGTATAAAATTTGATGAAAGAGTTTTTAAGTATTTTTAGATCAGTAAATAAAAAAAAATGAGAAACGGTGTTGAAAATATGCAGAATGTTATTTCAAATTATAGTATCAGATTGGTTAAAAAATTTTAATAAAATATTCTAAATAAAATCTACCATATAAAATGCAGCAAAAAATTATTTTATGTATGATTCAATTTTAAAATGGACTTTTGGATTTTATATTCAAGAATAATGTGATTAAATTCTCGTGAGCTATATACATCTATACTTTGGCCATTAAAAATAAAAGTTTTAATTACAACTGCTTGTCTATTTGCATATACAGGCTCCAGTAAGTTTGTCTATTTCTAACTTAACTTTACAATACAACCTTTAATATATGTATAGAGTCTAAAATTATCGACCGGTGACTAACAGTAGATAAACCATAGATTCATCTAAAATAATGTGTTCGCTAGAAATAAAAGCTCTATTTATTTACAATTGATAGTCAAACGGCTTAGTGAATTTACTTTCGTGGCACTCACAAAATAAGCATACTTTGATTTTCTATTAACGACCAAAAAGACGAGCGGGGTATTTTGCGAAAAAATGTACAGATAAACTTGATTCAATTACATTTTTTTCCAATTAAAAATAACATAAAATAGACTAAGGTTTATGATTTGAACTGTATATCTGATCCATGATCATAAAAACCAATCATATACTCTCAATAGTTTTTATCTGTTGGAATCAGAAGTCTAGAGTCCACACAGAGTTGTACAAATACAGCAAAAAATACTTCTAACATTAAAGCTCGGACATTGAAACAAAAAATTAATTAACATAACGCGTCAAATAAATTACTAAAGTGTAAAATTATAGCCGATAAATTAATTTATGTCTTATTTTTTATTTATATGAATAGAATCGTATTAAAAAGGTTTATTTTTTTAATTTTCAAATATACTTTAAACGTTATATATATAATGATCTATTTTATAAAAAAGTAAAATCCAGACGTTTGACTTTCTGATGCCTTTGTAACTACATCTTTCAGAGAAATAATAACATTTGCAGTAGATCTATAAGCCTTTAAATCGTTATTTTGAGAATAGTTATATTTTTATGGTCTTATTGCTGATCCAACATCTAGAAAAGATATATCTTTAATTTTGTATTTAAATCATAAAATTATTCTTTGACTTTTTTTAAACGGTTAAATTGTGCTGAGAAAATTTTTTGTTAACAAATACTA
This sequence comes from Rhyacophila brunnea, assembly GCF_057557595.1. Taxonomy (NCBI): domain Eukaryota; kingdom Metazoa; phylum Arthropoda; class Insecta; order Trichoptera; family Rhyacophilidae; genus Rhyacophila; species Rhyacophila brunnea. Next base: position 91,325 of record NW_028233344.1, read on the forward strand.
GTTTACAAAATACAAAAATCTGCCATGAAAAAAAAAACATGAAAAAGTATAAGCTGAATCGCCTTGAAGCAATCGCAACGTATTTATACTTAGAAGCGATCTCCAAAAAAATATATAGCTGAAACTAGAACTTTCATAACGATTATAGAAAATAAGACACGCATTCTGATGCTTATCTAGCTCTAAAATGCATAAAATACTATTAGATATAAATAAATCCAATAATAGACATGTATTTAAGATTTCGCAAAACATCAACACTATTATTTCCTATTTGTTATAGATTAACTTATCGTTTGCAGACTAAACGCAAGCATACCGATTTTTCTGGATCTAGCATAATTTTTATATATTTTTTGTATTTATGGAGTTTTTGATTACTTTGATTACAATGCTTTATTATTTCGTAGTTTTTAAAATTCTTAATCCTTAAATACCATGCATAATAAAACAGCAGAAAATATTTATACTTATTTATTTACATTTGATTTTGTGTTATTTTGTAAATATTAGCATAAAAAGTACATCATGATTTTAAAACCAAACAATTTGAGTAGATCTAATGTTTTTTTGAAAGTATAAGAAAATCGGTGTACAAAAACGAAAAATTTCATGTATAAAATTTAAATAAGAGAGTGTGATTTTTTTTATGCGCTTGAACATCAAAGAACGGATCTACATCTTACTTTTATGATTGAATTATATGATAAGAAGGCAAGAAAAGATTCTAAAATGGTAATTAAATGCAATTATAGCGATATAAAATATTTGTTTTTTGATACTTTTAGCACTATTATCTATATAAAGTATATTGTCTTTATCCGTTTCGATAATATCTTTTAACTGAAGGTAATGGATTTTTAGTGTTAGAAAGAACTTGTTTCTGGATGTATGTCTTTACGGTTTGTATTATAATAAGAATGTGTTTTGGGAGAATTCACAAATACGTTCACACATTATATTTTCTCGATTTAGACTGTAGCAGAAGTACGTTGTATGCAAAGATATATTTTAATAATCCCAGAAAAAATAAAATGAAGAGACGATTTAGATAAAATCAGACACTTGAATTTTAAATTATAGAATGAGTTTTAAAAATACGTAAAACTATACATATAGTGTTGAATCATCTTATAATTCGTAGATGTAGCTAGAAAGTTAATATATAATAAGCATATATCTTTTCTCTATAATTATACGGGTAGAAACTAAGTATCAACGAAAATTAGATATCTACTGTCTTAATAATAGCTCAACGAAACATAGCTAGAAACTTAAATTTTTATAATGAGTATCCGTGGTTCATTGATGGCGCCATTTTACAAAGTATAATTCTTTATTTATCTATGAAGATTTAAAGAATTATAGTGTCATTTAAAAAGTAAACAAATCCAGATACAATTACAAAATGGGTTTCTGTGCTATTTTATGCAAATTTCTACGGGAACAGTCTATGCTTCAGCACTCGGATTTTAATTACATAGGAATTCTTTATTTTCGAAATTACAGATTATAAAGGATGATACAACAGTTAAATCCTTCATTAGAAAGTAATCAAAGTCTTTTTTGCAATTTTTTGTCATAATTTTTCTGCCTGATATCAATGTGAAGTTTTTCTCTTTAAATTTGCCATTTTCCAAAGGTGTATTCAATATTTTGTTTTCAGTGTATATATTTTATTAAAATATAAATACTTAGCATAAAATGACAATTGAAAAGGAAGAATATTTACAACCAATAGCTTTAAAAAAATAACAATAAGCAGATTAATTTTTAGGGGGTACATAAATAGAGGGAGGCAATAAAAATAGTATGATTTCAAGAATTACAAGCTATATTTGAACTATAGTGAAATCGAATATCACATTGAACAAAATGAAATGTTAAATTAAATTACCGACTTTAAAACAAAAAAATAGAGAAAATTAATTTCTTTTAGCTGATATGCTATGTTGACTTAAAATTATTATTATTATTATATTGCAAAAAAAAAACGTTATTTACAAATAACTTTACCATCATGTTTATTTTAGTAACATTTCGAAAACATAATAATTATTCATGATCAACTGATTAAAATTTCGGTAAGTGTAACGGTACAAAAAAAAACTGAAATATATAATACACATAAATTTACAAATCATCAATAGAAAAATAGATCATAGGAATTTTTAACAACATTAGTCATCAAAAAAAAATAATGAATTAAAATTATAAAAAAACATTAAAGTTTAATTTATCAAACATAAAAGGAAATATAATAAACAAAATTGTGTTATAATTCATGTGCAAACACATTTTGATCAAATTCAGAATTCAAAAAGGTTTTTTTGTATAAATTAGTAACCAAATATATTTATTATCGACATACAAGCATGTTCAACATTTAAATACATTCTATTAAATGTTTTAAGACTAGATATAAAGGCTTGATGTATGATATTTCTTCTAATTCTTAGACTCGAATTTTTTTTATTTTTATATTTTTTATAAGCTTATTAATACATAAATTTTAATCCGAAAATAGATGGTAGAATATATTCTTTAAAAATTTTGAATAATTATGAAGCGAAAATTTTTTGCTAAATACCAAAAAAAATTATTATCGCAAATTTTTCATAAGAAAACGCTATTTGTCTATAAATATTTGTGTCAATATTTAACTAAAAAAAATATTGGTATTTGACTATACCATAGACTCGTAAATACATTTATGTTAAAATTTTATCGTGATAGAACGTGTTCCATTTTTCACGCTTCAGATCAAGACTATCATAATTAATTTAAAAATCCAATTTTATTTTATTTTAAAATGTATAAACTCGTTTGTGTTAAGTTAGTTTCTTTAAATATATTATTCAGAAATTATGGTTTAAAGTTGAGTTGTGAAGAATTGTGATCTCTTGAAGCCAAAATCATCAAATGATATTGCAAACAATATATTATTTTATCTTTTGTTTATTATAATGAGCAACACTTTTCATATAATAGTAACATCTAAAACCTTAATCCGTAAGTTTGAATTACTAAAATGATTGTGTTGTATATGCAATAAATTGTGATGTTCGAGTTTTCGATATTTATTGTTATTATAATCAGTTAAATATAGCATATAATTTTTTTGGATTTTATAATACAAGAATTATTAAATTAATCATATATCAAAATTCTTGCATTAAAAGTTTAATTTTTACGTATTGTTTATATAAAAGATACAGTAATGAACTCTAAAAAGATATGCAATGATCGTTTGTTCAAATGGTAGAAATTTCTAAAATTGTATAACCTTGCTTTGGCTCAAAAGGTAAATATTTATACAGCTAAAAAATACACAATTTATCTCATTTGCAGTTAGATTATACCTATATTGTTCTTTCAAAAAAAAGTATAAAAGAACGATTGAATAGGTAAAATTCATTTGGCTTATAATATACATCAATTTTTATTTTTTTTAGCATTTTAAAGATGTTATAAAATTTTAAAAAGTACACAATATAAAAAAAATTAAAAAATTGTAAAAAAAAACAAAGATTGAAGCCTGAAGATATTCTTTTTACTTATTACATAATTTAAATTTATCATATGAAATGTAGTTTATGATAATAACTTCTTGAATTCAAGCTGTTTTTACGTAAAAGCAATAAAATAGCACTTTAGATTTCATTTGCTCCTTTGCTACTATACAAAACAAATATTTTTCTTGCAAAATGAATTACAGTGTCAAATATTTGGCCCTATATTTATTTTTGTAAAAAAATGTTTACCTTCTGGTTCTGATGTAAATTTTCCAAACCAAATTAAATTAAACCTGTATAAAAACAGGAATGCTAAGAAGTAAAGAATTTATAGAATAAAATCTAGCATGGTCTATACGGAAAAATGTATAAAATATAAGTAAGCGCAGTTTTGTCTTGGATATGTCTGGACATTTTTTTTTAGTGATAAGAAAATAGCTGTATTCTTGAATTTGTAGTTTTACTGAGCATAAAACATAGAAAGCCGTTCTATCGCTATTTATACTATATACTTTTATTTTCTATAATATTTTTCTGCGTTCTATAACTGTCTGTGTAGATATCATTGCAACTTGGAATTTACACTATAATGATTGAATTTTCTCGTTCTCTTTAAACAAGCTTTTTATGAAGAAGAAGTTCATTAATTAAAGCCATCTTACTACCAATTTTACAAAAAGTAAACTAAGATTATCTTATGCGATATATAAATTTACTGCTATAAAACTCACCTGATTGTGGTGTTGGAAGAACTGCTAACCATTCTGAAGAAAATGAATAAAATAACAGTCGTTTTTGGCATTTTGGTATTTTACAGACGATCTGATTCTGATCACTTGCTAAAAATGTGCTTTATAGCCAATCATATATCTTAAATTAAATGTATTTTTATTATGTACGGAAAAGGAAGAAATTTATTTTTAATATTCTTAAATAAAAAGATATAATTAAGCGGCTTTATATATATGAAGTTACATCTAAAAACGGTTATAAAGGACAAGAAAGTAAAGGATAATTTTTTTTATAAGCTGGACAAATAATGCAGGGAAATATATTATTTCGTTTTACATATGACAAAAACTTAAACAAAAATATATTTTAGATAAAAAAAGATAAAACTAGACAAATAAATCATTTTTATGGCTTTTTAATGTAAAATACATTAAAAGTACAAAATTTTATATTTTTTACAGTTAGGCGTGCCAATATTTATTTATAGGTAATAAAAATAAAGTCTTGAAACAGTGCATAAAACTATATTAAATTTTGTATTTATTTTTAAAAAAAGGTTACAGATCGTCATGCAGAAGTCAAATCATATAAAGACACACATAATTTTGTACTTTACAAAAATTCATAATTCTTTTCAAATGCATTTTCGAATAAAAAAACCATTTTAAAGAGAATCTATTAACTAATTTCAACGAATTTTTGCTTTCAATCATATTTTAAGATGCATAAATATTGAATGATATTACTTATATAATGAGGCAAATCATAGGTCAATACAAAATCAGAAAATGTTTTATTGGATACTAGCGTAAAATTGATTTAAAACAATATCAAGCTTTACAATGCAATCTTATCTGGAAATCATTAATGTTAAATATCAAAAGAATATTTTAAACAATAATATTAAAAAATTGATTACTATTATTCATTCGTTAAGACATAGTTATTTATTAGTAATACTGGATTTGCATATCTGCTGAAAAATAGCAATTAAAATAATTTAAAAATATTCGAACGTCATTCTTTTTGCACGAGTTCTGAAATTTAGAAAAAGTATTTAGTTAATATATTTCCAAAATTAATCATGTCATATTAAACATTATTGCATAGAATTTACTTTTACTCGAAAAATGTGCCTAAAAAAACCAATAAAATTAACATTTAGGTAAATAAATTCTAAATAAGATAAAGTTTTTTTTCAGAATAGATATATATTTTTTACATGATTTTTAGTGTCACATTATTTTTAACTTGGCTATAGATATAATAAGTGTGAATATTGTATTACGAATATAGAAAATTATCAATGAAAATGATTTAAAAATATTTTATATCCTATAATCAACACATATATCCATGTACGAAGACGATTTTTTTTGGATTTGATATAATAAAATTTGTTTACATCTTTTAATTCAAGTTAATACAATTTGCCTTTTAAATATATATATATATATGTTAAATGTATAAATAAAAAATTCGGGAATTAAATATTGCCCAAACTTGACATACCTATTAGCCAGATGTCTACTTATTTATGCATCATAGCTGATAAAAGCATCAATTGTTTATAAAATAAATTAAACATCTTTATTTTATAGAGAGAAATACGAGTAAAAAATAAAGAAGATTTTATATGGATATATACAATATTATATGCCCAATTTGCTTTTGAGATTCTATACACGAATCAAAAAATCAAAACATAATTTTGCATATTTGATTTAACAATAAATTTTATATATTTAAAATATAATAAAAAGATTGTTTAAATTCAAAAATATGATCATTTACAAATAACGAAATTTATTTTATATTAAATTATTTACTGAATTTATCTTCGTCACACAAGTAGTATTTTTAGATCTAAAATTTCGTATTATATGCAATCTTACTGTAAGGTTTACAGCTAACACTATTTGATTAGTCGCCTTGTATTAAAGTTTCTGTTACCAACATACACCTAATTGAGTAGTTGATTTTTTTATATACTACAAGAAAGTATAACAAGTAAAAAGGCTATTTTTGATATGATGAGATGTTTTCCAGAGGCTGAAACTTCTACAACATATATAATTATGATTTACTAGCCGTTTTACCATTTACCACAAAATTAAATATTCAGCAAATAAAATAGATTTTATTTTATTTATATCAAATAATATAAATTTAAGCTTGATCTATGAGAAATAATACGTTACGTGATGATGAACAACAAATGATATTGTAGAATTTAAGTTTTTTTATTCATGTTAGTACATTTTATTTCATGATTTACTTAAAATTTTGTATTACGCAATAAGAAAATTTAATTTAAAATTTATTATAAAATAAAAACAGTAAAGCTATTAAAATAATTACAAGTACGCAAATTTTTTGCTTTTCATGTTATCGTATAAGTCAAATATTTTATGTTTTATACAGTCAGGCGTGGCAGAGATAATTTATACGCAATAATAAAAACTTGTAATTGTGTATTAATAATAGCAATTTTATATTAATTTGTATAAAATGGTACTGATAGCCATGCAAAAGTCAAATCATAAAAAGACACAAATCATTTTGTAAATTACAAAAATATTTAATTCTTTTAAAATGATTTTTCAAATAGAAAAAAACATCTATTGTAAGTGGAATCTTTAAACTAGTGATATAAAATCTTTGTTTCATGGCATTTGAGATAAATAAGTCATTTAAAATATATTTTTTATAATGTGCGAATCATAGGTTTATGCAAAAAACAAAAAATCTATACTTGAAAACCCGTTTAGAGTTTGTATTTTACACTGCGGGCTTTTTTATGCTTTTGGAGCTAGGAATATATAGTTTATATAAAAATAATGTGTTTTAAAAAAACAATAAGAAAAAGATGATATTATAATACATCTTAAAACCTAATTTTTGATTATAAAATACTAGATTAAAACCTTTAAATATCTTATAGTAGCAACGAAACATAATATTTTTGTTCTTATTTTGATTGCACTATTTTAAAATTTAGAAAAAGCAATTTTTTAATTATATATCTAAGATTAATTATGTCATATTAAACATTATTGTATAGAATCTACTTTAATTAGAAAAGAGTGTCAAAAAAAAGTAGAACGATTATCATATAGATAAAAATATTTAAAATAAGATAAATTTTTTTTGACAGTAGGTAACTGTTTTTTTCATGATATATTCTGTCACAACATTTTTTTATAGAATATAGACATAATAAGTACGAGTATTTCATTATGAATCCAGAAAATTATTGATATTATTACTTTTAAAACATTGTATATCCTATAATCAATAAATATCAAGGTACGAAGATAATAATTTTTTGGATTTGATTAGACAAGCTTTGTAGACATGCTTTTGTACAAGTTGATGTAAGGTATAAATTTTGTGATTTAGTCTTACAAAAAAAAACATATCTACTTAATTTCCCAATTTTTATATAATTTGTATTTAAAAAAATTCGGGTAGATTAACTTAACCCAGATTGATAGTATTCATAGCTAATATGTAATTATATACGCATATTAGCTAACATATTAGTAAAATAAAAATATATTGAAAGCATTTTTATTGTCGTAGAAACGATAAAAGATGCGATGAATATAGAGTTATGAAAAATACACACAGCTTTTCTTGCTCATTATGCCCGTAAAACCCTTTATCCTTATCATATAATCAAAATGTGATTTCGCAGATTTGAATCAAACAATACCCTTTCTAGTATTTTAATTATAATATCACTAAAATTTATTTTCTATTTCAAATAAATCGAAATTCATCTTAGAAGCATCAATAAGACATTGATCCATATCTTGTTAAAGATAAAAATAAATCTATCACAACTTTTTACTTAGTGATATTGGTAAATGCTATTTAATATAAACTACCAAAAGTCGTATATCAAAACATTTGGAATGTCAATTAAAGCAGAAACATATGTACAAACAAAAGTATTAAGTATACAAAGACGCATGAATAAATAGTCTTGAATGTTGTGGGAGGTTTGAGAAATATTGAAATAGGTATTGATTGGCAGATTTTCGTGTTCAAGTAATTTAAAGTGCTGCCAGAAAATTTGGTGCGGTTAAAAATCATATGCGCCCATAAAATATACAAACAAGATTTTGATAAAAAGTTGAAAAACGATGGTTATATACTATTTTGCAGCCCAATAGCATGTCTTGGTGCATATATATAAAACCTTTTTTCGAAAGGTATCCGTGGGTTCGGATCCATTTAATTCGATTTTAGAATTACCCTTGCCGCTTATTGATAAAGAACTCGAAATTTCGATTATGTAATAAATTACTCTATATTTTGAAATATTTTGATTATGTTCTCTTTTGAAGAACCTATAAGATTATAATTTATTATAAATATATTATAAAATTAAACCCATTAGTCAAAAGTGGCTCGAATTTATTCACCAGATAAAGTGCCCATAATATTTTATCTGAGCTATGTACTATAAATTAATGGAATCTCAATATAATCTAAATTTTTCAAAACACAAAAATCATAATAAATGGGATAAAATCGAAAAATAAATAGGATTTAAATCACAAACCGTATTATTTTACATAAAATTATATTAAAGCGTTTTTAAGTATTTTTAGATCATTAAATTAAAAAAAGTGAGAAATAGTGTTGAAAATTTACAGAATGTGAAAATAAATTATAGTATCAGATTGACAAAAATTATCTAGCAAAAAATTCGATTTTTTATTCTGATATACCAAATTCAGAAAAAACAAATCATTTTATGATGGGTTCAATATTAGGATTGTATTTTGGATTTTATATTCAAGCATAATGTGACTAATTTTCCGTGTGCTATTCACATCTATACTCTTGCCCATTAAAAATAAAAGTTTTAATTAAAACTACCTGTCTATTTGAATATACAGACTCTAGTAAGTTTGCCTTCTTTTAACTAATATTTACAATATTAGGGAAATTAATGTATAGAGTCAGAAATTTATCGACCGGTGATTAACAGTAGATAAACTGCTGATTGGTCTAAAATAATATGTTAGCCAGATATAAATATACTTATTTATTGCATTAGATGGTGAAACTACTTAGTATGGTTTATTTCTTGTCATTCACAAAATTACCCATATTGGATTTGCTATTAAAGACCAAAAAAACGAGCGGGATATTTTGCTAAACAATAGTCAAATGAACTTGATTCAATCACATTATCAACAAATATACTAAGTTGAAATCATAAAATAGACTAAGTTCTATGATTTTAACTACATACCTGATCCATCTTCAGAAAAATACAATTATATACTCTCAATAGTTTTTATCTGTTAAAATAAAAAGTCCGGAATCCACACAAGAGTGTCTATATACTACACTAATCACTCCTTTTACTAAAGATAGCATTTAAACAAAAAATAACGCGTCGAAAAAAAACTACTAAAGTGTAAAAGTATAGCCAATAAATTAATAGATGACTTTTTTAATTATATATGTGTTATTGGTCATATATCTAAGAATCTTAGTAAACAAGTTTTTTTTATATTATAATGTTATATTTTATGATCAAGTGTAATCCAGACGCTTCACATATAGTAGCCCTTATAACTACACCTTACAGCCACAATACAACGTTTGACGAAGATTTATAAGCCTATAAATTGTTATTTTGAAGATATTTTTATGTTTTGGCCTCATTTCTAACCAAACATATAGAAAAGATAAAGCTTTAATTTTGTATTTAAAACATAAAATAATTCTGTGACTTTTTTTAAACGGTTAAATTGTGCTGAAAATACCTTTTCTCAACAAACACTAGTGATCAAAATACAAAAATCTGTCATTTACAAAAACATGACAATGTGTTAGGTGATTCACCTTGAAGCGATTGCAACGTATTTATACTTAGAAGCCATCTCGAAAAAAATAATTAGCAGAAACATAAAAAAATTAAAGGTTATAAAATAATTAGACAATTATTCTGATACCTAACTAGCTTATAAAGACATATAAAACTATTGAACAATTTATAAATTAAAAAATTGTGACGTACGTAGGATTTCACAAACACCAATACAAAAATCGTAAAGAATCAATACCTATTATTTTCAATTTTATATAGAATAACCATTTGTTTGCAGACTAAACGCAAGCAAAAGATTTTTCATGATCTAGCATAATTTTTATATATATTGTAATTATGGAGTTTTTGATAACTTTGATTATTAAGACTTTATTATTTTGTAGTTTTAATGATGAACTTAATCCTTAAATTCGATACATAATTTTCCAGCAGAGAAATATTCGTACATTATTATCAATATTTGAAATTTTGCGATTTGGTTAATAATAGTATAAGAGGTAAATTATAATTTCAAAACCAAACAATATGAGTAGATCTAATGTTTTTTTTAAGTATACAGAAAATCGGTGTACAAAAATAACTAATCTTCCGAATAAAATTTGAAATTAGCAGGTGTAATTTATTTTTACGCTTGAATATCTATGAAGGCTCTAAATCTTACTTGTATGGTCGAATCTTACAATGAGAAGACAAGAAAAGGTTCTAAAATGAAAATCGAATGTAATTATAGCGAAGAATATATTAGTTTTTGATATTTTTTTCACTATAATCTCTATCAATAATATTTTCCTGAGTCGATTTGATAATATCTTTTAGGGGAAGGTAATGCATTTTTAGTGTTAGAAGAACTTGTTTCTAACTGTAAGTCTTATTGATTTGTATTTCAATAAGAATATGCTATCTACGCATTCTAGTAGACGTTCACAGATTTAATTTTATTTGATTTAGACTGTAGCAGAATTATATTGTATGCAATAATATATTATTATAATCTATGAAAAAAATAAAATAGCGAGACATATAGTTGAAATCAGACACTTGAATGATATATTGAATAATTTGTGGATGAAATACTCAGAAAACTTTATCGATAGTGTCAAACTATGTATAACATCCATAGATTCATCTAGGAAGTTTACATATAATAACCATACGTCTTTTCTCCATAATCATACAGCGAAAAGCTACGGATTAACGTAAATTTAATATCTAAGGTTGTACTAATACCTCAATTTAACCTAAGCTAGCAACTTCAAATTTATATAATGTGTATACTTAATTTTTCGATAGCGCCATTTTACAAAATAGAATTCTTAAATTATCTATGAAAATAATAAGGATGAAATGGTTATTTTAAAAGAAAAAAAATCCAGATGAAAACAAAAAATGGATTTATGCACTAATTTGCTGCAAATATTTCTACAGGAAAAGTCTATACTTCAGTATTCGGATTGTAATTGCATAGAACTTATTTTTTTGAAATTACAGATTATAAAGGATGATAAAACATTTAAATCATCTATTGGTAAGTAAGTAAAGTTTTTTGTGATATTTTGTCTTAATTTATCGGTCAGATATCAATGTGAATTTTTCCTCTTCAAATTTGCCATTTTCCAAGAGGTGTATAGAATATTTTGTTCTCAGCGCATATATTTTATTAAAATGTACATACTTAGCATGGAATGAGATTGAAGGGGAGGAATAGCAACAAACCATAGCTTTTATAAATTACAAAAGTCGATTAGTTTTGAGGGGGTACATATAAAGGAGGCAATAAAAATAGTATAATTTCAAGAATTATAAGCTATATTTGCACTATAGTGAAATCGAATATCACATTGAACAAAACTATAATTTGTGTGATAAAATTACCCATTTTAAAACAAAAAAATTAAAAAAATTAATCTCTTTTTAGCTGATTAACAAAGTTTCCTTAAATCATTAATATAGTACAAAAAAAAGTTTTTTACAAATAATTTTACCATCATGTTTATTCTAGTAACATTTCGAAAACACAATAATTAATCATGAGTAACTGATTAAGAATTTCGGGATGGTGTAAGGGTACAAAAAAACAACAGGAATATATAATATACATAATTTAATAAATCTTGATTAGAAAAATAGTTAAAAGGAAATTTTTAAGAACATTAGTCATCAAAAGAACTTATCTAATTGACATTATAAAAAAATATAAAAGTTTGATTTTAAAAACAATAAAAAGATATTTTGCGAAAAAAATTGTATTTTTATTCATATGAAAACATATTCAAAATAATTTCTAAATTTATAAAAAAATTTTTTGTATAAATTAGGGAACTAAATATATTTCTTATCTACAGACAAACATGTAAAACTTTTTAAATACATTATATTAAATGATTTTATTCTTAGATCTATATAATTGATGTTGAATATTTCTTCTAGATACTCTAGACTCGAATTTGTATTTTTTCATGGTTTTTATAAGCGTATTTATGCATCAATTTTAATTAGAAAATATATGGTAAAATTAATTCCATCTAATTATCGATCAAATATAAAGCGAAATTTCTTTGTAAAATACAAAAAAAAACATATTTATATCGTAAATTCTTTGTAAAAATCAACAAAAATATTTATATCGTAAATTCTTTGTAAAAAAACGAAAAATTTCGTAAAATATTTGTTTCAAAAATAACTAAAAAAAATTTTCATCTTTGGGTATACCATATAAACCATTTTTACATTGATATTTTGAATTTATCAAAATAGAACGTTTTCTGTCGGTCACACTACAGAAAAATAGTATCTAAATGAATTTACAAATTCGAGTTTATTATATTTAAAAGATGTAATAATTCGTTTGTATTAAGTTAGTTTCTAAAAATATATTATTTAGCTATTATAGTTCAAGGTCGATTTTTGTAAAAATTTATATCTCTTGAAGTCAAAATCTTCGAATTATATTGCAAACAAAATATTTTTTTAGCTTTTAGTTATTATAATGTACAACACTTATATATAAAAGTAAAATAATAAACCTTTATTCGTAAGGTTTGAATTACTAAAATGACTGAGTTGTATATGCGATAAATTCGTATTTTTATATTTCTCGTTATTTTAATCATCCAAATTTAGCAAATGGATTTTTTTGTAATTCATAATAAAAGGATTAATTAAATTAATCATATATAAAAATTATTGCATTAAAAGTTAAATTTTTACTTATTGTTTTTATAAAATATGCAGTAATAAAATCTAAAAAGATATGCAATTATCGTTTTTCAAATGGTAGTAATTTCCAAAATTTTATATACTTTGTTTTGGCTCAAAAGGTAAATATTTATACAGCTAATAAATACACAATAAATCCCATTTTTAGTTCAATTGTACGTATATTGTTTTTTTTTAAATAAGCATAAAAAAACATGAAATAGGTAAACTTTGGTGTGGCTTATGATAACCATCAATTTTCATTTTTTTTTGCATTGAATAATGAGATGAAAATTATAAAAGTATATTATATAAAAAAACATAAATTTATGAGTTAAATCAAAATGATTCGTGAAGATATTCTTTATTTATTTCAATTTTTACATATAAAGCAATTTAATATATGAAATTTAGTTTATATTAATAACTTCTTGAATTCAAGCAGTTCTTACCCAAAAGCAATATAATAGCACTTTTGATTTCATTTGCTCCATGGTTAGAATGCTTATCCTTCATTTTTCTTGGACAAAAAATTACTGTGTTAAACATTCAGCACTTAGGTTTTTGTAAAAATGTTTACTTTCTGGTTCTGATGTAAATTTTCCAAACCAAATTAAATTAAAACCTGTATAAAAACAGGAATGCGAAAAAGTAAAGAATTTACAGAATAACATATGATATTCGATTTTAAGAAAAATGCATAAAATATAAGTAGTCGCATTATTATCTTGGATGAGTTTGTACATTTTTTTTGTAGTGATAAAAAAATAGCAGTTTTCTTGAATTTTAAGTTTTATTAAGCAAAAAAATATAGAATGGGATATAGAAAACCTTTATGCCTCTCTTTACACCTAATATTTGGATTTTAAAGAATATTTTTTGCGCTTAGATAGCTGTCTGCGGAGTCATTATTTTTACTTTTAATTTTCAATATCAATATTTTAAGTTTCTCGTTCTCTTAAAAAAAGGCATCTTTAAAGTAAAAATTTTTAATTAAAAGTCATCTTACTACCGATTTTACAAAACATACACTTTGATTGTCTTATACGATTAATAAATTTCTGCTATAAAACTACACCTGATTGTGGTGCTGAAAGCACTGCAAAACATGTGAATACAAATGCAAATAATAAAAGCCGTTATTGGTATCATGGTATTTTTAGATAGATTGATTCTTATTACATGGTAAATTTAAGTTTGTATATACTTTAATTTTTCTTAAATTCTATTTCTTTTTTATTATGCACTGAAAAGGAAGAAATTTTTTTTTATGTTCTTTAATAAAAAGATATAAGTAAGAGGCTTTATAAAAATGAAGCTTCATCTTAAAAAAGATAATAAAGCACAAAAAAATACATGATATTTTTTTTAAGCTGGCCAAATAATACAGGGAAATATATTATTTCGTTTTACATATGACAAAAACGCAAAACAAAATTTTGTTTAAGATAAAAAAGATAAAACTATCAAAAGAAAATCATTTTATGACCTTTTCCTCCACAAGACATGAAAAGTACAAAATTTTATATTTTATACAGTCAGGCGTGGCAAAGTTAATTTGAAAGTAATAAGATTAAAATCTTGAAGTGTACAATAAACCAAAGTAATTTATGTCTTAATTTATAAAAATGTTACTAATTGCATAAAAAACACATAATTTTGTACTTTACAAAAATTCATAATTCTTCTCAAATGCATTTTAGAATAAAAAAAACCATTTATAAGAGAGAGAATCTATTAACTAATTTCAACGAATTTTTGCTTTCAATCATATTTTAAGATGCATAAATATTGAATGATATTACTTTTATAATGTGGCAAATCATGGGTCAATACAAAATCAGAAAATGTTTTATTGGATACTAGCGTAAAATTGATTTAAAACAATATCAAGCTTTACAATGCAATCTTATCTAGAAATCATTACTGTTAAATATCAAAATCATATTTTTAACAATAGTATTTTTTATTTAAGGGCTATATTTATAGTCGTAATTTTAGTTTTTGTTCTCAGGCACAGCTTGCTTGATTCTCTGTACATACAGCGTATTTATACTTTCGGCTATCTTCTCCTTTCCAAAGTCTTCTTCAATACCCCTCCTTCTTTCGAGACCTATTAATTCAAGGGTTTTTCTCAATCCCAAGGTTTGAATATATGCCTCAACCTGGTTCGTGACATCTAGTTCCTTCTGGTACCTTAATATCACAATCATATTTTTAACAATAAAATTAATTAATATTATTATTATTCATTCGTTAAAAAATAGTTATTTATTGGTAATACTTGATTTACATATCTGAAGAAAAATATAAATTAAAAAAATATAAAAATTTCGACAGTCATTCTGATTGCACGAGTTTCAGAATTTAGAAAAAGTATTTATTTAATATAATTTTAAAATCAATCATGTCATATTAAATATTATTGTATAGAATTTACTTTATTCGAAAAATGTGTCTAAAAAAAGAAGAAAAATTATCATATAGCCAAATAAATATAAAATAAGATGAATTTTTTAATCACTATAGTAAAGTGTTTATTTCATGATATATTATGTCACAACATTTTTAACTAGGCAATGGAAATAATAAGTAAGAATATTGCATTAGGAATATATAAAATTATCAATATTATTACTTTGAAAACATTGTATATCCTATAGTCAATACATATATCATGGTACGAAGACGATGATTTATCGTATTTGATTAGATAAGCTTTGTTTACATGTTTTTCTCAAATTGATGTAAGACATAAATTTTGAGAATTAGATCTTAATTAAAAATCAAATTTTAAATTTCCCAATTTATAATTATATTGTATTTATTAAAAATTAGGGTAAATTAATTTAACCCAAATTGATTTTGCTCAAAGCTAATATGTAAATATTTACGCATTTTAGCTGATATTTGGTACAATGAAAATAATTTAATGCAATATATTTGTTTTAGAAACGATATAATTAATAGGTCTCGAAAGAAGGAGGGGTATTGAAGAAGACTTTGGAAAGGAGAAGATAGCCGAAAGTATAAATACGCTGTATGTACAGAGAATCAAGCAAGCTGTGCCTGAGAACAAAAACTAAAATTACGACTATAAATATATCCCTTAAATAAAAAATAATAGAAATTAGAAACGATATTATACATAATATATATAGAGCTTATATAAAATACACATAGCTTTTCTTACTCAAAATAGCCGTTAAACCCTTTATCCACACCTTATAATCAAAATGTAAAATCGCAGATTTGAAGTTAGCAATACCCTTTCTGTGTTTTATCTATAATACCACTATAATATATTTTCTATTTCAAATAAATCGAAATTCATGTTAGAAGCCTCAATAAGACTTTGATCTATATCTTGTAAAAGATAATAAGAAATTTATCACAACTTTTTACTTATCGATATTGGTAAATGCTATTTAATATAAACTTCCAAAAGTCGAATATCGAAACATTTGAAATGTCAACTGAGGCAGAAACATGTATACAAACAAAAGTATTCAGCAATGAAAGACGCATAAATAAATAGTCTCGAACAGTATAGGTGGTTTGAGAAATATTGAAATAAGTATTAGCAAATCGTGTGTTCAAGTAATTAAAGTGCTGCCAGAAAATTTCAGACGGTTAAAAACCATATATACTCATAAATATATACAAACAAGATGTTTATAAAAAGTTGGAAAACAATGGTTATAAAAAATTGTGCAGCCCAGTAGAATGCCTTGATGCATATGTTTAATACTTTTTTTAGAAAATTATCCGTGGATTCGGATCCAGTTAAAACGATTTTAGAATTGCCCTTGCCGCTTATTGACAATGAACATTGAAATTTCTATTATGTAAAAAATTACTCTACATTTTATTATATTTTGATTATTTTCTCCTTTGAAGGCCCATAAGATTATATTTTGTACAAAAATATATTGTAAAATTTGAGCCGATTTTTATTGAAAGCTCAATTTCCTAAATTTGCCAAGTACCCATACTATTTTATCTAAGCTACGTACAATAAAATTATGGATAATCAATCATAATCTAAATGCAAAATTATAATAAAATGGGATAAAATAAAATGGAATAAAATACACAAACCGTATTATTTTGTATAAAATTTGATTAAAGAGTTTTAAGTATTTTTAGATCATTAAATATAAAAAAGTGAGAAACGGTGTTGAAAATCTACAGAATGTGAATTCAAATTATAGTATCAGATTGGTAAAAATAATTTAATAAAATATTCGAAATAAAATCTACCATATAAAATGCAGCAAAAAATTATTTTATGTATGATTCAATTTTAAAATGGACTTTTGGATTTTATATTCAAGAATGATGTGATTAACTTCTCGTGAGCTATATACATCTATACTTTAGCCCATATAAAATAAAAGTTAAAATTACAACTGCTTGTCTATTTGCATATACAGGCTCAGTAAGTTTGTCTATTTCTAACTTAACTATACAATATAACCTTTTCTATATATATAGAATCTAAAATTATCGACCGGTGACATACAGTAGATAAACCATAGATTCATCTTAAATAATGTGTTCGCTA
Source organism: Rhyacophila brunnea (assembly GCF_057557595.1). Lineage (NCBI taxonomy): Eukaryota > Metazoa > Arthropoda > Insecta > Trichoptera > Rhyacophilidae > Rhyacophila > Rhyacophila brunnea. The sequence continues at coordinate 109,191 of NW_028233344.1, forward strand.
GAAATAAAAATTCTATTTATTTACAATTGATAGTCAAACGGCTTAGTCAATTTACTTTCGTTGCACTCACAAAATAAGCTTACTTTGATTTTCTATTAACGACCAAAAAGACGAGCGGAGTTTTTTGCGAAAAAAGTACTGATAAACTTGATTCAATTACATTTTTTACCAATTAAAAAAAACATAAAATAGACTAAGGTTTATGATTTGAACTGTATATCTGATCCATCTACATAAAAAGCCAATCATATACTCTCAATAGTTTTAATCTGTTGGGAAAAGAAGTCTAGAGTCCACACAGAGTTGTACAAATACGGTAATAAATACTTCTAACATTAAAGCTTGCACATCTAAACAAAAAAATATAATTAACATAACGCGTCAAATAAATTACTAAAGTGTAAAATTATAGCCGATAAATTAATTTATGTCTTATTTTTTATTTATATGAATAGAATCGTATTAAATAGGTTTATTTTTTTAATTTTCAAATATACTTTAAACGTTATATATATAATGATCTATTTTATAAAAAAGTAAAATACAGACGCTTCACTTTCTGATGCCTTTGCAACTACATCTTTAGAGAAATAATAACATTTGCAGTAGATCTATGAGCCTTTAAATCATTATTTTGAGAATAGTTATATGTTTATGGTCTTATTGCTGATCCAACATCTAGAAAAGATATATCTTATATTTTGTATTTAAATCATAAAATCGTTCTTTGACTTTTTTTAAACGGTTAAATTGTGCTGAGAAAATTTTTTGTTAACAAATACTAGTTTACAAAATACAAAAATCTGCCATGAAAAAAAAAACATGAAAAAGTATAAGCTGAATCGCCTTGAAGCAATCGCAACGTATTTATACTTAGAAGCGATCTCCAAAAAAATATATAGCTGAAACTAGAACTTTCATAACGATTATAGAAAATAAGACACGCATTCTGATGCTTATCTAGCTCTAAAATGCATAAAATACTATTAGATATAAATAAATCCAATAATAGACATGTATTTAAGATTTCGCAAAACATCAACACTATTATTTCCTATTTGTTATAGATTAACTTATCGTTTGCAGACTAAACGCAAGCATACCGATTTTTCTGGATCTAGCATAATTTTTATATATTTTTTGTATTTATGGAGTTTTTGATTACTTGGATTACAATAATTTATTATTTCGTAGTTTTTATAAAATTCTTAATCCTTAAATACCATACATAATAAAACAGCAGAAAATATTTATACTTATTTATTTACATTTGATTTTGTATTATTTTGTAAATATTAGCATAAGAGGTACATCATGATTTTAAAACCAAACAATTTGAGTAGATCTAATGTTTTTTTGAAAGTATAAGAAAATCGGTGTAAAAACGAAAAATGTCATGTACAAAATTTAAATAAGAGAGTGTGATTTTTTTATACGCTTGAATATCAAAGAACGGATCTACATCTTACTTTTATGATTGAATTATATGATTAGAAGGCAAGAAAAGATTCTAAAATATTAATTAAATGTAATTATAGCGATATAAAATATTTGTTTCTTAATACTTTTATTACTATTATCTATATAAAGTAGATTGTCTTTATCCGTTTCGAAAATATCTTTTAACTGAAGGTAATGGATTTTTAGTTTTAGAAAGAACTTGTTTCTGGATGTATGTCTTTACGGTTTGTATTATAATAAGAATATGCTTTGGGAGCATTTTCATATACGTTCACACATTATATTTTCTCGATTTAGACTGTAGCAGAAGTACGTTGTATGCCAAGATATATTGTAATAATCACAGAAAAAATAAAATGAAGAGACGATTTAGATAAAATCAGACACTTGAGTTTTAAATTATAGAATGCGTTTTAAAAATACGTAGAACTATACCAGATAGTGTCGAATCATGATATAATTCGTAGATTAAGCTAGAAAGTTAATATATAATAAGCATACATCTTTTATCTATAATTATACGTGGAGAAACTAAGTATCAACGAAAATTGGATATCTACCGTCTTGCTAATAGCTCAATGAAACTAAGCTAGAAACTTTAATTTTTATAATGAGTATACATGGTTTATTGATGGCGCCATTTTACAAAGTATAATTCTTTATTTATCTATGAAGATTGAAAGAATAAAAGTGTTATTTAAAAAGTAAACAAATCCAGATACAATTACAAAATGGGTTTCTGTGCTATTTTATGCAAATTTCTACTGTAACAGTCTATGCTTCAGCACTCGGATTTTAATTACATAGGAATTCTTTTTTTTTGAAATTACAGATTATAAAGGATGATACAACAGTTAAATCCTTCATTAGAAAGTAATCAAAGTCTTTTTTGCAATATATTGGCATAATTTTTCTGTTTGATATCAATGTGAATTTTTCCTCTTTAAATTTGCCATTTTCCAAAGGTGTATTCAATATTTTGTTTTCAGTGTATATATTTTATTAAAATATAAATACTTAGCATAAAATGACAATTATAAAGGAAGAATATTTACAACCAATAGCTTTAAAAAAATAACAATAAGTCGATTAATTTTTAGGGGGTACATAAATAGAGGGAGGCAATAAAAATAGTATGATTTCAAGAATTGCAAGCTATATTTGCACTATAGTGAAATCGAATATCACATTGGACAAAATGAAATGTGACATAAAATATCGGACTTAAAAACAAAAAAACAGAGAAAATAGATTTCTTTTAGCTGATATGCTATGTTGACTTAAAATTATTATTATTATTATATTGCAAAAAAAAAACGTTATTTACAAATAACTTTACCATCATGTTTATTTTAGTAAAATTTTGATGACATAATAATTAATCATGTGTAACTGATTGAAATTTCGGTAAGGTGTAACGGTACAAAAAAAAACTGGAATATATAATACACATAAATTTACATATCATGAATAGAAAAATAGATCATAAGGAATTTTTAACAAAATAAGTCATCAAAAAAAAATCATTAAAATTATAAACAAACATTAAAGTTTAATTTATCAAACATAAAAGGAAATATAATAAACAAAATTGTGTTATAATATATGTGCAAAAACATTATAATCAAATTCAGAATTCATAAAGGTTTTAATGTATAAATTAGTAACAAAATATATTTATTATCGACATACAAGCATGTTCAACATTTAAATACATTCGATTAAATGTTTTAAGACTTGATATAAAGGCTTGATGTATGATATTTCTTCTAATACTCTAGACTCGAATTTTTTTTTCTTTTATATTTTTTATAAGCTTATTAATACTTCAATTTTAATCCGAAAATAGATAGTAGAATATATTCTTTAAAAATTTTGAATAATTATGAAGCGAAAATTCTTTGTTAAATACAAAAAAAAAATTAATATCGCAAATTTTTCATAAGAAAACGCTATTTGTCTATAAATATTTGTGTCAATATTTAACTGAACAAAATATTTGTATTTGACTATACCATAGACTCGTAAATACATTTATGTTAAAATTTTATCGTGATAGTACGTGTTCCATTTTTCACGCTTCAGATCAAGATTATCATAATTAATTTAAAAATCCAATTTTATTTTATTTAAAAATGTATAAACTCGTTTGTGTTAAGTTAGTTTCTAAAAATATATTATTTAGAAATTATGGTTTAAAGTTGAGTTGTGAAGAATTGTTATCTCTTGAAGCCAAAATCATCAAATGATATTGCAAACAATATATTATTTTTTCTTTTGGTTATTATAATGAGCAACACTTTTCATATAATAGTAACATCTAAAACCTTAATCCGTAAGTTTGAATTACTAAAATGATTGTGTTGTATATGCGATATATGTTATGTTCGAGTTTTCGATATTTATTGTTATTATAATCAGTTAAATATAGCATATAATTTTTTTGGATTTTATAATACAAGAATTATTAAATTAATCATATATCAAAATTCTTGCATTAAAAGTTAAATTTTTACTTATTGTTTTTATAAAATATGCAGTAATAAAATCTAAAAAGATATGCAATTATCGTTTTTCAAATGGTAGAAATTTCTAAAATTGTATAACCTTGCTTTGGCTCAAAAGGTAAATATTTATACAGCTAAAAAATACACAATTTATCTCATTTGCAGTTAGATTATACCTATATTGTTCTTTCAAAAAAAAGTATAAAAGAACGATTGAATAGGTAAAATTCATTTGGCTTATAATATACATCAATTTTTATTTTTTTTAGCATTTTAAAGATGTTATAAAATTTTAAAAAGTACACAATATAAAAAAATTAAAAATTTATAAAAAAAAACAAAGATTGAACCCTGACGATATTCTTTAAACTTATTACATAATTGACGATTTACCGTATGAAATGTAGTTTATTATAATAACTTCTTGAATTCGGGCAGTTATAGGGAAAAGCAATATAGTGTACTTTTAATTTCATTTGTCCATGGCTAGAATACTAATCTCTATTTTTCTAGTTAAAAAATCGACTGTGTTTAACATACAGCACTTAGGTTTTCGTAATAAATATGTTTACCTTCAGGTTCAAATATAAATTTTTCAAACCAAATTTTATTTAAACCTGTATAAAAACAGAAATGCGAGCTATTAAATAATTTGTAGAATAAAATTGTTTTGTGTAGCAAGAAAAAATGTTCAAGATATAAGTAAGCGCAGTTATTATCTTGGATTAGTTTGGAAATTTTTCTGTAGTGATAAAAGAATAACTGTGAGCTTGAATTTTAAGTTTTACTTGGCAAAAAATCTTCCTTGAGAGAGTGAAAATGATTCACTCTGTGTTTACACTACATACTTTGATTAACTATTATATTTTTGCACTTCGATAACTGTCTGTGTAGCTATCATTGCAACTTAGTATTAACAATATTAATGATTGAATTTTCTCGTTCTCTTTAAACAAGCTTTTTATGAAGAAGAAGTTCATTAATTAAAGCCATCTTACTGCCAATTTTACAAAACGTACACTTCGATTAATTTATGCGATACATAAATTATCTGCTATAAAACTCACCTGATTGTGGTGTTGGAAGAACTGCTAACCATTCTGAAGAAAATGAATACAATAACAGTCGTTTTTGGCATGATGGTATTTTTACAGACGATCAGATTCTGATTACAAGGTAAAATATTGTTTTTTTAACCTTTAATTTATTTAAAATTGCATTTATTTTTATTATGTACGGAAAAGGAAGAAATTTATTTTTTATATTCTTAAATAAAAAGATATAATTAAGCGGCTTTATATATATGAAGTTACATCTAAAAACGGTTATAAAGGACAAGAAAGTCAAGGATAATTTTTTTTATAAGCTGGCCAAATAATGCAGGGAAATATATTATTTCGGTTTATATAATATAAAAACTTAAACAAAAATATATTTTAGATAAAAAAAGATAAAACTAGACAAATAAATCACTTTTATGGCTTTTTAATGTAGAATACATTAAAAGTACGTAAATATATATTTTTTACAGTTAGGCGTGCCAATATTTATTTATAGGTATAAAAATAAAGTCTTGAAACAGTGCATAAAAATATATTAAATTTTGTATTTATTTTTATAAAATGGTTACTGATGGTCATGCCGAAGTCAAATCATATAAAGACACAAATCATTTTGTACTTTATAAAAATTCATTATTATTTTAAATGCATTTATATAAAAAAAACATTTATTGTATAGAAAATCTAAAAAATAGTGTCATAGAATCTTTTTTTTCAATCGTATTTTAAGACGCATAAAAACCGAATGATATTACTTTTATAATGTGGCAAATCATAGGTCAATACAACATCAGAAAATGTTTTATTGGATACTAGCGTGAAATTGATTTAAAACAATATCAAGCTTTACAATGCAATCTTATCTGGAAATCATTAATGTTAAATATCAAAATAATATTTTAAACAATAATATAAAAAAATTGATTACTATTATTCATTCGTTAAGACATAGTTATTTGTTAGTAATACTTAATTTGCATATCTGCTGAAAAATTGCAATTAAAATAATGTAAAAATATTCGAACGTCATTCTTATTGCACGAGTGTTCAACTTTAGAAAAAGTATTTTTTTAATATATTTCCAAAATTAATTATGTCATATTAAACATTATTGCATAGAATTTACTTTTACTCGAAAAATGTGCCTAAAAAAACCAATAAAATTAACATATAGGTAAATAAATTCTAAATAAGATAAAGTTTTTTTTTCAGAATAGATATCTATTTTTTTCATGATTTATAGTGTCACATAATTTTTTAACTTGGCTATAGATATAATAAGTGTGAATATTTCATTACGAATATAGAAAATTATCAATGAAAATGATTTAAAAATATTTCATATCCTATAATCAATACATATAATCCAGGTACGAAGACGAATTTTTTTTGGATTGTATATAATAAAATTTGTTTACATCTTTAAATTCAAGTTAATACAATTTGCCTTTTAAATATATATATATATATGTTAAATGTATAAATAAAAAATTCGGGAATTAAATATTGCCCAAACTTGACATACCTATTAGCCAGATGTCTACTTATTTATGCATCATAGCTGATAAAAGCATCAATTGTTTATAAAATAAATTAAACATCTTTATTTTATAGAGAGAATAAAAAAAGTAAAAAATAAAGAAGATTTCTTATGAATATATACAATATTATATGCCCAATTTGCTTTTGAGATTCTATACACGAATCAAAAAATCAAAACATAATTTTGCATATTTGATTTAAAAATAAATTTTATATGTTTAAAATATAATAAAAAGATTGTTTAAATTCAAAAATATGATCCTCTTTAAATAACGAAATTTATTTTATATTAAATTATTTACGGAATTTATCTTCATAGCAAGTAGTATTTTTAGATCTAAAATTTCGTATTTAATGTAATCTTACTGCAAGGTTTACAGCTAACACTATTTGATTAGTCGCCTTTTATTAAAGTTTCTGTTACCAACATACAAATTATTGAGGTGCTGAATGGATTATGAACTGTTCCCGAACGTATAACAAGTAAAAAGGCAATTGTTAGTATGATGAGGTGTTTTCCAGAGACTGGGACTTCTACAACATATATAATTATGATTTACTAGCCGTTTTTACATTATACCACAAAATTCAATATTCAGCAAAGAAAATACATTTTATTTTTTTTATATCAAATAATATAAATTTAAGCCAGATCTATGAGAAGTAATATGTTGCGTGATGATGAAAACTAAATAATATATGTAGAATTTAAGTTGTTTTATTCATGTTAGAGCATTCAATTATAAGATTTACTTTAAGATTTTGTATTACGCAATAAGAAAATTTAATTTAAAATTTATTATAAAATAAAAACAGTAAAGCTATACTAGAAATTACAAGTGTGCAAATTTTTTGCTTTTCATGATATCGTATAAGTTAAATATTTTATGTTGTATGTTTTATACAGTCAGGCATGGCAGAGATAATTTATACGCAATAATAAAAACTTGTAATTGTGTAACAATAATAGCAATTTTTATATTTATTTGCATAAAATGGTACTGATAGCCATGCAAAAGTCAAATCATGCAAAGACACAAATCATTTTGTAAATTACAAAAATATTAAATTCTTTTAAAATGCATTTTCGATACCAAAAACATCTATTGTAAGTGGTTTTTTTCAACTAGTGATATAAAATCTTTGTTTCATGGTATTTGAGATAAATAAGTCATTTAAAATATAATTTTTATAATGTGCGAATCATAGGTCAATGCAAAAAACAAAAAATCTATACTTTAAACCCGTTTAAAATTTGTATTTTACACTGCGGGCTTTTTTATGCTTTTGGAGCAGGAATATATTGTTTTTATAAAAAAATGAGTTTTAAAAAAACAATATGCAAAAAGATAAAATTATAATACATCTTAAAACATAGTTATTTAGTATGTAATACTTAATTTAAATATTTGCATATAAAAATCAATATAAAAATAATAAGATTTATGCCGTCAATCGGATTTAACGATTTTTCGAATTTAGAAAAAGCATTTTTTTTTATTTTTCTAAAATAAATTATGTAATATAAAACATTTTTGTAATGAATTTACTTTTATTCGAAAAATGTGTCTAAAAAAAGCAGAATAATTATCATATAGTTACAAAATTTAAAATAAGATGAATTTTTCAACACAATAAGTTAACTGTTTTTTTCATGATATATAATGTCATAACTTTTTTTTATCTAGACTGTGAGCATAATATGTGTGAATTTTTCATTATGAAAATAGAAAATTGTTAATATTTTTGCTTTTAAAACATTAATCATCCTTTTACCTCATATATCATGATACATAAGCAATGATTTTTCGGATTTAATATAATAAAATTTGTTTACATCTTTAAATTCAAGTTTATGTAAGATCTAAATCTCAATGTTTAGATCTTACAAAAAATACAAATTGCACTAATTACCCAGTATATATAATTTGTGCTTATAAAAAAATCGGGAAGCTTATTAGTGCCCAAACTTATTATACTTAAAAGCAAAATGTCTATTTTTTTATGCATCTTAGCTGAAATAAGGCATTAATTAACAATTTTAGTTTGTAGATAAAATAAAAATAGTAATTGAACAAGGAGGATTTATATTGATATATACAATATTATATGCCCAATTTGCTTTTGAGATTCTATACACGAATCAAAAAATCAAAACATAATTTTGCATATTTGATTTAACAATAAATTTTATATATTTAAAATATAATAAAAAGATTGTTTAAATTCGAAAATATGATCCTCTACAAATAACGAAATTTATTTTATATTAAATTATTTACGGAATTTATCTTCGTCACACAAGTAGTATTTTTAGATCTAAAATTTCGTATTTAATGCAATCTTACTGTAAGGTTACCAGCTAACACTAGTCGTTTTTTCGTCTTATTTAAAAGTTTCTGTTACCAATATACACCTAATTGAGTAGCTGATTTTTTTATTTACTACCCGAAAGTATAACAAGTAAAAAGACTATTTTTATAATGATGTTATGTTTTCCAGAGGCAGTGACTGCTATAATGTAGTTAAATTATATTTTACTAGCCGTTTTGACATTAGACAACACATATAAAATATTATGCATATAACATAGATTTTAATTTTTTATTACGCTGATCGAAATAGGTATAACAAGCCTTGATAACTTGGCTGAAGTTGAGAATTGAAAATATAGGAAATATGACATCTTGGCAAATGAACTTGGTTTAATTTACAAATGCAAAGCAAGAATAATAGCATATGTGATGACTTGGGATGGAGTGGTTACAAAATATCATAAAAATTTGTTAAGGAGTTAAAAATACCGGACGAAGTAGAAGCATACATGCAAGCTCTCACACTCCGCAAGACACTTGAACTCATCTCATTTGAGAGAAGAAGAGCAGTTGATGAAGATAGATCAGAGGAAGGTGTCAAAAGATGAATCAACGAGTTGTGCTTACTTTCCAACACGCTGAACACGTCTAAATAGATAAAATCGATAAAAAGAAAATTAACCCATAAAATAAATAAATATAATTAATTTTTAGTATCAAATAATATAAGATACTTGATCTATGAGAAGTAATATGTTGCGTGATGATTAAAAACAAAAAAAATAGAGTTGAATTTAAGCGTTTTTTTATATTAGAGCATCTTATTTCAAGATTTGTTTATCATTTTGCATTACGTAATAAGAAAAGTTAAATAAAAAACTTTTATAAAATAAAAACAATAAAATAGTGATTTAGTTGCACGTGATATATTTTTTTATTTCTAATGTGACAAAAAAAGATCAATATTACATGCTTTATTATCCTAAGCGTTGTATAATTAATATGAAAGCAATGAAAATTAAATCTTAAAGTTGTCCATTAAACTATAGCAATTTTTATATTTATAGGAGTAATCAGGTTAAATATCACCATGTAGCAATCAAATCATAAAAAAACACAAATCATTTTGTAAATTATAAAATATATAATTCTTTTAAAATGATTTTTCAAATAGAAAAAACATCTATTGTAGAGAGAATCTATATACTAGTGTCATAAAATCTTTATTTAAATGTTATTTGATCTACATAAAGCATGATTAATATAATTTATACAACTTGGCGAGTCATAGGTTAATTCAAAAACTTGGAATCGATACTTGAAAACCCATTTAGAATTTTATTATATGCACTAGCGGGCTTTTTTATGCTTTTGGAGCTAAGAATATATAGTTTATATAAAAATAATGTGTTTTAAAAAAACAATAAGAAAAGGATGATATTATAATACATCTTAAAACCTAATTTTTGATTATAAAATACTAGATTAAAACCTTTAAATATACAATAGTGTCAACGAAACATAATATTTTTGTTCTTATTTTGATTGCACTATTTTAAAATTTAGTAAAAGCAATTTTTAATCATATATCTAAGATTAATTATGTCATATTAAACATAGTTGTATAGAATTTACTTTAATTAGAAAAATGTGTCATAAAAAAGTAGAACAATTATCATATAGCTAAAAATATTTAAAATAAGATAAATTTTTTTTTCACAATAGGTAACTGTTTTTTTCATGATATATTCTGTCACAACATTTTTTTATAGAAAATAGACATAATAAGTGCGAGTATTTCATTATGAATCCAGAAAATTATTGATATTATTACTTTTAAAACATTGTATATCCTATAATCAATAAATATCAAGGTACGAAGATAATAATTTTTTGGATTTGATTAGACAAGCTTTGTAGACATGCTTTTGTACAAGTTGATGTAAGGTATAAATTTTGTGATTTAGATCTTAAAATACAAATCAATCCAATTTCCTAATTTAATTATTATTTTATTTAAAAAAATTCGGGTAGATTAACTTAATCCAGATTGATAGTATTCATAGCTAATATGTAATTATTTACGCATATTAGCTAACATACTAGTAAAATAAAAATATATTGAAGGCATTTTTATTGTCGTAGAAACGATAAAAGATGCGATGAATATACAGTTATGAAAAATACACACAGCTTTTCTTGCTCATTATGCCCGTAAAACCCTTTATCCTTATCACATAATCAAAATGTAAAATCGCAGATTTGAATTTAACAATACCTTTTATAGTATTTTAATTATAATTAACTAAAATTTAAATTCTATTTCAAATAAATCGAAATTCATGTTAGAAGCCCAATAAGACATTGATCCATATCTTGTTAAAGATAAAAAGAAATCTATCACAACTTTTTACTTATTGATATTGGTAAATGGCATTTAATATGAACTACCAAAAGTTGTATATCAAACATTTGGAATGCCAAAGTAAGCAGAAACATATACACAAACAAAAGTATTCAGTAATGAAAGACGCATGAATAAATAATATTGAATGGTTGAGGAGGTTTGAAAGTATTGAAATAAGTATTAACTGATTTGTTTGTTCAAGTAATTTAAAGTGCTGCCAGAAAATTTGGTGCGGTTAAAAATCATATGTGCCCATAAATATATACAAATAAGATGTTTAAAAAAGTTGCAAAACGATGGTTATATAGTATTTTGAAGCCCAATAGCATGTCTTAGTGCATATATATAAAACTTTTTTTTAGAAAGGTATCCGTGGGTTCGGATCCATTTAATTCGATTTTAGAATTACCCTTGCCGCTTATTGATAATGAACATTGAAATTTCGATTATGTAATAAATTACGCTATATTTTGAAATATTTTGATTATATATTCTCTTTTGAAGCGCCTATAAGATTATTTTTGTTATAAATATATTTTAAAATTCGAGCCTTTCATATGACTCGAATTCTTAATAGTCCTCAAAAGTATCCGTAATGTTTTTACTACGCTATGTACTATTATAATTATTGAAATCTCAATATAATCTAAATTTTTTTAATTAACGAATATCATAATAATATAATATGGGATAAAATACTAAAAAATAGGTTTAAAATACACAAACCGTATTATTTTACATGAAAATTAATTAAAGCGTTTTTAAGTATTTTTAGATCAATAAAGTAAAAAACGTGAGAAATAGAGTTGAAAATATACAGAATGTGAATTTAAATTATAGTATCAGATTGATAAGAATTATTAGGCAAAAAATTTGAAATTTTATTCTACTATACCAAATGCAATAAAAAATTATCATTTTATGTGTGTGATAAGATTGGCATTAAAATTTTGGATTTTATATTCAAGCATAATGTGATTAAATTCTCGTGAGCTATTCACATCTATACTCTTGCCCCTTAAAAATAAAGGTTTTAATTACAACTACTTGTCTATTTGATTTACAGGCCCAGTAAGTTTACACACTTTTAACTAATATTTACAATATAAGCGAAAATTAATGTATAGAGTCAGAGATTCATCGACCGGTTAATAACAGTAGATAAACTGCTGATTGATTTAAAATAATATTTTAGCCAGATAAGAATACACTTATTTATTGCATAAGATATTGAAACTACTTAGTATGGTTTATTTCTTGGTATACACAAAATAACCTTTATTAAAAATACTAAGACTGGATATAAAAATTATTTGAATAACTCATTTAAATGTGTATAGCATTCGATTTAAATTGTGAAACTAATGCAAAGATAGCATATAATTAAATCAGGGTGATAAATAATTCCAATTCAATTTTTTTTTTAAGTTAAAAGGGATGGTATCTAATTCTTGAAATATCTTTGCATTCTGTTATCATCAAAATTTTCATCTTTTTTAAAATCACGAATATATATCAACACTAATAAATATTCTTGTGGCATAAAATACAAAACATTAATCTTGATATCCTACAAATGTTATTTCTTCTTATGATTTTTTAGATCTTCTTTGGTGTCAATTTTTTAAATTATTTGATGGAATTGTTTATTCTTCTTTCTTACAATATGGTGGTGAGATTTATTCCTTCTTTTTTTTAACATTTGATGGTTAGATTTATTCCTTCTTTTTTGAAACATTTGATATAAAATATTAAATGGTGTGATTTATTCCTTGTTTATTCAAATTTTTCATGGGACTTATTTATTCCTTGTTTTTTCAAATTTTTCATGGGACTTATTTATTCCTTGTTTTTTCAAATTTTTCATGGGACTTATTTATTCCTCCTTTTAGAAATATTTGATGCAAACTATTTGATAGTGAGATTAACTCCTTCCTTATTGAAAAATTCAATATCAAAATATTTTTTGAGATTTTATAACATTTTTGGGAATTATTGAACCATTTCTTTAATTTTTTTGGATAGTAATTTTTTCTTTATCTCCACAATTTCTAAAATGTAATTATTTATTCTCTCTTTTATATTTCTTTGATAAGAATTATTTATTCCTTCTTTTTAATTTTTCTTGTATTATTTCAATTACATAAATATTTTTTTTGTGATCCCCTCAAATGGTCGATCTTACAATGGACAAGGTCCATAAATTGATGCATAACCAGTCGAATATCCGTAACATCTCTGTGATTGCGCATGTCGATCATGGAAAGAGTACACTTACAGATACCTTAGTTATTAAAGCGAAAATAGCTTCGGTTGATAGTGGAGGTGGACGATATATGGATACGCGAGCTGATGAACAGCAACGTGGTATAACTATCAAATCCACCGCTATTTCAATGCAATTTTCCATGAAAGAAGAGACATTAGAAACTTATTGTCAGGAGAAATTCTCAGGAAATGATTTTTTGATCAATTTAATTGATAGTCCTGGTCACGTCGATTTCTCATCTGAAGTTACAGCAGCATTGAGAGTTACTGATGGTGCTCTTGTGGTAGTTGATTGTGTGGATGGTATTTGTGTGCAAACCCAGACTGTTCTTCGCCAGGCTGTTTCCGAAAGAATTAAACCTACTCTTTGTTTGAACAAACTTGATCGTGCTCTTCTTGAGTTAAAAGTTAGCAAAGAGGACTTATTTACTAACTTAAGAAAGGTGGTTGAAAACTTCAATTCTACTTTACAAACAATAGGACTCGCCTATGATAATCCAGAATTTAGTGTTCCGTCATTAGAACCCGAACTAAATGAAGTTTCTTTCTGCAGTGGTTTACAGCAATGGGGATTTACACTTCGACAGTTTGCAAGTTTTTATCTTTACAGATTTAAGAAGAAAGATGTTAAGGATGCCGAGGCAAAGTTTTGCAAGTTATTGTGGAGCACCAAAATGTACTTTACAAGCGACGATCCATTCGATGAGACAGGCACCTTTGTAAAGAAAGGTCCAAATGAGAGACGACCATTCATTGTTTTTGTTCTTAATCCAATCTATAAGGTGACAGAAATGTGCAATAATGGTGATATACAGGGCATTAAAGATTATCTCGCTAAATTTAAAGTTGATTGTTCTAAAGCAAATTTCTATGGAACCGGTAAAGAGCTCTTCAAGATTGTCATGAGAACATGGTTACCTGCTGCCGATGTGCTTCTCGAACAAATTATTTTACAATTACCATCACCGATCAAAAGTCAAAAATACAGAGCATCTCTACTTTATGAAGGACCAGAAGATCAGGCTATGGTAGCTATTCGAAATGCTGATAGTAGTGAAGAAGCCCCTTTGATGCTTTACATAAGTAAGATGGTTCCTTATGGGGATAATAGGTTTATAGCTTTTGGCCGTGTATTTGCAGGTAGAGTTACGCCAGGAAAACCAGTTAGAATTCAGGGTCAAGACTATGTCCCAGGGAGTAAAAATGATTTATTCCATAGGAATATTCAACGGGCAGTTGTGATGATGGGAAAAGTTATTAAAGATGTTCCAGATTGTCCCGCTGGTAATATTATTGGGGTAATAGGAATTGATAATGAGTTGAAAAAGACAGGTACAATTACAAATTTCAGTGCTGCCCATAACATCAGGTCCATGAAGTTTAGTGTATCACCCGTTGTGAAATACAGTGTCAAGCCTAAAAACGCTTCAGAGCTTCCTAAATTGAAAGAAGGTCTTCTTAAACTGAGTAAGAGTGATCCTTTGTGTGTCATTAACTTTAATGACAATGGAGAGTGTACAATTGCTGGCGCTGGTGAGTTACATTTAGAAATTGCTCTTAGCGATCTTAGTAAAGAATATGCTCAGATTCCAATAGTGACAGGAGAACCATTGGTAAGTTATATCGAAGGAATTAGAGGTAGTACAAACAATTCAAAGATGTCAAAGAGTGCGAATAAACACAACAGAATATATATGACTTGTGATCAATTGGAAGAGGAAATTATTGATGGTATAGTAAACGGCAAGCTCGTAAACAAAGATCCTAAAGAGAGGGCAGCTTTGTTTAGAGATAACCTTGATATTAATGATGATTGGGTTAAGAAGATTCTATTTTATGGACCCGAAGATAAAGGTCCTAATATTTGTGTTGATGATACGAAGGGAATAGCTTATCTCAACGAAATTAAAGAGTTTATGAGAGAAGGTTTTAGAGAAGTAACTACGAGAGGTCCACTTCTCGGTGAACAACTCAGAGGCGTAAGATTCAACCTCGTGGATTTGACTCTGCATGCCGATGCTATTCATCGAACAGGAAATCAAATTACAGCACCAGTTGTGAGCGTATGTAAGGGGCTTATCATGAACTCTGATCCTATTTTATATGAACCACTTTTCTTCGTTGAAGTTAATGTCAGTAATGAAACAATGAGTGGTGTCGTAAATGCTTTGAGTAAAAGGAGAGGGAATGTCGAAGAATACAGAGATGAAAGAGGTGTAAGAACAACAGTAACGGGATACCTGCCAGTAAGAGAAAGCTTCGGTTTTAACAAAGAACTTATGAGTGAAACCAAAGGAGAAGCCAGCTCAGTTTTATCTTTCAGTCACTATAGCGTTCTCCCTGGTAGAGTAGATGTCCCAGACAGCATAACACACCAAACAGTTATGAAAATCAGAGAAAAGAGAGGACTAGGGGAACTTAAGCTCGCAGAAGCATACTTCGATAGGCTATAAGAAAAATAATTAAATTCGATTTAGTTACCATATTTTTTTAAAACACCCTATTTTCTACCCATATGAACTAAAGATACAGGATCTTGTTTTTTATATATAAAAAATTTTATCTATAGTAAATGTAAAAAATATTTAAAAAAACATAAAAATAAACAATTAATTGTCATATCATAAAAGATGGAACTCCTTATATAGATGAATGCATAATCAATCTTTTTTTAATCTTCATTAAACTTATTTATGCTGTCATATATGGGCATAAAAGTCGATTCGAACAACTTCTAGAAAGACTTCAAAATATAAATAGTAAAGACTTTATAAAATATATAAAGTTGCCAACAAATATAATGTCAAAACATCTAGAAAAGTCTTCAAAATGTAAATAATACAGATTTCATAAAATATTTAAAGTCTACAGATAATCTATAGTCAAAAATTCTTGAAAGTCTTAAAATCAAAAAAGTATACATTTCATAAAATATTATACCTCTACAACTAATATAATGTAAAAACTTCTAGAAACTCAACAAAATGACAATATTTATAATTTCATAAAATATTATACATCACAACAGATCTAATGTAAACAACCGAATTTCTACAAGAGAGAATAATAGTCGTAAATTTTTAAAAAACATATCACAATCTTATAAAATAACTTTTCAATACTAATAATATTAGCTTTACTTTTAAGCCTTATTATAAAAAGGTAGTAAAAGGATTTATAATTTTTATTTTAAAAAACGTAGTGTTTTTGAGAAAATAACATATGAGACAGATATATTTTATATTTTACTGCCATAAAATACCGTTCGATATAGAAGAATAAATAACTAAATGGTTGTATAAGAATTAGTACTTATAACTAATACCCAGATTTCGTTACATTATTTATAGGCATCTAATATAATGTAGAGCATTTTTTATATGGTTATGTACAATTTAATCATCATAAATTTTTTAAAGCTTTGGTTACATTATAACTTTACAAAATAGATATTGGACTCTACATTGAGTGCCTTTTCTATGGTTATGTATGTATTTTCCTGGTTATCAAAGTCGCAAAATATGATATGTGTGTTTCACTCGAGTATGTTAAACAGGAAAGCCGTGTAGTTGGTGATTTTTTTGCTTTCCACCAAACACCAGAGAGCCTAGAGCTTATAAGAGCAATGGCTTTACTAAAAATACTGCTTGTTTTTTTACGCATTTCCAATCATAACTTCTATACCGATTTGTTAGTATCACAATCGTAAAATAGCTTGACATATACATAAAACCCCTTAATATTGAGGTTGAAATGCTATTTACGCATATAAATAACTTATAGGTCCCATTTATGGGTGAAAGATCTTATGTTTATTACGTCATACTTCGATAAACATCTTAAAGATCTTCCTATTCTCATAAAAAAGGCTGCAGAAACACCTATAATGCATTATGCTCGATAATAGAATTCAGAAGGAAATCTGTGAAATCAATTGATAGAAAAAGGTTGCTGCGCTGTATTGATGGTATTATAGACTTTAAAAGAGGATATTCCTATAAAATATAAATGGCGCTTGATATCAAAGAATAAATAAATGTTACTATGCTGAATTGATAGTATTATAGACTTTAAATAAGGATTACTGTGCAAAAATAAAAAAGTAGGGGTGGTATTGCCGGGTAGATGCGTGATACTATGTGTATCTGCTAGCACTATAGACTTGAAAAGATATTATCACATATACATTAAAATGCGCTCTATTTTTAAGAATATTGCCAGAATAATTACTTTGCAAAACAAAAGATGAACATACAAATTAAAATGATAAAGACAATTTTTGGATGGTTAACTTAATTAATAATCTTAACATATAAATTTATCATGCTTGTAAAAAATATTTATCATGTTGAAATAAATTTAATAAATATCTGTCAAAATTTATCTTATGATATATTACATTAACAAAACAAATGAAATTTAATGGTATAAAAAAACACACGCAACCTGATATTATGAAAAAAATTTGTGGCGTTATAATTTTTGTTTTTCTATTAACAATTGTCTTGACGATGTTTATTTCACATAAAAGTCGCATAGAAAATTATTAAGATGAAAATGTTTTGGAATTTACAAACTAAGCTACGAAGATAATTTAAATATGTAAGCAATCACCCGTTCTCTTCTCTTAATACTCAATAGTTCAAAGATCTTGAAGTTCTAGAAAAAGCACATGTTCTGAATTTTTTTTTCGGACAAACACACCATGATAATGATGGTAAATAAAATTATAAATTTCTTAGCAGATTTCTAAAACTCTAGTAATTTTATTGGATTTCTGACTTCAGGCTAATTCTTGTGATCATTGTGAATTTATTTTATAATTTTAGCGGATCGATATTAAATTAATATACGAATATTTTGAATTATGCCCCATATCCAATTATTTTCAATTATAAGAAATGTTCTAATAATATTAACATAATTTAATTGATAAAATTCATCAGTAAAACGAAAAATTACAAAAAAATATTTAGAAATGCATAGAAAACTTCAAAAAAAACAATTTTAAATATTCGTGTTGCGTACATCCTATTGTTTTATGCCGAATATAACCTATACATGATTGTTTGTACCCTTAATCTCTTATATGTGCTTAAATTAGCCATATCCTTTTATTATATAATAAAATTTGCATCCAAAAAGAAGACCTTCAGAATCGAAGTTTGTCTTTTCTAGTCCATGATTTCGAATATAAATATG
The DNA here is from genome assembly GCF_057557595.1 of Rhyacophila brunnea. Taxonomy (NCBI): domain Eukaryota; kingdom Metazoa; phylum Arthropoda; class Insecta; order Trichoptera; family Rhyacophilidae; genus Rhyacophila; species Rhyacophila brunnea. The sequence continues at coordinate 127,954 of NW_028233344.1, forward strand.
TAATTCATCAAGCATCTAGATATAATAATAAAAAACTGTTTAAATTATAAGATTAGATTATTTACCATGATATATGCCCTAATTTGTAAGGTTAAATTTTTTTATTATAATAATAGTATTTTATCTCATTGGATAAATAAAAAAGCATTGCTCTAGATTACAATTATCAAAAGAATAAAATCAAATTATTTATAATACACGAGATTGTTATCTAAAATCTAATTTCGCATAAATTTGTTTGTTTATAGAAAAACAAATTCAATTATGTATAAATTTCTTTTATACTGCATTTAGAAAATTTATGAACCTAAAGAATCAGAAAATACACAATAGTTAAATTAACATAAATCCATCTATGATCAGAACAGAAAAATCCATAATAAAAATATCAGAGTTATATTTATTTATCTGATTTAAATTACTAAAGATTCTTTAATATTCCGTTTACTACGTATTTTCATATGTAAATTAGTCTGTGATCAGAAAAGAAAAATCCACTAAAATGATATCTAAGTTATATTTGATTATCGTGCTTTTAATTACTAGAAATTCTTTAATATTCTTACATCGAATATTTTCATAGATAAATACATCTATGATTAGACCAGTTCATTATAAAAATATCTAGGATACATTTGATTATCAGTTGTTATTACTTTAATATTATATACATTACGTACTTTCATATATAAATACATCTATGATTAGACCATCAGAACAAATAGTAAATCGAATAAGAAATTTATGTAAGACTGAATTTAATGCAGGGAATTTATTTATAGTCATTAATGGATATGCAACATCACTCATAAATTACTTATAGGCGTATTTAAATTAGAACCTGAAGAATACATTAAACTTGAAGATAAGATAAGTTATATTTTAAACGAATTTTCTATTCACCTCCAGCCTAGTAATAAACAAAGATTATATCTAAAGAGAAATGAACTAGGACGTGGGCTATGTAATATCGAATTTAAAGCCGAGATGATGATCCACCAGCTAATAAATCTGCTTGAAAACAGTTAAAACAGCTCACCGAGGAGGGCCGCAATTCTAAAAGTTGAAAAAGATAACAAGACACATCTCTCACTAATTGAAGAATATCTTAAAAATAAATATCATGCTAATATCACCGACCCCGAAACACTGGAGAAAAAGCAACAAGAAAGTCTATTGTGTAAAATAAAAGAAAAACCATTCAACCAAAAACCTTTTGAAGCCAAGAATAATGATTTGGATGATATTGTTGGATCAACAGGATGGATAAAAGATGGCAACATTAAACCAAGTGAAGAAGGAAAATCTTGTTTTATTCAAGACAGAAATGTGTTTTTCGGGTGAGAGGAATAAATGCCCACATTTTAACGAAACCATGAAAACAATGTATCACCTTGCAACAAGATGCAAGAAAATGTTAGGGCATAATTACACGCGAAGACATAATGAAATTATAAGATGTATTCATTTCCACCTATCAAGACGATACAACATCAAGAAAACCAAAAAGATCAGAACTCACTCAGTACAAGAGATCAGCGAAAACGAAAATACAGAAATAAAAGTTGATACCCGAATTAAAACAGATATTTCAATCAAAAAAATAGACTTGATATTTTTCTATAGATAAAAAAGAAAATATGATTACGCTGATCGAAATGGGTATAACGAGCCTTGATAACTTGACTGAAGTTGAGAATGAAAAATATAGAAAATATGACATCTTGGCAAATAAACTTGGTTTAATTTACAAATGCAAAACAAGAATAATGCCATATGTGATGACTTGGGATGGGGTGGTCACAAAATATCATAAAAAATATGTTCTATAGTTAAAAATCCCGGACGAAGTAGAAGCATACATGCAAGCTCATAGACTCCGCAAGACACTTGAACTCATCTCATTTGAGAGAAGAAGAGCATTTTATGAGATAGATAAAGGAAAGGTGCCATAAGATGAATCAAGGAGTTGTGCAATATTCCGTACACTCTGACTACGTCTAAATAGATAAAAAGAAAATTTAGATATAAATATATATTATATTAATTAGACCATTAAAATAGGATTTATAAAAAGTTAGATGATACTATCTAACAATCGCCATATATAAACTTTAGTTCTGATAAAATCTACACAGACAAAACCTGACATAAAATTTAGGATTAGGAAAATAGAATAATATTATACAATGGAATACACAGATTCACATATAGAAACATATATCTTTTATTATATAGAAATAAATTTAGTGTAGATTGATTTCTACTCTACATAAAGAAATTCATGTTCATTTTTAACTGTATATACCATTTATGGTGATAAAACAATTGAGAAATCAAAGACATAGCCTTTCAACATAATTTACTATTAATTTCAAAATAATTTTAGAATTTTTATATTGGCATAGAACTTATTTCAATATCGATAATATTGTTTGTATGTAAATTATATGAAATCGTGCAACAAAGAAAATACATAATATCAACTTACCATAGAAAATTCTGATGAACAAAATACAACAAGGTAGATTTAGAACTGGTGATTCTATTTTAATAAATTTAAAAATCAGAATTAAATTTTAAGCTCATATTTCTAAAAACCAGCTGACTACATAAATAGAAATTTACAAATTAACGTATTTTTTTATTTCTATTTAATCAAAATTTATAATATTTATTTTTATATGGTAATTTTCAATTTGAAATACGATGAAGCATATTAAATTTGATAGAATTCTGTTCTTGTATTTTTTCTGTTCTAAAAATTAAGAATAATAATCACAACTACTATAATATATTCTTTCTGCTTATATCGTTATCTTACAATCAATTTTTTTGGATTTATAATACTAAATTCCCAAGTTGATTCCTATATTTCTGAAAATATTCTACGAATGACGATTCTATAGTCTATGAAAGTATATAAATATTATATATTTATAGAAATTTTGTATTAAAACTGGTACTTACCGTTTAAATTAAGAACAAGTTAAAATATTTGGTATAAATAAGAGAATAAATATAGAATTATATTACAATTTCCGGTTTATGGAATTATTCGAATGTTTAAGCTTGCAATATTTTAGCCCTAATATAGTTTATTTATACTGTAACTAAAATAAAAAATTTACGGGTCTATCACCTCAATAAAAAAGATTTGTTACGCTTGCCTGTTTTTTTGAACCATACATAAGTAAGATTATTAGCAATTTATATTTTATATGCTTAATCCAAGGTTCTTTAGCTTTTATATTACAAAAACCCCTTAAAAAGTCACAAACATGGAAACTATATTAATCTATTTAAAGTAAAATTTAAGAAAATAGGGAATTCGAATCAATATATTACAAAAAAAAAAATTAAATTATATTATAATAGAAAATGCAGAATCGGGTTCGTTAAACATAAATTATAAACATATAAATATTATAGATCTAAAATTTAGATCAGATAATAATTATCCATTTTTATATTTAAAAAATGAATTGTCGAAAATTATCTCTCAAGAGAACCGAATTTAGTAAAATCAGTGTTTAAATCCAAAACAATATAATATAAGCAAAAAGTTTTCGCGAAAATAGAAAAGGTTTACTTCTTTGTAAAACAATATGACTTCTTTTTATAATAAAATGCTTGCAAAAATATATTTACAAAGAATTAACGGTTTATAATGTGTGATATTTACTATATATAATATATTTTATGACTCAAGGAATTCACAAAACACTTGTTTGAAAATAATAACGTAAGATTTATATTTTCTAGCTGAAATCACGAAAAGTATTTTTTATATTTAACTGGTTTCTAAAGTATCACATCTATTTCAGCATAATTTGTACAAATTTTAGAATTACTAGTGATGTAAAAGGCAAAAATATTTAGAAATATTTAAAAATGTTTTTTATTTTAGAATATTTAACTAAGGATAAATTTTTTGGGAAGTTTGTGCTATAAAAATTTTCTATAATTAAATTTAAAAATTATCAAAAACCAATTTACACTATAAATTCCGTAAGTGTAATAAAAGCAGAGATCTAATGTGTTCAATAGAACTTTGAGAATGATCAAAAGATTCCCCCTACTTAAAATTTAGATTTTGTACATTACGTCAAATAATTATCCAAAGATATTTGATATTCTTTTTAAAAATATATTCAGAGAAATAAAAGCATTTACATACCTTTGAACTGATAATATTTAAAATACAACTCTTATTATTAGAAGTATAATATTCATAAACGCATATTACATGAATTACTTTTTATGATATAACACGATTTTATTGTTAAGATTTTAAACGAAAAAATTATATGATTTGTTTTAGTACTGTTTTGAAGGTATAGAAAAACCAACACAATGTACAATTTGAATTTTATTTGTATGATCTTTGCATATAATTACACTATTTTCGTTCTTATTATGTGGATTATCAAGTTTTTTTTTTGATATATTTAATGCATGCTTACCGATTATTGATTTTTATATTTAAATTAAACAACCAAAAAAAATATAGAAAACGGTGCAGCAGATTTAAACTGAATAAAAGAAAACATTAATCTATGACACGTAAACAAAAATTTTCAAGTATGATAAAAATATAAACTTTATCATATTAATTAAAATATAAATAACATGTATTTTAACAAGAAAAATGTTAGAAGAACTTATGAAAATATGTTTTACCAGAAAATAAACATATACCAATTTAAAAATTATATAAATGAAAAAGACCATACACCACAACATGGAATATAGAGTATTAAATTACCATAAGTTTTAAATAAAGTGAGTTATTAATCGTTAAAACATGTAATATGTATTCATAAATTAACAAAAGCTGTATATTAAGGAGTTATAATCGCCACAACATGAAATTAAGGTGTTAGGAATGCCAAGTGAAAAATGAGCTGCATGCGAAGTATTGGTAATAGTCACAAGGAAAAAATTTGAATTTATAATTCTTTAAATGAGAAGATACAGATCGTAAAGATTACGTGAATTTATGAAGTTATTATAGAATCGAGTCAAAAACTTTAATCTTCTTTTTTAGGAGAATATACACAGTCAGAATTTTATCTTAAAAGGCTGCATAATTTATTAGCCACATCTGCACGAAAAGGCTGAAATAGCTTTTTCTTGATCATCTTTAGGGGTTAGAAAACAAATTAACCCAAAAATCAAAATATTTCTTTGTCATGATTAAATATATAATTCCTTTTTAAGATATTATAATTAAAAACTCCTAGGTAGCACTTTAGCTGAAAATTGACTTCATTTATAAATACAAGAACGGTTATAGTCGAGTATACGCTCCTTGTATGGGTTTGAAGTTGATTTTCGTGCAATTATATTGTTTTATAGTGCCTATTTGGCTAAAATGTTTGTTAATATCAGATTCATAATTATCAAGATTGTTGACATAAAGAGATAGATATGTAAAAACTATTGTTTTTATATACAAATTTCAACTCACAGGCGGATGCACACTATTAAATAATTCCCAGGATGTTTGAAAATGCAAGAGGTACATGTGCACAATCTTTTGTTGTAGTTAAAGAAAAGTAACAAAAATTTTCACTGCTTGTTGATTCTTTAAAAGGAAAATGTATTTCTCAAAAGCATAGTGGACGATATAACATAGTGAATTTTTTATATCCACCATGCAGATTTTGATACTTTTACCCGTAGTCTATACTTTCTAGTTTTATGATAAAACACATATTAAACAAAGTAATCATGCGCTGTAAATGGATACAAGATTTCAAAATTAAATAACATGTAAAATAGGCTTAATTGATAAAAATGGAGATGAATTTATGCCATTTAAAGATGTGAATATTATATAGAATATCTAAATAAGGATGAAATGCAGCTTTTTATGCTCTTTTTAAGTATATTCAACCCAAAATCCACAGTAAAGCACTTTAATTTTTTTGATGTGATTTTATATATATAAAAAAACAAAAAGTTGTTTAGCGAAATATCAAAACCCTCTAAAAAGACTTGATGGTATTATAATATGTTTTTTTTTGCAAAACCTGATGAGTGTAATTACTATTCTTAAGGGATTTTTTTTTTATTATAAAATTAAAAAAGAAGAATAATTACGCAAAAATTATAGAAAACAAAGTTTACTTGATAAATATTTTGCTCAGAGTTTTTATTTTTTTGTTAAGTTCATAATTTTTCTAAAAGAATGAATGAAGGCACCTCAAGATATTAGTTATTCCAATAAAAGTACCAATTATGTAATATGCGGTATAATATGATTTTTAGCAATATAGAATTTTTCGAGCAAAACTTTGAGTTGCTCTACTAAGCAGATTTATTATACACCACATTCTTTTTATATATTTATAATTTTATCAAGCATATTATTCTTTCAAGACATATTGATTCAACTGTTTTCCTCAATCCTATTGTTTGTTGTATGATTTATCCAGAATTGGGCTTTCCCACAAAAAAAATTTTTATGAAAAACCTTTTTATTTTATTTTATCATATAATTATTTAATTTTAAAAGTCGAATATTATCCTTGATATATTTATTTATGTTAAGCCAAAATTATTTGTTATAATTTTAGTTTTTGTTCTCAAGCACAACTTCTTGATCTCTCATGCGCACAGCATATTTATACCATCGACTATTTTTTCCACTCTGAAGTCTTCTTCAATACCTCTCCACTGTTCAAGACTTTTGAACTCGAAGTTTGAGCTCAATACTAAGGTTTGTATATGTGCCTCAATCTGGTTAGTTATTATCTCTTGATCGTTCATACATTTTATATTAGGGTTATACATCATTTAAGTGTCTGTGAAGTTTGATGTATATTTAATTTAAATTAAAAAAATGATTTTAGAAATATGCATGAATTGAACCTTCGAGAGTTAAATTCCGTAATATCTGTTAAGGTTTTTCTTATAGATGTGATTTAAATAAAATAATTGACAAATGACTCATGCCACTTTATAAAAGTTTACGCTGCTTTATATTACTATTTCATCATAAACTTAATTAAATTGCAATATTGAATTGAAATAATAACGCGGTTTCTTATCAATTCACTAAATGGAATAAATTATTAATATATTTGTTGTTATAACATATTATGTCTACGATAAAAAAGAAAATATAATTACGGGGATTAAAATGGGCATAACTTGCCTTGATAACTTAAATGAAGTTAAGAATTAAAAATATAAAAAGTTTGACATTTGGTGAATGAACTTGGTTTAATTTACATATAAAAAACAAGAATAATACCATATGTAATGACTTGGGATGTTGTGGTTACAAAATTCCATAAAAAATATGTTAATGAGTTCAAAATCCAGGACGAAGCATACATACAAGCTCACACACTTCGCAAGACACTTGAACTCATCTCATTTGAGAGAATAAGAGTAGTTGATGAATATAAATAGTTGAGGTGTCAAAAGATGAATCAAGAAAACGTGAAAAGTTTACAATTGGCTGACTACGTCTAAATAGATAAAATTAATAATAAGAAACTTAACCCATAAATAAATGTAACGTTGAATGTCTATTTAAAAAAATTCATGATATAATAGAACAGATGAAATGATTCTAAGCAAAAATATCATTTTTTTTTAAATTATTGTCATATCGATTCACCTATAATCGACCCCACACCATAATATTATTAAGGAAAGCTGATCTCTATTTTCTATTTAGAAAAGTGTGTATCTTATTTTATCTAAAATTTATTCAAAATAAAACAAAGCAACATATAAGAATTATATTGAAATAGTAAAATGAAATATTATTTTATATATAAAATACACATTTTATTTTTTGTACCAAAATATTTACAAATCTTTTTAAAAATATCGAAAAGGTTTTTAAATAATAGTTTTGATGTTTTTTACATATTTATTGCATATCAAGAGCCCATTGAAACTATTTTAAAAGTACATATTAATAAAAGCTTGTTAATTCATATTCAATTATTATCAAGCAGGGTTATTCTTTTTAATTATGAGAGATTTTTAAATGACCTGCTTATAGTAAAACATTAAAACATTAAATCAATATACAAATTATTTAAAGAAGCGACACAAATTATTAGAAATGAATTTTAATTTCATAACTATTCAAAGAAACGCCAATAACTATTATAAATGAGTTTAATTTTCATTTCATCATCATGCTATTTAAAAAATCCCATATACTATTATACTGAGTTTGAATTTTACTTCATCAATATTTGAAGAAATGCCACAAATAATTATAAAAGAGTTTAGACTCCATATTAATAATATTAAGAGAAAATCCATATTTATAATAAATGAATTTGAATTTCTTAAATATTCAAAGAAACGCCAATAATTATTATAAGTGAATTTAAACTCCATTTCATCATCATGCAAATACATAAAGAAATCCCATATATCATTATAATGAGTTTAAATTATATTTCATGAAGATATAATTCGCATAAATTTTATTCACAAGTTGCTTATCGGATTCGATTAAAATGACGAAAAAAATTTCTTATTGGTCATTATTTTATCCTAAAAGCAATCATTGATTTGATGTCTTTGACATTTAATTTACCATTTGAATGTATTTTAATCACAGATTTATATTATGAATTATCCATCATCGGATTGAAAAACAGTGAAAGAGAAAATAAAATGCGAAAGAATATACTTAGGATTTAAACTTGAAAATTAAATGTTTTATCGAGCAATATTTAATCAAGTTTTCATCTCATTTTAAAACAAAAAGATGCACAATCTTGTAAAACACATAATTCATAATTTTATATTTTATTGCTGGCTATACATTTACAGTTTAATAATACCGTTCTTAATTTTGATTTTCTTTAACATGTCAAATTATTTGACACATATTAATATTATATTTCTACTTTAGTAACTTTACAATCAAGTGATAACAACTATTACGGAATATATAAATTAACCAAAAAATATAGTTTTAATGATAGATGGATTCAACAATATTCTGGTAACAATATTTTTGATTATTTTACTGATATTTGCGGCTACTACTAAATTACTGGAAAATTATGATCCAGAGATAGAGTACCTACAGGGTGATGATGTTAGACAAAGAAAATTATATAGAAGTGTAAGCTATCCTAGTAGCTATTCATGCAGAGGAAGAGATAATTTTAAAGACATTTTCACGGGTAAAAATAGCTAAAATAGTAAAGTACTAATAGATTAATAAAGTCTGCTCTAAATTATTTTTTTAAATTACAAGAATTTTAACTACATATAAATAAAGTTGAGTTTCTCACGATACAATAAAATTTAATATTTTTTTATTTTTAAGGAATTATAACCAATAATCTCACCCTTACTTAGTTTTATTTATATTGCTTAATAATCTATTAAAAAAATAATCATTTTACTCATTCGGTCATTCAGGTTGATACTCATTCATAGAAAATTAAGAAAAAAATATATAAACGAATTACTGACATAAATGAATAAAATTTTATAAACCCGCTGGTCGAAACATATGTGATGTTACAGGAATAAAAAAACATAAAAAGTATATGAAAATATAAAAGTACCGGACCGAATAAGGTGATTAATTTAAGCCATTATTTATCGTATAACCGCTGAATTTGAAGGCATCAAAAAGAGAAGATGTGATAATAAAATATAACACAAGGGATAAAGCACATAGTCTAAAAAATATGCGCCTTTAAACCAAATTTGCAATTTTTAAATAAAAAATAATGAAAATTGTAATAAAATAAATTCTAAAATAAAAATTTATATTTAAATAGTAATTCTTCATTGCAAAAAAACACAAATTAACAATTTTTTATGCACTAAAAAGAGATAGAATTTTTAGAACACACATAAAAATTTATTTCCAAAACATATTTTTCGTATAAAATTATAACTGACTTTTTAAAAAGTATATGTTAGCTAGTTCTCGAATTTAAACACCTATTACAGCGCATAATAACCCATTAAAATTCCTCTTTTCAAAAAACATGAACTTTCTGTGAGCTTATAATATGTGAAATAAGCATTATAAGTACATAAGCTTATACTGGATTCTTGAAGCGAGACTCCTATATAAAACGTAATTTTTAACTAAATAATCAGGCGAGGCATGATCATATACAGGTTGTCACAAACAAATATAACATTAGATAAATATTTATATTAAAAGTAAAAAATTAGAAAAACTACTTATAAATTAAAAAAAGATATTCTCGAAATTTTTTTCAATTATAATCTTGTTCTACTGGTTCTAAAAAATTGTAATTATTCTTTTAAACCATATTATTTTTATCTCGTCTATTTTATTAGCAGACTCATTAGAGAGTATTTTTATTAGTTTTGGGATAATGTATATTGGAGGCACAAGTTATACTGATTCGATTGTAATATTTGTGCGAATGACACCCCATGATCATTCTAAATTATTCAACTTTTTAGTATGGCTTCTAACGTGTTTTAAATCAATGAAAATAAACGGATAAAGAAAGAGACAGAAAAATACTTATTCGAATTTATTATATTTGGCAAAAAATTATATTATTTTAATATTATATCAAAAAAGCTATCGAAATTGTCAAATATAGCCAAATTAAAACCACAAGATACTATAAATTTATTTCATTGTAGATTTTATAAGCTTGACAAAAATATATGAATACTAAAATACATAAATAACCTTTTATTTTTAGAAGTTAAAATTAAGAAAAAAATAATATATATTTCATTTTCGAAGTGCATATTTAACACTAGATGACACATCGAAAATATTTTTTCTGTATTTCCGAACCATATCATATTAAAAATGCATAAAATCGGTTTTATTTGTTGTAGTTCAATAATTATTATTTTAATATATTTGCTTCAAGAAATTATCACAATCTTTGTAATTATAATAGGCCCATATTTTGTGGCAAAGTTGAGAGGAGCGAATCTTTTCTTTTTTAAATAAAAAATATATAGAAACATTACCATCTTTCGATTATGTTTATATAAATCAAGTTTTTGAATTTTTTTACATAAAAGATCCTTTATATAAATATTATTATGCACTGTTATTATTAAAGATACTCTTATTTCTCTAATTTTGCCTTTTATTTATTTTATATCAAAGATATAACTTTTTAAAGAATCTGCTTTTGTAATCCTTTGTTTTTAGATAAAACTTAAAGTGATAAAAGTATAAATTTTGAACTTAATTGGTGCGATGCTAATTTATTACATATTAGTAAAACAATATAAAAGGATTACAGTTATTAAATAAGATTTGCAAAAAAACACTCTTTTTTGTCTAAAATTCTGTTTTTAACTTTCTAATATATACGAAATATTGGAAATTATATCACAAACGCCCAATTTTAGCTATAAAAAATAGAATTTTTAGGTAGATATACAACACCCCGTAATCAAGTAGTATAAAAATTCCCTCTTTTGATAGAATTTACCATAATCATTTAGATTTATTTAAGTGAATATAGAAAATTATATAGTATTTTGAAATTTTTTTTGAAATATAGTGCCAAAACTGATATAACATTATAATTAAATCCTTACGAGTTTATTCTCTTATTTATAAGTCAATGAGAGATACATTAACCATGGACTATATTTTATATTAAACATGAAAGGCAAAAACGTTCGTCTCTATTATATTTATACAGCCTTTTCGTTTTTTAAATTCTGTGTATTAGCTTTTTGTTGTACAATGCAATATATTTAGCATAGATAATAAATCAAGAGCAGCAAAAATTTTAATAATGTGTGGTTCTACAGTGTTCATAGATATCAAATCCGACATCCAGTTCCCATTTTCATCCTTCTTATACAATAATAAACCGTCTCTACCGACTCTCTTAATACATTAATATAAGTTGCTTTTTTTCTATGCGATGCAAGTGTAGCCAACCATTGCTACATGACTCTCTCGTATCTACAATATTCAAGACACAAGTGAGATCTGTTGACCAGAAACTCGATGAGACAAAACTTATGGTTGAACAGTGTTTATGAGGCTTTATAAGTATGAAGTTATAAAAATCATAATTGCTTTTTGCTATAATGCCGTGATTTGGGTTTATCTTTCCCATTATTAATCAGCCGAGGAACTTGCATTCATGCTAAAACTTCGTATTTTTTTTTGTTTTGGATTTTTAAATATAATTAAAAAAAACTATAAAAAAGGGAAAAAAATAGATTTTAACATTGCTCAAAGTGCATTTTCTCTAATAACTATGAAAGTTTGGTATTTATTACTCTATGATTCATATGGTATATGTTATAACCATTACAGCTATAATTCATATGGTTACTGTTATAACCATTACAGCTATAATTCATATGCCTAAAGTAATTACCATTACAGCTATTATTCATATGCCTAATATTATAGCCATAATAGCTAAAATTCATATGCCTTTATTTATAAAAATTGAAGCTTTAATCTATATTTTATAAAGCCACTGATGAAATTGGTTGCATTAAAGAAGTATTTTAACATTTATTTATGTAATGCGAAAATAATCACATATTAATATATTACTTTGATTTGGATCCTGAAAATCACATTTTCAAAGTTAATTTCTTTATGATTTTTATTTATGTTAAGTAAGTTTGATAATTGTTTTTTTTCCTAAAGTTTACATCGTACCAGATCAGTTTTTTTAATCTAATGATTTTTTTTGAAGAATACAAGCTAGAGAATAAAAGCTATATTTCTACATAATATTTTACTATATATATTCATGTTATACATTTTTTTAAAAAATTTATATATTTTTAGTTATCACAGTAATAGTTTTCTTATTTAAAAATAACTATAAGTATATTTTTCATCGTTTTTCTTGAATTATTTTCTGTAGGTACAAGAAACAATAAGATCAACAAGCAAAAAGCATTTATATACATACAATATTTATAAGGTAGTTAGCCATGATATAAACAGTATAAAGTATGAATGAATAAATATTTATATGGAAAATAAAAAAGCTTGAAAATTTTCTTCTTAAGTAGTATTGCAGGTTAAAGAGATAGCACTTTGATAGTTATAAAATAGAGATATAGTTTCATTTGATTTATTATAAAAAAATGGTATATATACCCCATTTGATTTTATCTTATAAGCTTTTTAAAACGTAGAATTCAGTTATATAAAATTTAATTTTTTCAGAAATCAAAATAAGTGTTACGTAAGAAAAAATCTATATCATTTTCTATATTTTTTTTATAAAAATCAAGAAGTTTTTATATTTAACTTTATTGCATATAGCTTAGAATAAATAATTGTTTGAAGATTATTTATGACGTCTTTTTACACAATTTTCTATATGTTTTTCTGTTTTTTCATCGATTATAATCTCAAGTTCATCATTTTTCGGCTCTTTACTTGCAATTCTTCGCTCAGCTAAGTTATTATATCTCCTCGACGTTGATTTTTTGTTCTCCATTTTTTTGACTCTTGGTTTTACACATCGTATTTTATTTTTTCTTTTGATATCGGATTCAAAAAAATCGTCTTCTTCAGAGAATATATTTATTCTGTTTTTTTCGGGAAGTATCTTTGCCGCTCTATTTTTTACAATATTTTTGTTTTTATTTACATCAACACACCTTTTCGATTCATCGTTGCCAATTTGATTGTTTATATCCAAGTCAACTGCTCTCGATACTTTATTTTTTACCTCTGTAGTATCGTGTCTATATCCACCGACTATGAATGTCGATGATTTACTTACAAATTCTTCTTTCGATTCAACATTATTTGTGTATTTTTTATATTCTTTGCCGTTGAATGTTGTTCCTTTTTCCTTCTTATTTTTGGTTCTATAATTTTCATTTTTTCTTCTTGGTTTGATTTCTGGTATATCACAAACCATATCATTCGATTCAGAAAAAGTATTCTTAAATTCACCAATAAAAGTGGATTGCTCCTCGCTCTTAGTTATTTGACAATTTCTAAAAGAAACATGAAATATTTTTTGTTCTGTTGCACCCGGAGAACTATATATATTTTGTTTGATGCCTAATGGTTCTATTTTAATGTCTTTTGTATATGGTTCTTGCTCATAAATATTTTTTTTTCTGTAAACTTTTGGCTTTTCATAACAGTTTTTAATGTTGGCTGATGAATAAAAAAATTTTAGTTTTAATTTATTGCTCAAAAATTCTTGATTTAAAACTTTGGAAAGCTTGGTGTAGTAATTTCGAACCCATGATGAAAGAACAAAGGCTATCTCATCTATACGAATTTTACTTATTTCAAATGGGGATTCGTATTTTTCAGTCTCACGCAGCAAAGACACAATTTCAAGCACATCGCTATAACTATAGTTTTCTTTTACCACTAATATGATTTCATTTTGTTTAACTCGAATATTTTTATCAAAAATCGTGCTAGACTCATCAAAATTCAGTTTTGACAAGTTATTCTTAACGATTTCTAAAATATTTGAAATTTCAATAACCCTACCTTCGGACATCTTTTCGTAAAATAAGTGAGAAATGTATCTTGTGTAATCATAATAAAGCACAAAAACTATAGAATTTGTACTTTCTTTGATTTTTTCTGCAATAGAACGATTCAAAAGGCGGCAAACCATATCGTGATCATATATATCCACTATATTGGATTTGTATTTAGAAAATCCGCTGATAATTTTATGGAATTCCATAAAAGATTTTTTGTGTTGGATATTATGTGAATTTATCAGGTACATTTGCTTGGTAAATAATGTTATAAACGATTCTTCAGACTTCATCATTTTGAAAAAAGAAATTGACGCCGGTTTTAATATTTTTGATGTGAAGGCGGGATCGGAACTGTATTTTTTAAAAATTTCAAGTGAAGTTAGATAGCGAGTATCAGAACAATCTAATAAATCATTATCCTTTATGAATTCCTTTTTTAATATGTTCATACGAGCATACATTTTTATAAGTGTATTATTATTTTTTTCGTCACCCAAAAAGCTTTCGTGAGCTATATAAAAGATATATCTAAATGCAACATCGGCCTTATCTCGTAAAGGTATATATTCAGTCTTGGATTTACAGCTATTCTCTATATATAAGTCGAGTTCTGCTTTTGAATGATTCATGTGTTTATACAGAGAAAATCTAAAATCCGCTTCGTCAGGCAAATAAAAACTACAATATGCGAATTCAACATAATTTTGCATATTTTTAGACCTATTAAATTGTGCGCTTTTTAACTTAAACATGCAGTAGACACAAGCCAAAAGCATAATACATATGACGTAATATATCATTGAGTTCGGAATATAATAAGATTATATACAAAAAATTGAATAAAGTTTCATATTTTTAGGAAAATCTTTTTTTGTATGATAAATGTCAAATTTGATATATGCTATTATATGAATGAATTTCCCAAAAAAGAAGCAACGCAATTTAAATCTTTGGTAGCCAAAAATGGTCTGAAATGTAAAACTACAATTCAAAAAAATAAAAAACATATTAATATGTTCTTATAGATTGGATAATAAACGTATAAATTATTTTATTTGATATGGTTCATACATAAAAAGAATAAATATATCTATAATCTGTGAATAAACAAGATACTTTAGCCATGATGTAATATGTTAATTTTACTGCATATTATATTTAAATTCAGCAAACAAATAATTTAGATTTCAAAAAAATAAAATACCAGATTTTATACAAACAATGCCTTTAAAATATTATTAGTAAAGAAGCCAATATAAAATATCAATCTAAGATACTATAAAGTTTTCGTATTTGTCTAAAACACACCAGAGTAACAGTAAATATGATGATTACAAATCATTTAAAATTCTTTTATTGTGTTACAAAGTAAATATAAATTATTCAATGGACATATAACATAGTTATAAAAGTTATTTGAGCAAGAATATGAATTTTTAAAATTGATTCGTTTAGAAGCAATAAATTCACAATATTGAATTCTTTTAAAAAAATGCTTGGAAATACTACAAAAAAAACATTCTAACGTTGACTCTTCGCAAATATCAATAAGTAAATAATAATATTACACTTTAACTGTTTATTTATGCAATTACTCACGATTAAATTACAAATTTAGGTAATATAATTGCAAGCAAGCTATAAAATAATATTTAAATGCCCAATTCTTCTCAGCTTAAAACCTTTTCAATGCAAAAGATCTTTAGAGAGAAAGAAATTTCTCTAAAAAATGTGAATTTAAAAGTCGTCGTTATACTATTTAACCTTACTAAATATCATTAAGAATGTTATAATGATAAATTTCAAAACATAAAACAATTAAAATTATTTACTAAAAAGGAATAAGTAACTTGTAGGCAAAATATAGCAATTTAGGTTGATATTAGCACCATAATAAAAATATATTCTGATATATATACCTGTTTAGTCATTTTAAACCACACTAAGAAAAAGTTCACGTTAAAATTTTATATAAACTAAAAAAATATAATTCGCGTATAAATATGGATAAAAGTCACAAAAAACATATCAAAAAGCATTAATTCCTTGTTATATATAGAATAAGTGAAATAAATGGTTTTTTTGATGTTTCGGTATTACAATTAAAATCACTCATATTGATGCGTAATTTATTTAGGTTCACATGCAAAACAATCATATATATATTCAATCCTATTTGTTGAATTATTTTTTTTTAAAAGTATTACATCATCCATTTAAAAGAAATGCATATATTTTGAAGAGCACCAATCTAAAATATACGGAAAAAAGGTTTATGATATTTTATGATTAAGAATCCCGTGAAGAGCAATAATCATTGTAAACTGTGGGAGTAAAACCCAGATTAAATATAATATAACAAAAAATATAATGAAATTAAATCTAAAATTTTATTCTCTATATGTTTTTGCAACATTGAGAATAAAATACATATTCAACATTTTTATTACAATATATTACTTTTACACGTGGATTTTCAAACAATTTATTTGGTATGAAAATCCATCAAATCCTTATTGCATCAATTACATACCCTGGAAATTAGTATACGTGACATATTATATTACATAATGTATTTTATGCCATGTAATGCTATTCAACTATTTCTTTTCTCAATAGCGTAGTTAATACATGATTATAAAATTGACAGCCGTTAAATCGCAAAAATACCATGATTAAATTAGAGAAATAGTAAATAACATTTTTATTATTTAGTTATGCATTTTATATTTATTGTAAATTGGAGATCGTTTATACCAGGTTTAAATGTGACTGTTACGGAGGCAAAAAACCGATTCAAGACCAGTTTTTTTATATTGAATATTACAGCCTAAAAAAAATACCCTCAAGACTTTCACATATACGTGTAAGAATTTGAAAATATGGAGTTTTATAAAACGTGTTAATATTTATATAACCATTTCAAATCTCTACTCGTTAAATCCGAATCATTAACTTCAAATAAATAATTTTAATTTACATTTTTATACATTAAAACTGCTTGCAATTTGTTTCTTTTATAGATAAATTTTTAATTGTATGGTATAAACATAACTTCTAGCATTTTTAGCACATTAAAATGTACTTTTTGAAGTCCCCTAAAAATAGATTTTAAATGAATTAATAATAGATATATGGTAAATTTTTATTTTTTTATATATTTATTGCCGCATAGACTTTTTTCTGGAACATACAGGATGTGTTTCAGGAAATTTCAATGAATAAAGTTAAATAATTTATTGCCTATTTTTAACATTGAAAAAAATATTTGAGGAATATTGGTCTATCTATTCCAGAGAGTCATTGAAAAATTATTATATTTTCAAACTTATGTTTCGAGAATACTTTTTTTTATATGTTACTTTTTTTCATGATTTTTCAACATCTTTTTATATATATAAATGGATAACCTAAATAATATTCTTGAGTTTGTCTGCATCTCTTTTTATATTGTTTTGCAACCCATTTCCTTTTATTAAAAATATTTATTTGCAGTTGAATCCATTTATCTATATTCAAATCACCATTTTGGGTGACTTACGTCAATTTAAATTTATTCAAGCTAAAAATACATCCGTGTTATATGATAAAATTATGATTTATTCATTTTATTACAATAATAAATGTATTTCATTGAATTTTTAAATTTAAATTTCTAAATATATTCGCATAACAATTTCGTGCGTTGTATTTCAACGGAATTTTAGTCGCAAACTTGTGTTTTAAACGTAGAATCGACCTTTTATAAGAACACGTACTATAAATTTTACTATGTATAATGCATGACAAAATATGCAACTCTATCACATACTTTAACTTATGCTCACACTAGATTGAATCTTATATGCAATTATGGATGCAGATAATCTAGGTGATGGTATATTTATGCGTCACAGATCTTTTAAATACAATAATTACATTTATATATTTTATTATGTTTGTAACTGACAGAAAAAACATTTAAAATTGTATAATGAATCATTTTTATCTAATTAATTATGCAAAAATTTTCAGGAAACAGAAAAAAAACAAATATTATCTTAAATATACGCTAATCTGCAGATGTCTGTTGATAATAAAAAACACAACAGTTTATTTTTGAAGTAGATTTTATATTGAGTTTGCATGATATGTCTATAAAAAATCGATTAAATAGTGTAAGAATATTATAACTGTTCAACGCTATCAATATAGAAACATTTATACAGATTACATGAATCCAAAAATATTCTACCAACCCAATCATATAGAACATCACAAAATATAAGAAGATTTTCAAGTTTATTTGTAAAATAAATTTCATAAAGGGTTGTAAAATAAAATCACAAAAACGCAAAAAAGAAAAATCTTATTAAATTATACCCATAAATATAATATTAAAATATATCTATGAATTGAGGAAGATAAAATTATAGCAAAAATATAAGAAAATCACAAAATTAAAAATTTTATTATCTTCCTTTTAATTGATTCGATTTTTTACTATTGGTATTATCTACCCAGTTCTTCTTAAAATATAATATTGAAATTTTTTTACTTTGGGGCCATCTAAATCATTTCTTTGCCTTAATTTATTATCAGCAAGTATATTATATATTTTTTTTTGGATTAAAAAAAAATTTAATCGTTTATAAGAAATACTATACTATTAAAACATATAGATATTTATGCATTTTAGTTTCTATATATATAAAAAAAATGATTTTATTTCTATATTTTATTATGCTTTGCTTATATTTTGCAGCATATCTATCCCTTTTTGTTATTAGGGTCCTATAAAACTAGTACTTTGTTTTTTAGCTAATTATAATAGACATTTATATAAGATTAAGCATATTTTGGTGTTAGGCGAGTATGAATAAAGACCATTAAGAACTTTTTATGTACAACAGAAAATAGTGGAAATTAATACCTAAAATTATTCTTTTAGAAAAACTTCTTTTTTATACAAAACCATTTTTGACAACCTAAAAAGCACTTATAATATAAATTGGCAATATTCTAATTCTAATATTTTTAGTACGATACAAAACAAAACATATGGTAAAATACATTTCTTTGGGCATAATCATATCCAATCTAACGTCGTTTTAAACTTAAAAAATTACAGTTCGTTAATTGCGTTTCTAATTGGAATTTATTCTGTAAAAATTTTATGAAATTTCTAATTCAAACGGTAGAGATCTTTTCTAAAACTATGATCTATAAATAGCGCATAAGTATTCTTGTATTAATTTTTAACTTCTCAAGATCATGCCAAAATTTTAGTAAAGTAACGTTATAAAAATACCAATAAAAAAACCCAATATTTTTTGATCATAAATAACCCATTCTTTTTACGTATAGAATTAGGAAAATGAAAAAATAGTTTACGTTGCCTAGAAAATATATCAGCTATTATTTTTTACGCGTTTGATTGTTATATTAATAAAATAAGCGACACAGGTAACATTATAAATAAGAAAAAAAATACATTTCAACGTATTTAAATTCTATTGACAAATTCACGACCATTTAAAAATTTCTAGAGGTAATTCTCTTAATATTCTAAAAAATGCTTTATTCAATAAATGAATGTAAATTAGGTACTCTTCTAACAATTTTATTTAAAAAAATACAAGAAAATATTTTCTATAATTGAGCCAACATCTTTATCGTATTTTTCAGATATTGACTCATTTTTTTAACAAGAAACAGATTGGATGTTTCACATTTATCAATATAAAGTTGTAATTTGCTTACTGCATTATGAAATACCATCTATTTTATACTATATTTACAAAGATACATTATATTTTTAAGAATCTCAAAGTTGACATTTTAATATTCTATCGAATTTAACTATTTTTATACTAAGTAAATTTATAGAACTAATGAAATATCGAAAACTTTTATTTTTTTAAAAAGTGATATATTTACTATTGTTATCTAAAAACGCAATCTTCCTATAATATGTTTTTCTAGAAATCCATGAATGAGCTACTGTTATTCGTTTACATAAAGTAATCGTATTCTGCAGCCATTCTACTATTATAAATATATAATTTTGCCTATTTTCAAATTAAGTTTTTCCTTTTAAATTACAACGAAAATAAAAGTTTTACAGCCATATAAGGCTATTCTAAATTAGACTAAGAAATTTAATATATACTAAAAACGTAAAAAGTAAAAATTGAAACTAAACAAAAAAAAACAGAAATTTTTTTTTATGGCGCATAAATTAGTCATTTAAATATATAAATGAATAGAAAAATAGAAGAAAAAAATATAAATTCATAAGCTTTTAGTAAGCCAATTTAGGCGTTTTTATTATAATTAATTATGAAATAAACATTTATTTGAAAAAACCTTTAAACAGTGAATTTTTTAATGATAACATATTTTTATAAATATTTATATATAATACTAAATATAAAGGTTTATCGTATGTTTATTTTAACCTTGCTTTGTAAATATTTTTTCCTCATTATCTCCTCCATTTTCGACGATAATTAATAGAAGATTTTCCGGTGTTTTTTTATTTTGATATATACCAAAATTTGATTGGGATAAGAAAATATTTTAGTTTTGTCAACTTTTACATGAAAATTATAGCTCTTTTTTTCTTCTGTATTGACGTGATTAGTTTACCATGCGCGTATCCTGATCATGCCTTTAGTTACTCATATTTAACTGATAAGCCATTTTTAAGACTGGTATATAATTTTTGGGTTTTTTTTGTACTTAAAATTGGATATTTACCATTATTAAACGATTAACTGCCGAGAATTTTATATTATTATGTGATTATGTCCTATCACAGTTAATTATGCGATATATCGTAAAATAATAAAATATAGATGTATATTATATATGATTAGAATACTCTAATTTCATATTCAGATGGTCTTTTATACCCCATAATATATATCTTTCATAGTATATAAAATAAATTCAGATTAACTCAATCACATCTTGTTTTCGACAGATAAAAATTTGTTTTTTTTAAACAAACTTTATCAATATATTTAATGCGAAAGCCATTTACAATATAAACACGTATATTTGATCTTTTTAGAAATTTTCTATATGACTATTAGTGGCTTTTGCATATCAAATACACCCTCGTATATAATCGTTCAAATACTACGTTACCAATTTTATATCGATTTATATGTCCTGTTTTCATAAAGTGTTATCAACATGGGAACTAAAGTTTCTTTAATATAGGAGCTTGTATATTATAGTGCCACAACCACAATAAACCTATAAATATACTTTCTGAAAAAAACTGGCTTCATATAAATATATAACACTTTTTTTTCCGTACTAAACATCAAGCCCTCAATTTTTTAGAATTGTTATAGAGGTTTAGGTTTAGCTTTCTAATTAAAACAGTACTTCTCTTTTCTGGCATTTCTTTTTTTTGTAACATCAAATGAATTTTTTTTTAATATTTAATCTAGTTCCTACATGATTTCATATTTTTATACATAATTTCACTGCCTATATCTATAATTTAATTTTTACGTATAAATAAAAGCATCTTATAACCTAAAATGAAGACATAAGACCATTTAAATTATTTCCATATTTTTCTAGATAAGCTCTTTTATAAATACTAACCTAGTTATCACACATTTAATATGGTTCATTGCAGTATTGTTATCAGTTCCTTACCAAAAAATAAGTTCCGAACTTTAAGAAAGACGGCATAGACATTTATGTCAGAATAGATAAATCTTAGCAGGATTAATACAAAATATGCGTGTTTTGTGTCCCGAAAAGTTAAACCTTCGCGTATACTTTTTTTAAAGGAATTAAAAACTTAAAATCACTATCAAGAATTAAAGAACATTTTTTATGATATAAAAAGAGAGTAAAGCCCCGTTAATTTAATTTTTATACAAAAGAATTCGTTTAAATAATGCTATATATAAGTTACACCTATATAAAAAACAAAATATATTATCAATATATGTTACTATCGCGTACTTGAATAAAATATAAATTTCAATTTAGTTATATAGTAAGAAATAGCACTATCCTATTTTGATGTCTATTTTGTAAGAATATACATCCAAATAATATTTTCTATGAGTTATTATTTATTAATACTAATACTTTCTATTTTTATAAAAATCTACGAAATCAATTATGATCCATTAAAAAATATTATTCTTCGACTAAATATAGCTTTTCTCGATTTTAGTGTGTAGATGGAGAAATACATTCTTATTATAATTATAATCACGGATATTTTAGCTTATTTTTCTGTTTTTTATTTAATTATTTAGGTTCGATATTGCAAAATATTTTTATAAGGTTATTTTAATAAAATAAAAGGAAGTACCATCTATTATAAACAAATTTAGTAAATTTTATAATCTGTTTTAATATTAATACATATAAAGTATACCAAAAGTCAGCATTCAATTCTTTTTTTTGTACTAATTTCATTTTATAATTTAAATGATGATATAGACATGCAGATATACACACAATCGATCTTTTGTGCAATCTCTTTTTTTTACATTCATATTTCTATTTTTACAAATATTTGTTTTTGAAATTATGAATCGTTACTCTCTAAAAAAAATTTTCAATTACTATATATGTTGTTTCTTGCATTTAGAACTTTTGTTTTATCACTCTCATATTTGACGATACCAAATTCATTTTAATTTACTTTATAGATTTAAATATAAATTTGGTAGGGTGCCGTTAAGATATATGTTGTATCAAATGTAAATATACAATTTAATTTTAAGCCTCTCAAAATGAATGCGGGATCTACTCGAATCGAGGCTTCAAAAATCCAGAGATTCATACAATAATGACAATTGAAGAAGGAAATGAATTGTAATATACTAGTTGTTCGGGAAAATAGCAAACCATAGAATGATATAATATATACCACTATTTTAAGCCGGTTAAATGCATCATTATCACGCTGAATATAATCCAATCGAGGTACCAAAAATCCATAAATTTATTTAATAATAGCACTTAAAGAAAAAAATAAAATTGAAATATATTAGTTGTTCTGGAAAAGCGGAAACCATGCAATGATATAATATTTTCCACACTGTAAGCCGGTTAAAGGCATCATTTTCACGAATAATATAATAAACAAATAAATATATTTTCTAGCAAGAAAAATTATATTCGAAAACCAGTATTTATATGATTAATTTGATCTATAGTGCCACCAACAAATTTTGATATCAATATTTGGTTGGAGTGTATTCTGAATAGCTTATTTTATAACATCAAAATATTTTATAAATCGTATTTTGAGGGCTTAAAACAACAATAATGAACTTTTTACGTATTTTTAAACTTTGAAAAATAATATCTGCTTTATAGGGTTAAAAAGTTGCCTTAACAGAATTTAAAATACCAAATTTAGATATCAAAAAAATGCAATTTCGAAGCATCATTAGATACTAAGACCTTTATATGTTTTACATGTAAATTAAAAACATACAAGATTAAATATCTAAAATACATTATTATTAATTATTTTTTGTTTACTCATTGTAAAAGGAATGTTACTATTTTATATTGCCGAAAAAGTTAATCTTTTATGGTTTGAAACATTTTGAATTTTCTGTTATAGACGATATAAAATATAAAATATTACATTTGTATACACATCATAAAAATATGCCTAAATATTAAGGATTAACGTCAAAAAATATAAGGTTTTGCAAATTAAACATAATGTCGTAAATTTAAAGGTTTTTTATAAAGGCCCAAACTAGAGCTGATGTGTCAGTTATGTAAGTTTTGTTACTAAGAAATTAGGATAACATAAAATTGAGAATTTTATGATTTTAAATATGAATTCTATTTAAAATTTTCTTCTGCGGTCGATTTGAAATATTTAATGCACCCTTAAGTTTGCTTTTTTTTATTACCGAAGTTTTTTGTCTTATTGTATAGAAGGAAATTTCTTTATTTACGTAGAAGATTACAGCCCTAATCAAATCTTAACAACACATAAAATCATTATAAATTTTATAAATGAGCTTCAAAAAGGCTTTAGGGTTGCATAAAATGCGATAATAGAAATAAAAACATAAATGTAAGTAAATATAAATTAAGTGCACGTAATAATACAACAGTACCTAAAACTTTAGAATTATATATTTCATTTAAACACAAATAATAATCACCAGACTAAAAAAAAGACTTAAGTTATTGCAATTTTTAATATCTAATAAACTGCTTTTTTTGGGGTTTTTGAACATAAATAAAATAAAAATAGCAAGATGCCGGTAATTAATATGTACATTGCGTATCTTATCTAATTAATATAATGGATCATTATTTCTTACTTGTATAATTCATATACCTATATTTATAAAAATTGCAGCTATAATCTATATTTTATAAAGCCACTGATGACATTGGTTGCATTAAAGAAGTATTATAACATATATTTATGTAATGCGAAAATAATCACATATTAATATATTACTTTGATTTGGATCCAGAAAATCACATTTATAAAGTTAATTTCTTTATGATTTTAATTTATGTTAAGTAAGTTTGATAATTGTTTTTTTTCCTAAAGTTTACATCGTACCAGATCAGTTTTTTTAATCTAATGATTTTTTTTGAAGAATACAAGCTAGAGAATAAAAGCTATATTTCTACATAATATTTTACTATATATATTCATGTTATACATTTTTTTAAAAAATTTATATATTTTTAGTTATCACAGTAATAGTTTTCTTATTTAAAAATAACTATAAGTATATTTTTCATCGTTTTTCTTGAATTATTTTCTGTAGGTACAAGAAACAATAAGATCAACAAGCAAAAAGCATTTATATACATACAATATTTATAAGGTAGTTAGCCATGATATAAACAGTATAAAGTATGAATGAATAAATATTTATATGGAAAATAAAAAAGCTTGAAAATTTTCAGCTTAAGTAGTATTGCAGGTTACAGAGATAGCACTTTGATAGTTATAAAATAGAGATATAGTTTCATTTAATTAATTATAAAAAAATGGTATATATACCCCATTTGATTTTATCTTATAAGCTTTTTAAAAAATAGAATTCAGTTATATGAAATTTAATTTTTTCAGAAATCAAAATAAGTGTTACGTAAGAAAAAATTAATAGAATTTTTTATATTTAACTTTATTGCATATAGCTTAGAATAAATAATTGTTTAAAGATTATTTATGACGTCTTTTTACACAATTTTCTATATGTTTTTCTGTTTTTTCATCGATTATAATCTCAAGTTCATCATTTTTCGGCTCTTTACCTGCAATTCTATGCTCAGCTAAGTTATTGTATCTCCTCGACGTTGATTTTTTGTTCTCCATTTTTTTGACTCTTGGTTTTACACATCGTATTTTATTTTTTCTTTTAATATCGGATTCAAAAAAATCGTCATCTTCAGATAATATATTTTTTCTGTTTTTTTCGGGAAGTATCTTTGCCGCTCTATTTTTTCCAATATTTTTGTTTTTATTTACATCAACACACCCTTTCGATATATCGTTGCCAATTTGATTGTTTAAATCCAAGTCAACTGCTCTCGATACAACATTATTTACCCTTAAAGTATCGTCTCTATAGCTATTAACGATGAATTTCGATGTTTTACTTACAAATTCTTTGCTCGATATCAAATTATTTGATATCTTATACTGCTCTTTGCCGTTGAATGTTGTTCCTTTTTCCTTCTTATTTTTGGTTCTATAATTTTCATTTTTTCTTCTAGGTTTTATTTCTGGTATATCACAAACCATATCATTCGATTCAGATAAAGTATTCTTAAATTCACCAATAAAAGTGGATTGCTCCTCGCTTTTAAGTATTTGACAATTTCTAAAAGGATCATTAAATATTTTTTGTTCCGTGGCACCCGGAGAACTATATATATTTTGATTTATACCTAAAGGTTCTATTTTAATGTCTTTTTTATATGATTCTCGCCTCAAAATATACTTGTTTCTGTAAACTTTTGGCTTTTCATAACAGTTTTTAATGTTAGCAGATGAATAAAAAAAATTTATTTTTAATTTATTGTTTAAAAATTTTTGATTCAAAACCTTGGAAATCTTGGTGTAGTAATCACGGACACATGATGAAAGAACAAAGGCTATTTCATCTACTTGAATTTTACACATTTCAAATGGAGATTCGTATTTTTCTGTCTCACGCAGCAAAGACCAGATTTCAAGTACATTACTAAAACTATAGTTCTCTTTTATCACTAATATTATTTCATTTTCATTTTCTCTGAAATTCTTATCAAAAATTGTGCTAGAATCATCAAAATTCAGTTTTGACAAATTAATCTTAACAATTTCTGAAATATCAGAATTTTCAAAAATCACATCTTCAGACATTTTTTTGTGAAATAAGTGAGAAATATATCTTGTGTAATCATAATAGAGCACAAAAACTATAGAAATTTTACTTTCTTTAATTTTTTCTGCCATGGCTCGATTCAAAAGGCGGCAAATCTCCTCGTGATCATATATATTCACTTCATTGAATTTGTATTTATAAAATCCGCTGATAATTTTATGGAATTCCATAAAAGTTCTTTTGTGTTGAATATTATGTGAATTTATCAGATACATTTGCTTGGTCAATAATGTTATAAACAATTCTTCGCATTTAATCATTTTGAAAAAAGAAATTGACGCCGGTTTTAATATTTTTGATGTGAAGGCTAGATCGGAACTGTATTTTTTAAAAATTTCAAGTGAAGTTAGATAGCGAGTATCAGAACAATCTAATAAATCATTATCTTTTATGAATTCTCTTTTTAATACGTTTATACGAGCATACATTTTTACAAGTAAATTCGTATTTTTTTTGTCACCCAAAAAGATTTCTTGGGCTATATAAAAGAAATATCGTAATGCAACATCAGCCGCATCTTGTATAGGTATGAAATTCGTCTTGGATTTACACCTATTCTCTATATATAAATCGAGTTCCGCTTTTGAATGCTTCATGTATTCATAAAGAGAAAATCTAAAATCCACTTCATCTGGCAAATTTAAACTACAATATGCGAATTCAACATGTTTTTTCTTTTGTTTCAACCTATTAAATTCCGCGCTTTTCAACTTAAACATGCAGTAGACACATACCAACAGCATAATACATAAGACGTAATATATCATTGGGTTCGGAATATAATAAGATTATAAAAAAAAATTCAAATAAAGTTGCATATTTTTAGGAAAATGTTTTTTTTTGTATGATAAATGTCAAATTTGATATATGCTATTATATGAATGAATTTCCCAAAAAAGAAGCAACGCAATTTAAATCTTTGGTAGCCAAAAATGGTCTGAAATGTAAAACTAAAATTCAAACAGATAAAAATATTAAAATATATTCTAATAGAATTATATAATAAACGTATATAAGATTGTATTTTCTCTGATTCACACATAAAAAGAATAAAGTATCTATAAACTATGAATAAACAATCCACTTTTCTCAATTCTGTGATATGTTACTATTACTGCATATTGTATTTAAATTAATATATCAAATAAATAAGATCTGAAAAATATTAAATACCAGATTTAATACAAACAATGCCTTTAAATATTATAAGTAAAGAAGCCAATATAAAATTCAAATCTAAGATACTAAAAGTTAAATTTTTATCTGAAACTTAACCAGATAAACAATTAAATATGATATTTACAAATGAATTTAAAATTCTTTTATTGTTCTTTAAAACATGCAATAGACATATTACATAGTTATACACAGAAATTTGTGCGTGAATATGACTATTATATTTGATTTGTTTAGATGCAATAAATTCACAATCTTAAAGACGCAAACGTATGTATATATTGTTCAAAATGAACACATTTGCGATAATCAAAAATATAACAAGTCGAAGTTAAATCCAAAAATCTCTATCATACCAATTTTTGCTATATTTAATTGATTTTGGTTTGCGAAATAAGCAAAGATGGTTCAGTTGAATAATATAGTGTATGGAAACAACAGAAAAACATTTTAAATATTTTCGGCGTCACAATTTTTTTGTACTTCCTGTGATTATGCGATATTAATCTTCTGTTTGGTGATTCCGATATGCTAGTTCTTGAAGAAAACCAGAAATTTTATTTTTTTTTGATTCATGTCAATTATTTCTATCAGTAAGTCAGATAAACCATACTCAATGCACTTTAACCTAGTCATTTTCTTTTTATTTAAATTTTAGGTATAAAAATTTCTGATAAATTGGTTGAAACTCTTATTTATTAAGCTAGAAAATATGGACATACAATTATCAAAATACAGTTTCTTTAATATTATGCAACAATAAGCGACTATATATAGAATACCAGATTTTTTGCTTTACTTCTTCTATATTAAATATATATTTGCCACTCATTTGTATATAGATTACATAAATAAGTATTATTGATATCCATGATATTTATAATGTTAGCTTTCATGAAAAAAAAGTAAAAAGGTTTATCAATCATTTTACCATAATGATCGTTTTAAAATTGATATTATTATCTTATATAAACATTTGTGGGGGGGGGGGGCGGCATTAGAAATTTAGTAGTACATAGTGCCTCTGTTATGAGAGAATATCATAATAAAATATTTTTTATGTTATAAAACAGCCTAAAACATTTACTCGGTACAATAATCATTTAACAACATTTCTATAAATAGGAAAATCGCACAAGTTTAAAATTCATTTATTAATCGAAAAAAACATGCACTAAAACTTTATTTCATGTTGCGCCTTTTTTATCTGATTATAAATATTATAGATTACAGGAACTATAATTTTTGCAATCACGAACATATAATTTTTATGAAATGTGAAGTAGGTTTTTATAAAATTGAAAATAGTTCATGTAAAGTTTACTATAATCAAATTAATTAAGAAAAATTGCTGCGTTTAATAATTTTATAATATTAAAAAAAAATGTATAATTTACATACCAAGAATTATTTTTTATTTTGTTTTAATTTTTAAGAATAATGTGCATAAATTGAAATAAAAACTTTTGAACCAAAAAAAACTTAAATTTATATATTTTAAAGACTAGCTTATGCATGCTTAGCATCTATAAAAATTATCTCATAATATTTCTTATTTAATATGACTACATGTGGTATCTAGACTATTAGACTGGTAGAATTGAGGTATTGGTAGATTTCAAAATACTTAAAAACCGAAATATACGGTATATGTTAAAACATACCAAAACTTTATAATATAGACGCTTTGTCCAATAAAACAGATACAGAAAGAATCTATTTAAGATATGAAATGTTAAAATGAGAAAGCATATATATTCCACATTTTTAGAAAAATAAATATATGATTATATATTTCTGAAGGTTTTTACACTAAGCTAATCGTTTGGATTTTCTTTTTTATACATTGAAAGCCAATAATATGTAATAAAATATATGAACATCTTTTTAAGAAGTATGATTGAATTGAAAATACAAAATATAAACTCTTGTTTATTTTTTTCGTAAATTTTTATAATAGATACGGTTATCTAACAATCTTTCGAATCTAAACACAACTTTATACATAAAACTTTGCAAAAATTCTTGCATATTAAAATAATAAACTACATTTATGTAATTTTCTATATATATCAAAGCGATTGTAAATATATGCTGTAAGATATGAAAGTACTTATACGATAAAAAAATTTTTTACAGAGTCATTTGTGTTTGCTTATGGGTAAGTCGACTTTATATGCATAAAATCAAATTGGAAATAAGCAAAAGGTTTTATGATTCATAAACCATTTACAAGTTCTATTTGTTATAAAAAAATGAAATTTAATTTTTTTAAAAAATAAGCATTTATAAATAGACGGCATAAAATGAATTGGCAAAATTATAATTTAGTCCGGTATTTTTTAACATTTTAAATATTTTTTTCGCACAAAATTACAGAAGATGTATGGCATTTTTAACCTACGATTTACTTTTTTGGTATAACATTGACTTTTAAACTTTTAATATTTAAATACATCAGTAAATCACTATAAAATTAAAAGCACATTTATAAGTCTTATGCGTAAACTACACATAGAATGGTGGGTTTTAAATATATTACATACGTGGCAATGATTGTCTGATGTAAATATTCGTAGCATGAGCATCAAATTGTAATTTGGCAGCGAATAGTTTATACACAGAAGCATAAATAGATGCTAATATGATATATAATGCCAACAGATGCAAAGAATACAGCCAACAATGTTAGGCCACCTAAAAAGAAAAAAGTTTCCCGTCTATATATATAGACACTTATGTTTCACTATAACAACTTGACTAGAATATTAAATTCAAGAACAAGTAAATGAGGTGATGTTGGCAGATGGGAATGTCGCCCCGCAGCCTAAACCAGATTCGCGTTATCAATACGTTTTTATTTTTGTAGCGATAGTTACGTGACATAAACATTATATCTAAAATTTATAGGTTAGGATAAAATACAGCACTGTTTACTTTAACAAATAAAAAAAAAAGCGTAATGCAATATTCATCTAGTTTTAGCAGAAAATTTTACTGCACCCAGAAATAACACATAAATAAACTACTCTAATAAATGAATATCGAAATTTTCGTATTTTGTAAATATAACGCTTTAAATGTAATTTTAATATGAAAATGTTGTTTAATAGTTCGTTAAGATTTATTCGTAACATTTTTATTTGAAAAAAACCTTAAAAATTTATTGTGTACATTTCTCCTGTGTCTTTTAATCTTTATTGAAATAAAAAAACCAAGTAACAGATATAATAAGATAAATATATAAAAAATCCATCTTCTATTCTTTAAAAAAAAATTTTAATCAACACAAAGTATACATTCTAAGTCGATGATTCACAAATACTAATAGATAAACTATTTTCTACACTATAACTGCTTTTTAATGCTATTTTTTGCAAATAAATCATATATTTAGGTTACAAAATTAAAAGCAAGCCAAAAAATACAGAGCCATAATCTCTATTCCTAGCTTAAATTTATTTTTAATTCAGAATATCTATAGTGCAACGGAATATACGAAAACTAAAAATTTTCTATCAAACATCTTTATATCGATAATAAAAATATATTTGGATTTATTTTTTTGATAATATACCCATTTGATCATACCTTTGTAACATAAAGTGTATATCTTTATGTTTTTTGGAAAACAATATATGTTATTATAAATTTTATATGAGCTAAAAAACATTGAGCAATTACATTAGATTAAAAAAAGGTATAGGTCCTACTGGTAAGCAAAAAAAAGCCGATTCGGTATATATTAATATCTAATAACATTTAAAAACAATAAAACAACAATATATAACATAATGAAGCCCCACTCAATAAATTTATCTTCTATATTTTCTATGAACTATAAAAATTGACATCACTTATATATTAAGATAGAAAAGAAAAAAAAACGTATCAGAGCAAAATTTTCATACCTTTTTATTCCCTGCATAAGTAAAATACAAAGTTTTTTCGAAGTTTCGGCGATACAATAAAAAATAACATTTTTTTATATGAATTTTAAATAGGAATTTATATGTAAATGGATGATATATATAGGTTCATTCTATTGTGTTAAATTCTATTTTTTTGGATTTTTGTTACAAGTATTATATCACCCATTATAGAAAAAAGCATTTATTATAACCGAGTCAGAATTTACAATAAACAGCAAAAAAAGTTATAAGATTTATTACGATTCATACTGGATGTTGACGAAAAATTTCAGCTTCTGTGGATGTAAAATGCAGATTATATAAAATTACAATGAATCCAATGAATTTTACCAGTAAATTTTTATTCTCAATATTGCAACCTCAAAAAAAAATATAAAATAAACGTTTTTAACACTATCATTTACTTTACACGTGGATTTAATAACAAGTTAATATTTTAAGAATTCCTTTATATCCCAATTGCATCAAAAACATACTCTAGCATCAATTATCGTGTCATATAGTAAAATCGTGTGTAATTTACACCATTTAAACCCATTTACCCGCTTTTTTAGTAGCTTAGTTCATACATGATTAATAAATTCGCTGCAGCAAGTTAAAATAATACTATTATAATTGCAGAAACAGTAAAAAAACACTTTCATTATAGATGTGCATCTTTAATGTATTTAAATATATAAAATACGCTTATACATGGTAAAAATTAGACTTAAGGGTAGTGAAAACTGATTTAAGTGTGTTTTTATACATTATATTACAGCTCCAATGCTATCGCATTAAGAAATAATGTATAATTTTAAAATCTCCAAATATGAAGTCTATAAAAATAAGATTATTATCATAAATACTTAAAATTTCAGTGATTAGATTCTGAATCTCAAAATTTTAACTCAAATATATTTTTTTTTTCCATTTTACACATTAAACAACAAAAAATAGGTTCTTTTTGTAATTAAATTTTGATTATATGCTATTCATAAAATATCTGGCATTTTTTGCGCATATACATGTATTTTTTAAATTCCAAAAAAATTTTTTAGTACATTTAATATATTATTACAGCATAGACTTTTTTCTGAAACATACATGATGTGTTTCAGGAAATTTTAATATATAAAGTTAAATTCTTATTGTATATTCTTATTATCGGAATAAATATTTTGGGAAAATTGGTCTATGTATTCCAGAGAGTCTATATAAACTATACTTTATCATCACTTATGTTTCTGAAATACCTTTTTTTATATGATTTATAACATCCTTATATATATAAAAATAAATAACGGAAATAATATTTCTGAGAATTTCAGCTTCTCTTGTCATATTTTTTTGCAACACATTTTTTTTATAAAAATATTTATTTTGCAGTTGAATTCTTTTATCTATATTCAAATCACCATTTTAGGTGACTTACAATTGTTTAAATTTATACAAGTAAAAAATACATCCGTGTTATATGATATAATATTGTTTTTTTATTTTTTTACAATTATAGATGTATGAATTGATTTTTAAATATTATAGCTACAAAGGATATTCGTACGACAATTTTGTGCGTTGTATTCCAACATTATTTTAAACGCGAAATTGTGTTTTCAACGTAGCTTCTAACCTATATAAGAATACTTACTATAGTTTTTACTGTTTTTAATGCATCAAACAATAAGCAACTCTAGTACATACTTTAACTTAAGCTCACAGAAGATTGAATCTTCTATCAAATTATGGATTCAGATAATTTAGATGATGGTATATCTATGTATTACAGATCTTATTCATACAATCTATAAATCTGTATATTTTTCTATGTTCGTTATAGATATAAGCCTTTTTAGATTGAAATATATATCATATTTAACTAATTACGCAGATATTTAAAACAAAAAAAATGAATACTAATTTTATCTTGAATCATACGCCAATGTGCTAAGATGTTTGTTCATTGACACAAAAAAACACTCTAGATCATTTTAAAAATTGATTTTATATTGAATTTTGTATGATATGTTTACAAAAAATAAATTAAATAGCGTAAGAATATTATAATTGTCAAGGGCTATCAATAAAAATACATTTATACAGACTACATGAATCTAAAAATGATCTAAAAATCAAATCGTAACGAACAACCACAAAACATAGACGGGGTTAGAGTGTATTTGTAAAGCTGAATGTATCATAAAAAATACATTGTAACATGGTTTTTACAAAATTACTATAAAAAGGCATTGGCTTCTTTACTTATACGTTTACATATGGAATTATATGGTAAAATTGGATTAAGGAAATAAAATTAAAGGCGAGAAATAAATATAATCACTAAAATCTATAATCTTTTTGTCTTCGGTTAAATTGATAATATTTTCTATATTTTTTTTATCTACCATATTGTATTCTTATAATATCCCACTAAAATTATCTACTTCGAGAAAATTGAAATAATTTTCTTGTCTTAATTTACTGTCGCAAATATATTAAAGCTTTTTTTTGATTTACAAAAAAAATCAGCTCGTTTATCTGCGTTATTTTTTTACACCTTGCCCGGAAATTCATAAATATTCCAATATTTTTAGAAAATTCGTATATAATTACTAATAAAACGTAAAAAAAGAATAAGGTATGTATTTTGGTTTCTACAAATTCAAGAGATAATAGATTTTCTTTACTTATTTTAATATACCTTGCATAATGATTGCAGCTAAATTTCCGTTTATGTTATTCGGGTCCTGTAAAACCAGCACCTTTGGGTTTTATTTGATTATAATAGCCATTTTTATAGAATTAAAGACATTTAGGTATTTAGCGAAGTGAGGATAAAGACCATTATGAACTTTTATGTACCACGGAAACGGTTAAAATAAAGAACTAAATAAAATTATTGTTTCTAATTTACATTTTTTTTTTATAAAACGATTATTTACAATTTAAAAGGCACTTTTTTAATATATTGGCGAGATTCTAATTATTTTATTACGATAGAAACTAAAGTAAATAGTGCATAAATAAACAATTTAGGCAGAGTCATATTCAATCTAATGTTTTTTTTTGCTGAAAGTACTAATATTTGTTGATTTTATTTCGAATTGCATTTTTTTCTGTAAAAATGATAAGAAATATCTCATTCAAATTTTAGAGATTCTTTCTTAATCTAAGATCAGAAAAAAAGCTCATAAGTATTCTTGTATTAATTTTAGACTATTTAAGATTATGCCAAAATTTTTCACAGTAACTTTATATAATACTAATATAATAAGCCCAATATTTTTTCAAAAAAAAACCCATTCTGTGAACGTAAAAAAATCAGAAAATATTTAAAATTTTTAAATTGTTGCCTCTAAAACATATCTGCTGATATCATCTTTGCGTTTGATTGATATATTCATATAATAAGAATAGCAGTAAAATTATAAATAAGAAAAAATATTAAATTTCAACGTATTTATATGCTATTTTGCAATTCCTCAACCATTTATAAATTTCTAGATTAGAATTAAATATAATCTTATACGAATAGTGCTTATTGTAATAAATGGATGTAAATTAGGTACCCTTCTAACATTTTTATCATAAAAAATACAAGAATATATTTTCTATAATTGAGCCAACATCTTTATCGTATTTAATAGATATTGTCAAATTTTTTTAACGTGTAAACATTGGATGTTATACATTTTTTATAAATAGTTGTAAGACGCTTGCTGCATTATAAAATACGACGATATTTAAATAAGTACAGAAAGATAAATTCTATTATAAAATATCTTAAAGTCACTCATTGTATTATTTTATCTGATTATACTATTTTTATAAGAAGTACATTTATAGAACTAATGACATTCGAAAACATTTTTTTTTCAGTGAAATATTTACTGTGTTTATCTATAACCACGCATGTTTCCTATAATCAGTTTTTAAGAAATCCTGTATAGGCAAATAATATTCGTTTACATGGTGTTATCGTTTTCATAGTTATTCTACAATTTAAAATATAAAATTATGCACATTCTTTTTATAAAGTAATTTATTTTCATTTTAGAGACAATAAGAGTTTTCAGTTATATCATGTTATTTATAATTGAAGCAATCGATTTACTATATACTAAAAACTAAAAATTTGAAAATTATAATTTAACAAAAAGGAAAAACAGCTATATTTTTTTATGGCGCTTAAATTAGTCACTTAAGTAAATGAATGAATAAATAGAAACAAAAAAAGAAACGAAAAAAGAAAATATAAATATACAGCCTTTAGATAACTAATTTAGGCATTTTTATATAAATTAATTATTAAAATAAAATTCAGTTGATAAAATCTCTTAAACGTGAATTTTTAAATGAGAAAATATATTTTTATAAGTATTTTAACTTTATACTAAGTAAAAAGGTTTATCATATGAATCTTTTTTTCTTGTTTTGTGTAATTTTTATCCTCACTACACCTTATTTTCGAGCATAATTAATGGAAGATTTTCCGTTGTTTTTTTATTTGAATATATACCGAAATTAAGTTTTATCCCAAAATTTAATTAGAAAAAGAAAATATTTTATTTTAGTTTACTATTACATGCAAACTTTAGCTGTATTTTTCTTCTGTATACACGTGATTAGTTTACCATGCGCGTATCCTGATCATGCCTTTAGTTACTCATATAAAGTTAATAGGCAATTTTTATGACTTATAAATTCATTGGGTTTTTTTTCGTAAAATAATTTGGAGAAACACCTATATTACTTGAAAAACTGCCTAGAATTTTGTATTATTTTGTGATTATGTCCTATCACAGTAAATTATGCGTTATATCGTAGATCAGATGAATATAAATGTATATTAACAATAGTTAGAATACTCTAATGTCATATCCAGATGATATTTAAACCTCCATAATATAGATTATCCATATTTTCAGCATAAATTCAGATTAACGCAATCACATCATCTTTTTATCAAATAAAAATTTGTATAATTATTACAGACAAAAATACTTTATTCAAAGCGAAAGCTATTTACATTATAAAAACGTCTTTTATTCATTTTAGAAATTTTCTATATGAATATTCGTGGCTTTTGTTTGTCAGATGCACACTCGTATCAAATCGTTCAAATGCTATGTAAACAGTTTGCCCTCAGTACATATGTCAAGTTGAATAGAGAATTTGTCAACATAGGAACTGAAAGTGTTTTCTACTTTCGGTGCTCGTATATTATAGTGCCATGACCACACACACCTATAAATTACTTTCTGAATAAAACTGGCTTCATGTCAATATTCGGGTCTATTTTTTGGCGTACTAAACTCTAAGCCACTAATTTTTTAGGATTTTTATTATGGTCTATGCTGCGCTTTCTAGTTTAAACAATACGCCCCTTTCTGGTATTTCTTGTATTGTAACTACAAATGAAAATTTTTTTATGATATATTTATTCTGGTATTTACTTGATAAAATATTTTTTTATACAAAATTCTACCGTCTTAATATGTATAATTTGATTTATCATAAAAAATCAATTCATCTAATTAATCTATAATGAAGACTTAAGACCATTTACTTTGTTTCTATTAAAATCATGAAAAGCCCATTTTAACATACTAACCTAGTTTTCAAACATTTATTATGGTTCATTGCAGTATGATAATAGTTGCTTACCAAAAAAAATCATTTTTGACATCAAGAAAGAAAGCAGAGAAATCGATGTCCGAATAGACAAATATTTATATGATAAATACAAAATATGCGTGTTTTGTGTTACCTGAAATGTCAAACCTCCGCATACACTTATTTTAAATAGATTAAAAGCATAAAATCATTATCAAGAATTATAGAACATTTTTTTATATTCAAAAAAAGATAAAACTATCGTTTATGTAATTTATATACAAAAGATATCATTAATACAATTTTATAAATACAACATTACCCATGATAAAAACAAAATTCATGATAAATCAATGTTACTATCGCGTACTTGAATAAAATAAATGGATTATAATATATTTATATATTAATCTCTAGCACTCTTATTTATTAGTTTATTTTTGTATGAAAATACATCCAAAAAATTTTTTTTTGGGGTCATTTGTAATTAATATTATTACTGTCTATTTTTTTAAAATTTTAAGTGATAAATAATAATCCATCAAAAACTTTTATTCCCTCATTAACTACATGTTGCTCGATTTGAACGTTTCGATAGGTAACTACCATCTAATTCTAATTTTAGTTACGCTAACTATTTCTTATTATTCTGTTTTCAATTTAATTATTTGGTTTGATATTACAAATATTTATGGATGGTGATTACAATAGAGTAGATGGAAATGCCATCTATTATAAACAAATTTCTGATTTGATATTACTTTTTTATATTAATACATATAAAGTTATGTCAAAAATGTGCATTTAATTTTTATTGTGCTAATTTAATTTTTTAATTTAAATGATGATATATGCATGCAGGTAAACACTAAATCGATCTTTTTTATAAAAACGTTTTTTTTCGCCATCCCTATTTCTATTTTACCAATCATTTGTTTATGAAATAAAAAATCGTTACTCTCTAAAAAAAAATGTTTCAGTCACTATTAATGTTTTTTTCAGGCTATTAGACCTTATTTTTTGTCATTTTCATATTTGACGATACCAAATATATATTAATTTTACGTTCTAGATATAAATAAAAATTTTATAAGGTTGCGTTAAGATATATGTTGTACCAGCTGTAAATATAAAATTAAATTAAAAGCCTTGCAAAATGAATGCGAGATCTACTCCAATTGAGGCTGTAAAAATCCATAAATTTATACAATAATGACACTTAAAGAGAAAAATAAATTGTTATATACTAGTTTTTTCATGAAAATCACAAACAATACAATGGTATAATATGCTCCACTCTTTTAAGCCTCGAAAAATATATGCGGGATCTACTCTAATCGAGGCTTCAAAAATCCATAAATTTAAAAAAGCATGACAATTAAAGAGAAAAATAAATTGAGATATAGTAGTTGTTCTGTAAAAGCGGAAGCAATGCAATGATAGAATAGTTTCAAATATTTTAAGTCTGTTAAATGCATCATTATCACGAATAATAAATTAGACAAATTTAATTATATTTTCTATCAAGAAAAATTATATTTCTAAAACCAGTATTGATATGATTACTTTTTGAAATAATACCACCTACAAATTTGATATTATATTTGGTTGTAGTGGTTCTGAATAGCCTATTTAATAACATCAAAATATTTTATAAATCGTATTTCGGTGCTTTAACAGAAATAATGCACTTTTGTCATATTTTAAACTTTGAAAAATATGATCGGCTTGTTGAGGGTAAAACAATTGCTGAAACACGATTTATAATACCACATCTTAATATCAAAAAAATGCATTTCCGAAGCATCATTAGATACCAGCAACTTTATATATTTTACTTGTAAATTAAAAACATACAAGATTAAATATCTAAAATATAAAACACGATATTATAAAATATTTTATGTTTAATCATTTTAAATCAATATTAATCAGTTACATTGCCGAAAAAGTTAATCTTTTATGGTTTGAAACATTTTTAATTTTCTGTTATGGACGATATAAAATAGCCAAATATTACATTTGTATACACATCATAAAAATATGACTAAATATGAAGGATTAACGTCAAAAAATATAAGGTTTTGCAAATTCAACATAATATCGTAAATTAGAGGTTTTTTATAAAGGCCCAAACTAGAGCTGATGTGTCAGTTGGAAAAGTTTTGTTACTAAGAAATTAGGATAACATAAAATTGAGAAGTTTATGATTTTAAATGTAAATTTATATAAAATATAATTCTGCGGTCGATTTATAATATTTAATGCATCCTTAAGTTTTCGTTTTTTTATTACCAAAGTTTTTTGTCTTATTGTATGCGAGGAAAGGGAGTTTTTTACGTAGTAGATTCTTACCAGCAATCAAAATTTAACAACACGTCAAATCAACATAAATTTTATAAAAGAGCTTCAAAAAGGCTTTAGGGTTGCATAAAATGCGATAATAGAAATAAAAAATATCAATGTAAGTAAATATAAATTAAGTGTATGTAATAATAAAACAGTACCAAAATATTTAGAATTCTAAATTTCATTTAAACGCAAATAATGGACACCAGAAAAAAATAATTTTGTGATTGAAATTTATAAAATCCATTAATCTAGTTTTTTTTTGTTTTGGGATTTTAAACATAATTAAAATAAAAATATACAAATGCCGGTTTTTAATTTGTACATTGCGTATCTTTTCCAATTAATATGATGGCTTTTTAATTATTGCTTGTATAATTCATATACCTATAGTTATAACCATTGTAGTTATAGTTTATATTTTTAAAGCCACTGATCAAATAAGTTATAATACAGAAGTATTATATTATATATTTATGTAATGCGAAAATAATCTCATTTTCATTTATTATTCTAAATTGAATTTAGTATTTCACATTTTTGTGGATTCATTCTATTCATGATGTATATAACTAAGTAAATCTAATATTCATTTTTTTTCAAAAGTATACATCGCACCAGATCTGTTTTTATCTAATGATTTTTTTGGAAGAATGCAAGCTAGAAAGATAAATGTTATATTACTATATTATGATTACGTCATATATTCATATTATAAACGTGTTAAAAAAATATATGTACGTTCTAAAATCATAAGATATAGTTTTCTATATTAAAAATAACTATTATTATATGCTTTCGTAATTTTTCGTAAATAATTTTTTGTACATACGAGAAACACCAAAGATAAACAACTATAAAATATTTTAATTCATACAATATTTAAAAGGTATTTAGCCATTATAAAACTAGTTTAAAGTATGAATAAATATATATAAAAAACATAAAAATCTTACATATTTTTCACTTAAAAAAAATTGCAATTTACATGGATATTATATTGATAGTTATAAAAAATAAACATAGTTCGATTAAATTATTCTATTGATTTTCGAATGTGGTATATATGTCTCCTTTTATTTTAATTATGAAA
The DNA here is from genome assembly GCF_057557595.1 of Rhyacophila brunnea. Taxonomy (NCBI): domain Eukaryota; kingdom Metazoa; phylum Arthropoda; class Insecta; order Trichoptera; family Rhyacophilidae; genus Rhyacophila; species Rhyacophila brunnea. The sequence continues at coordinate 168,963 of NW_028233344.1, forward strand.
CTTCTAAAAACGTTAAGTTTACACTTTATGGAATTTCATACTTAATATAAGTCGATATCAGTGCTACGCAAGATAAAATTTTAATCCTTTTTTGTATTTTTATTTATTTATATGGTATGTCACATAAAATCCATAAAAAACTATTTGTCGTCTTTTTATAATATTTTCTTTTAGTTTTTATATCGATAAAATCTCAGTTTCATCATTTTTAGGCTCTTTACTTGAAATTTCTCATTCAGCTTGGTTATTATCTCTCCTTGAAGTTGATTTTTTGTTCTCCATTTTTTTGACTCTTGGTTTTACACAACGCATTCTATTTTTCTTTTTATAATCGGATGCAAAAAAATCGTCTTCTTCAGATAATATTTTTTTTCTGTTTTTTTCGAGAAGTACCTTTGCCGCTCTATTTTTTCCAATATTTTTGTTTTGTGTTACATCAACACATTTTTTCGATTCATCGTTGCCAATTTAGTTGTTAATGTCCGTGTCAACTGCTCTCGATAAATTATTTTCTATACCTAAAGTATCATATCGATAGCCACCAACTATAAATGTGGATGGTTTACACACAAAATATTTTTTCGATTCAATATTATTTGAGTATTTTTTATATTCTTTGCCCATAAAATTTGTTGCTTCTTCCTTCTTATTTTTGGTTCGCCAATTTTCATCTTTTCTTCTTGGTTTGATTTCTGGCATATCACAAACCATAATATTCGATTCAATTGAAGTATCCTTAAATTCACTAATAAAATTAGATCGCTCCTTGCTATTAGTTATTTGACAATTTCTAATAGGTTCATTATATATTTTTTGTTCTGTTGCACCCGGAGAACTAATAATATTTCGATTTATACCTAAAGGTTCTATTTTCATGTCTTTAATATATGGTTCTCGCTCATATATATATTTTTTTCTGTAATCTTTTAGCTTTTCATAACAGTTTTTAATGTTGGCTGATGAATAAAAAAATTTGAGCTTTAATTTATTGCTTAAAAATTCTTGATTTAAAACTTTAGAAAGCTTGGTGTAGTAAATACGAACCCATGATGAAAGAACAAAGGCTATTTCATCTATACGAATTTTACTTATTTCAAATGGGGATTCGTATTTTCTAGTCTCACCCAGCAAAGACCAAATTTCAAGTACATCGCTAAAACTATAGTTCTCTTTTACCACCAATGTAATCTCATTTATATTTTCTTCAAGATTTTTATCAAAACATGTAAGAGAATCATCAAAAATCAGTTTTGACAAATTATTCTTAACTGCTTCTAAAATATCAGAAGTTTCAAAAATCTTATCTTCAGACATTTTGTTGTAAAATAAGTGAGAAATATATCTTGTGTAATCATAATATAGAAATAGAACTTTAGAAGTTTTACTTTCTTTTTTTTTTCCTGTAATGGCTCGATTCAAAAAGCGGCAAATCTCTTCGTGAATATATATATCCACTTCATTTAATTTGTACGATAAAAATCCGCAAATAATTTTTTGGAATTCTCCAAAAGTCATTTTGTTTTGAATATAATGTGAATTATGCAGATACATTTTCTTTATTAATAATGTTTTAAACGATTCTTCGCACTTAATCATTTTGAAAAAAGAAATTGACGCGGGTTTTAATATTTTTGATGAGAAGGCTGGATTGAGACTGTTTTTTCTAAAATTTTAAGTGAAGATAAATAGCTAGTATCAGTACAATATAATAAATCATTATCTTTTATGGATTCCTTTTTTAATGAGTATATAGAAGCATAGATTTTTATAAGTGTAGTAATGTTTTTTTCGTCGCCCTCAAGGTTCGCGTTAGCTATATAAATTATATATCTCATTGCAACATCCGTTTTACACGTATTGGTATGAATTTAGTCTTGGATTTAAAGCCATTCGCTATATAATAATCCAGTTCCGCTTTTGAATGCTTAATGTATTTAAGAATAGAAAATCTAAAATCCACTTCATCTGGAATATGAAAACTACAATATGCGAATTCAACATGTTTTTTATAATTTTAAGACCTATTAAATTGTATGTTTTTCAACTTAAACATGCAGTAGACACATACCAACAGCATAATGCATAAGACGTAATATATCATTGGGTACGGAATATAATAAGATTTTATACAAAAAATTGCAGTAAAGTAGCCATTTTTAGGCAAATGTTTTTTTTTGCATGATAAATGTCAAATTTGATATATGCTATTATATGATCGAATTTCCCAAAAAAGAAGCACCACAATTCAATTTTTTGGTAGCCACAAATGGTTTGAAATGTAAAACTAAAATTCAAACTCATAAAAAATATAAAAAGATATTCTTATATAATTAGATTATCAATGTATAAATTATTTTATTTGCTCAGGTTCATACATAAAAAGAATAAATATATCCTTAATCTGTAAATAAACAATCTACTTTTAGCAATGCTGTGATATGATACTATTGCTGATTATTTCATCTAAATTGATATATCAAAAAAATAAAGTTTGTAAAATATTAGATACCTGATTAAATACAAACAATGCCTTTAAAATAATTATAAAAAAGCCAATATAAAATATAAATCTAAGATACTATAATTTTTTTATTATCCTAAACTTAATCAGAGTTACAGTAAATATGATGATTACAAATCATTTAAAATTCTTTTATTGTGTTACAAGGCAAATATAAATTATTCAATGAACATATAACATAGTTATACACAGTTTTTTGTGCAAGAATATACTTTTTATGATTGATTCGTTTAGATGCAATATATTCACAATGTTCTATTCTTTCAAAAAAAAATGTATGTAAAAATCACAAAATTTACATTCTTACGTTGATTCTTCATAAATATCAATAAGTAAATCATATACCTACACTTTAACTGCTTTATAATACGATTACTAACGATTAAATTACAAATTTAGGTATTATAATTTAAAGCAAGCCACAAATATTTATTCATATGCCTAATTATTCTCCGCTTAAAACCTTTTCAATGCAAAGATCTTTAGAGCGAAATTGATCACTAAAAAAAAACGGAAAATTTTTTAGTGCATTGTTATACTATTTATAAAATTATATATGGATTTATTCTTTTGATATTAAACCCATGGGATCATACAGGGGTATCATGCAGTGTATATTTTTATACTATTTAATTACATAAATATCAGTAAGAATCTTTAGATGATGGAATTTCAAACACAGGACACTTAAAATCAATTATAAAAAAATGAATATTTAACCTGTAGGCAAAATCAAGCTAATGAGGTAAAAGTTGTCATCTAAATATAAAGATACACAGTAAGGTATATATTTAGGCATTCTAAGCCACACTAAGTAAAAGTTTCCTTTAAAATTCTCTTTAAACTAATAAAGTATAAATCGCGTTTACATTCAAATAAAAGTCACCAAACACATCCAAAAAAATATCAATTCTTTTTTATTAATAGCATACGTAAAATAATTGGTTTTGTAAACGTTTCCACATTACAATATAAAATTACTTATATTGATGCGTAATGTAAATAGGATTCAGATGCGATAAGATCATATATATAGATTCAATCATATTTGTTGAATTCTTTTTTTTTTGATTTTTGTTACAAGTATATTAATACGCATTCAAGGAACATGCATTTATTATAAAGAGCCAGAAAACACAATAAACAGAAAAATAGGTTGCATGATTTATTACGATTTATACTCCCATGAAAAGCAATAATTTTTAGAATATGTGTGTGTAAAACCCAGATTAAATATAATATAAAAAAAATAATATTTCATTTGCATCTAAAGCTTTTTTCTCTATATATTTTTGCAAATTGGTAATTAAATTGCAATTCAACGCTTTTATTACAATATAGTACTTCCACACGTGAATTTGTAAGCAATTTAATTGTTATGAAACACTATTAAATCCTAATTGCATCAATTATATGCCCTCAACATTAGTACTGGTGAGATATTTAATTATAGAATATATTTTATACGATCTAAATACTATTTACGCTATTGACCAGATTTTGCTCAAATAGCATAGGTAATACATGATTATGAAATTCACAGCAGCTAATTAAAAAAATACCAATATTGAATTCAAGAAATAGTCAGACAAATTTTATATAATTATTATGCAGATTTTAAATTTATTAAAAATAAATGTACGCTGATACTAGGTTTAATGTGAACTATACGGAGACAAAAAACCGTTCAAGATCAGTTTTTTTATATTGAATATTACAGGTAAAAAAACATACCTTCAAGATTTTCACAAAGAATTTGAAATATTTATAAATAAAGTTTAAAAAACCAGAAATATATCCACAAATATTTCAAATCACTACTCGCTGAACACTGTTCATAATTCTATAAATCAAAAATTTTCTTTTACATTTTTATAGGATAAAACTGCTTTATATTCAGTTCGTATTTAAGATAAATTTTTTATTGTATGGTATTAACATAACTTCCAGCATTTTTAGCACATAGATATATATTTTTCGAATTCCCCAAAATAAAAGGGTTTTCATGATTTAAAGAATATATGGTATTATTTTTATATTTTAAAAATTTCTTGCTGCACAGAATTTTTTCTGAAACATACAGGATGTGTTTCAGGAAATTAAAATGAATACAGTTAAATATTTAATAGCCTATTTTCAACATTGAAATAATAATTTTAGGAATATTAGTCTTTCTATTTCAGAATGTCTATATAAATTTTTATACATCAAAACTTATGTTTCTGAAATCTTTTTTTTATATGTTCCTTTTTATATGATTTTTCAACATCTTTTTATATATATAAATTTAACAGAAATTATGATTCTGAGATTATCTGCATCTCTTGTCATATTTTTTTGCAGCACATTCCTTTTATAAAAATATTTATTTTGCAGTTTAATGCATTTATCTATATTCAAAAAACCATTTTGGTAGACTTACGTCAATTTAAATTTATTCAAGCTAAAAATACATCCATGTTATATGAAAAAATTATGATTTAATCATTATATTACAATAATAAATGTATTTCATTGAATTTTTATATTTTAACCACAAAATATAATCGCATAACAATTTCGTGCGTTGTATTTCAACGGAATTTTAGTCGCAAACCTGTGTTTTGTACGTAGCTTTGAACCTCTATAAGAATATGTACTATAACTTTTATTATGTTCAATGCATCGCAAAATATGCAACTCTAGCACATACTTTACTTAAGCTCACAGTAGATTAGAACTACTATCAAATTTTGGATGCCGATAATCTAGGTGATAATATAATTATGAGTCACAATTCTTATGAATACAATTTATAAATCTATATATTTTTCTATGTTTTTTTACTAATATAATAGAGATTTAAAATTGTATAATGAACTATATTTATCTAATTAATTATGCAAAATCTTTATTGGAAACAATCAAAAAAATACAAATTTTTTCTCAATTATACGCCAATGTGCTTTTATGTGCGTCAATAGACAACAAAAAACGCTCTAGATCATTTTAAAAATTGATTTTATAATGAATTATGGATAATATATCTATAAAAAATGAATTAAATAGCATAATAATTAATTATTGATCAACGCTATAAATACAAAAACATTTTTACAGACTACATGAATCCAAAAATGTTTAAAAAAAAATAGCGAACATCACAAACATGAGAAGAGGTTTGAGTGTATTCGTGTAATAAATAAAACATAAATAATAAATTTCATCAAGGTTTTTAGTAAATATCTATAAAAACGCATTTCTTAGGGCACAATACGTTTAAATATGCAATTATATGGTATAATTGGATTTAGGAAAAAAATTAATCCAGAAAGAAATATAAATGCTAAAATGGATAAACTTAAACTCTTCGTTCGAATTGATCAAATTTTTTTACTATTAGTTTTATTTACCATATTGTATTCTTATAAGTTCGCACTTAAAATATCTACTTTAAGACTATTAAAAATTTTATTGTCTTGACTAAATATTAGAAAATGAATTTAAGATTTTTTTAAGATTTACAAAAAAAAACCAGTTACATTGCGTTATTACTCTAACACCTTTCCCGAAAAATTCATAAATATTCCAATATTTTGTAAGCAATCTTATATTTTTAATGGTATACCAGTAAAGAAAAAGAACGCGAAATGTATATTGGTTTCTATAATTTAAATGGCAAAAGATTTATTTTACATATTTGAATATGCCATGCTTATATTTTGCAGATCAATTTCCGTTTATGTTATTCAAGTCCTTTAAAACCAGTACCTTTATTTTATTTGATTACAATTGACATTTTTATAGGATTAAAAATGTTGGGGTGTTAGGCGAGTGAGGATAATTACTATTACGACACTTGATGCACCACGAAAAATAATGGAATTTAGGATAATAAATTATTCGAAGAAAAAAACCTCTTTTTTATATAAAACCAATATTGACTACCTAAAAAGCACATATTTTATATATTTGCAAGATTCTAATTCTAATTATTTTATTACGATAGAAACAAAAAAAAAATAGTATAAATCATTTCTTTGGACATAAAAATATCTAATCTAACGTCGTTTTTTACTCTGAATAATACATTTTGTATGTTTCATTTCGTATTGCAATTTATTCTGTAAAAATTACAAGAAATTTCCAATTTAAATTTTAGAGATCTTTTCGCAATCTAGGATCTTTAATGCAGCGCATAAGTATTCTTTCTTTGTTTTGAAACTTCCCAAGATTATGCTAAAAATATTAGTATAGCAAGTTTATATAAATACTAATATAATTTGCTCTGGTTTTTTTCAAGATAAATAACCCTTTTCTGGGAACGTATAGGATTCGAAAAATACAAAATATAGTTAGTTTTGCCTTGAAAATATATCAGCATATATTTTTTTGCGTTTGATTGTTATATTAGTATAATAAGCGACACAGTTAACATTATAAATAAAAAAAATATATTTCAACGTATTTATAATCTATTCTACAATTCCAGACCATTTAAAAATTTAAAGAGGTAATTTTTTTGATATTCTAAAAAATGCATTATTAAATAAATTAGGTACTCTTTCAACAATTTATTTAAAAATACATGATAATATTTTCTATAATTGAGCCAACATCTTTATCGTATTTTTCAGATATTTTCATATTTTTTTAACAAGAAACAGATTGGATATTTAACATTTATCAATATTTAGTCATAAGTTGCTTGCTGCATTATGAAACACCGACGATGTTTAAATAAGTACATAAAGATCAATTATATTATTGAATATCTCAAATTCACTCTTTAAATTATTTTATCGAATTTTAATATTTTGATAAGAAGCATGCCATAGAACTAATTACATATCGAAAACCTTGCTTTTTTTTTATTAGTGATATATTTACTGTGTTTATATATAATCAACGTAAGTTTCCTGCAATTAGTTTTTAAAAAATCTATAATGGGCTAATATTATCCGTTTACATATTGTAATTGTTTACCCCCAGTCATTCTACCATTTAAAATATAAAATTATGCAGATTTTTAAATTAAGTTATTCCTCTTTAAATAACAACGAAAATAAAGGTTTTACAGCCATATAAGGCTATTTTAAATTGGATTAAGCGATTTAATATATATTAAAAGATAAAAATTCAAAAATAGAAATTAAACAAAAAAAGAAAAACTGCTGTATTTTTAAATTGCAAAATAATTAGTCACACAAATAAATAAATGAATAGAAAAATAGAAGAAAAAAATATAATCGAAAGCATTATGTATAGAATATAGGTATTTTTTTATAATTTATTATGAAATAAACATTTAGTTGATAAAATCCCCAAAAAGTGAATTTTTTAATGATAGCATATTCTTATGAGGATATAAATTTCATACTAAGTATAAAGGTTTATCATATGAATCTTTTATATATGTTTTGTGCAATTTTTTCCTCATTACCTCCTTCATTTTCGAGTATAATTAATAAAAAGTGTTCCGGTGTTTTTGCATTTGAATTGATACCTAAATCAGGTTTAAACCCTTAATTTAATTATAATTAGAAAATGATAAATTTTTTTGTTTACTTTTACATGCAAACTTTAGCTCTATTTTTCTTCTGTATTGACGTGATTAGTTTATCATGCGCGTATACTGATTCATGCCTTAAGTCAGCCATATTTGAGTGTTAAATCATATTTAAGACTTATAAATTTAATGGGGGTTTTTTCGTATTATAAATTGGGTATGTACCTTTATTAAACGATATACTGCCTAGAATTTTATATATTTTGTGATTATATCCTATCAAAGTAAATTGTGCGATATATCGTATTATACGGATTTACATGTATATTAAATATGGCTAGAATACTATAATGTCATATCGTATGATTTTTAATCATCCATATTATATATTATGCATATTGGGAGCATAAATTCTGATGGACGCAATCACTTCTTATTTTTAATGATAGAATTTTGTCTTTACTTTACAAACTATATCACTATATTCAAAGCGTTAGCTATTTACATTATAAACACGTATATAATTTCTTTTTAGAAATTTTCTATATGAGTATTAGTAGCTTTTGCATATCAAATCGTTCAAATACTATGTAACCAGTTTTTGTTATGTTTATATGTCTTGTTGTATTTATTAGTTATCAACATGTGAACTGAAAGTGTTTTCCACTTTAGGAGCTCTATATTATTGCCACGACCACAATAAACCTTGATATAACAATGCACAATTCTAGCTTCCTGACAATATTTGAGTATATATTTTCACGCAATCAACATCAAGCCACTTTTTTATATGATTTTTAGCCATGCTATGGTTTTGCTTTCTAGTTTTTACAGTACGCCGTTTCTGGTATTCATTTTTTTCTAACTACAATGATTAATTTTTATATGATATGTTTTTTAATATTTTCACTTGATTTTACATTCTTTTATTTACATAATTTTACGGTCTTTATTTTATAATTTAATTTTTACGTTTAAAATCATAGCGTCTTATTAACCATAAATGAAGACATAAGACCATTGTAATTTTTACATTTTATCCTAAATAAGCACTTTATATATACATACCTAACGTTCAAAAATTTAGTATGATTCATTGCAGTATTAATTATTGTTCCTTGCAAGAAAATTTATTTTCGACTTCAAGAAAGACAGCATAGACATTTATTACAATAATAAATACAATATATGTAAGTTTTGTGTTACCGAAAGAGTTAAACCCATGCAGTTACCTATTTTAAAGGTATATATAGCATAAAATCATTACCAAAAATCAGAGAACTTTTTTTTTCATTCAAAAAGTGATAAAAATCACATTTATCCTTTTTTTTATTAAAAATATCATTAAAAATATTTTATATATGCAAAGTCATACCCATAAAAAAACAAAAAATATTATAAATACATGTTACTATCGCGTACTTGAATAAAATATATAGATTTCAATTTAGTATTATTGTAAGCCCTAGCATTTCCTATTTAAATGTATAATTTCTGAGAAAATACATCCTTAAAATATATTTTTGGGTCATTTGTTATAGATATTATTACTTTCTATTCTAATAAAATTTTAGGGAATGAAATATGATCCATATCAAAAATATATTCCCTCATTAACTACATGTTGCTCGATATGAGTGTTTCGACAGGTAACTATCATCTTATTCTAATTATAGTCACGCTAATTATAGCTTATTATATAGTTTATATTTAATTATTTAGGTTCGAAATAATATATTTTTAGGGGTGATTTTAATACAGTACAGGAAATGCCATCTATTATAAACAAATTCCTGATTTGATAATATATTTTTTTATGTCAATACATATAAAGTACTGTCAAAAGTCAGCATTTAATTTTTTTTTTATGCTAATTTCATTTTATAATTTAAATGTTCATCCAGGTTTGAAAGTAAACACTAAATCGATCTTTTGTGCAAAAACCTTTTTAATCGCTATTCATATTTCTATTTTTCAATCAGTTGTTTTTGAAATTATGAATCTTTAAAGTGTAAAAAAAGATGTTTATGTCTAAATATATGTTTTTTTCTTACTAAAAGACCTTTTTATATTATTTTTATATTTGACGAACCAAATTCATTTCAATTTTACGTTCTAGATTATAAAAAAAATTTGATAAGTTTGCGTTAAGATATATGTGTAATCAGCTGTGCATATATCGTGGCATTTTAGCCAACCAGAATATATGCGGGATCTACTCCAAATGAAGCTGTAAAATTAAATAAATTTATTTAATAATAGCACTTAAGAAGAAATTTTTTATTTAAATATAGTAGTTGTTTTAGAAAAGCGAAAACCATACAATGATATAATATATACCACTATTTTTGACCGGTTAAATGCATCACTGTCACGCTGAATATAATCCAATCTAGTATTCAAAAATCAATAAATTTATTCTATAATAGCACTTAAAGAAATATATAAAATTTGAATAAATTAGTTGCTCTAAAAAAGCGGAAACCATACAATGTTATAATATTTTCCACCATGGTAGGCCGGTAAATGCATTATTATCACGAATAGTATATAAAACAAATGAAAATATTTTCTAGCAAGAAAAATATATTTTAAAAATCAGTATTTATATGATTAATTTGAGAAATAAATACACCTACAAATTTTGATAAGTTATTTGGTTGTAGTGAATTCTGAATAGCCTATTTTAAAACATGAAAATATTTTATTAATCGTATTTTATGGGCTTAAAACAACAATAATGAACTTTTTACGTATTTTAAAATTTTGAAAAATATGTTCGGCTTTATGAGGGTGAAACAATTGCTGAAACACGATTTATAATACCACATCTTAATATCAAAAAAATACGTTTCCGAAGCATCATTAGATACCAGCAACTTTATATATTTTACTTGTAAATTAAAAACATACAAATATAAATATCTAAAATATAAAACACGATATTATAAAATATTTTTTGTTCACTCATTGTAAAATCAATATTACTAAGTGCCATTGCCGAAAAAGTTAACCCTATGGTTTTAAAAATATCTCTAAATATACAAGAAAAACGTCAAAACATATAAGGTTTTGTAAATCAAACACCTATTCGTGCTTGTAGAGGTTATTTTAAAGGTCTTAACTAGAGCTGATGTGTCAGTGGGGTAAGTTTCGTTACTAAGAAATCGGAAAAACATAAAATAAAAAAGTTTTTGCTGTATCATGTAAATGATACCAAAAATAATATTCTGCAGTGGATTTGAAATACTTACTGCACATTTAATTTGGCTTGATTGAATTACCGAAGTTTTTTGTCTTTTTTTGCGTAGAAGATTACAGCCGTAATCAAAATTAGACAACACGTCAAATATTAATAAATATAAAAAGAGCTTTGAAGGCTTTAGGGTTGCATAAAATGCGATAATATAAATAAAAAAAAATATAAATGTAAGTAAATATAATTTAAGTATATGGCATAATAAAACGTTACCAATTTATAAAGAATTCTAAATTATATTAAAACACAAATGAAAGTCACCGGAAAAAAAAACGTTCATTATTATAATTTATAAAATCCAATAAACCGGTTCTTTTTGTTTTGGGGTTATTGAACATGAATAAAATAAAAATATAAAACTCCGTTTTAGATTTGTACATTGCGTATCCGTTCCAATAGATATGTAGGCTTTTTATTTAAACTTATATAATTCATATACCTCTAGTCATAATTATTGCAGTTACAATTTATATTTTAGAAGCCACTGATAAAATTGGTTGTAATAAAGAAGTATTATACATATATTTATGTAATGCAAAATTAATCTCACATTAATATGTACTTTATTTTGGTACATAAAATCGTATTTTCAGGGTTATATTTCTTCATGATATAAATTTAACTTAAGCACGGTTGATATTTTTTTCTTCCAAAGTCATATCGTACCAGATCTGTTTTTTTATCCAATGATTTTTTTGAAGAATGCAAGCTAGAATGATAAATTTATTATTTCCTTATAATATTTTGTATATATATTCATGTTATAATTTTTTAAAAAAATGTATGCACTTTTATGAATCATAGTAATGTTTTCCTAAAAATAAAACTATAATTATATGATTCTGTCGTTTTTCTTGAATGATTTTCTGTACTTTACAGATAACAATAGGATCCGAAAAAATAAAGTATTTAAATTCTTACAATATTATCAATGTATTTAGCCATGATATATACAGTTTAAAGTTATAAGAAATAATTATAAAACACTAAAAAGGCAGAAAAATTTACTTATATAGTAGTATTGCAATTTACAGAGAAGCATACTTTTATTTATAAAATATAAAAAAAAATTGTTTGAATTTAATCTTCAAATGTGGTTTAAAAGTTTCTCTACGATTTTTTCTATGTATTCTACAAAAAATAGAGTCAAGTTTATATAGTTGCTTGTTAAAGAATACGATATAAGTGTTACGTAAGATAAAATTAATAGAATTATTTATATTTTTTTTATAAAAATCAAAAAGTTTTTATATTTAACTTTATTGCATATAGCTTAGAATAAATAATTGTTGAAAGACTATTTATGACGTCTTTTTACACAATTTTCTATATGTTTTTCTGTTTTTTCATCGATTATAATCTCAAGTTCAGTATTTTTCGGCTCTTTACTTGCAATTCTTCGCTCAGCTAAGTTATTATATCTCCTCGAGGTTGATTTTTTGTTCTCCATTTTTTTGACTCTTGGTTTTACACATCGTATTTTATTTTTCTTTTGATATCGGATTCAAAAAAATCGTCTGCTTCAGATAATATATTTTTTCTGTTTTTTTCGGGAAGTATCTTCTCCGCTCTATTTTTTTCAATATTTTTGATTTTATTTACATCAACACACCTTTTCGATTCATCGTTGCCAATTTGATTGTTTATATCCAAGTCAACTGCTCTCGATACATAATTTTCTACCTCTAATGTATCTTCTCGATAGCCACCAACTATAAATGTGGATGGTTTACCTACAAAATATTTTTTTGATTGAATATTATTTGAGTATTTTTTATACTCTTTGCCCATCTTAGTTGTTCCTTCTTGCTTCTTATTTTTGGTTCTATAATTTCCATCTTTTCTTCTAGGTTTGATTTCTGGTATATCACAAACCATATCATTCGATTCAGAAAGAGTATTCTTAAATTTACCAATAAAATTGGATCGCTCCTCGCTCTTAGTTACATTAAAATTTCTAAAAGGCTCATCCAATATTTTTTGTTCTGTGGCACTCGGTTTGCTATATTTATTTTGATTTATGCCTAAGGGTTCTATTTTCATGTCTTTGTTGTAGGGTTCACGATGAAAAATATATTTTTTTCTGTGAAGTATTGGCTTTTCATAACAGTTTTTAATGTTGGCAGATGAATAAAAAAATTTTAGTTTTATATTATTGCTTAAAAATTCTTGATTTAAAACTTTGGAAAGCTTGGTGTAGTAATTACGAACCCATGATGAAAGAACAACCGCTATTTCATCCAAATGAATTTCACTTATTTCAAATGTAGATTCGTATTTTTCATTCTCACGCAACAAAGACCAGATTTCAAGTACATCGCTAAAACTATAGTTCTCTTTTACCACTAAAATGATTTTATTTTCATTTTCTCTAAAATTTTTATCAAAAATTGTAAGGGAATCATCAAAATTCAGTTTTGACAAACTATTCTTAACTGCTTCTAAAATATCAGAAGTCTTAAAAATCTTATCATCAGACATTTTTTTGTGAAATAAGTGAGAAATATATCTTGTGTAATCATAATAAAGCACAAAAAATTTGGAAATTTTACTTTCTTTGATTTTTTCTGCAATGGCACAATTCAAAAAGCGGCAAATCTTCTCGTGATCATATATATCCACTTCATTTATATCGTATTCTACACTTCCGCCTATAATTTCCTGGAGATAACTAAAAGTTCTTTTGTTTTGCATATAATGTGCATTTACTGCATACATTTTTTGGATAAAAGATGTTTTAAACGATTCTTCGGACTTCATCATTTTGAAAAAAAGAAATTGACGCCGGTTTTAATATTTTATTTGTAAAGGCGAGATCGGAACTGTATTTTTTAAAAATTTCAAGTGAAGTTAGAGAGCGAGTATCAGAACAATCCAATAAATTTTTATCTTTTATGAATTCCTTTTTTAATATGTTCATACGAGCATACAATTTTATAAGTGTATTAATGTTCTTTTCGTCACCCTTAAAGCTTGCGTAAGCTATATAAAAGAAATAACTTAGTGCAACATCGGTTTTATCACATATGGGTATGCATTTAGTTTTGGATTTACAGCTATTCGCTATATAATAATCCAGTTCCGCTTTTGAATGCTTCATGTATTTAATAAGAGAAAATCTAAAATCCACTTCATCTGGTATATAAAAACTACAATATGCGAATTCAACTTGTATTTTCATATGATTCGGCCTAAAAAATTCTGCGCTTGCCAACTTAAACATGCAGTAGACACATACCAACAGCATAATACATAAGACGTAATATATCATTGGGTACGAATATAATAAGATTATATAAAAAAATTCAAATAAAGTTGCATGCATTTAGGAAAATGTTTTTTTGTATGACAGATGTCAAATTTGATGTATGCTATTATTTGATCATTTCCCAAAAAAGAAGCCACGCAATTTTAATTTTTGGTAGCCAAATATGGTCTGAATTGTAAAACTAAAATTCAAACACATAAAAAATAATAAAAGATATTCTTATATAATTAGATAATCAATGTATAGATTATTTTGTTTGCTCGGTTCATACATAAAAAGAATAAATGTAATTATAAACATTGAATAAACAATCTAATGTTATATGCTGTTATTGTTCATTTTGCTGAGTATTTCATTAAAATGATATCTAAAATAAACAAAATTTATAAATGATTAAATACCAGATTTAATACAAAAAATTTTTTAACATGTTATTATTAAAAAAGCCAATATAAAATATAAATCTAAGATACTATAGCGTATTCTTTATATCTTTTACTTAATTTGATAAACAGTTTAATATAAGATGATGATTGTTAATCATTTTAAAATTCTTTTATTGAATAATTAAAAGCAAATATAAAACATTCAATAGACATATGTCATAGATATACACAGTTAAGTACGCAAGAATATGATGTTATATGATTGATTCGTTTAGATAATATAAAATTCACAATGTTAAAGCCGCGAAAATATGTACATATTGAACAAGCAAGCTTATTCCATCAATAAAGTTGCATAATTATATAATATTTTTATGCGTGATATAGAATATACACAATTGCATTATAACATACTAAATCAGGTCAAAGTTCAATGAAAATCTTTATCCTACCAATTTTTGCTAAATTTACTTGCCTTTTGGTTTGTAAAATAAGCATGAATAATTCAGTTGAATCATATAGTGTATGAAAAAAACAGAAATAAATTCTTAAATTTTATAAGCGTCACCCGTATTTGCTGTATTAAATGCGTAAAGATGTTGGAAATTTCCCATCTAATGATTTCTAATGCCAGTGCTTGAAGAGAACCAGAATCATGTTTTGTTTAATTTATATTCAGGTCAAATATTGTAATCACTTATTTAGACACACCATACTATATGCTTTTATACTAGTTATTTTCTTGTAATTTTCATTATAGATGATAAAATTTATAAAAAATCAGATTAAATTCTTACCTAGCAAGCCAGAAAATAAAAGTCATAAAAATTTAAAAAATTTACATTAAGATTTTTTAACAATAAGCGACTATATGAATATCTGAATTTTTTGCTTGCGTCTTCTATATAACGATATCCATTTGCCTATCAATTTACATCTAGATGTCATAAATACGGATCATCGATATCCATGACTTTTTAATGTTCATTTTAAACTGAAAGAATAAGTAAATTATTTTTCATAATTAATGATTTTTGAATGAAATTTTATATTTATTAATAATTCAAGGAATATTGGCACTAGAAATTTAGTTGTTTTTAGGGCCTGTATTAATAGAAGAATATCAAATGTTTGAATATTTTTATGCTATAAAACGGCCTAAAATATTTATTTAGCACAAATATCATTTTAAACAACATAAATTAAAATAGAAATATAACATAACTTAAAAATTCATACGATAATTTAAAAAAACGTACTAACATTCGATTTCATGTTAAGACTTTTTTATATAATATATAACGATAATATTACGGTAACTATAATTTTTAGACTCAAAAATACTTAATTTATCGAAATTCATAGTCTTTTTTTTTAAATTTAAACTAGTTTGTGCAAAACTACTATTTCCATGTAAATTTAAAAAAAAACTTACTCATAATTAAATTCGTTGACTTAAAAAATAATGTATGAATTTATATGAATGTGAATTATTTGTTCGTATCTTATAATAATAAGATGCATAGTCGAATTAACTACATTTAATAAACACGAACTAGTAAGTATACAAATGTTGCATTTATTTAAGTAAAATTATATTTTAAAGATTAACTTTTGTA
The DNA here is from genome assembly GCF_057557595.1 of Rhyacophila brunnea. Lineage (NCBI taxonomy): Eukaryota > Metazoa > Arthropoda > Insecta > Trichoptera > Rhyacophilidae > Rhyacophila > Rhyacophila brunnea. The sequence goes on from NW_028233344.1 coordinate 185,504, forward strand.
TGCTTAGCATCTATAAATATTTAATCATAATATTTCTAATTTAATATGATAAAATATTTGAATCTAGAATGGTAAAATTAAAATATTGGTAGATTTCAAATACTTTAAAACTGAAATTCATTTTTTTGGTATAATTATAATGATATTATGCATAAATCGACGCTATGTATAAAAAAATTCAGAGATTATTATTTTATATAATGGAACTTCAAAATGTGAAAGCACGTATATTATACATTTTTAGAAAATAAATATATGATTTATATTTCTTAAGGTATTTACACTAATTTTATCGTTTATATTTTCTTTTTTATGCAATGAACGCCGATATGTTGTAATGAATATATCATCTGCTTCTGTAGAAGTAAAACATGTTCGAAACTCAAAATTAAGTTCTTTGTTGTTTTTTTTTTGTAAATTGTTGTAATAGATGCCTTTTTTTAACAATATCTTATAACATACCACAATTTTTTCTAAAAAGCTTCGCAATAATTCTTTCCTTACAAATTAAGAAACTACATTTATTCAATTTTCTATTTATTTCATAGTGAAAGTAAATAAATGGTGCAAGTGCTGACTGTACAAATACACAAAAAAAAATTATTTTAAAACCTTAATTTGTGTTTTATATGTATAAGTCGACTTTATACACATTTCTATGAATTTGAAATAACCAAAAGGTTGTTAGATTAATGGCGCATTTTTAAGTTCTATTTGCTATAAAAAATATAATTAAATTTGCTAAAAAAAATAAGGTTAATAAATATTGAGTACATCATGAATTGGCATGATAAAATCTTATTCTAGTATTTTTAAACATGTTTAAATATTTTTTTTTCGTATAAAATTAGAGAAGATTCTATATTTTTTATAATCCAAAATTCGTATATATAGATCAAATTAAAAAAAAAGACACCATTTGCACTAAAAAAATTTCTTTATAATAGCAAAAAACTGCAGAAAAAGAACGCCAATTGTGATTTGAAATAACACAAAATTCAAATACATAACAAATTACTCGTAAACTATGGTATTACGAGAAAATAAATATATATATCATTTTAAAAATAATTGTGACGCCTTGATTAGAGAAGATACGAAGAGAAAAGTATTGAAAGAATAGAACTGAAAAGTAAAATAAAATTTTTCTCATTACAAAAAAATTAAAATCTATTATAGTTTGCAGAGAAACTTCAAATTATTGTATCTAAAATAATAGATAAAAAAATTTACATTAAAAAAAAGTGAAGATACAAATCTCGTCATCGCCATTAACCTTTATTACGCTTAAGCAAATATAACACCATAACATACGAAATCTTTATCCAAGAAAAATTACGATTGTATGGAACGACAATATCAGCTTTTTAAAATATTTCAAGGCTATGAGGATAGTAAATTGTAATTCAATGCGTTTATTTGTTTTAAAAACAGGCTGAAGTTAATAAAAACTTTACAAAATGATTTTTGGTATTTGTAACTTACGATGTAATTTTTATGTTAAAATAAAATTTTTATCTCTTTATGTGAAGGTTCCAGAACTACACTACTAAGATTAAAAACAAATTTATTAGTATTATGTGTAAATTGAACGGAATAAGATAGGTTTTATTTAATATCACACAAGTAGGGATAGTTTTGTGCTGCATTCTTTTTGTGCTAGAAGCTTTAGATTTATGTTTAAAGCTTCGAACCGTTAATACGCTAGAACATTGATATATACTTTTCTGATATGTATTGCTGATTACATGCAAAGTATACAATTTTAGGCCAACTAAAAGAAAAGAAGGTACAAGTTCTTGAAAATATACGCTTTTTTGGCGCTACAAAAACTTGACTAGATTATTATATTTAAATCAAGTAATCAGACCTTATTTTACTGATGGATATGTCGCCATGCAGCTGTAATGTATTCGCGTTTTCAATAAAGTTATATTTTATTTGCGATAGTTACGTGACGTAATCATCCGATCTATAATTTTTAATTGGTAAAATGAGACCAGTTTTCATTTCTACGAAATAAATAAATAAATCATACAAGTAACGCAAAAATTGCCTAAATCTAACACAGAAAATTCTATTCCACCCATAACCCGCATATAAATACCACATACATAATAAAGTGATATGAAATCTTCCTATTTTGAACACCTTCTAATATAGAAGTAATTTACACGCTACATATTTTTTTTAATTCTTCGTTAAGATTTTCTGTCTAAATTTTCGTATGAAAATATGCATCTTAAATTGAAATTCATACCTTTATATCTGAACAAACATCTTTTTTTCTTTGCTATAAATATACAAAAATGAAGTGACAAGCATTTCTGTACTATTATATTAAAACTAACACCTTCTATTCTTGCAAAAATGTTAAGGATAAACACAAAATAAACATTTTAACGGCAAAAATTCGTAAATAACAATATAGAAAAAATATATATACTATTAACTGTGGTTATACGATTTCTTACGAATGATCCGAATTTAAGTATATATTCAAAGCAAGCCAAAAATAAAACACATTTTCTCAATTATGCCCGGCAAAAAATTTTATTGGCGCAGAAGAACTTTATAATATATATAATTATTTATATTTCTTCAATTGATATTCCACCATAAAAATATACAGTGGCATGATTTAGTGCCTATTTTATGAGTTAAACTTTGCGCAATATTAACACAAATGTTTTAATGATGGGACTCAAATATTTTGAGCACATAAAAAAATTACAAAATATTTATGGTTCATACTTGTAAGAAAAGACGCAACATAGGTACATATTCATATGTATAACAATCATACACAGTAAAATATCTATACATTCAATCATTTCAAGCCTCAATAAGTAGCATTTTTACACCTAATAATCTTTATACAAAAAAATAAGACATCACTCTAAATTCTGTTAAAAAGTCACAAAAAAACAAATCAAAACTAAATTTTAGTCCTTTATAGTTTTAAGCATGTGTAAAATAAAAAGTTTATTTAATGTGACGCATTAGAATAAATAATAATATGTATTTATACATATTTAAATTAGGAATTCATTTATGAATATATATTTTATATTATTCGTTATTTTTAGTTAAATTTTTTTTTGGACTTTTGTTGCAAGTACTATATTTTCTATTGCAGAAAAACGCATTCTTTATAACCAAGCTAGTTTATAAAATGTACAGCAAAAATATTTTATTGATTTAATACGCTTTATATTGGCATGATAGCGATATTTTTTTTCGAATCTGTGCGTGTAAAACCATGATGCATAAAATAAAACAGCTTATCCAATAAAATTAGCAGACAATGTCAAATCCCAATATGCTGTAACATACGAGATAAAAATATAATTTAATAATTATAACACAAATAAATACTTTTACATGTGAATTTTCTAACAATTTAATATTTTAGTTACTCTTTATATTCAAATCATATTAATTATACACTTTAGAATCTATAATTTATGAAATATCCTAGCAACTTGTATTTTATACCTTTTAAACGTTTATTACCTATTTAACGTACTTTTTTTCCCAAAACTAAAGTTATGCATATTTATAAAATTCACAGGAGCTAGTGCAAAAAATAGTATAACTGAAATCCACAATTAGTATAATAAAACTAAACATGATATAGGTAAGCATTATTAATTTGTTTAAATTTAAAAAGAGCGTTCTTACCTTTGTATAAATGTGGACTATACAGAGGCAAAAACCGACTCACAACGAGTTTTTATACATTAAAATTTACAGCTATAACATTGTAGCCTTATGATATTCCCGTAGAAGTGTATGCATTTGCACATATGAAGTCTAAAAAGACGCATAAATATATCCAGAAATATTACAATAATCTAATCGTTTAACTCCGATTTATAAATCCTGATAATAGAATTTTTCGTTTTTTTTTTAGCGTTATAAACTTCATTTTTTTGTTCCACTATAGGTAAAAATTTCATTGTATGGTATAGACGAAACATCTGACATTTTCTCTTTTATTAATACGAAATATATATAATATTTTCTTTTTTATTTTTCTTGAAGTGAAGACTTTTTTCTAAAACAAACAGGATATGTTTCAGGAAATATAAATTTAAGGAGGTAAATATTGTACTCTATATTTTTTAAATTGGAACAAATGTTATAGATTTGGTCATTCTTTTTTTTGAGATTTATGAAAAGGTATTATATATCAAATGATATTTTTCGGAAATAATTTTTTTTACGTTCCTTTGTATCATTTTTAGTTGCTCTTATTTATTTGTAAATTGATAACGGAAAAATATTTTTGAGTTTATCTGCATCGCCTTAGATATTTTGACGGCGATTAAACTTTTGTAAAAATATTTTTTTTTGCTGTTGAACGCTTTTATGTATATTTAAATCACCATCTTACGGGAATACAGAACAATTTAAATTAATGGAAACTAAAAATTTGTCTGTATTATATAATAAATTCCAATAAAATTTACCTTGTTTACATAAAAAATGCATTATATTGTGTTTGTAGCATTCAACTACAAAAAAGATTCGTATAACAATTTGTGCCTTGTTATCAACAAATTTTTAGCCGCAAACTTGTGTTTACAACATAGCTTCTGATATTTAAAGGACAAGTATTTAATCCTTTTATATAAGCAACAACAGCACCTACTTTTATTTGACCTCACAAATAATTGTATTTTCTAAAAAATACAGGATGCATAAGCTAGGTGATAGATAGCTGAATTCAATAAAGAATAAATGAATACATAATAATAAACTAAAATTTTCGTTGTATGCTTAAGGCATAAAAAACTCTTTAGATTGTAAAAAGAAACATGTGTATTAAATTATGCAAAAGATTTTTAGAAACAGAAAATCCATGAAATAAACATTTTTTTATATGATACACCATTGAGCTTTGATATATAAATTGGGACAAAAGTAATTTTCTTTATTATTTTATAAACAGATTTTGTTTTGAATTTCGTATGATATGTTCATAAACAGATTTTGTTTTGAATTTCGTATGATATGTCTATAAACAATTAATTAAATAGCGTAAGAGTATTATAATTTATAACGCATGTGATAGAAAAACATCTATACTAGCTAAGTGACACCAAAGATATCTAAAAATGCAATCATATAGGTTAACACAAAACATAAGACAGCTTTTTTTGATGTAATTGTAAAATACATGGAACATAAAAATAAATCTTAATAAAGGTTTTAAAAACTAAGACATAAAATCCGTAAAAGCTTACGAAATTAAACCATAACATTTTAAGCTATATGAGTTCATTGAATTGTGATTAAAAGAATGTAAGGCGAAAAAAAAAGATAACCACTAAATAGAAAAATCTTAATATCTTAGTTTTAAGTGATTAAATTTTTTAGTATTACTTTATCTGCCATATTATTTGTATAAAATCGTATTGAAATCAATTACTTCGTCGAAATAGCTAGAATTTTCATGTCTTGATTTATCATCAACAAATATATTATAGCTTTTTTGATTTTTTTTTAACCAACCCCGAAAAATTCACAATTCATACATCTTCTTTTATTATAAAAGAACTCGTTTGTTAAAATTTTTTACAAGCAAAAAAATAAAAATTCATTTAAGATTACAATATGAGTTTGTATTTTGGTTCTAATTATTCAAAAGATAATGGATTTGCTTAAAAAAGTTAAATTTTATCCAAATAAATTTTGCTGATGAATATTCGTTTATATTATTTGGGTCTTTAAAAACTAGTATTTTTATCATTGATATCAATAGACATTTTTATAGAATATATAATATTCAGTTGAGAAGCGATTGAAGTATCAAGACTGTTATGAGAATTTGTTTTTACCGCAGGCAAAGGGATATTTAAACCTACAATATTTTCTATAATTAAAGCTATTATTTACAATCGCTGAGCACATATAGAATGTTTTGGGGTATTTATAATTTTACTTTCTTTTACTACGATAGAAACCAAATTAAACATCAGATATATTATTTATTTACAATAAATAATTATCAAGCTAATGTTTTTTTTTGTCTATAAAAAATAGTGTTGTTTATTATTTATCGCATTGTAATTTTTTAAAAAAACAAGAGAATATCTAGTTAAAATTTTAATAGTCAAAACTAAATCCAGAATTTTTAAAAAAACATATAAGTTTTCTTTTATTATTTTTTATTTCTCACGATTGTGCCACAATTTTAGTAAAGAAAACTTCCTATAAATACTAATATAATAAATCCAATTTATTTTTCAAGATAAATAGCCCACGTCATGAACGTATAGAAATCGTAAAGATTAAAATTTATCCGTTTTGTAATAAAAATGTAGTCACTAGATAATTATTCTGTATTAGATTTAAATTAATTTTCATAATAAAGCGACACTAGTAACAGTTAAAAAAGGTAAAGATACTTTATTTAGTAATATTTATATGCTTTTTTGACATTACACGACCCCAGACTTGTTTCTAGAATAATTTTTTATATTTTAACAGTAAATGCTTTTTGAAATAACGGATGTATGTAAGATATCATTTCACAATTTAATTAAAAAAATACAAGAAAAATTATTCTAAAATTGAGGCAACATTTTTGTTGTATTTTGCAGATATTTTCCTATTTTTTATTCCAATATACAATCTGATGTTTTACATCTATCCATATTTCATCATAAGTTGCTTAGTTCTTTATTAAATACAGCCATATTTATATATGTATAAAAAGAAATATTGTATTACAAAAATTGCAGTTCTTATCATTTTATTTTTTTTATAATATGTAATATTCATAGAACTAGTGACGGAAGAAATGGTTTTAATTGAATTTTAAAAGGATGTATGCAACGTAAATATCAAGAAGAAACGCAAGTTTCTTACAATCAGTTTTTTATGTTATCCGAAAATAAACTAATATTTTTCGTCTACACGGAGGTACAGTTTTCTCAAAGTAATCACACCTTATAGAATAAAAATTTTTGCCTTTATTTTTCTAAAGTTATTCTCATTTAATTCCAGAGATAATAATAAAATTAAAGCTATATCAGGCTATTTTAAATCTAATAAATATTTTAAAGCTTAAAAAACCAAAGATAAAAAGTACAACAAAAAAAAACAGCTGATTTTTTTATGGAGTATAGCTTGCCACTTAAGTAAATGAATCAATTAAAAGCTACATAGAAAAAAAAACTATTATCAAGAGCCTTATGGTAAGATACTTACGACAATTAAAAATAAAGGTTTTTACATGAAAAAACATCTAGTAGATTAAATTCATTTTTATAAAGATTTATACTAAAAATAAGTATAAACGTTAACCGTATCAATCCTTTTTCCAAGTTTTTCTATATCTTTTATATATTGCCTGTTTTATTTTCTTATATAATTAAAAAAAAAGTTTACAAGGTCTTTTTATGCAATTATATCCTAAAATTTGGTTATAAACCTAAACCTGATTTGGATAAGAACCTTTTTATAAATAAGTACTATTACATGCAAAATTTAGCAAAATTTTGTTTTGCACTGACGTGATTAATTTACCATGAGCGTATCCCCATATATGCCTTTATTCATGCATTTAAATATATGGAACCATTCATAAGACTATAAATTCAATGGGTTTTGACGGTATCATAGTTTGGGTATGTACTTATATAACTCGAAAAAACATAAAAAATTTCATTATTTTTGATTATATATTATCACCGTTAATAATGCGATTTATTGCACTTTAATATATTTTTCATGTATATTAAAACAATTCAAATGCTCTAATGAAATATAAAGATGATCTCATTTCATATATAGCATTCACATTATCAATATCTTCTGCATATTTTTGGCTTATCGCATTCATGTCTTCTTTTTATAGAATATAAATTACAATTTTTTATACATTTTTTCACTATATTTAAGGTGAATTGCAACTTTACATTATAAACTGTTTACTTTTTTTTTGGAAGTTTGCGTATTTCTATCAGTGACTTTTGCTTATCTGATGCCCCCTCGCATCAGATTCTTTAAATAACATGTAGCCAGTATGATCTCGTAGAATATTTCCGGTTTAATGTGGTGTATTCCAACGTAAGTAGATACTGTTTCTCTTACTTTGGTGCTCTTATATTATAGCGCAATGTCCACACTACACCGACCTATATACTTAAAGACTGAAGAAGAATTCATGTAAATTCTCTAGTCTATTAAAGCTATTTATAACAACAAGAAGCCATCTTTCTAGACTTTTCAGAAACTTTTTTGGTTTTCTTTTTTAGTTTTAACAATCCTCCCATTTTCTGGTTTTTCTTGTTTGCGAACTACAAATTCAAAATTTATTTCAAATATATTTTTTCATATATTAACTTGATTTAAGTTACTTAATTTACATAATTTCACCGTACGAATGTTAACTATTTTATTTTTCGTTTTTAAACCATAGCATCATATGCACCTAAAATTAATACATATGTATATTTACGTTGTTTTCCATATAATCTAGATATTTATTTTTTTTAATCAATTAAACTAGTTAAAAAATATTTAATATGGTTAGTTGCAGTATTGATAATAGCTCCTTACCAAAAAAAAATATATTTTTGACTTAAAGAAAGCACATCGCAGCCATTTATGTTGATATAGATAGTATTTTATGTATAAATTTATCATAAGTATGTTTTTCGTGGTCCAAAAGGGTTAAAAAATTGCATATACCTATTTTAAAGGGACTAAGAAACATATAGTCATTATCAAAAAATTTTGGTGTATTTTTTACGATTCAAAAAGAATAAAGATTATCGGTTATATATTTTATTTTAATTTTATGTATGATTAAATCCATGATATGTACAATAAAAAGAACACGCAAAAAAACAAATTTGGTCATAAAACAAGGCACTAATACATATTAAAATAATATTTTTATATGTAGTTACCTCTTATACTTTCCCTTTGCTATGCCAATTTTGTATAAAAAGTAATCCAAATAATGTATTTTACGCGTTACTTGTAATGAATATTATTACTTTCTATTTTTATTGACTTTACGGAATTTATAAAGATACATTAACAATTAATTTCCCCCCCACTAAATATAGCTTTGCGTATTTATAGTGTTGAGATAAGTAACTGCGATCTTAATTTATTTTTAGGTACGCTGATTATATTTTTTATTCTGTTGAGTATGTACACATTTAAAATCGATTTTTAGAATATTTTTTTTGGCAACGTTACATCATAAATTTTTTATTATTATTGAGTGAATTTTATTCGCATTTATTATACACAAGATTATTAATTTTATACTATTTTTCAAATTTATAGGATCTAATTAAAATTATTTTATAATTAAACATAATGCTTAAATCTTTTTTGTGTGTTAATACATATAAGGTTTTACGAAAAAGTCACATTAAAAAGTTCTTTACTGTGCTTATTCTAAAATATGCTTTCATACACGATCCTTTTAATAAATTTTGCAGCAGAATGATTTTTTATTATAATTTTCTTTTCGCTCTTATTTTTTTTTAAATCAAATATGGCTGCTCTGAAAAAATGTTGTTGTCATTATAGCTGTTTTTTATTTTTGCTTTTAAATTTTGTTATATCATTTTCATATTTTAGAATGCTTAATAAGTTTTAATGGAATGTTTTAGATTTAAATTAAAATTTGGTAGGGTTGCGTTAATATATATGTTGTATAGACTATTCATAAAAAGTTTTAATGTAAGCCTTGCAAAAAAACATGGAGGAACTACTTTAATCGAGGCTTCGACAATTCATAAATTCGTACAATAGTGACAATAAGAAAAAATAATTATTATAATATACATATGTTCGAGAAAGCGGAAACTATATAATATTATAATATATTCTACTATGTTAGGCCGGTTAAATTTATCTTTAACATAAGTAGTACATTAAAAATAAAAATAATTCTTAGCAAAAAAAATTGTACTATGAAAAGCCAGTATTTATATGATTACTTAGAGGGATATGCCTCATATCATAATTTCTTTTTATATTTCGTTATAGCTTATTTGGAATAGCCTATTTGGTAACAGCAAAATATTATATACATCGTATTTCGAGGTCTTAAAAAAAATGACCTTTCTTCGTACATTTATACTTAGAAAAATATATGTGGGCATTAAAAAGTCGTACAGCTGCAGAAAACGCTCTATATACCCCATTTTTGGATCAATAAATGCAAGTTTTTATACCAACTATATAAAACACAAAATTCATATTTTTTTTCGCATTACAATATTATTATTTATGCAGTTACATTGCCATAAAGTTAACTTTTAATTGTTACAAACATTTTATGTATTCTGTTTCATAAGATGGAGAAATTATATTTGTTTACAAATAACATAAGTATATCTCAATATTAATCAAAATTTTCGCAGCATAAAATTATGCGTAATTACAACACTATATCTAAAATGTAGAAGTTTTTCTAAAGACTATAGCTAAAGCTGATGTAATGGTGGGATAAGTTCTGCACTACGAAATTTTTATTACAAAAAACTCTATAAATTTTATGCTTTATTCTTTACATGCTATATAAAGTTTGATTTTCAGGTGCGTTTGAAACAATTTGTAGACCGTTGATTTTGCGTTTTCGAATATCCGAAGTTTCTTGTCTTATTGTTAACCAAAGGATAGATCTTTTTTAGTTGTAGATCGAACCAGTAAAGATTATTTATAAGACGTCGAATTATCATAAATTCCATAAAAGATCTTCAAAAAAGCATTGGGCTTACAAAAAATGCGATAATAGTGTTAAAAAATTCAAAAGTAGGTACATAATTCAAATATATGCAAATAATAAACGGTACCATTAAAGTCGAAAATGTGATTCATCATAACATATATATAATTCACCAGAAAAAAAAGACCTTTAAGGATGGCATTTATAAATACAAATCAACTTGTTACATCTATAAAAATTATTTATATAACCAGGTTAAATTTTTTAACAACAAGTTAAATACTCACAGAAAAAATGTGATGTTTTATATTGTAATAAAAGCTTTTAACTTTACTTTTGATATCTTAGGTGTAAAATAATGATTTCTTATGTGAATAAAACAAGTTTTAAGTTTATATGTATTAACAACAAAAAGCTACTGCTTAGCATTAAAAATTATCAAAAGAATAAATTTGGAACAAATTTTATGTTAACATTTTTATTGTGTAAGTATGAATTGATCAATTGTATTTTAAAAACGTATTCTTCGCCTTTTTATATTAATTATTTTATATATATATTTGTTTAAAATTTACTGCTCTAATTTTAAGGATAACTTCAGATTTATTTATCTTTCTGTTTTTATACCATCATTTATCTGTATAAATATAAATATAAGGGCACATCTAATTTTTTTTTTATTTGAATTTACAATATTTTTTTGATTGTATAAAATATTATCAAATGTCCTCTAGTCTTTCATCTTTAGCAAGTTATACTACAGGGGGCTGTTAAATATAATCCAAAATATTACGAGTATTTTTCGGAATATTTTTTGATTAAAATTAGTTCATGTTCTGTATTTAGCATTTAGAGCATATATTTATATGATATATGAATATAAATGACAGGTTAGAATGAAAACTACCCATAATTTTTACCTAAAGAATCGAATATAATTATTTATGTGCAAATTTTAATTTAAGAATTGGTGTGTAGTGAGTAAAAAATAATGAATATAATAAAATTTACAGTCAATTCGTTTCGCGCGCGTCGATAAAAATAGATTAAGTGATATTTTTATTTTAATATCTAAAAAAAAAATTTACAGCACCGTTTTTAGCGCTCTACAAAACTTTTAATTTAGAAATTTTGTCAAAGGTCATACCAATATAAAGTATTTTTTTTATAATTATGCTAGCCTTTCCTGGTAAAAAAACCTTAGATAGTGTAAACTTATTTTTCTCAAAAACATGGGTAATTGTATGAATATCTATGCAAATATTTATAACTAAAAAAAGTTGTATGATATTTTGCACTATTCGCACTAATCCATACATTTTGTGACATCTTTTTCATAAGAATGTACATAGGTAGCATGTATCCAATATAAATTGTTTCTTTTAAGTCCGAAGATTACACAAAGCACATCTTTATATGCATCAATAGAAATATTTGTATCATATATTTATGCGAGTTTCGAATTTTAGAGTTACAAATCCTAGTTTATTATAAAAATATATACTACAGATTTATATAATTCATTAAGAAAACCCTTTAAATAATTTTTTTTGTGGATTTATTCATTCTTTCTTATTTAATTCAACACATTAACAGATAAATTCATAAACCTCGCACAGAAAAATTAAAAAAAAATATGTTTTTTTTGTGAATTACATGAAAGAAAATAAATTATGGAGAAATACAAAAAATAGACTGAAAAAAAGGCTTTACTAAATACGTAACAAAAATTTGGCAAGCATCCTAAAAAATAAAAAAAAAGGTATATGCATTTTAAGTTTTTTTGTTAAACGGAATTCATTGTGAGAAACACATAGCTATAAGAGCTATATATAAATTATAAACAATATTTAGAACTAAAATATATTATGTAAATTGGTTTATTTCTTTACCCAGTAATACATAAATTAGAAAATTGTATTATTTTAGATTAAAATGGCTATTCCACATTTACTTAGAGAAATTTCTAGTCATATGATTTATAAAAATATACTATAGTACAAATTTGAAAAATTAAATTTTGTTTCACAAATATTTTATTGTAATAAAAATAGTATTAGATAAATTTTTTAATAAATTATGTAAATCTGGATTTATTCTTCAAAAATCGTAAAAATTTTTCTTTCGGATTTCAATCTCAGCATCATAGGATCCGAATACCTTGATGGTTTTATACTATGATGTATTTTAAGTAATGTTCGCTCGATATTTTTATAATTTACGCTATTAGCAATTTTTTTGGGCTTGAAGTTAATTTTAATGTCACTTTCTTCTATAGTATTTTTTTTGTCCTGTAAAGTTGTTTCTAGAAGTATCGGGTGATTGCTTGATTTGAGTTTCGATATATCTTTAGACGCATTTTTTTCATCAAAAAGCATATTTTTAGTGGCTCTTTTACATTTTTTTTCGTATTCAGAGTTTGAATTTGATAAAAGATGTTTTTCACTATTCTTCTTGCCTGCGCTATAAGTTTTAATTTTATTTTTGTTACTAGCATCTCTATGATCGTATCTCGAAGAAGCTATTATATCAATATTTTCATTCTTATCTTCTTGAATTTCGTTCAGCCTTTTATTAGTACTGTATGAGCTTGTTTTTAATAATTTTTTTTTCAAGTTTCTTTTTGCTATAAAATTGGAACTTTCTGACGTAATCTCTTGTGATATTTTAAATAGTTTGTCCTTTTCAATATTGAATTTTTTTTCTATAGATACGCAATTTAAATGCTGTTTTTTAGTATTCAACTTTGGCATCTCAACGTAATTTTTTATTGATATTGTACTCTTATCCTTACAAAAATATGATTTCGAGCGTTCATTCATCATACTCTGATCATATTTCTCTATTTTAGTAATCGAGGACGATTCGATTCTATTATTTTCTATAATATGTATATTTTCAGCATTTCCAATAATTTTATCCATCAAAACATTACTTTTTTCGTTCATTTCTTCATTTGAATCTATTTTGGGGTCAGGGAAATGATTATTGTTTACAAATAGAGATTTATTAAGTTTCTTTTTGATTTTTAATTCAGAAGAAGAGTTTTTATGATATTTTAGTTCCGTATTCTTTAAAAATATTTTTTTATAAGTTTTATCATCAATTTCCTGGCCGTTTGTTTGAAGTGACAATTTACCCCGAATTTTTTCGATTTTCTGTGATGTAAAAATGAAATTATGTTCTACAATACACCCCGAATTTTTTCGATTTAAAACTTCTAAAACTTTGTTATAATAATTTTGCACTCCTTTTGAAAGAACAACTGCTATTCTATCTATATCAATTTTGTTTACATCGAAATCAGAATAAGATACATAAGTCTCGCAAAATAATGACATTATTTTTACTATACTATCATTAGAATATTGCTCTAACACAAAAACAGTGAATTTCATTTGATTTTTTGTGTCTATTTTATCAACGCAAATACTAAAATCTTCAAAATTCAATTGTGAAAGAATCTTCTCAACCATTTCTAAAATTACTGAAGTATCAAATATCAAATTAATACTGATTATTTTATGAATTAAGCTAAAAATTAATCTTGTGTAGTCATAATAAATAACGATGTTATTAGAAAACTTCTTCAGTTTGTTATTTTTGGTAACTGCTTGTCTTAGAAAAAAAACAATATTTTTGTGATTGTATATATCTATTTCGCAAAAATCATATTGATTATTATCACCAATAACCTCTTTAAATTCTCTGTAACACTTTTTATCTTCAATAAAACGCATATTATTGCGATAAAACATTTCAAGTAATATATTTACAAAGGATTCATCGGCATTTATCATTTTAAAAAATAAAATTGAAGCAGGTCCAATTATTTTTGAAATCAAGGCTGTGTCTAAATTATATATATTAAAAAGTTCAAGCGATGTTTGATAAACGCATTTTAGATGACTAGATAAGTTATTTTCTTCCATGAATTGTTCCTTCAGTTTATTCCAGTTTAAGCACAACTTCAAAAATGTCTCCATATGTTTCTTGCTTCCATTAAGTCTTATATTAGTTATAAAAAAGAAATAACAGAACGCATAGTCTAATTTATCACGTATAGGAAAAATTTTATAGTCTGCTTTTAAATCCTTGTTTATCTGCAAATCATGTTCTGGATTGTTCTGATTCATAACTTCTAAAATAAAAAATCGAAAATCAATTTCTTTGGGCGTGTCAAAATTTGAATAGACCCATTCTATATGTCTAGTTTTGATTTTTTCTTTCAAAAAATCTTTTGATACCCACTTAATAATGTAAAAAAATAATACACCAAAAAATGCTAATAGATGTAAATATATAATTGACATTTCAGAATAAATAACAAAGATGATTTAATCAAATAGCTTTTCTTTTTTTGTATAGACATTTTTGTAAAGTGAATGTCAAAATTGATTTATTGACGTTTGAGCAAATATGTCCTTAAAAGGCCATTTATAAAAAAAAGTTTGTGCCCCTAAAACATTCAATAAACTAAAGAGCCAATAAAAGATGATATTATTATTTAATAAATATATTTATAATAGCCAATATAAAATTAAGATGATACGGGTAAATTTACTTACTAATATCAGCGTACAATCTCCAAATTTTATATTAAAATTAGTAGGAGGCGAAAAAAAATGTAATTTTCATTAAATAACATTGCAAGATAACTAAAAACCTATTATCTTTTAAAGAAATTCATTTTTTTTTGATTACGGTAAATAAAAAGTATCTAAAACACCAATACTATAAGTATATTTTTTTACTATATAGACATTTTAAAAGCAAATCAGACAGTATTTTTCTTAATTAATAGTCACGATAGAGGTGTTTATTTCATTGAATTATCTTTATATCTATTTAATGACGGAAACTTATTGATGTCTTATATCAGAAACGAATCCTTTACAAAAAAAAGAAACATTATAATTTAAGCAGATCAAATGCATTATATTAGGTTCAGTGAGATATTATTTAGCTGCATGAATTCATTTTTTATTTTTTTGGGCTAAATTTTTAGTTGTTTTTTAATCTTTGTTCTAAGGCACAGCTTGATTGATTCCTTGTGCGCACAACATATTTATACTTTCTGCTATCTTCTCCTCTCCAATGTCTTCTTCAATACCCAAATTCCTATGAGACCTATTAATTTATGTGATTTTTTCAATCCCAAGTGTAGCTGCATAGTAATTTTATTTATTACTATTTGTGTATATAAAAAGTCTTATTTAGCACATACTGTAACACAAGATTTGCTATGAATTTAATGAAAAACAATTGAATTAAAAAATCAAAAATCAATTTATTTACGTTATTAGTTTATTTTGTGATTTATTAATAGATTTCCTATCATCATATATATTCTAGATTTACTTTTTTATTCAATTAAATGCATATAAACATCAAAGTGTCGGTTTTTAAATCATCAAATCTTTGAAAACACCAAAAAACATTCGGTGAGTCGTGTAATAAATTTGGTACAATAAAATTTCATTTTAAACAAAAAAGTAAATAAAAAGGAAAGCATATTCGATCAAAGTAATATCAGTAAAAATCATCTCTCATTATCTCATTAAAGCTACAAAAACATATATACAAAAAATTTATGAATAATATTTTAAATATTTGGATAAATCAAAAATTAAAGTTCACAGAAGTAAATTTACACACAAAAGCAATGATCACTTGCCTAAAAAATATTTAAAGACCTATACTATGCTTTTCTAGTGCAAAGAAAATTATCAAAAAAACACCTTTTGGATATTAAATGTATAACATGCTAATATGTTAGTTTTAAATAAGTATCCGAAAGCACGATAGCAGATTTATAGAACATATAAAAAATACATTTAGTAGGCAGAAATCATATAAATTATGTTTGAATTATAAGAACATCTAAAAAATACAATTAATTGTTTATAACATATAAAACAAGTTCACATAAAAAACTTCATGCTACAATTCTAGCAAATATTACATTTTATAGGTATAAATAACGATGTATTTATTAAACAATAATTCAATAAGCTTTAAATTATTTTTCATAAGGCATATCTATCAACAGTAATATGTTCCTTGAATTTTTTATTGTATCAAATAAATTAATCAAATTTGAAATGTTTAGTTTTTTGTGTCTTATTTTGAGAAATTAGTTTTCATTTGCTTGAATTTTACAAACTTCGAATTTAATAATTTTTTTGTGAAATTAGTTTTCAATTGCTTGAATTACACAAATGCCGAATTTATTAATTCTTTTTGATATATTTTTTATCAAGAGAAACTATATAATATGCTTTTTGTACAGCTGATTGGCTTTCAGCATTGTGGAAACATCTAAAACTCTTTTTCTATGATGTAAATAAAGTGGAAAAAATACGATAATATAAAATTTGATAATTTAAATGCTAAAATTTTATTGGTGTTAATTTATCTATAATATAAAAATAGTCTTGCTGACGGGTGTTGCATCTGAATTTTTTCAAATATTTGCTGTATATAAATAAACTTTTTTGTTTATACAAGTTTTCCATGGATATAAAATGATGTTTGTATTTTATAAAATATAAATTTTTGAGGAAATGGTAAAATGCCATGGTTAAATAAGTAGCTTTTAAACATTTATAACATATTTATTGACAAGTTTAAAAAGCTTTAATAGATTTAGAAAACATGGTCAACTATATATACAAATACAAGATTTCAATGTGAGTTCATTTTTAAATAGTCAATTTCATGGTTTTTTCCAGATATCTGAATATGTTTTTTTGGAGACTACTAATTAAAAAAATATGAACATTGTTATACAACGTGCAGATATACAGACGCAAAATGAAGACATATGAAAATATGGACTCAGAATCTGGCAGCTGCATAAGTTCTACAGATTGAAACTTTGAAAAAAAGAACATAGAATAATGATAAATAATATCAAATTCGAAAGTAATAGAATGATAAAAGGTTTAAAATACAAAATCATTGTTTGCTTGATTCAAAGACCGGAAATTCCAAATAAAAAAAAAATAGAACAGTACCGTAATAATATAACAAGAATAAAGATATATACATTTTGTGTAAAACATAAAATCAAAGATAAAGCATGTATTTGGAGTAACAAAAAGTATACTATAGCTAAAAATAAAATACGGGAATAATATTATGTAATTCTACAAGTTTTTTTAAAACTACATATACGAGGCACTGTTAATCTTTTTATGGAAACGTAAATAATATTACGTGACATATATTCTTATTGTTTGCAAATAAGCTGTAAGCAGATATAAAAATGTAAAGTTCTAATATCCTATAATTTTCATCATTACTAATATTCATACGATAAATTATAATTTTGTAAGATAATAGCAAGTTTTCTTATATCACAGCAAATTTTATAAAAATTTATTTTTCATTTCAATAAATAATCTATCGATATAAAGCTTACAAACTACTAGAATTTGTGTTTTCTATGGAAAAATGATGTTTAAATACATTCCGCAGTATCTTGCATCTTATTTGAAATTTGTGAGCAATATACAATTTTAAAAGTTTATATTCTTCTAAATCACAGCCTTTGACCAAAAATTATACAAAAAGATCGATGATACAGCCCTATAGTTATATAAATTTTAGTATAAATTTCTAAATAGATTTAAATTAATATAAAAACAGTGCCTTTTTTGCCGCTATAATATACAAATTTATTTATAAAAAAAATTTCTCGGAAATTTATGTCTTAATATGAAAATGCGATAAATTTTAGAACTTCAAACCATTAAAGATCAAAATTATAGATTGAAATGTTTTATGATTTTTTTAATTGTTCGCATGTTTATTTTTGGCGATTTTGATCAGAGTCTTACTTTGTTTACAAATGAAAATTTATTAGTAATGCTGTTCTTATTAAGAATTCTGTTATAAAAACTGGTAGATTTAATTTCTTGATTATTAAATTTCTTACACCAATTAAAAAACAAACTCAAAAATAATATATATAACATTTTAATTATGCATAACAAAGTTTATTGCATACAATTTTAACACATTTAATTGAGGAAAATATAACTCATAGGCGGACGCAAAAAATGGGGATAAAAATAACTATAATCTGCTATAAATATTGAATTTTTTTTATAAAATTTGCCTGTGAGGATATGAAGCTACTAAATGTACGTTTTTTTAAAATTATGAATGACGAAAATTCCAGAATCATAGCAAAAAAATATATATGGAACAAATAAATCTATTAAGATTAATATTGGGCAAAAAACATGAATTTTAATAAATTATTCTGCTGAAATCACAATTTTGTAAAATATACATAAAGTTTACACCTGAAAAACACTATTAAATATTGATATACGTGTACTTGAAACAAGAATTTATATTTTATAGTTACCTAATACCAATAATTACGAAACAATCAGCATGGTCATTTAACGAATAAATACAAAAAGTAAAAAAAATCTTTTAAATGGGTTTAATGATCAAAAAAACAATTTTTTTATTCTTTATTGAGCCTGCAACTCGAGAAAATTTACATACAAGTGTTTTTTATATATATTATAATAATGAATTTAATATACCTATAACAATATTATTTTCTCCTTCAAGCGGTCTTTTACTTGCAATTATAAATTTTTAACATAAAATAAAAATGATTTGGATTTTTATATTGATATAATGTTTATATTGTGTTTAAATTTATGCATTAAATTTTTTCAAGAATAGTGATGTAACATCTGATTCATTCGAATATTTCGTTACGAATAAAATTTTAAAATCACCAATATAATATGATGACTGATCTATATTTAATTAAATATTATTTTAAATCACATATAATGTATCAGTGACACAAAATATTGTAAAATAAATGTTTGTTTGCGCAAATTACACATTCGATAAGATGAAAAAATAATTAAAACGCCGTAATTAGATTCTCATAATTTTTAATTGTCAAGCTTTAAAATAGTAAATACAATATTTAAATATTTCATTATAATATATAAATTTTTATTTCCTTTATCGATTATATCTTACGAGCACAATTAAATTTTTTAAAGTCAAATTTAATTGGCCATAGAAATAATGTTATAAATCAAAAAATTTATAATGTAATTTCTGTACGATAGAATACCACTAAGTAAAATAAAGAATCAAATTTAATCTTTAAATCTACAAAAACAAACAAACTAAAAACGCCATAAAGGCTTAGAGTGCATTGGATTTAGATTGAACTAATCTTATAAGCGCAGGCGTTTTCCCCTTTTTTATTGTTTTTCCTAAAAATTTGATGTTTGATTTTACAAATTTTTGCATCTATAATTAATAGTGAAAGATACAAGATCCAGCATAAAATTGAAGAATGTATATTTTCCTCTGTAATAATTAGTGTTCACAATTATTCAAAATATAAGTTTTAATATTATATTATATTACCTAGACAAAAATTAGCATATTATTATCAAATTAACAGTTATCTGAGCATTTTTATTTGTATTTGTATTCACTACGCAAGGCTGAATTTTACATTTCATCTATCTATCTAGGTTTTTAGAATATATGTTTTTTCAGCAACACAAAATGAATCTTATTCACTTATTATGGCCCATAGTTGCAGAAAATATACTTACGGGTAAAAATATACGTCGTTGCTAATTAGTTCATTATATTATGATGGTAATATAAACCTAATAAATTTATAGCTATTATTAATGTTCTAAGATAAGTACAAGAAATTCAATGCACTAAATGTCTAATTACACAGAAAAATAGCAATATAGATTAAAAATTTAAATTATGGGCTAATTATGATTTATGAAAACCTTTGAAATTAAACGTATAAGGGCGTCTTCAATAACATAGAAATAATGATAAATTAATAATTTTAAATATGAAATAAAAATTGTCCGAATGTAACATATTTGCTATATAAAAAGGATCATAAAAAATTTCAATTACTTAGAATATACTCTATGAAATAATCTTAGTTTTAAAATTCGATTTTTTTATTTTATTTGTAGTCCATTATTATTTTATGACAGTAATTTTTTTTTGAAGTTATTTTTACATATCACGTTTATTATCCGCATTTTTTACTAACTTTTGTGGATTCTTTCTACTTGATATTCTAGCTTTTTGGCAGACATTAACAAATCCTGTAATTACACCAAAACACCATTTATATTATTCTTAGGAAAAAAAAGATTGGTTTACCACTATTATACTCAAAAACTTCGGATTTTACAGAAAAAAGTTCTGATTAGATCAGTAACAGATTGAAAATCATTTAATAAAAGTATTAGAAGATCAATTTAAATTAATTAAAAAAAAATTTCAAAAATAACTATTATTACAACTTTAACTGATATGAAACAAAAAAAACTACAATTTGATAATTTAACATTTATATTTACCCGTAATACCAATATAGTGTTATTTTAACGTTTGAAATGTGCAACACATTACATATATAAATTTAAATCATATTTATATAATTTATGTAAAACATGTATATATTATATAAATATAGCAGAGTTTGAGTCTACATTATGCACTTGAAGTGATTTAAATTTTTGTCATGTCATTTTAAACACACAATTTTTAAATCGAAAATATAAAATACATCTATATAAATATCAACAACAATAGAAATTATTTATATCTAACAGAAGGGAATATAAAGCGCATCCTCTTTTATAACAACCAATTCTAACCCTTAAATTTCACTAATAATAAATTTTGTGTATTTTTAATCCCTATCTGTATAAAATAACAGTATATTTTTACGATTTTTAGTTTTTTTTTTGTTTTAAATAGTCAGGCATGAAAGACCTTTTATGATCATAATAGATAATACAAACCGATACAAAAAATAGACTTCAACCTTAATTATGTACTATTATAGAAAAATCTTGAACTTTAGATGGATTATCCCATTTAAATATAAGCGCGCCTGAAATTCTTTATATCAAATTAATTTATTTCGCACATGACTTAAGGCTATAATTATAATTTTGCGGTTTCTTTTGTAATTTTAGAATTTGTTTAAATTCTTAATAGATGCAATATTCAAGAACACAAAATTAATATCTGATAATGTATTTGATTAATTTTTTATTTAAAGTTTCAGTTTCTTATTTTCATAAATATCATCTCTTCGATGTATTAAACCCGCTATAAATATTGCCCGGCTCCTTAATACATTTTTTGAAAAAGGCTCCAGATCCATCTTCGTCAAATTCTTTTCTTTCTCGAATTCCATGATTCCAAGTGTCTTGCGGAGTGTTTCAGCTTGCATATATACTTCTACTTTGTGTGATAAATGAAACAGTCACATATTTTATGGAATATTGTAACGATCTCATCCCAAGTCATTAATGCTAGTATTATTTGCAATTTAAATTGTATATTAGATCAAGTTCAAAACCAGCATTTCACACAATCTACACTTTAATGTACTTTTCAAGGTTAGTTATACCTTTTAATCAACGTAATATTATTTTCTTTTTTATAGTATTTGAAAATATAAGTTCTATTTTCTTTGATTAAGATATACATATAAATTCTGGTATCTACCTTTATTTCCGCATAATAGATTTTCGCGAATATTTTGTACTGAGTAGATTTTGATCTTTTCGGTTTTCATAAAGTCGCTGCGCCTTAATAAAAGGAAATAAAGACATCTTATGATTTCATTGTGCTTTCGAGTATTATCATGGCCAAATATTCTTTTGCACCTGGTTTTTAGATGATCGATTGTCTTTAGGCTAAGTTGCCATGAGGGCACTTCTCCTATCACCGAAGAACATTATCCCGTTTTATATAAGACACAATTTCCATTCTTACCTTTTTAATATTCCCATATTAAAAAAACTTTGATAATCTAACGAAAAAAACCATTGTCATGATTCTTTGATTGTGATCATATATTATCAAGGCTTATTTGCATATAAATTATATTATCTATGCCTATAAAACAGCGGTAATGACATCTATGGAAATCATCTTTATGTAAGTTCTAGTCGGATTTTAGACGTATTTTTCGTTAAATTTATTTTCCACTGAAAAACTTTATATTGTCATCTAGCCAATAGTATTTTCTAGTTATTATTTCTTCTGGTTTATAATTCAATTGATGTTTTAAATTTTACATTTAAAAATTAAATAATATTTTATTGTGTTCTATGCACAAAAATGCATGGAATTTGTAGTTTGCATCTAAAGTTCGAATGAAAAGATATTTTTTTTTATTCATCAAAAATAGTATAAATCAGCCTTGTTGAATATGATCTAAACTCCATGGGTCGATAATGTCGAGAAGTGCTTGTTGTACGATTATATCTTTTACAAATATGATCTATGGTTTTAGAAAAATTAGCTTGGTCACGCTCAATTTTTTGCGACGTCGTGCCAAGTTTTATTTCAATTCCATCCATTAAATGTTCCGTGGCGTTCGAAGGAGTATTCACTAGTATTGATTGGCTGCTCGATTCGGAATTTTGTAAATTATGGCTATTTTCATTTTCCTTTGTTATCTTAGAATGCAAATTTCTATTCACATGCTTAGTAACTGTTTTAATTGCTGCAATTTTTTTGCTTTTTGTAATTTTATTATTGATATTTTCTTTTTTTACCGGTTTGTGGGCAAGTTCTTCTTTACATATACGTTTAGAATTTGGAGCGGTAAATATTTTTTTAAATGCAAAGATCAGATATTGGACAAGTATATTCAATCCCTTTAGAACTTTCATTATTGATTTATTCCTTGTAATATTTGTAAAAATACTTAGAGGTTTAAAATTTTCGAATTCCCGTTCTCCACGAAGTTTTTTATATTTACCCCTATGTTGCCTAGATAAACCATTTTTTATATTAGAATCTCGAATTAAAACATTATTACTGTTATTAGATAAACTTATTTTTTTTAGTTCATTTTGCTTAATTTCCGTACTTGAAAAGATTTTTGCTTCATCCGAAACTATGACGGGCAATTTAGAAGATGGTACCAAATTTTCATTCTCTAAATCATCTCTAAACTCATCATCAATCGATTCTATATTTTCAATTACACTCGAAAATTCCTTTAAATCCTCGATATTCTGGGATGTGTAAACAAATTTGAGTTTAAAACTATAGTGCAAAAACTCACGTTCTAAAAGCTTTACAAGTCTATAATAGTAAAAACGCACATCCAAAGAAATTTTCTTTGCCATTTTATTGTAATCAATTTCATATATATCACTATTAGCATTGAATTTTTCTTTATCGGATTTACTTATAATGGATAAAATAAAAGATAAGCACTCTTCATCAAAGTTCTCTTTCACCACTAAAATAATATCCGTTCTATTTACATTTTCTGTTTTATCGAAATTCAATTCCATATTATCGAACCGTAGTTTTTTAGTGGTACTTGTTGTTAATTTCAATATTACATCGTCATCGACATTATTATGGTCAAATGTTTTTTTTGAGAACGCGTTTGCAATCAATTTAATGTAATCATAATAAAAAAAAAGCATATTTGAATTATAAATACCTTTCTTTCTTTCGGCAATAAAGTCTTTTACAAAAAGACAAATCTTTTGATGGCTAAATACATCAACTTCAACACAATTATATTGATAATTTTTACCAGTTAGTGTTAATAGGTCTTTTGCGATTTTTTCATTTTGTATACGACAGATAGATAAAGTATCAAGATTTGCATCATCTGGGCTACGAAACTTTTATTGAAATTAACAATATTGAAAAATACTCGAGAAGTATGAATAAGAGCCTCAAATAAAAAACAATTATCCGATTTATATTTGTTAAAAATTTCGAGAGATGATAGAGAACGATCATTTGGGTCATCAAAAAATAAATCATTTGAAAATGATTTATCGTTAAAAAATAGCTGTTTAATTTTGCTTTTGTTTCGATAAAAATTCATGATTACTTTCGGAAGTTCGCCATGATTCCGAAACGTGCTGCAAAATATGTGAAAGAATAATGACAAATAATAATCACTTTTGTCACTTGTACTAAACAAGCTAATATCGCTGTTTAAATCTCTGTATATTATTTCATCTAGATCTGACTTACGATACATTATTTCTTTGCAGAGATAATATCGGAAATTATCCTGCGTCTCTATTTTGTATTCAGAATAACCGAATTTATAGTGTAAGCAATCTTTCTTCTTCCACAATAATCCTTTTGTATTAAACAGCATAAATAACCCGAATATAATCAATAAAAAGAAAGCTAAATAAATATATTGATCCATCATTTAATTTTATATAAGGGGTAATAATATAAGTAATGTGATATTTATTTATGGGTTAATTTTCTTTTTATCGATTTTATCTATTTAGACGTAGTCAGCGTGTTTTTAATATTGCACAACTCCTTGATGCATCTTTTGACACCTTCCCCTGATCTATCTTCATCAACTGCTCTTCTTCTCTCAAATGAGATGAGTTCAAGTGTCTTGCGGAGTTAAGTGTTTGATAATATAAGTACTATTTTCATATTTTTATGAATTAAAAACAGTAAATATTATTAGTTTACTCAAGTAAAAATATGGTCTGACGACTGAATGAAAAAATAATAATAAAATGATCTTAGGGTGACTTTCTGGCTTTGTTTGATTTTTAATGCCCAATCATCGTGCATATGTAATCATACAACAAAACACATTAAAATCATTTTCATGAAATTAAAAAATATCAAGAGGTTTTAAATGAAAGTATGATCGATAAAATGTCTCATCAAAATTCATTATTTGTTTTAAATTTTTGTTTTGAATTAAATGTAATTTGAACCAATTGAATCTTAAGTTATCAATTGAGTAGATCAAACAGATAAGAAAGTAATAGATACCGCAAAGATGCTGTAATTTGTATGTGAATATTAATGTAGCTATTAAAGCATCTACAAAA
Source organism: Rhyacophila brunnea (assembly GCF_057557595.1). Taxonomy (NCBI): domain Eukaryota; kingdom Metazoa; phylum Arthropoda; class Insecta; order Trichoptera; family Rhyacophilidae; genus Rhyacophila; species Rhyacophila brunnea. The sequence continues at coordinate 211,124 of NW_028233344.1, forward strand.
ACTATGAAGCTTTTATTATGAGACAAACGCTGCCCATAACAATCTAATTAACAATGAAATCACTTTTAAAAAGCACTTTGATTTTAATGTTGAAAAATAGATGAGACCATAAAAATATAGTTAGTATAGCATTTCAGAACTATATAAACCTGTTCTATAGGATGTCCCAAATAAATCAAAAAACTTTACGGCTGATTAATTTTTAGATAAAACCATTTAATTTATCAAGCTATCAATTTTTAATAAAATGAATATAGATTATGTACGCGCTAATGAAATTATGATTATGTGTAACAGCTAAAAACATAGTGTATGAAATAAAAATTATTAAAAATTTTTGCCGAAATGTAAGTCAAGAAGCTATAGCAAATATGTGCATTTTTTATTCGGCTTGTAGTCGATTCCAGTTTAATCAGCAGGTTTTTTCTCATATTTCTACTTTAGTTATTAGCTACAAGTTATTTTTTTGTGCATTTATGTGCCATTTACGATTTATTGGGGCATTTATGTGTGGTTTTAGGTTAATAACTAATCACTACATCAGTATAATAATGAAAATAAATTCTTTAAATGCATATTTTTGTCGAAACAAAGAAAAATAGATAAAATAAAATAAAATAACACACTTTTAAATTAAATATAAAAACAAGTTTTTTTGATTGAAAAAGGATTAAGTATTTTTTTTTAAAACATACATTTTTAATGAAATACTGCCAATGTTTTTTACGTTTATTTTTTTAAATTTCCTCAAATACCAATTATAAATATATTCCCATCGCCCTAAATGACAAAATCAAATATTTTTTTAACCGAAGCATGGATCGATAAATTCAATAATATTTTTAAAAAACGTTAAAACCAAAACAAAAGGTACTTCTAGCCTTAAGAACAGACAAAACGGATTTATAGAAATATTTGGCACTCGTTTTTGTTTTAACTTTAAAAGCTATCTATTTTATGTCAATTATTTTTTTAAAGAAGAAGTTAGTTTACTAAGGTAGATAATATAAGGTTTGACTTTTGGCGCATCTTCGCTCGTTGATGTTTTTTCGAGCATAAAATACTTATACACAAGCGAAATAAATCGTGAAAAATGCAACATAAAACTCACATTTATAACAATAACTAGTGTAGAGTTGTTTTTACTCCTTGAAAATCAATATATCAATTACCTTTTCAAATCAAAATATCCTTGACCCTAATATGAAATATAGCTAATAGAAATATATGAATAAAGTTAACGTAAAAAAAAAGTGAAGACAAATAAGTTTTTATATAGTTTGTATTGACAAATAAATGGCCATGTTTTTCCAAAGATAACTTGTCTATTATTTTTATTTATAGGTGCAGGGTAAGTTTTTATTTGTATTGAACAGTCGAAAAAAAATATCAAAAATAAACAAGTATCATCAGATATTAGTAAATCTTAAATATTTAAATAATTTGATCCCAGTAAATATCAAAAGAATTTTCTTGTATATGAAAAACATTCGGGTGATTGTGCGTTATTTCTGATAAAAGTCATTTATTTAATAGTAATATTTTATGAAAAGTGTCATATAAACACGATATATAATTTAAATTTATTTTCTTCTCTTTTGATTCGTTTTTTATCTGATACAAGAATAATGTCAGGGCTTACTTTATTGATGAATTTATCCCTAATATTACACTTGGTTTATTTGTAAGGGAATTTAAGCTTGGTTTTAGATATTATTGTTGTGTCAAAATCTAATTCTAAAACTTCGTTGACTCCTGATTTAAAGTCAATTTTATAAAAATAAAAAAATACAATCCTTCTATTTAAAAAAGTAATGATTTCAATAAATTCATGAATAAAAGCCTAGAAGAAATGTTTAATTACAGGTAATATATAAATTTATTATAATATGCTCTTTTACTTAAAATCGAAGTTCTATTCAAATTGAAAAATTTTGCATATGCATTTTTTTCAATCTCCTCACCGGGAAGAAATGTTTTAAAATCAAGTCTTTTGAACTAAGAAATATGATTTATCTTAAGCCATGTAAATAAAAAAATAATATGCATAGTAGATTATATTAAGAGCGAAAATCCAATTTATGCTGATCATTGTACTTAATATAAAAAGACTTTCTACCGTATTCAAATTTTTTGTTAAAATATTTAAATTTGACCCTCAGATTTCGATTCCTTAGTCTTCCATGTTTCTAAAAAACACCATATTCTCAGCATAAAGCTTTTTTTTAAAATATACATATTCTTTTATATTATCCGATTTCAAAATTCCAGTTGTCTCGTTAAAGAAAATATTTATACTGTGATGTTTTAAAAATCAATGTAGGTTATAAATTAAAATCTTTTGGTATTTAAAAACCAAAAATTTTTTATCTAGTACAACATGTGTTTAACAATAACTTTGATTTCTTTACCATGTATCTTCAAAATTTAAAATCTATATTAAAACGTCTATTTCTGTTTTCATTTTAATATATGAATAGATTTCTAGAAGTAAGTGATGTTGATTTTGCAAAATTAACGCAGAAACATTTAGTGACTATTTTTAGTCATGACAGTGGGAAAAAAAATTAATAGTTTGAGAACCTTATTCATATTTAAATGTGCTTTTTCGTTTAATTTATTGGCTATAATCTTTATTTCTTCTTTAATAGAGTTAATCAACATATCTCTATGCTTTTATTTGTATATCTATAGATATTTAATACTATTTCAAATAATGTTTTTATTCATTCTAATTCCTTTTCTTATAAGCGTATTCTTGTAAATACATAAATTATGCTCGTAAGGTTCGTATTGCTTGACTTATGATATTCTATTTTTAAGTTAAAGTATCCTTTGTATTTATTCATTGGGCAATGAAAATTTTTTAAATATATCACACAATTTTATTTTATTTTCTGATTATAAAAAAAAAACTACTCCTTGTATTTACAAATTTTTAACTAGCATATTATGTTTTAGAGTGTGCACCGTGGGAATACTAGAAAGAAAATTCATTTAAGGCATGTATGAGCGGGGGAAAAAATATTAACACCAGCAACAAAAAAAAACCATACATCATTAGATTTTATATGATCTTTTTGTATATGTATACGTGAAATTATAATATTTTTTATGTTGATTTTTGGCTTTTAAAGTTGGCAAGCAAACTTTAGATTGCTTTATAGAAAAGATTTGACTGATACTTTTACCACATTCAAAATGTTACGATGTTATTATATCCATCTTCCGGTCATAGAACTTTTTAAATCATATTAAAATGACCAATATATTGTTTGTGCGTATGCTTCTGCTTCGGTTGGCATTTCTAACTCCTTAATATACGAATTACGGAATTTTTTAATGACTGCATAATTAATTTATGAAATCTGGTAACATTAGAATTCTCAATATTATTAGAAGGTAGTTCATTCGCGAACAGTTGTACTTTTTAAGCTTCTTTCAAATCTAAATTAATCGGATTTTAATGATCGTTTCTTTATTTCTATTATGTTATTGAGGTTTTCCATTTTTATTGTGCATAAAAATAAAGGGTCGATCATGTAAAGATTTCACATCCTTCCTATCAATTATCTACCTTATCATCTGCTAAATAGTGCCTATTTACTCCTTGTATCAAGTTTAAAATTTTTGGTTTTCAATCTTATTTGCACTATGTTTACATTCCTTAAAATTCTTTTTCATGTCTATGTAAATGAAATAGAATACTTTGACCACTAATTACATAGCACGATGCTGGTTTATGAGCTTCTCTGGTGTTTTTTCATTTTACAAGGAAAATTTTTTTTTATCTTTAGCCTTCATGCTTTAAATTATTTCTAGTGATGCAAATCCATATATATTTTATTCATTGAGTTTATGTATTTGTAATAAGGTTTTGACACAGTTATTAGATTTTTTTATACATTAACTTATGCCACGATTTTATCTCAATTAATATAAATCATGGTAGTCCAGATTTATATTTTCGTATTTTTTTGTTATTAATGATGATTATATAATTATATATATCTTTTTTATGTATATTGCTGCACTTCTTAGTGTGCTTCCTTTCGGTGAAAGTATATTATAAAAGAAGAAAGACATGTTTTAATATATTTCAATATATACACACTCATTTGTAGTTTCTCTATTACAAAAATACCAAATCAGAATTTTCTAACCGCAATTGTATAGTATCTTCAACCAAGGATTTCCTTTTAATATCACATATTTAAAAAAAATCATTAAGTTAGACTTTATAGGCGTATATGTGGTTTTATATTACATTGATTATAATAGAATTAAAGATTGTATTCTTTTGCTATTTGCGTCAGTTTACCTGATTCCAAGATCTAGAGTTGATTTTATTGTATTTTCGGAAAATTTAATATCTTTTATTTATAATTTAGTATGTTATAGAACCACATGGTTTTTTTATACATCTATTGTTTCTAAAAAATTTGCAAATTTGCTTCGTCTGATATCATTTTTTAGCGACTTCATTATTTTCAAATCTAGTTCTATGCAGTATAAAATTTCAACTGCTTCTAAAGTGATCATTTTGAGTTTTCTGTAACTTTAATTACAACTCTAAGGCATTCGATTTATAGTAGGATCAGTCATATCAGAAGATTCTTACTAAGCTATATCTACTAAAACGAATTTTTCATAGTTTACTCTGCTTGATGGATCCAAACACAGAAGAAAGAGATTTTATATTCTACTTTAATTCACTTACAAAAATGTAATCATAAATTTTATTTTTATTTCATAGTGTTACATGTTACCATACTTTATATAAACTCGTTATTTTAGAAATATAAACACTATGAAAAGTTAAGTTTTGTCAATTGCAATATAAAAAAGTCATGAAATATTGATTCGTTAGTTTTATTTGTATATCCATAAGTACGAGTGTATTGTCATAATCTTTTTAATCCGCCGTTTTTTTGTTTTTGCTCTTTAAATTCTTGTACTGCATGTAATACTAAGTAAGTTTACCGATAATGGGCAAAATATTTTTAATGACGATGAATATTTTTTGCCATAAATAAATTCATCATTTATATGTGACCTATTGATGCAGTTTATATCCTAAATCCTATACTATTTTTGAAATTATCTTTTATATTAATATTTTTTTGCATTATGTAAACCAGTAAATTTCTATTTTTTGCTTACAAATTCCATAGTGTTATTTTGTAGATTGATTACAGCAAAAATTTGTTATATTTTACATGAAAACTACAAATCTCTAGATCTAGTAGCTTTCCAATATAGTAAGTTTTTCATAAAAATTTTAATCCTAGAGATCTAGTAGCTTCTCAATATGGTAAGTATTTTTCAATTTTAGATAAACTAATAGAACGACATAAAAATACATTCAAAGTTTTTTTTACAAAAAATTCATAAATATTATTTGTATATTTCCTTCTCTGACTATTGTGATATAAATTCTTTTATAACAGCAAATGGTGGTAATCAGATTTCATTTTAAATTTTTACTTTTTATATGGTTCGCAATATATCAGTCTTAATTTTTAATTTACTGATTTTGTGCTAGCTATACATCATTTATATCGTAGTATTGATTGATATTTTTTTTCATTATAATACATAGTTTGAAAACCTCTTAACATTTTGTATGTGATTTTGATTGCCGCAGCACCACCAACAGTAGTTTTAGATTACATAGATGGACACTGTAATATGCCCAGTATGGTTAAGAAAGTCCAAGTTTTATTTTCTAATCGTAGGTATTTTTTCCTATATATATTTATCCTAAACAGTTTTTCTGGAAAACCTTTCATTTTGAACCAGGGTTTTAAAGATTTTATATATAATAAAAAAAATGTCATTTTTGCTTTTATTTACAACATTATTTTTATCTTTTAAGTCTTTCTTACTTAGCTTGGTACAGCTACTTTTTTTGTTAGATTTAGTTTTTACCATTTTGATTTTTTCTTCTTCGTATATTTCTAATTCAATTGATTTATTTTTTATAAAACACTTTCTAATATATCGCTATGGTTCAAAATTTATCGTTTTCCATTTTTGTTTTTTTTAGTTTCAAATCAAATTTATAAACAGTGGTTTTCTTAGTCCCTTTGTTTTATATGATTTTTTTTCTTGCTTTTTTACATTTATTACCATAGTTTTTCATTTTATAAAGTTTTAATAATTAAAAATTTTCTGCCAACACAGGCGTCGCATACTCTTTATGCTTGAATGTATTAATTCATTACACTCTTAGATGAAGATCGCTGATGCTTAGGTTTTTTTTTTATATATAATATTATCTAATAAGCAAGTCAAAAAGATTGGTTTTCATAAGATTGAGTTTCCTTACGATGTTTTAGTCTCTTCGTTTTTTACAAGATCAATTCAGAGGCTACAACAATATTTTTACACTCTTTATGGTTTTTATGCTATTCTATTTACCGAAATAACTTTTTTTGAGTTTGCATAAATAATGTCTTAAAATGCGTAATTTATAGAAAGGTATATCAATATTATAAATAACAATGCAAATATGTTCTGAAAAAAATCAAACTGCGTTAAAACTTGGGGCTAATAAGAGTTGCTGTCTTTGGATAAAAATATACAGCAAAAAAAATATTCTAAAACAGACTAAATCTCCGCAAAAACTTATATATCGCAGTTTAGAAATTTTTTATACATATCTAAAATTAAGAAAATCAGATATGTGCTCTGTGCTGTAAAAAAAGATAATATGCTCTTTATTGACGTTTACGGCAATAGCAGAATTTTTTGCTAACAATTGGATATTTTCAGATATAATTAGTATTAAATAAAAAGACGGATAAATATTAGGTGTAAAAATATGTTTTACCCATGAATTTAGCTTTTTTTGATAACTTTAAGTCGTTACGGGATTGAGTTAAATTTTAATGACAATTTTTAATATTATTTGCTTTGAAATCGCTTCTTACTAGTTTAATATGCAAAAAAAGAAAATAAAATATATTAACAGCATTTAGTCAAAATAGAACAATATGTTTAATTTTGAATGCAAAGGAAACAAAATATACAATGTATATTATATTTACCATAATATCCAGCTCAAAGCTATCTTTTTAAAATAAATACTTTAATAAGATTAAAATGTCGTAATTTTTATACCGGGTATAAGTCTTATATATTTTATATTAGAATCGCCTCACGTATTAATAATATTGTCATATTACTATAGATAATTTATCACTTTGATATTTTATGCTTTTCCGTTGCCCAATATTTTATTCATAGACTATTAATTGACAATAGAATACATATAGTTGAGCTAGGGGCTCTGTTGTGTAATACATGTCAATAAGGGCCTTTCTAGAATTTTATTTATAGAAAAATGTATGAAAACATAAAAAGTGTATTATAATTGCTATTTATAAATTTTTCATTTATCTTTTATTTTTTTTATAACACAAAAAAGCATAAATTTAAATAAATATCTAAGAATGCGCTTAATAATGTATTTAATAAGAGCAGAGATGCATATTATCTTGAAAAATATTCACAATGGTTGCAACTATAATAAAGTGAGTTTTAGATCGAATTTAAGCTTTTTTTTATAATTTTGTGTCGATTTATGCGAAGATTTTTTTTTAATGATCAGCATCAACAGAGAACGACTTTAAAAAGATGGCTCGCGTAATTAAGAAAATATCAAATTTAAAATTATAAAAATAACTCGATCAATAAAAAATAAGTATGAAGATGCTATATTATCATTACAGGGATTATTTTTGTGGATAAAAATGTTCTCAAAAGCTATATCATTCATAAATCGATTTTTATAGAACACTGGGCTAGGTATTTGCATTGTTATAAAGAAAAAAAAATATTCAAATTACAAGATATTAGAGCAAAATCAGCGTTATTTTGCAGAAATAACAACGATTTTTGGTTACATAATTTTGAAGGAAGTACAGTTTGTGAAATTTCTAGTTATAGTGAAAGTTTAAAATTAAAAGAATATTGTTGCTTCGTTTATGACTAGAATCCGTAATTTTGGTCGACAAATAAATTAATTTCTAGCATTATTCTGTTTTTATCAATTTAAATTCGAAAGGATGCTAATCTGTATATTTTATTTCTTTTTTTTTAGATAGCGTAATATTATAAAGGAAAAAAAATAAAGTTTTCGTTTTTGCAATTCTTTTACACCTTTATAATACATTTTACCTTTTTTAAGAAAGCCGCAAGAAAGTTCAAATTTGAACTTAGAATAACTTATCATACACTATGCGCATACTTGATGAATATTTTTAGAAGCTAAAGTCAGCATGTACAATTTTTGTTCGTCTATACAGCCATATGATGTGAATTTTAATTTTATTGGGGATGATGCTTGAAAAATTCATGAAGGATCTATATATATTTTAGTTTTTTAGTTTATTTTCCCCTTTATTTTTTTAAATTCATAATTCATAAAATTTTCATACGTTTTTTGATTAAAAATACATTTTTTTTGAGTGGTTATGTAGATCTAAAAGATGCAGTTTATCATATAAAGTTATCTATTTAAATAACATGAACCCTTTATCTAATAAGTTACAACGTAAAATAATTCCAAACACACAGGCTATAATATTTTGTTTATATTTGCTTAATTTTGATTTTTTTAGAAAATTTACGACACACTGTCATCATATTGAAAAAAAAATTATATTTTTGATTGTAAACATTTTTAACATGAACATGCGAAAAAAAATTCCAAAATAGATTAAAAAGTAGTTATAAACGATAAAATATAAAGTATTCATCATATAAAACAACTTTATCTGTTTTATTACATTATAATTTATTTTTTTACTGCAAGAACAAGTAAAGGATGGTTTTAGATGTATAAAGCCTAGATGCAACAGTTTATAAAATCTTTTTCTTCAAAATCAAAGAATTATTTAAAATTACATTGCTATATAAATGAGAATATGTTGGCATGTTTACTATAAAGCAATACAAATGTTCATTTTGATCTTCATTAGAAGATGAAATCTAGTACCAGAGTAATGAAGTGATCTATTAGATTTTAAATATTGCCGTAATATGAACAGGTTATTTACAAATATCAAGTAAAAGATTGGACTTTTTCGAATACTACTAAATTAGATGTCCGCTTTAAAGGAGAACACGACATTAAGAACTTTACTAAAAACTGATTTTTAAAAATACCACCATCTGATAAACAAACAATATCTTTGCCACATAAGTAGATATATATTTTTTATATTACATTTTTCAAATTACATATAAGCCCGCTTTTTATAAATAATTTTATCTGTTATGTTAGAAAAAAAGTATACATTGATTTTTAGAAGTTTAGGTTATGTTATATCTCTATGCATAAATCTACATCTTTATACATTTTTCTACAGATGTAAAGCATTCATTATATTTTTGTCACGTTTTTCACGAATGATAGATATCTTCTAAAGCCATGGTTCTAAAATAAGAAACAGAAAAACAAAAGAAAGATCTTTGAAATTTTGAACAGCTAGAGAAAACAATGATGAAGGGCTATAAAAACAATTGTTTGATTTTTCTAGACTTTTTATGCACAACTTGTTATGTAATATGAATTTTTGAAAATTTTAAATCTTTGATTAATGGGTAAGTTCTCGTCTTTTTCATGTATTATATGATTAATATTAAGTCGATGAAGTGTTAAAGAAGGTCAGAAATTTGTTTAGATGTGGTGAAAACCCGTGTAGGTGTTAAAAGAGCACTAAAAAGAAGCAAACATAAGTAATGAGAATAATATGCTTTTTTATGTGTTACTTATCTACATAATTAAGATTGATTTGATTTTTCACGGTGCAATATTCAGAAAAAGAAACTTCGCTAACATAAATATACAAATAAATGTCAATTACTGATTCAATAAAAAAAAATTCTTTTAAAATTGAACTTAACAATGAATATAGACTCTTTTTTGTTCGTTAAAAATCAACTGCATTTTCCAACACATGTGTACCGAATAACGCAAAAGAAGAAACCTTTTGATAAAAAGGATTGATTCTATAATTCCAAGATTAAATTTATTTGTTCTTTTTATAACAAGTTTAGCTGTGGTCTGTTAGGTATAAAAAAAATTTCTAAAAATGCAAATAGATATTGCTTTTAATTTTTTTCTATAAATTTATGGCCGAAAATTAAATATATACATTATATTTAATAAATATTATTTAATTTTCTAACGATCCATAATAAAATAAAGACTTTTTATGAAGCCTACTCTTAATAAAGAGCCTGAAAAAAATGCACGTCTGCAAAATAGAAATCAACCACATAAGTTAATTATTTAATGCAGTTAACTATTTTAAAATTTTTGATGTAACAAAATAAGTAAATTGGTTTTAAATTCATTTAAACAGTTAGATAAACATTAAAATGCAGAGCAGCATATATTTTTTGTGTTTTTTTATATATTATCAATGCTGATATTATTAGCCAACAAGTAATCATAATTTTTTTATAATTAATAATCTAAAAATTGATTGGTGGTGACATAGTTGAAGGATAAATTATATTTTAAAATCATGTTGTATTATTTTAGAAAAAAGGTCATTGCAAAAGACAATTTTTTCTAAAAAATAGAACTAACAAAACTTATTTTACTGTTTTAACTCTGTTTTTGAATGTGTAGCTGTTGAATTATATATATATCATAAAATTATGGAACAGTTTATCATGATATTTTATTATTATACAAAAAAATAAAAACCTAATGAACTACTAGTAATAAATTCAGTTAATTTTTTTTGCAAAATTTTTTTCTGGCATGCCAAGATAAACCTATTTTTTTTATTAAAATTAAACAACAATGTTGAAAATAAAATAGTATTATAATTTTTTGTAAGATTAAATTTGTTGCTGCAATTTCAGGCTGAAAAATAATAAAAAAAAATACTATTAAACAATTTAATAGCTATATAACACCAAATAAAATAGTGATTTTTATTGAAACGTGGTAAAAACATATGCTAACTAGATTGAGTAAACAATGTATTCTTGAAATATGGATATTTAATCGGATGAATATATTTTAAATTACATCTGGTGCAAATAAATTTTTTTAAACGAAATTTATGATTTAAATTAAAAAATTGTAAATAGTTTCTTTGGATTGGTTTACATAAAACATAATACAAGCAATTTGATATTAAAAGCAGTAAAAACGTCAATAATCCAATTAAAACTCTTTCTTACGTCTAGCAAGACTTTTGAGTATTTTATAACAAGACTTTGTTTAAAATCAAAATTCGGATTTAATAGATGCGAAAAAAGGTGACAGGATAAGATGTCATAATAAATGTTAAAAGTAATGATTAGAAATTATTTTTAATTTAATATGTATCTTAAAAAAATAGGGAATTGTTCATAACTATCAAGCCGAACAATTTTATATAAAATGTCGCAAATAAGCAAATTAAAAAATTATCTCTTAAGCTTGCAGATAAAAAAGTTAGCACATATACCATTTTAATAAGCAAGAAACAGGCATTATGAAACTATGTATACAAAAAAAAAACAGAAATATCAGCCTCTATACAATTTAAAAAACAAGTGAATTATTTCACAGAAAAATAAACAATTTTATACCAAGCAACCTATGTTTATTTTCCAGTAAAAAGAGCGATTATGATGGGTCTGTAGATAATTTACAACTATATTAAATGAGTGTTATAACTCCTAAAATGCGATAAAACATGATCGGCGAAAAAATTAAGTAATATAATTCGATCGAAAAATTGATAGCTACAACGAAAAAAAATTAAAAATTAATTTGAAAAAGACAAATGATTATATATAAAAAAAGATGCAAAAGACTCAATATTTTTACAAGCATCTAATACCTATGAAATAATTGATCATTATTGAAAATTCTAACCAAAAAAATAAAAAATTCACAAAAATGCACTCATAGTGTCTTGCGCTAAATCAGAAAAATTTAACGCGAATTTTCTGGTTCTATATATAAAAATTATTTCAATGATGTAAACATTTTTATTGTAAAGAAATTAGATATCAAAACATATATTAATGACAATCTTACAGAGTAAAAACTATAGAAATACACACATAGCATGTAGAGCTAGTTTTAAATACCCCATCGAAGATTTTTAACAATTTTAAATTTAAAAATACAATAAGAAATAATAAATAAAATAGCGACAATATTAAAAACTGGGGTCAATAAAATTACGTATATGGATTTCATTATAGCAAACGTATTTCATCAATATAAACAATATAAAATAAGAGATGTAATCTTTAATTTTTGAGCACTTTTAAGAAGAAAAAAATTATAAATATTCCAAAATTAATCAACAACGATTTTTACAAAAGATCCTTTTAAATTATCAGGGTTATGGAAAAAATGTCATAAAATATATTTTTAAAAAAAATTGAAGGCATGTATAATAAACCATTTTTATCTATAATATTATAAAAAAATATAGCATTATGTTATGTGCAATGATAAAGTTATATACAAATAAAAGGATCACAAAGAGAATAAGAACATTACATCATAATTTTATCTTATTTATAATTAAAACTTGATCATTATGCTTGAATTTTATTTTACGAAGATAATTAAAAGGCATATATTTGTTAATAAAGTTATCATATTCTATATGTGAACATATAAATTTAGATAATATAATATAATTCATCTTTATGTCAATATTATAAGATAAAAAAAGGTAAATTAGGAACATAAATATCAAAAATTTATAAAATTAAATAAAATACACTTATGTTGAGAAAACAATATTTTGATCAAATTGATTAACGATATCTTGCTCGAAATCTATGTGCCAAATAAAACACACCTATTCGTCAACTAATCTTTAAAAATATGTATTTATACCTTTAATTTTATATTATAACGGATGATATTTCAACCAGAAATGATAGTAAAGTTTTCTTTTATATCATAGAATTTATATTTTTAGTGTTATTTTAGGATGGTTAAGGCTTTTACGCTTATTACCCATATAATGAAGATGAAGATCTAACATTATCATCTCGTCTACAATACATTATATGTTTGTTATACAAAATTATCATTAATGCATGAAATATTAGATAGTAAATATTTTTTTCAAAAAAATTATTCATGCCAGAGCATTCCAATAGTTAAATTCCCGTTTAAATCAATGATAAATAACATGAAGTGTATTTTTTAATGTCGAACTCATGAAAAGCAAAATTTAGTGTTTTTATAAGATAGTAATCTAAAAAACAAAAAAAAATGTCATTCATAAATTTAAACAAAATGCAAAAAATTAATAAAATATGGTTACATTTTTGCGGTTAATTTTAAATACATTCAAAAATGAAACTGAATCTATATATGGTCCTAATATAATAACTGATTGTAAACATAATATTTTTTCATAAAAAACTACGGTTCAGTCAACAGAAATTTCTAAATAATCAAAAATAAATTTTCAACATAAACAGCCCATAATAGTTTAAAATTCAAATTGATCATATTCCAAGAGTATTATTGGCCAGTTTTCTCACACTAAATTGTTTCTTACAATCAAGCAAAAATTAGGATATTTTCATGTTATGAAGCTATGAGCATATTACACTTTTAAAATGGCTTTTTTTAATTCTTTCTTTTCATTCCTTCCCTTAGAGACCCTCTTATTAAAATATAATTACACCTTCCTATTTTCGGTTTAATGTGATCTTCTAAATTATCATACAACATCATATTATACAATTTATCAAATTTAGATTTACAGTACTTTATGTTTGACTTAATGTGTTTTTCTTATTCTGAAATTATGAAGTTGTATAACTAATGTACTAGAAATTACCAGCTCTGTTTAAAGTTATAATTTATTTTTATTACGACATTTTTTGAGTATTTTTGCTGTCACAGTATTAAATTCACAGCCAAAATTTATGCATAAGGCAAAAATATATAAAATAATTACTTTTATTTTGACGGGGAAGGCGTGTATTTTAAATTATAACCATAATAATTGAATAATATGTCCATATGGCACAAATCTTTTATATTTTTATAAATACTACTTGGCCAAAACCATGTAATGAACTAAATTGCTTATATATGAATAATATAAAATTTTTATATTTTTATATCTTTAGACGGTCATCTTATTTTATTGGTTTTATTATCTAAAAATTGTCGTAAATCAATTCTTCTTTTGGAAAAATAAAATCAAAAGTATATTACTTTATAATATTTTTTTAGCATGTCTGTTTACGATTAAAAAGTGTAATTTAATCAACTTTTCTAATAAAACCAGCATTACTGATTATATAATCAGTATTTGAACGGATTTTTATTTTCAAAATCAAAAAATAAAACCTTTAATGTAAAAAATAATTATATATTATGGTAGATATTTTTTGCGGATCAACTCAATCATATTTCTACAATCCATTCTCACGTTTTTGTATAACATTTAAATTGATATTTAATTTAAAGTTATCGTATGACTCTATTTTTAATTGTAATTTCTTGGATTTGGATATAGTCAGCGCTGATTTTTATATACGTCATATGAATTTATCTATAAAATGATTTAAAACTTTGCTAGAATTTTGTGAAGTACTATTAAAGTGCAATAGAAAATGCCATAGAAAATCAGTAAAAATTCGAGCTTAAATTTGTTTGAGTATATTAAAGAAGTTGTTAAATTTTTGTATTGGAAAGTTGGTGATTAATTTAGTACGTATAAATGACCGTTTTATGATTCAATAAACCGCAAAATACAGATCTTATTTGTTTAGTTAATTCAATTGGCTATAGAAATTCTATAACATGTAATAAATATTATCGAATCATATGGGCTCAATAATCAGCATATTTTTCACTTACAGCTGCTTTTTTCTATATCAATAATACAAATATGCCAAAATAATTATCATTTTTAACTTTTTTGTGATTTATAATGCACGATATTTATAAAAAGTATTTTTCATAGTATACAATCCTTTAAATGAAATTAAAATCTATGTGCTTAAAATTTAGAAAATCGATCTATGCTAACAGTAAAAACTTCTTTAAATGCGTTTAGCTTTTGATTAAGTCATTTTCAAAAATATTTCCTACTTTTTTGTGAATTTATGAAACAAATAATGATCAAAAATCGTTTAGTGGTGGCTAAAAAAAAATTGAAAAAACTCAACCAAGTTTTTATCGTAATCATTTAAATAGAAGTAAAACAGTTATCATACTATATAAAGCCTTAAGAATTGATTTTTTTTATTTAATAAAATAAGAAATATATTTAGAATTCACAGATTTAATATTATAAATAATCAATGTTATGATGAAAACAAAATATTGTACTACAAGGCATATAGTTGAGAAATTTGAAAAATTCTGTTGCTGCTAAAAACTATCAGAGATGCTTTTTTATTTTGCTTACGTCATACTTCATATCATGAATATAGATAAATTTAAAACATATTGCAGTTTATTTAAAGTATGCAATGTCTGCAAATACATACAATTTATCTTTTTTATGACATATCATATATTAAAGCATTAAATGTGCTTGTTTAAATGTTAGTAATGATAATCTAACATGGCTTAATAAATGACAACTAACCCAGTAAATTCGTACATCTAATGCGATTTTATATCCGATGAACAATTTACATTTTTGATATAATTTCAGATATTATTTTATGCAAGAGCTTTAATTTATACTTTTTAATCTACCCTTATGCTGTCTTTGCACAAACAACTAAAATATTCTTTTGTACCATATTAAAAGATATTTTCCATCATTGATAATTGTGGTTGATTAAATGAGAAAATCTACATTTTATTGTAGTCATGTTTGTATTTCTATGTATATTGAACGTTTATTTTTATCAATACGATTAAGAACTATTATTTTTTTGGTTACTATGTTATCAAGGCTTTTCATATAATAAAAATAAGTTTATGTGAACCAGCTATACAAAAACGAAATATAAGATAAATTTATTCGGATTTATATATAAATTATAATTTATTCGTTTATTTTAGCTATAAGTGAATAAAAATGGCTTTTCGAAAATTAAGTCGGAAAAGTGTAGATGTATATTGAATAACAAGCGGATGAGCTAAAACTATTTTTATTTTAAAACGTAAATTACAAGCTAAAAAAAATATTCATCATTCATTTGTTTTATTAAATGATTGTAAAATATTATCTTTAGTGTAAAATCGTCTTATTACGGAGAAATATGTTTGGATTTTTTATATTACGAAACTAGTTGAAATCTCTTAACATGACAGTACAACAATATGGTATTTTCATAAAAAAATATTATGATTTTAAAAATTTTTTTCGGATGAAATTATGCATAGAACTTAGTCATAAAATCCAATTGTCTCTGATTAAATAACTGGTTTTACATACAAAGATAAATCAGTATAAAATTGTATAATTTAGTGTATGAATAATGTTTATTTCTTTTCTAGAATGAAACTGTTTGTTTTTGTTTTACTAATGGTGTTCTAAATATTAACCGAGTAGGTCTAGCATAATATAGCAATACCAAATCTTTGTATTAAAACAGATATAAATCTATATATTTAGATGCGGTAAAAATATATAATATTATCAAAAATTAGTGTTAAAATTAAGAAATGATTCTGGCGTTATTTTACTTTGAAAATAAATAATAGCACTCAATTATTTATGGCATACAATTTCTTAGATATAATTGAATCGTATACCTTTTTAATCATGCGTATTCTTTTTTATTTGCTAATTTTGGAAATTTTAGGACTGTGTTCATAATATAACGATCATATTGAATTCAAAAATATTTAATATTTTGCTTTAAATCACTTTATTGAATATTAAAATGATATTTACAGTTTAAAGCCCACAAATAAATTTTTATCTGAATTTAAAATGCACTTATATTTGACAACAATAAGATTAATTAATTGCTATTACTGAAAAATATCATTAAACTATGCAATTATTAGAATGGTAGTGATTTATATATAAAAAAATAGATTTATTTTTGCGCAAAAAATCAAAAAGATTATAGAGAAAATAATATATTATTATCATATTTTTTGATCATAAAAGAAGCTAAAATTGTAAAACGGTCAATATGTACATCAGAAAAAACCCCTTAAAGCAATTCATTATCTGATTATGACTGTTTTAGATAAAGTATGTATAATTTAGAGATATACCAAAAATATTTTTTACAAAATTAAAAAGGTACTTGTTGCATCAGTTTTATTGCCTAAATAAATCTATACAAACAATTATAAAAATATTGTGTACTCTAATAACGAGTTGAACTGTTTTATATCATATTTTTACATTGAGAATATTCCCTAAATATTCCATGTGTCAAAATAGATAGTAAATGGGTAAAATACTAGAGAATAAATTTGAAAAAAGAGCTAATCATTTATGATTATAATAGTAAATTTTCAGCTTTTTTCTGGGCAATTTCAGACAAAAATATTGGTACCATACAAAAAAATTCTTATACACAAATCTGAAATTAGATGCAGAGTGTTAATTATAGGTATTGCTAGAAAGAAAACGTAAAATTAATACGAAATTAATTTTGTATATAAACTAGTTAATAAAATATAAGATATTCAATATCCGGTATTTCTAGCAAAAATGTTGATTAAATTTATATTTTAAGAAATAAATTGGAATTTTTTATATTCTTGTATATGCTATTATAACGCACAATATAAATCTCATATTATATTCCGAAAATTTGGATTTATTTACAGTATTATGTGATTATTGGAAGCTTCGATTATACCCACTAGTATACTAGACCGAGCATTATCTTTCTATCCGACATATATCCCCTTTGTCTCTTAGAACAGAAAAAATAGTTTTAACTGTCATTGAATACATCTCATGTGCAAAATAGAGTTTTTTTATATATATTATATCTTTTTCTTGAATTTTTGCCAGAAATCTTGATTCCTTATAAATCTATAATGATTTTTATGCAGCTAAAAAAGAAGTAAATACCATATAAAATCCTAAATAAACTAAATATATTCTTAAAGGCTTGTGCTTGATACAATGGTAAAATATTTTGTAGATGAATTTGATAAAAAAATTTTCCGCGCCTGCTAATCTATAATAAAACATATAATATTTTAAGAGGAACGATTTTTGTGTTTCCGTTTTTCATTCTAGAAACGAACTATTCCTGATTATTACCATGAATATTGTTTACTAGATATAAATACTTTATTAATGATATTTAAATAAGTTGAAGTGTACAAGTTAGACTTCTTATACTGTATTTTATACATTTTTTACAATTCATGGGTTTTAATATTTTAAAAACACCAGATCTATATCTGTGTGGTTGGTTTTACGGCATTTTATGCATAATATAAATAAGTAAATATATAATCTATGAAAACCATCTATTTATTTTTAAGGCTGTATTTTATGCCACAAAAACATTGTTCAGATATCTGTTTAATTACGTTTTTGATTGATAAATTTTAATTTCGAAGCTTTGATGTATTAAATAGACCCCTGCAGCTACATCCGAAAGCTTTAAATTTTATAACATTTATTAAGATTTGGTATACGTATTTATCTAGTTGAATCTAGTAACAAAAAACATCTAATAATGTAAAACAAAGCTTTTTAGGTATTTTTAAAATCCTTTTAATTAAAAATATATTATATTGTAATAAATAATTTTATCTATAAAAAAATTCAGACAATAGTTAATATTTAGTGCGTCTAAAATCATTTTTCGGTTCTTTTCTATATATAGATTGTTGCGAATTGACTTCATTTTCATTTTATTTTTAAGTCTCGAAATAGTGATATGATATGGGTCCAGATACCTTTGTAATTCTTCTAAATAATTGATAAAAAAATTACATAAAATAATTTTTTTGCAACTTGTAGAATATTTAGTTTTTATTAGATCAATTTTATGCCCAAAATAGCCTTTTTACATAAAAAAATTATAAATTAATATTTTATAAAAAAAGCGAAACTAATTCTATATCTTTAAATATGACGAATTCCACGGTCTAATATACACATTTAGAACAATTATGTGACTTATAAAATTACAAAAAAGTTTTCAGCAAATGAAGTAATAAATTCAAAACATGTTATCGATTCTATGTAATATAGATCCCACCGTCTTAATAAATTTAAAATTTTCAATCTTTTTTATCAAATATGCATACATCATCATTAAAAATAGAGGAAAACAGGGGGGAAATATATATTTCCTTAGGATAATAAAGCCAAGAATTCTTTATCTAAAAAATATGAAGCATATTTTCCATGAAATATATTTGTTTCTCTGTTCCACGAATTACGATTTTAGAAGTGTTTCATGAACTTTAAAATACAAATTACTGACGCATATACAACTTAAATATTATCATAAAAGAGGAAAAAGTTCCAAACCATGAAGATTCAATATTTGACATCTGATAAATTCACGCGATGTAGTTTGATTCTAGTAATGTGAATAATTACTCAATATATTTTTCTTTTAAAGTATTTGAACAGAATCCGATCAAAATTGACCTTTTATTATAGGTACGACAATACAATATATTAAAGAACACATCCGATTTATAATTTTCGTATCCCATGGCGTTTTAAATAATAAAATAAGTTCTTAAATTTTCTATTTTGGTTTTTTAGGTAAGATACATTTTTGAAATTAAATGAATTTACACAGAAGAAACGATTACAAAAATGTTGTAACCAGTAAACGTAAAAATCTATAAAATTTATCTACATGAAATATACCTAATTAAATTATTTATTCTATACAACTGATTAGAGATAAACATAATCAGCTTTACACTATAGAGGATACAGTAAACTAAAATATAGAAAAAATTGAGATAATAGTGCAAAATTATTGAATAATATCAGTGGTTAATAATGATACGGCAATATGATAGTTTTAATCATCTAATAATTTTGCGATAAAAACTTATGCGAAAAACCAATTTAATATTCATACTTTATATAACTGTACGCTATAGAATTGATTCGTGCTATGAATGATTGCTTTGAATTTCAGTGACGGACATAAAAAATGAATTAAATGCAAATGCCATTAAAATTAGGATAATAGTGGCAAATGTTCATATAATATGCCATAGAAATACAAAATATTTTTAGTAGTGTATTTATATATTTTCACGTTTCTTCTTCGATGAAAAAAGTTTATATCTGCCCAAAGAGCAAAACATGTGCGCACATCGCGAGCCCACTTATTTAACCTCAGTTATGTATGCTTTTAAAAAAAATTACAATTTTAATTTTTCGCATCAATCCAATTTGTAAATGTGTATTCTTTGACCCGGAATTATCCTAAATCCATAATCATATGCTATGCTATTTATGAAAGAGAGCATAAAATTATATTGCTTTATGCAAGCATTCATGCATATAAAAAAATGATACAGGGCATCAAGAATTCTTATTTTACTTGATGTTCGAAATAAAAGATATGATAAATCAAAATTAATAAATATACCAGAGCATCTTTTTGGCTGATTTAAATACAATATATCTTTCTCACCTCAATCAAATAAAATTGGATTTTTGAATAAGAAAAAATATCATGTTGATAGAAAAAAATATGATCAGGTGTGAACTTTTTTAAATGTAGTTGAATGTTTTTTATCAGTCAATTTAAAGATTTTTCTAAATCCTTTTATCGGATGATATCGACACCAAGGATATCAGAAAGTACAATTATATAAGTATTAGGCAAAGAAAATTTAATGATAATAAATTTTAGTGATTGTATTGCAGTCATGTACGTAGTTATTTTAATTCTTATTAATATCATTTTAAAATTTCAAATTTTCAATGAATCGATATTTGAATATGAGGACGCGACTGATAAACATGAAGACAAATGCAGTGAAAACAAACCTTTTCCCAATAAAGATTTCAAAAATAAAAATATTTAAGATTTAGAATTTGCTAACCGCCATTAAAAATTAAAAATTAAAAACTTATGAAAAAAAATGGCATAAGTGTTATATAACCTTACAGTATTGTAGATTCTGTGTTCTAGGCGTTTTACTAATATATTTAGCGATTTTTGTATGCATGCTACATATTGATTCGTCTATCAAAGCAATAATTTATTCATAGCGATTTTTTGTTATATTGTGCAACAAATTTAAAAAAAAACTCGTTGTTAGATAAATTTATATTTTTAAAATAATTCCAATAAACAAATCTATGCTATTAAGTTATTTATAATGGTATAATATAACAAATTTGGTTTTAATAGTAAATTACTGGGCAAATTTTTATCTGATGTAAATTTAAAATAATAAAACTGAAAAAATAGGCATGAAAACTGAGCTGTTTATAGTTAATTTCTAAACTTATTACAAAAGTATCTATTAAATAAATAGGAACTGGAATTCACCATTAAGTAGCTAATCAGCTTGTTTATTAAATGTAAATAAATATTACTATCGTATCTTAAATTATATTATAACCAATATCTATGTGCATTTAAGTACATTATATCTTAAATAAAGTGTTTTTAAAAATAAATATCAATTTTCCATAATAATTTTATATTATTTAACGAAAGAGTGAGAAATAATTTTAACTAGAACGCTGATAGATTAAGTTTAAGCAAATATTATATTGTATATAAACGCGTTTTTATTGTAATGATTTGATAAAAAAATCACGACCATATCCGAATGAATCGGAAATCCAAAACTGAATCAAGGAATACAATAAACCATACCGTCTACCAATAAATCCCTTATAATTATTTGTGCCTAAACAATCAATGTATGAATAAAAGTCGGAAGAAAATACTCACCGTTAGTCTAAAAAAATGGTTGCAGGAAAACAATCATGTTAATTTATAAATAAAAACATAAAAATAACACACAAAAAAATTATTATTAGAGGATAAATCATTCGCGTATAAGCAATTATTGCAAAAAATTACAATTTTTCAGCTATATTTTTACATATCACGATTTGTATTATCCAGATATTTCTTTTCATTTTATCTAATTTAGTTTAAAAACATTTTATATAAACAAAAATATATTTTTCATATAAATTCTATTGCTTATGCCTCTATAAAACAAATTATTTTTTAATAAATTCACTTTTGAATTAAATGAAATAAAGGTTTTTATATATTTTATTGTTTTTTCATATGTTTATATTAACGAAAATAATATTTATGATTTTTCTCGACAACTTCATCAAAAATAAATAAAAATTTATATGATGGAGAAAAATAGGAAAATAATTAAAAAAGGCAAAAAGAAATAAGCAAATAAGGCGTGAGGGAAAAACAAATGCATATTTATTATTGATAAAAGCTTGCAAATAAATTTCAATTAATATAAAAGCTAATAAATATTATAATTACAAGTAAGTAATACAATTAGATTAATTATTATATCAATTATATATGCGTCAAAACGCTTATAATTACCATCCTAACTTATAAATCGTCTTTATAATATCTCATTAAGATAACCATGTATTTTATAATATTATTACGAAAATATCAAAAAACAAAATATTTAAATTGATGTATTTTACATAACAGTATAGAAAAATATTGGATTTTATACTGAATTTGCTCAAAATATTTTATTTATGTATATTGATAGATTTATGATTATATGTCTTAATGCTGTTTATAGTTATGTATATTTTAATATAAATAGTAATAATATCATTATACCATTAGTCGCATTTTATATTTTTTTTATTATAATCACGTGTAAATTTTTTGTATTAACACGTGAATTTTTTATAACAAGTATTGAATCATCTTGCGGGAATGACCTTGCCTCAATAAATTTAGTTAAATTATTGGCGAGTTGAATTATTATTAATGTGTATATAATGTATGATTTCAAAATTATTTCCTTATTAAATGCACTTTATCATCTATTGCATTGTCAATAAAATTTATATCCCGTCTCAACATTATTTTAGCTGAAATATATTCTGAATATTAATATAGGTAAAAAAATATATAATATTCTTTTTTTATTTGCATCTTACAAATAAATGCTATAAATTTTTCACCTGAAAATAATATGGAAACTTAAGTCCTTATTAATTATATTTAAATGGTAATATTTATAAGATATTTGTGGGCATAAACAAAGCGCTTATATCATAATGTTCTAAATTATGCTATTTTGTGTTCAATCGTGTATTACTACTGGTATTTATGGTTATATAATGTAAATATATGATCTTTAATCTATAATTAAATGATTTAAACTAAAAATCCGTACCCGATGGGCATTTAAATCTCTTAAACAAGCGAAAAATGCCGCTTGCCGCAAGAGATATATCAAATACTCTAAGCCCTAATAAGGCAAAAGAAAGCTTCTTTTAAAACACAAATTTGATTTTGACTCAGATTAACATAATTCAAAATATAAACGTAAATGCAGGCTTAAATTAATTTTTTTTTATAAAGTCGATTTTATCCGTAGCGGTCAACCAAATGATTTTATTTTTTTAAAACAAGAATTTTCTCTTATTGTTTGACTATTCCAACTTTAAATTTGTTAGAATTTTTAAAAATTAAATAAATAATAATTCATAAATCACATATCAAAAAAAAAGACCGAGGTTTTGAACATTAAATTATCATTATTGTTTTATATCATATTTTTGTGTGCATTAGAGATTTTATAATTATTTTTTTAAAAATATAAGAAAAGGTTTACTTCAAGTTTTATCATGTTAAAAACAATAAGATGCTTTAAATGGTTTAACTAAATATAATCAGCACACCGGCAACAATAAAAATTGCGATTTTATGGATTTTGTCATAAATATGTTGACTCTTTCATTTAGGTTTTGATGTATATTTCCATTTTCACTTACCTATAGATTTTCAAAAGAAAGTAATTCATTTAATTGCACAGTGAATAAGTTTTATCCAGAATTTTTGTATAAAATCTCGTTTTATTTACGTAAAAAACTCAATTTTTTTCTGTTTTATCTCCAGCATGTATAAATAAAATACGGATGATCATGGGGGTTTAAAGTTAATTTTTAATATTTCATGGATTTCTATGGTAATATAACAGATATTTATTTTGTAAATTCAAATGTTACAAAGTCTTATATTCAGAAAATATGATAACCTCAAAACATATGATATTAAGTATATAAATTTAGTAAATGTGGTAATTTTCAAAATTCTGCTATATTTTATAGCCCTAAAAATATAATTGTTTATGAAATCATGCAGAAAAGATTTTAAAATAAAAAAACTAGTAATATAAGTATTCAATTTTCTCATAAATTTTTTTTAGTTACATTATCCAAATACAGAACAGTAGTTATGTGCCAAATATTTATCTAAAGTTCTTTTTTTGTGGTAACACAGAAAATACATTTTCTTACTGTCTACCATCAGTTTAATTCGAAACCATTTTTAAAATTTCTGATTGAATCCATGAAAACTTAAAAATAATTTTTGTAAATAAATTATAAGAATATTCAGTTTTGAGACATTTGAAACAAAAATTTTATTTAAATTCAAAATATTATACTATAATTAGGGTAATAAATAATAAATCATGTAAAATGATTATCTTCCTAGCACAAAAGTTGCCTGATGGGTAAATATATGATAAAACTGTACATTATAAAAACAATAAAGAGTATTTCTTTAGCTTTTTAACTTTTGAAAATTATCATAATATATTTAAACCTCAAAATAAAAAAAAATCATCAAACTGAATTTATTTGCACCATGTTCCAGCTTTTCCTATTGTCCACAGCTTTACTATTTAAGTATGTATTTGAGTAATATAGAAATTTTGCATTAAAATTTTAGTTTTAATATATATTAGTTGTGCAAAAGGTAATGTCCCTCTCTCCATTTAAAAAACTATAAGAAACTATATCTTAGAAGCATAATAAAAATTTTATTATCCTTGCGATTTAATAAATTTTATATATAAATAAATATAATCTGTGCACCCTTTATCAGGACGATACAACTTCAAGAAAGCCAAAAAGATCAGAACTCACTCAGTACAAGAGATCTGCGAAAAAGAAATGCAGAAATAAAAGTTGATACCCGAATTAAAACAGATATTTCAATCAAACAAAGTAGACATGATATTTTCCCATACGATAAAAAAAATATGATTACGCTGATTGAAGTAGGTATAACTAGCATTGATAACCTAACCGAAGGTGAGAATGTTAAATATAGGAAGTATGACATCTTGGCGAATGAACTATATTAAATTTACAACTGTAAAACAAGAATAGTACCATATGTGATGACTTGGGATGGGGTGGTCACAAAATATCATAAAAATTATGGTAAGGAGTTAAAAATCCCGGACGAAATAGAAGCATACATACAAGCTCTCACACGCCGCAAGTCACTTAAATTCATCTCATTTGAGAGAAGAAGAGCAGTTGATGAAGATAGATCAGAGGAAGGCGTCAAAAGGTGCATCAAGGAGTTGTGCAATATTCCCAACACGCTGAACACGTCTAAATAGATAAAATCGATAAAAAGAAAATTAACCCATAAATAAATATCTCTTTAATCTGTGCCCCTTTGGATGGTACTTCTGACATAAAGCCTAACATTAAAAACCCTTTGAATGTTTCAAAATAATTTAAGATTTTTACGGTGAAGAAAAATCTAAATGTACAGATATTATGTTCACTAGATTCATTTTTAGATTTCCGCTTTCTTTTAGACTTTTTTAATCCATTATAACCAAAAAATGGCCAAAGTTATCACATTTTATATCACGGTCTGGTAAAAGATTCGGATTGTTAAAGTATTCAGAATACATATGAAAAGAAGAATACATTATTTTATCATAATTAATTAAATTAAGCAATTTGCATGTATGATTCTGTCAGATAATTTCGAAAGATTAAAAAGCCAACTATATACATATTGTGGTATCCAGACTCTTCAAAATGCTTTAATAGATAATAATCAACTGTAAAAGATCTTTTTACAATAACTTTGAGATAAAAGCACCATGGAAAAATAATTAATAGAAACAGCTATAATACACCACTATATAGGAATCCCATAGCGAAATTTGATTTCATAGTGTCTTCATTTTGGAAACTTAATTGTTTTCAACTAAAAATAAGATATTTAAATTCGGAAGTTTTTTATGCGTACTTACAGATTAAAAATCTTTTACCAATAACTAGTATTTGATCTACATAAAAATCAAATATCATAATCCCAGATTGTAGTAATGCATCACATTAGAAAAAGTGGTTTGACTCCATAATGATCAATATAAAAAGAGTAAAATACTATGTTTTTGTTATTTAATCATTCAAGGCAAACATTTGCTTTATAATTCAACAACTTAAAATAAATTAAAATGTGATTATAGGCTCAAAATAAAGGTTTTTAATAACATAAATCTGTTAAAACCCATTTAAAGCAAAAAATATTAAAGTTGTTTAATTCAAGTATCAAGATGTACATTCAAGATTTTTTCAACGCTAAATTACTGCAAAAGTTTGTATAAATAAAGGTTACTTTAAATGAATAGCACATAAAACTGCGTTTAGAAACGTATTTCAGACTATTGTGTATCTTTTATCGATGAGTGAATGCACTGGAAAAAAAATACAATATAATTGAAGTCTTGGCTTTAGCTACATGCCATCAAAAATAATTATACGCACATAGGTTGGCGCAAAAAAAAAGAGTTATCGGTTTATAAACTATGAATTTTTTATAAATGGCCGATATATAATATACAGAGTGATTTAATATATTAATTCGGAGGATGCAGGATCTCATCGCCGAATTAAGCATGTACCAACTGTATATTTGACCTTATTAACACGAAACAAATTATTAAAGGTGTCTACCGCTATGTAGCGCCATTGGAATGTTATTAAGATTTTGGATATATAATGTATCCATTAAAATCTAGATTGTGGAGAGATACGATTCTGAATAATTATTATAAGAACAATTGAATCTATTACCCATACAGCTTGAACAATAAATAGTTATCTAAGCAAAGCACTTATATTTTGAATGCAATACAAAAGAAAATTATAAAATCGAAGTAAAGTGGTCCATCAAACTTCAGTTTTTATTTAATACACAAAACTTTGAACTGTATTTCGATATATGAGTTCATGAATTGTATTTCTATTGTGATTTCACAATATCGAAAATTCCACAATAAATAAAGAAGACCCTGTGCTAAAATAAAGAAAGTGATTTTTTAAGTGAATTTCTATATTATAGGCTATATAAAAACGGCTGTCCGTGCAATTTTAAATTTTAATGCAATTTTGTGAACGAAGCGGGTTTCTATACCCAAATATAGTCAAGAAGGCAATCTAAAAACCACAAACATGTAAATTAAAATAGCAAAATAATCATCAAAAATACGCGAATATTCTAGAATAAAAAATTGATTGATTAAATAGATGCTTAAAGTAGAAGAATTGGAATTTAAAAAAGTAAAAAATATAAATGATTTAAATTTATATTAATTTTTTTGATAATTAACGAATTATAGAATATTAAATGCGATTTTTTGTAATTTATGTTGGTATGTATTTCAAATAGGCGCGCATCATACACAAGCTATTATTATTTAATTTAATTTTTCAAATTAAAAATGGTTTTAACGCCTGTAAAATTTTTTGAACAAATATGATTGTATCTTTGTGTACAAATGAAACCACTCTAATTTCGTTTTTGATTCGAACCAGCATATAAACATTGAAATTTTATTTTTGATACATTATTTATAATTAGCATACAAAATGTATTGTTTTTTTTTACGCAGTTATCAAATATTTTTTTTGTGCAAAGGTTCCTTTATTTGGAATTTCTTGTTGTGAAGTTTATATGAAATCCGTTATATAGAAAACCTCTTTAAAACTCTTCACATCTACCCCTGATCTATTTATATCCACCTCCATTACCACTTTAAAGAGATTCATCGTTTTTCTTGAATTCATAAGCTTATTCTAAATAAAAAAATCAAAAATGATAAATTCATATAATCTCATATATTTAATGTAAATTTCTACGCACATATATTCTTTTTCTAAGTATTTCATTGGTAAATCATAAATATCGAAATGTTACGAAAATCTCTGCAAATACCTGTGGAGTTCGGTCTATTGAAATCTAAAATACTTGGATCTTTTGGAAATCCATTCCTATAAAAAACGAGTTGTGGTTATTTATAATTTCTATCAAACAATGCAATTTTAGATTACTATATAAATAAGCACTAAAAATTACACAAGCTCAAGGAACATGCCTAAAATAATATTACATCTAAATAATACATTAAATTTATTGCTATTACAAAATCTAGTACAAACAAAGTATAATTTGAAATTTCTTATCTGTTCATCAGAACCCTTTAACGAACTAAAATAATATAAGTTAAAGTAAAAAACTTATTTACTACAAAATATATCTTTTAGTTTAGTATAGCTTATACCTTGAATATAAGTATAAGTTCTTTTCTATTTTTTGATTATCGCTTATAAATCGCAAAAAAATATAGGAAAAAAAGACTTCTTATTGATCTTAAAAAAAATATCATCATTTAAAACTCTTTAGATCCCTAGATGCACCAATATACGTCAATTTTAATATATATTTATTTTGGGTCTAAATTATTCGCTATGATTTTAGTTTTTGTTCACAAGCACAACCTGCTTATCTCTCATGCGCACAGCAGATGAATACTTTCGGCTATTTTATCCTCTCTAGATTATTCTTTAGTACTTCTTCCCCGTTAAATACTTATGATATCAAGGGTTTTTCTCGATCCCAAGGTTTTTATATATGATGAAATCTGGTTTTTTCTTGAGTTCTTCCAGATACCTTTTATGATATTATGTTACAGAAATTTTAAAATCAAATATTTATTCACAATTATATTATTTCTGTGGTAAATTTGTAGAAAAAAATTATATTCTGTAAAATTTTGATTTATTTTACAAATCGAGAAATTAAATGTTAAGATTCGCTAAATTTATTATTTACTTGTATAAAAATCAGATTCTATAGTAAAAGTGTTCAAAAATAATATAAGATAAAATCGTATATATTTATTTTCTGTGATTTTGATTCAAAGATCGATTCTTTACAAGTCAAATAAATGCGCTGGAATAAATTTATGCAACACAATAATAACCCTTTACCCTTAAAATCATGTTTTTTGGCTAAATTTGTTGCAAAAAGTTATTTGACAATAGATTAAATTGATTTTGTTAAAAACGAAACATGCTATCGAAGCCAGAAAGTATATCTAAATAAGCAGACCATTGGAATTGCGAGAAGTCTAATTCCGTATAAATATTATGCATAATAATAATCATGTAAGTTTTTAAAAATACAAAACAGAACAATAGTTTGAAAGATATCTTTGATAATTATTCTCATCTTATAACTGTTTTCCATTCCACAAAAATAATATTATATAAATAAATAAAGGTGACTAATATAAAATATTAAATATAAAAAGAAAATTATACATTATATGAAATCAAACGATATCATTTATTATAAAATGCAATTAAACGGGATTCATCACGTAAAAGATACAATCAAATGTGAATATTTTATTATAAAATTCAATTAAACGAGCATATTTTATTGTAAATGTAATTAAACTAGAATTTATCGTATGATACACAACTAAATGTGAATATATTATTTAAAATACAATAAAACAAGTATTTTTGGTTATTAAATTCAATGAAACGAGAATGTCTAGCATAAAATTCAATTAAACGCGAATATTCTTGTATAAGATACAACCAAATGTGAATATCTTTGTATATAAAAATACAATAAAATGTGAATACCTTTCTATAAAATATTAGAAAAATATGCTCTTTTTAAAAATAATGCATTAATTGAGATAAATATGTATATTTTTTCAAACTGAACTAAATATTATTATATTTTAAAATGTTAATTTATATAATTAATTATGTTTTGAATACAAATATATAAATTTCTCATTATGAATTGTTATGATACATTTCGAATCA
This sequence comes from Rhyacophila brunnea, assembly GCF_057557595.1. Classification (NCBI taxonomy): domain Eukaryota; kingdom Metazoa; phylum Arthropoda; class Insecta; order Trichoptera; family Rhyacophilidae; genus Rhyacophila; species Rhyacophila brunnea. The sequence continues at coordinate 241,198 of NW_028233344.1, forward strand.
CTGGAATTCTTATATAAATTAAAAGAACATTACAATATATCTAAAATAAATATGGCTTATAAAACATGGTATATGGTTCCAAAGCATAATGAGATAATGGTTTTCGTGTTTAATTATGTTCACAAATTTTTAAAATATTTGACTTAATACAACTTAATATGATATAAAATTATTTTTTGGGTATAATTTGGAATCCTTGTTTAAAAAAACGAAATTTTATTTATATTATCATTTTTCATATTCTTTCTGTTTTTAATTAATTTAATTATTTTCTTAAATTGCTTAAATTAAAACAGATAGCCAGCTATTATTTTTAATTTTTGCATTATTTTCATGATATTCATCAACGTTTGTTACAGTATACCATTTTGAAATTAAAATTGTTTTTTATTAAATTATTTTTATATCCTTTCTATTTTGAAATATTTTTCATTTGGATTTATTTGCCATCATTCTTTGAGGCAAAGCATATGTTAATGAATTATTTTTTATCTTGACAATATAATAAATTACATTGTCATTTCCCACAATAACTTTCGTAAAAGACACACCCGCCATCCAAATACTCATTAACAACTTTTACAAGTATGTCTGCAATAGATTCACATGCAGCACATTCAATATCAACATTATACAAATCGAGTATTTCACCAATTCCTTCGGCCAGATTGGTTCTATAAACATCGATATCTCTGTTCTTACGCGACAATTGACATATTTCATCATATATGTCTTCAATAAGTCTCTCTATTTTGTTTTCTGAAAATTCAGAGATTAATATTTTTATGACTAACCATTTTTTCAGAGTTGTGCCGATGCGATGTTTAAGTGTATGGAATGTTTGATCGTTTTTAATTTTTATCATTTTTTATATATGGGGCTTTATTAAATGAAATTTATTTAGGCTACTAAATAGTCCGTATCATCAAATATTTAGATTTAGTAGATAATTTATTGAAATTCATGTGGTATAATTTATCATCTGACATAATTAAAGGCGCAAAATTATTAAATTATTGTTGGTTTTGTGTGTATTTTTAGAGACTATTTTATTTGTGTTCCACGTTTTGGGTACATTAAGCTTTATTGATGTTTTTTATTCATAGGTAAATTTTGGATTTTCTCTATAACCACAACTTTATTGATTTCCCGCGTCTACATCATATATATGCTCATGGTTATATCCTTCTTTTTTACACCTTCTTCGAACGCTCTTCTTTTTCGGGGATCATTAGTTCAAGGGTTCATTAAGTTTTATTCAAGATGTAATTATATCTGATTTTAATATGGGAAATATTATTTTATTTATTTATGGGTTAATTTTCTTTTTATCGATTTCATCTATTTAGAGTGTTCGGCGTGTTGGGAATATTGCACAACACCTTCATAAATATTTTAATACCTTGTCTGGTCTATCTTCATCAACTGCTATTCTTCTCTCAAATGAGATGAGTTCAAGTGTCTTGCGGTGTGTGAGAGTTTGCATTCCGCTTCTACTTTGTCTGGGATTTTTAACATCTTAATTTTTGTCATATATGTTTATTATACAATTGTTAATATCATAACTTGACAAAGTAAACAAAAGTATTCTTAATACCATGTATGTTCTAGTTTTAGTATAAAGAAACAAATTATATAATATACTGATTTCCGCACATAGAATTTAAAAAAATCTTCAAATTTTTTAGCCTTCAGTTTCTTCTATATATATCTATCCTTAATCAATATAGACTGAAAAGGCATTTTCGTAAACTAAACTAGGAACTGAAATATGTTGCACTGAAATTGTTAAGACACACGAGATATGGCCTTCATATTAAATTTATATACATTTTGTGTCGATTCTCTGTTTCTATTTTATAATTTGGCTTTTTTATAATTCCTTTTTTTTGCATGGCTTACACAAGTGCTACCTATAACTAGCATATATCATTGAAAACTAGTTCTTATGGGCAAAAATTGATTTTTTTCTTATTCTTACAATGAATATAAAATGTATCTCCGTTTATATTTAATGTCTTTAATAGACATATTATTCTTTCAAGGCTTATTAGTTTAAGTGCTTTCCTCAATAATTGTTAGAACGTATGCTTAAAACAAAATCTCTAATCATTTAAGACAAGATTTATTCAGATTTGTGCCCATATCATTTTATATAACGGCATCATCGTAATATATTTCTATTCTTATGTTACGTTATTTGTCTCTCTATTTCCATACGCATGTTTCACCATTTCTTCTCGAGATATCTCTTATATTTTGGTTATTTACTAGATATATTCTTTTTTTTAATGTGTTGATTCTGATATTGTAATTTTAGATTTTCTTTTCAACCGTTACAGATTGATTATTGTAGAAAGACACATTTTGTTATGCTTGGTTATAGCCTCTTACCTTAAATTTTCTTAATACCTTTTCTATTTTTAAGAACTATCGGTTTGAGGGTTTTTACCAAAAATAGCTTATATATTTACTAGACTTGTGAATGTTTATATTTATAAAATTTAAGAGGCTCTCACATATTATCGCTTTTATATGTAGCTGACATTAATTTAGAACCGCATGCTTTGTAAAATAGTTTTGGGGAACTTGAGATTTGTTTGTTTATTATTTACTAAATTAAATATTTGGGTGCCTTACATAAAAAAATGGTAAGGTGTTGAAAAAGTTGGATTAAAGTGTGCATGTATAAAGCTCTAACATTCCATAAGACACTTGAAATCATCTCATTTGATAACAGACGAGTAGTTTATGAAGATAGATCAGGAATTGGTGTCAAAAGATACATCAAGGAGTTGGGCAACATTCCCAATGAGCTGACCACGTCTAAATAGTTAAAAAGAAAATTAACCCATAAAGGATATGACAAAAAATTATGGGCTAGACAGACCATATGTTACACAAAATAGCGATCAAGTGATATTAAATATTAAAAAATAAATGATTAAATGTCATAAAAACAGCATTCTTTCTTTTTAGGTAAATTATTATATGCATGCAGTAAATCAGAGTTGGAGTTACATTATAATAAAAGAGATGTTTTGAATAAATTTTATTATTAAAATTCATTTTTGAATATTTTTCCACTATCAATCGTATATCCGCACCTTTTAAAATCATCAGAAGTATAAAAATCCTTCCTAAAAGTAAGCCCGATACCTTTAATTCTCGCCTCGAACTCTTTAGAAAGGATATATTTACTCAAAACTTGTAACATGACTTTTTCATTAAACATCTGATCAAGAACATAAATAAGGGCTTCACAACCAGTATTAATATACTTTCCAAATTTTTTTCGTAAAATTTTTTTGACAGCATATTTCTGTGTGTTAATAAAGCTTTCAAGGGCCATTTCAATGGCACTATCGATATCATCTTTCCCCACAGTTTCTTTCAATTTCATTCTAGCAAAAGCTTCCGCCATTCTTATAATCCCTTCAATATGTCTTGCTGTAATTGGTATACTTCCGCTCACCATTGATTCTCTTCGCAGATCAGAATACATTTTTGATATTTTTTCTTTGTCTATTTCTTTTAACACAGGGGTGATGTTGTTGCGCGCATATATAATATATTTTCTTAGAGTATCTTGATCGATCATTTGAGTTTTGTTGTTCGGGATCGGGTCGGTTATCTGTATATTTTTGTGGGATTCTACTATGAATTTGCCCATTATCTCATCTTCACTTCCTATACTATCTCTTATTACACACAAAATATCAAATCTACTGACTATCGGATCACTTAAATTTACATTTTGTGTAAATGTGAGGTTGTTGTTGTATCTTCCTTTTTTAGGATTGGCAGCTGCTATTACACTACATCTTGCATGTAATGAAGCAACAATACCCGCCTTTGATATTGATATCGATTGTTGTTCCATAGCTTCGTGAATTGAGACACGATCAATGTCATCCATTTTGTCGAATTCGTCAATAAGACACACACCTCGATCAGCAAGAACTAATGCGCCCCCTTCTAGTGCCCACTCTTTTGTCATTGGATCTCTACGAACACTAGCAGTCAACCCAACAGAAGAAGATCCTTGCCCAGAAGCAAGAACACCTCTATGAGAGACTTTTTCAACATATCTAAGGAATTGACTTTTTGCCGTTCCAGGATCACCTAAAAGAAGAACATTAATGTCACCACGTATAACATGGCCATCTTTTTCCTTTCTTTGCCCGCCAAACATCGACAATAAAAGTGCCTTTTTAACATCTTTGTGTCCATAAATAGAAGGAGCAAAGGAATCAAGAAGTATATTAACAATTTGTGGATTCTTACTAAGACGAATAATTTCTTTAACATCTGTACTGAGATTAACTTGATCCTCTTTCTTTTCAATTGAAATTGCTTGAATAATCGTTGAAAATGTGGGGAAACCTCCACCCTTTTTATTAAAAATACTGGAATATGTAAATGTATTCTTATATATTCCAGTGACTTCAATTTCTTCTCCTGGTTTGCACGAATCAATCAAATCAAATGTTAAATGAACTTCTTTTTGTCTAGGTAACCTTCCAGAAGGAACTGATCCCGGAACTTCTTGTACTGAAACCTTTTGAAGATCCTTATATAGTGTTTCTGAAGGAAGAACGGAATGCGGCCCTTTGGATTGGCATACAAGACAAACATTGCTTATACCAGATTCAAATGGAACTGGCCCATAATGATTTCCACAGCGATGGCAAACATACGTCACTATGTTCAGCCTTGGAAAAACTGATGATCGACGCGTAACTACTCCACGAATTTTCACCAATGTGCCTAAATGAATATTCCTCAAAGATCTAATATTTTCAAGAACAGGAACATCAATTATTCGAATATGAACAACCGGTTTAATATACTTGTAATTTGGGAAAAGCAAAGAAACCAATTCCATAAGTGCAGAATCAAAAGCTGCCATAAATGATTCAGCTTCACTAATTAATGAAGAAACAAGAGATTCGCATTCTCGTTCAAGAAGTAAATAAGATACAATCAAACTTTCTTGATTATTCGTGCACATTAGTTTAATCTCTTTGGTAAGATTTTTGTTAAGAAAAGAAGAGAGTTGAGTTTTTAATGGCGAAGAAACATCAATCGATAATATGGGTAATTCTTCACGTGTATCGGGCTCGTATTGAAAATCTTGGGTCGGATTTGTGTCTTCATCTTGCGTCCTTGCAAAAAAATCATCCTCAACAACATCTGTCTCATATTCATCAAGAGCTGGAATTTTTTTGTAGTCATCATAATAGTTTGGACCAAAAAGATCTTCACCGCTTGATTCTGATACATTTGGATCTTCATTTTCGTGGTCACTCTCAATGCGTCTTTTTCGGGCCATTTATATACGGGGTTGAATTTAAAATTAAATATCCAGCTATATCAATATATAAATTATTGATTGATTTGAATAGTTGAAAGTCTAGAGTTAAATATTCCAAATTTCTACAAATAAATGATTCAATTCAAATAGTTTACTCTAATCGGCACACGGAAATTGTTAAGAAGTATTCCATTGGAAGAAATAAACAATAAATATATCATCAATGCATATATTATCAGCTGTTCTGAAATTGAGAATGAAAAATATTCGAAGTATGACATCTTGGCGAACGAACTTGGTTTAATTTACAAATGTAAAACAAGAATAATACTATATGTAATGACTTGGGATGCAATGGTTACAAAATTCTATAAAAAATAGTTAAGGGGTTGAAAATTTCGTGCATACTAAAACCATACATGAAAGCTCTCACACTTAGCAAGACGCTTGAACTCATCTCATTTGATAGAAGAAGAGCAGTTGATGAAGATAGATCAAGGGAAGGTGTCAAAAGATGTATCAAGGAGCTGTGCAACATTCACAATGGGCTGACTACGTCTCAATAGATGGAATTGATAAAAAGAAAATTAACCTATAAACAAAAGAAATAATTATCAGGCTTGGAAAATTTTAATTGTCCGATTTATACTCGTTCTTTCTTTGAGTGAAAAGAAAGATTTGTGAAAAGATTTTTTTAAAAGAGCCTAAAATGCATAAACACGAAAACAAAAACAAAAGATTCACGAAAAAAAAACAATTTTATGCACAGATACAAATATATTGTATATACTTAAAATCGGTAGACATTATTTTTTAATTAAGATTGTGCATAAAAAACAGTAAACATCGCGGCATCTATTTTTTAAATTTGCCTAAATTATCCAAATTCAAGGCATTTAAAAAATTTAATAACACACTATTATTTGTATGAATGTATTTCCTGTGCATTTAAAATTAAGAATTTATATAACCAATAGTTTCGGTTTTTATCTATTGACACTTATTATTGATCATGTTCTATACTTAAAAAAATAGAGCATATGGGCATTAGTATATAAATAGTGACATAATAAACCAAAAATAATATGGGGCCAGTCGATATTTTACATAAAATCCGATGTTGGACCAAAAAAAAATTATAAATACTCACATCAATATATTCAAACGCGAAAATACATTTATTGGGTCTACTTGAATATAATATCATACACGCTTATTATTCAACTATATCTAAGTTTTATTTACGTCAGAGTCAGATAGTAGTTCAATAAAAATTTGCGCATTATTTATATATATTTACAGTTTATTATTAATAATTCGAATCTTTGAATTTATAATCAACTTATTTGTCAATTTTCACGCGAACCCATAGCTAAAAATTTTGCTTCATAATAGGATACTTTAATAAATTTTATATTGTAGCAATTATAGATTTTAAGTGTTTATAATTCTACATAATTTTTTTTAAACAATATTATCGGAAAAAAAAATATTTTTTTGGTAAAATCAAAAGTAATTGATCACACAAAAAAAATATAAGAATTTTTAATTGTTGTAGATTTTATAAAAAAAGAGCTGAAAAATAGAATATGTCTTTAAATTTCTGGAAATAGGAAAGCTCACGCATCATTTTTTTAAAAAAAAGGAAAACATTTATTAATTGGGTACTCGTTCTTAGCAATTTAATCGAGCGTATTTTAAATGCTGTTGAATGTCTTTATTACTGACAAAAAAACACAAAATATCTCATAATATCACATTGGAAAATACTGAGCAATAAAAATATTTTTTGATTTTAGGAAATTTTCAAGTTCCTGTAATTTATAAAGATATTCAAATACGCGCTTTTTTTCATAATAAAGGTTTTTTCAACTAAAACCGGGTATAATGTCATAAAAATTTTATATTGATGTATTTTGTAAAATATTTCCCGTCTTTATTTCTATATTTCAGGGTTTTATGAACTTAAATTTAATTAAATTCATAAAAAATAGTTAAATTTTATCCACATAAATAATATTCGAAAAATGTATTTATTTTTTTAAATGAATCTGAGCAAAAGTAATATGAAAATAAACTATTGATCAATGTTAAAAATATATAATTTTTGCATCAAACTATGCGATAAGATGCTTAAAACATAATAGAATAGCTAAATATTATAAATAAAAGAATAACTGCAATTAAAGATTTTCATAATTCTTTTTTTTTACCAACATTTATAGTGACATATATAATGGCGGTTTAAATGATGCTGTCACCCATATGATAATTTAAGAGGAATTCAATTGAAGAGTGGAATTTCTTGTTATAAATCGCAATTAAATATCTGAAAAATCTATTTATTACTATATATAGTTTCCTATTTTTTTATTACTTTAATATATGTGTCAATAATTAAATTCAATTACATTTTTAACAAATAATTCAAAATGATATGCCCGCAAAATATCAATGCAAAATAGCCAAATGAATAAAAAATACCAATTTGTTTATATTGGATAAAATCATAAAATTGATGCTATTGTATGATATAAACGCTTACTAATAGGTAAATATGTGTATGCCTTGTTGAATGCTCCAACGATATTAACTTTGTTAAAATCATAAATTAAATTTGTATGATATTCTGTTAGAACATTCTTTAAAAGACATAACAAAAATATTGAATTTAAAATAAATTAATCTTACAATTACGACTAGAAACTGGATATTGCAAACTTTATGCAAACACTTCCAATATATTCTGTAGTTACACCATCTGTTGATTTAACTTTTGGTTTTTAAAAAGATATTTGGATGATATAACAATTGTATCGTCAACGAAAACCCTATCTTATAAATTTCGTCAATTTTTGGCTCTTTTTAGATTTATTTATAGTTTTATAAATAAAAACGACATGAAAGAAATTTTAAAAGAAAAAAAACAGCACAATTGTAGATAAATACAAAAAAAACCTTTTATTCATGATAAATAAACAGAAAACCTTATCAGAACACAAAAAAGACATTTTAAAAACATTTTTTTGAATGCAAACTAAGAAAAAAAATCCTACAAAAATTGATAGGTAAATAGCTAAAAACAAAAAATAGCAAAAGGTACCAAATAAATAAGTTTTATCTGTTTTAATATATCAAAATTTTTGTTTATATATAGCTATATATGCACCAATCCACATTAAAACTGCTAAAGAAAAAAAATAGAACAATCGTGTTATAGCCAAATCGTTTTATTTGAAGGTAATGCCTGCAATTCATATAGTCAAGAAGTACTTTAAATAGATAGCTAATAAATTTTTTTTTAAGCTGACTTAATTTTTTATCCTCTTTGTAAAATTTTCATTTGTTTATTGATATGGGGTTCTAAAACAAAAATTCCTATTTGTTTGTACTATTTTCGTCGTGATATTTATGAAGAATACTTTTTTTGTGTTTTGAAAATTGGAATTATCCTTTGGCCACAAAATGTGCATCAAAATAATTTTAAGTGGTTTATTACAATAAATATGCTTTTTGCTTTTTTTAAATGCTTACTGCCGATTTATACATAATTTAAAAGCTTAAAAGCTTAACAGTCTTATATTATGTAAATTGTCAATTATATTGTTTAAATGCGTTTCGTTATATAAACATACATGTTTTATTGTTAACTACGATCTGTAGATGCTCTTATAATATAGGATAAAGTACTTTTAGTGATGATTATTTTTTTTATGGATTTATTTTTGATTTTACTTTTATATTTTTTAAAACAGATTGTAGAATACAACCCATAACCCTTGGAGCAAACTTAACCAATTACTTTTATTATCTCTTCCTCTGTTTTTCCCTCATCTATTCAATGTATTTTAAATACGATAAGTTCAAAAGTCTTTATCAATCCTTTCATTTGCATATATGCTTCGACCTCGTTGGATATCCCAAATTCTTTGATTATTTATGCTAAATTTTTAAAAACACATATATAAAACAGGTGGGCTTTTTTTTAGTTATTCTTGGTTGACAAAGAAATCATTAGTATATAGATTTTATCCGAATTTTTAAAAAACATATATTTTATTCCCAGATTATATAATTCATATTTTTTAATTTTATAGAAAAACAAGTCATTTCAAAACAAAAAGTTACAATGATCTTTATATACTAGTTGTCTGCTATAATATCTATTTTTTTATTAAATATTAGTTAATCATAAGAGGGATATGTAATCGCATAATTTTACACTCTATTATGCCAGCAATGTATTTTATACAAATATTAAATGTAAATTATGACATCCGAAATCTTGTATTTAAAACATATTAAGTGCTTTTTTTAATATATTAAAGGAAAATAAAACAATTTTGAAACAAAAAATCATGGTTATTTACAATAAAATGGTCAAAATGGAATAAAAATTATAATTTTTTTTGCGGTATTTCGATAAATTGATGTGCATAAAATAAGTACTTTTACAATAGAAAATTTTTTAATCTGTACTTATGGGATTTTATTGTCTGAAAAATATTTGTTTATGGTGAAAACATATATAATTTCTGTCAAAGGAACAAACATAATTATAGAAAATGCTAAAAATTAACTATAGCGATAAAAAAAACCAACTAATAAGTATTATTTATCAAAAATAAGTTAAAAATGCGGGCATAACATATTTATTGGTATTTGGTGATTCATATATAAAGCTAACAACAACAAAATGGAAATTCCGATCAAAAAACTAGAACAGGAATTTTATGACGTCTTAAAATATAATTTTATCAATACAGATATTTTTATTTTAAAGATTCTCGTAAAATTTAGGATTAAGATTACTTTTTACTTATATCATAAAAAAATATTATTCTAAACATTGTTTTTATTATAAATTAATTTAAATTAATGAGGTATTTAACAGTTCAATTATTATAAAAATATTTTCATTATGATAATTCTTCCGTAAAAAAGGGGCATTTTATAACTATTTTAAGATAGAATTATTTGTTTATTATTATTTCTCATGGCACTAAATTCTCTTTTTATGCACCCATCAAAAAGAAATGCAGGAAACCTTTATATTTATTGCTCACCTGGACTTTTAATTTGATTTCAAAATTTGAAAAAAATCACAGAAATCTGATTTATGATCTACTACGAAATTTCATCGTTTTAATTTAAAATTTTAAAGTCAGTTTATAATATATTTGTTCGTTTTTTGTTTAAAAAGAAGAAAAAATTACGTGATAAATAAATAAGAGTTGTACGATTTTATCCAGGGTCTTTGTTTTGTATTTCAAATTCATCATATTTTCACATAAGATTTAGAGTTTCGTATTATATGCATAGAAATCATATATACTTCAATTCTAGTTAAATCTTTGAATTTTAAGAATCCACAAAAAACAATTATATTTATTAAAATGAAAAGAACTATATATTTTACCCCTACTTTTGCATCTTTCATATAATCTGAAATTGTGAAAACCGTTCGCTCATTTTTATATTCAAGTATTTTGCTCTATATCTTGATTCAAAAAACACAATATATTCTTTAAACTCATTTTGGTAAAAATTTCATGAGCTAAGTTTTTCAACTTTTTTATAAATTTCTATCCTACCAACGCCATTTGAAACAATTCCATCTTTTTCTATGATTTTTATCTGTCAGAAGTTGAAAGAAGAAATTGATTGCAGCTACAAAAAACATTATTTTAAAGTTCCAATTTTGATAAATTTACTTCTTATAGATTTAGCAGATTAGAATGAAATTTAGATTTTATATTTACGAATATATTCAATCAAACTTTTAAATATATTCAGTTATTCTCGGATAATGTATTAGGCCCCGTTTGGAATCTTGTGGTCTTGAAATTTTTGTTTCTTGCTTTAAGATACTATTTTTTTTAGTTTTATAATTTATTCATAAAACTAATATTTTAGCTTTGATAAATCAAAAAAGGTATTATCTGTTAAAATCGTATTGATATTTGGTTTCTAAATTGAAAAATCGTGAATTTCCTGAGTAAGTAAGGCTGTATTTCTAATAATTTTATTAAATGGTTATAACATTGTGATTTTATTTTCTATTATCATCCCGATTTTTTTACAACAAAATGGCAATAGAATTATAGTTGTCATTTTTTATGCCTCCTTACAAATTAATATCACTGCTTTGTGGTATATTATGGCTTATACTTATAAAGTCGAACGATATATATCAAGTTCCTGTTACAATTAAGATTTAAATCCAAAGACGGTTGCATTCAAATAAATTTTATAGCTTTTTATTTTTTAAGTGTGCCTTGATTTGCGATGTAAACCAATAATAAGCCGATTCATTTCCATTCGCATTTTTTTTATACGAAAATTGTTTATCCACATTTTTTTAAAATAATTCAATCTTAAAATTATCACATTTTCTATAAACATTTTTTTTTAAAATATATTAATATTATATTTATGGAAAGTTAAACTTAAGTGTATGAATATAATCTTAAACCTTTAAAATATTAGACTTCAGCATATTTATGATGAAGCAAATGTTTTCATGGATTTTTTACAAAATTTATATCTATTGTAAAATATAATGCAAAAATTTGTTTTTTAAGTTAAATACAACGCAAATACAAGATATTGTATACTGGTAAATATATTAAGCATTAAAAAAAAAAAATTTAATATTTTTGCGCTATGTTTATCCTTTCAAAGGCTATATAAAATATTTAAATATACCATATCCGAGAAATAATAATTAGTTGCATATCGGAGAATACAAACGTTGAAAATATAAAGACAAATATTATTAGATATTTATTTGTAATAAATATTAGCGAATTATATTAACTTTTATAACTTATGTCAGTAAAGAATAAAATTATTCAATAAAAGAAATAAATTCAAATTTGGTGGGAATAAGAAGTTACTAAAATAGGTTTTTAGTAAATTAAATGATTTATCATAAAACAAACCTTGTGATATCCTTAAATAAAACATTTTCGACAATAAAAATTGATTTTTGTCTATTATTAATGGTTTTGATTGTGGTTGTAAATAGCTTAATCATTTTTTATTTGCAATTAGTAAGTCATGCACAAAATTTTATTTTTATTATACCTTTTTTTCTGCTTTTCTAAACGATATTGGCTTTTTTTTATATCAAACCAATAAATACCATAAAAAAAGCAGAAATACCACGAAAAGAAGCATATAAAAATTTTAAAATGCTTAAAGCCTTTTTTACTATTTTTAAAACGATAATGCAAACGAAAGGATATATTTTCTGCACTATGTCAAGATCTTGTGTATAAATTTCTAATTTAAAATAATTCCTATGTAAATTTTCACACTATTAAAAACGAAAATAACCGAAGTCTGTACGACAAAATTCTCAAATGACGTAAAATAAATGTAATAAAAATATTATAAAAGCATTATCGAAATTAAATATGCTCGTTTCCTTTCTTTGGAAGATTATGATGCCTAAACAGTATAAAATTGGATATGAAAACCAATATTTATGATTTTTTTACAAAAAACTGGGTTAGATTTATAAATTTGTTTTAATAATCACTAATATCGTGTTTATTAATATTTAACTGCATAAATTTTAGATCGGTTCGTCGTTTATTCAAAAAGAATCAGATCAATTTTCGAATTTAAAATTGAATGTCGGGAATGCAAGGTAATGATATAATAAATTATATTATTAAATTTAAATTAAAACATTGCCATCAACAGCGAACCGTGGATTTATGTTCTGATTTAACATAATAGTCATAAATAAAGAAAATTAATCTTGAAAAAACAGATAACATGCTTAATACATCTTAAGAATAACTTTTTTTGCCATTAATGTAAATTGAAACATACATCTAAAAGACAACATCTGAAATATATGAATTTTATAGAGTATTCAAAACTAAAAAAATAATATTCACAATATGAATTTCATTCTTTTCATTTAAAATAATATTTTTATATATATAAATAATAGAATATGAACTTATGTAATTATATGAAGGTTATAATTACATAATTTAATAACTGATTTTTTTACTAATATTAAAAAAAAAGCAGCAAAAATGTAAAGTTGGAGCAACAATATGGCTATTAAATTGGCTAATCACAAATGAGAAACATTTAAAATTGTATAGCAAGCGCAAACTTACATTTTAGAGATAAAAATATCAATAGTCCGCATGATGACACATAAAAGACCTTAAGGGCACAAACAAAATTTTATTGTGAAACACACTTGTACATAAAATTTTTTGATTAAGAAGTTGTTTTGTGCATTTTTGTAAAATTTGTGATCTGTATAATAAAACAACACACTCATTATATCAAGGATTTAGTTTTTTGTCTTTAAAGAAATAGAGCCATAAAAATAATAAATTTGCAGATGATTTTCTTTATTTTTGGGCTAATTTTTCTTTCAACATATCATATTTGCTTACTCAAAACTCTTGACTGCTCTATATTACAGATTTTATAAAAAAACTGAGCATGAAAATGATCCTTTTTGCATTCCTTAATAAATCTATTATCCACAAGACTAATAAATTGTAGCATTTTTCAATATAACTGTCTATATGCTTCCGTTTCAGTCGGCATCCTAATTTCTTTATATACATATTATGAGTAAATTAATATATTATTTTTTATTTATGGGCCATATTTATAGTCGTAATTTTAGTTTTTGTTCCCAGGCACAGCTTGCTTGATTCTCTGTACGCACAGCGTATTTATACTTCAGCTATCTTCTCCTCTCCAAAGTCTTCTTCAATACCCCTCCTTCTTTCGAGACTTATTAATTCAAGGGTTTTTATCAATCCCAAGGTTTGAATATATGCCTCAACCTGGTTCGTGACATCTAGTTTCTTCTGGTACCTTCTATGATATCGTGTCACCACACCGTCCCATGTTATAACATACGGGATAATTTTTGTCTTGCATTTGTATATTAATAGTAAATTAATAGAAATTTGTATTTATAATTATTGCTTGATTATAGGTCAGAAAAGTCAAAACTTAAATTGACCAGTATTAATCTAACGAAAAAAATATGAAAGGGATGAATAAATAGTTTTGTAATCTATGCAAAGGTCCTTTTTTACATTATAAATTTTTCAATCAAAAGTGAGCGATTTTAAATTTGGATTTCCAAAACTAATGAACCGATATTGCTTGAAAAAGATTTTTATGTGATTTGAGCTAGGAAACAAATTCTTAAATTTAATAGTAAAAATAATGGTCATACTTAGACCAAATATAAACATTGATGCAGACATTCTAAATAATCAATTAAAACTTCATATTATTATTTCATCACGTAATTTATAGATGGTATAATTGCGTTGTATAATGACATGTGCTTAGATTCTTTATAAATGGTGCAAATTTAGAGCTGAAATAAGTTTGTTTTAAATTACGTATTTTTGCTTGCCGTATCACAATTTTAGACTATAATTTATAAAATACCAAATTTTAGGATAAAAAGCAATCCTTAGATCTAAATGTATACTCAAGAAAATACAAAAAAAAATTGGATGTATATGTGTTCAAGTTAGAAGTTTAATACTTCGTTCGAGATTTTTTTATATCATTATCTAAACTTGCATATACATTAAATCGTTATAATAAATACAAAGAAAAACTTGTGTATCGTGGATGAAAAATATCGTATATATAATATTTTATATGTAAACTTAATAAACATAAAAAATAGTATAATTTAGTAATTTTATATATTATAAGGAAAAATACGCCTAAAAAAAACATTAAATTTATGTAAAAAAATATTTTTTCTGCTATATGTGATGAGTAAATATTTACAAACTTGTGTTCATATTAGTTAAAACATTTAAATCTCTTTATATTCGTCTAATCCAATTTTAAAATCATACATTAAACATTCTGCCTTGTTCGTATATGTTTTATTGATTTTTAAATTTATCTTAATGCTAAATTTAAAATAATTATGGACAACGTGTACATGTGCCTTTCTGTGAGTTATAGCTTTACTAATATATAATGGGTCTTCTGTAAAAAATAATCGGAAAATCTTTGTGATTGGATATAATTTTTAGCCATTAAGGTTTTTGATTTATACAAAATTATAATAATCAGCATATAGATTACTTTATATAATCCGAAAGCGATTAAATTATCAGTTTTTGTTAACATATCTATTACTTTTTAACTTCAATTCTTTTGGGATTCGCTCGACAGCTCAATTAATAGTTTTAAAGTCAAATTCATTTACTTGTGACATAATAAGAGCAGAACATGATAAATTTTACTTTTGAAGTTAATTTTATTATAAAAATGCACATAAAATGACTTATTAAATAGAAATACAGTTAAGTTCTTATACAATTTCACAGCCATGTAATGTGTATTGAGGTTCAAAACTTTTTATGCATGTGTTAAGTACACAAGCATTATCACATAATCTTTTTCTTTGGATCTTTTACCTATGAACACTTTTTATAAATATTTTAGATATACTAAATTTTTATAAGGTTCTAAAATATATATGATATTTTTAATATGCTAGAAATTGAGCAAGATACATGAATTCATATTTCTAGTTTTACAAAATGTATTCGAGTTTTTTGCTTTTTCAAATGTCATGATATATATGTCTTAGAAAAAAGTCACATTAAAGTTAGAGTTTAAATTATTCTAACACATCTACTTTTTGAATATATAATGATCTAAAAATATATAAACCAATTTTTTTGCGTAAATTAAGCACACTTATAGATTCAAATTTGCCTAACTAATCTAAATATAATATTATTTTCTAGAGCGTTAAATATTTATAAATTTAATCTAATTTGTATGTAGGCGAAACAAAGCAAATTTCCATATTGCAAACGATTTATACAAATATTTTTCAATCCTGTTTTTAGTTGAGTTGCTCAATAATTTATAGCTAAAATTAGTATAAAGTAAAAAATAAATAAACGAATCAAACAATTGTGTTTTATCAATAAGATTCAAAAATCAATATTATTTTACATATTAGATGTTAAGTTATTCTGATGCATAAATAGAGTTCCTTAGATGTATATTTTTAGTTTTTTAATATAAACTTTGAATGTATTTCTTAATAATATATTATACTTTTCGTTTTTCTGTTTTATACTTTCGAATTCGATATAAGAATTTACTTTCTTTGTGTTAATATCTTCAATTGAATTTTTTTAAATATCCTGCATGGGTGTGATTTTAAAATATATTTAGAAGTTTAAGAAGACCATTTTAAGGAACAAAAATGTTTTTTGCTAAGATATTGCAACAGTATATGTAATTTGGCAGCAGAAAGCTATAAGAATCGATATAATATCTCTTATAATCTGTAAATAAAAAATCGAGTGTAAAAATTTAAGCTTAAGAGAGATAAGGATACATTAAAAATGTTTTTTTACAGTAAAACCCTTTTTATACATGTTATATTTTCAGAAGCCTTGACTGTTAATTTTTAATATTAAATCATGGTTAAATAACGCTTCTTTTGAGGTTATAGAAATTGTTAAAACATTTTTTTAATATATCTAAACGATAAAGATATTATTTTAGCACCAGTTGAAAAGATTACAGGAAATTAAAATTTTTAAGCGGATTTTTCAGATAAAATAAATGATTTGAATGTGACGATATGATTAACTTTTTTTTTGATAACCCCATAAAATGAATGCAATAATAATTTACAGTATGGTAGATTATTTAATATCTAAAAAAAACCTTTATGCTATAATTAGAATATATTTCTGCTCACACTTAAATAAAGTTTTAAAAATAGGCAAAAAATATATTTTTTTACTTTTACACATGCTTTTTTATAAAGACTTTTGATTTATCTGGATGAAAAGCTGAAATTCCAAATATTCCCTTTTTAAAACTATATTTAGATTATTACATATTTTTAAATATTTAGTCAATATATTTTTGAGCGTTTAACAACGTGCTCAAAAACAAAAATGTCTTTTTTAATTTGCTAATAATATTTTAGTCTGATTTTCTCAATTAAATCCCGAACATAACTAAGAATTCAATAATAGGATATAAAGAGATTTTTATTGATAATTTTATTTACCACATTTTATTAAGGAACATTTCAATATTCAATTGGGATAGAAAACAACTATTTCCTTAAAAAATGCTATAACTCTACTCGCATATTTGAATGTTTATCTTTTAAATAGCTAATAAACCTCTTAAAAACATTTTTTTGAATAATTTTATAATAACCAGATACGGATTTTCTATAAAAAGTTATATATTTTTGCAGCCAAATATCTATAAAAGAACAACCCTTTACTCTTTTCCGTGAATTTCGATAGGTTTTAAAACATTATAATTGTAACCAAATGTTTTTTAAATGTTAAAATATTGTGTATTGATATATAACTTCCTTTTTCATGATGCTTGTATCTCTTAAACAATTATTTAATGTTTGTCTATATTACATTGCTTTTATAACTATCCGTTACTGAATATATTAAAAAAAATCCTAATAGCTAATATATGAATTACATTTCGAAAATAATTGCCCCGAATATTTTTTAAATAAAATAAATAAAACTATACATAAACTTTTAGTTGAATAAGAATTAATATATATTAAAATTATATCTTTCTTTATAATTATTTTCTAAAAAAAAGAACCTTTTTTTAAACCTAGTAATTTTTTTTATTTATATCGGATTTTTTGTTTTAAAATGCTGCATAAAATCGTATTTTTTTAAAAATGTAGATAATCTTTTGGTATCGAGCATATATAGAATTATTAAATATTTGAATACGACAATCCGTTTATGTTTTAAAATTTAAATAAATAGTTTTTTCCGAAAATTGATTATAATCATGGTTTTATAATCTGTTGGCATTGGTTTTTTATGCCTATAATTATCTAGTCGTAAGTATTTATTTATAATTTTTTAGAGAAATTTTCTGTAGCAACGATAAAAGCCATATGTTTCTAACTAGTGTTTCAAATTTTAAAGCATACTAAGCATGACTAATAGTGTGTTTTATTGCCTTTGTGAGGAATAGTTAGAACATTTGTAATACTATCTGAAAAGCGGCATTTTGACGACGTATTCTACAATTATAGCCCCCGCAACAAAATCTGGTTTGTTCTTCGATATAAATTTCGATAGACATATAGATTAAAAAAGGTCATTAACTTTTGTATTTATCCTAAAAATTATAGAAATGCACTACAAAAAAAACAAAATGAGCCTATATTTACGCTCCTTACAATCGTAAGATATTATACTACATCTAGATTTCGCATTTATAGGGACTGAAATATATTTGTTTTAAATTAAATACCTTTTGATGTTCAGGTGATTCGATTGAGACGATAAAGTATCTGACTAGGTAGAATGAAGTTTTTTTATTCATAGTTAAATTCAGGATTTTTCTGCGTATATATCGATTGAATATTTTAAAAGAAGCTTCGTATATTTTTTTTAGATTTATCATGTATGTTTGTGTTTTTATCTTTGTATAGTTATGGAATAAAGTTAAATTCAATTCTCTGGTATAATGTCATGTGATATAGACAATGTATTTGCATACCCTTGTTATTTTAACCCAATTTTAACTTGTTTGTTCAATATGTTTTATTAAATATATTGAATTATAAGTGAAATGTAGTTTATGACTCTAAACTTCTTTCACCATAGATTAAATGGATCAAATCACAAAAAATTATATTCTAATTCACATCTTATTCTTCATTAGTAAATGAAACGCCATTTGTTTTATGGGATAATAATGTATTTTGATCGAATATATTTTTACAAGAACCGTTATATTATCGTAATTACCTTCACTCTTGTGCTTTTACGTAGCTATACTAACAACTATTTAATCACGACACCAAAGATACAAATTTTTCATGAGTTTATATTTAATATGTAATATTTTTGACTTAAACCAGCACAGATGCTTCCAGATGAATTTTTGTTTTTTTTAACTGTATCACAAGTGAGTTCATCATTACCATAAACTAATGATATTTTTCAGATGTAAATTTTCATAATATTCTAAGTTTGCAAAAATTAGGTCGCTGACAAAACTTCACTAAAAAAGGTTTTTTTTAACGTGGGTAGACATTTTTGTGATAAGCTTGTTGAGAATATAATTTATAAGCTTCAAACTTGTAATATTACGCAAACCATAAACTAGAAAAATAGAAAAATTTTTTTTTTGATATATATTTGCTATATATTTTAGACTTTTCGATTTCAAATTTTAATTTTTCTCAATTTAAATTGGTGTATAAGAATTAAACTTGTAAAAGCTATACTTTGGCACTATCCTAGTTAAATTAGAGATTCTTATTAACATATATAACAATTTATTCATATAAATGTAATCATAAGATATATATACTTAAAACTATCCAATTACTATATGCAAGACATTTATTTGAATAGTGAAAATTTAAAACTAAAGGCAAAACTTAAAATCAGAGGCAAATAAAAATGTTAAGAAAAGAAAATTTGATTACAGAATATAGCAGGTATGACATCTCGCAAGAAAATTACGAATTTAATTGGTTTGATAATTTTAAAGAATTTATAAACCTTTGATTCACATACACATTTAATTATACATAAACAATATAAGCAGTATAGAATTATATTTACATGTAATATAATCAACCATTTTCACTATAATTTTGTATAAAATTCGTTAAAAAAAAGGTTTTTATACAGTCTAAACCTAGTTTTTGCATTTTATAAAACCAGGCTGCGAAATATAATGAATTTTAATTTTATAATAAATATTTATATGAGAATATAGTAAAATATAAAGTGCATGCATCATGTAGTTTGTTTTTTACAAAAAAACCCATTAAAAATAAATCGAATCTTACTTTATGTCAAACATTTTTATGTAAAAATATCTTCTATTTGAAGATAAATGTTCAAAATGCGATTTAGAATGTATTTGTTTTAGTATTTTGGCCTTTATATTCAATAAAATTTTCTTTTACAAAAATATACCAAACAAAGTTGTTTATCTGATCAATCGAAGGCTATTGTCATGATAAAATATATTTTTGAATTATAATTAGATGAATGCTCTATTTAAAATCTAAGATTTATTTTATTATATGTACTTACCAATAAGTGTACGTTTAAAGCATGTTATAGTTTTAATGGGGCTTTACTTGACATTGCTTTTATACATTATTCTGAAAAATAACATAATAACACCTTTGAACAATTTAAAAATGTTACATGCTTTAAATGCAAATTTTTAATCATTTAAAAGCGAAATCATAAAGTTATTTAAAAAATATTAAGTATTAAATCTACCGTAGTATAATTTTTTGTTTCTACGAAAATATAATTACTATAGATTTTTAAATATGATGACATGTTTATTATCAGGAAGTAAACAATATTTTTATCTTATAGATAGAAATTTAACAGCAATAAATATATTAAAATATTTTTAGCTGTTACCGTTCACTGGTCTGATCTAGAAAGATTTCTTTCACCACAAAATTATTTATACTAGTTTTACATGATTATTGGAAATAAAAAATTAGCTTTCGAGGGCACAGACAAATATTTTTTATTAAAAAAACATAGATAATAATAAAAAAATTCGAACTATAATAAGAAAAATGAAGATTAAGAGATAAAATTTAATGAAAGGATAAAGTGATAATTGGGAGCGATATTAAATTTTCTTAATGGGATTTTAATTAAATTAAAATGACGTCATGACCATTTTCGAAAATCCAAAAATAATTAAATCCACTAAAAAGACGAATAATTTAAATTTTTGGAAAAAAGGTTTAGAAATTACATATGCGATGATATGAAAAAATTATTGTGATATTATCTGCTATAAATGATGAAAATGAAAAATAGTGATATTCTTGTCTGACCATTAAAATAAACCTTGATATTTAAAAATCCTATAGAATTTGATACTATATATTGAAATCTAATGTCATTTAAAAAATTTAATGTGTTTATTACAAATCAACTCGTATATAGTATGATTTTCTTGTCTCATATAACAATAAAAAAATTTTGTAGATAATCTAACTGGAACACAATCATTAAATGGATTTCTATATTATTTTTAAAACCTTTTAAATTGGATGTTTTTTATAACTCTTTAACTTCTTAAAAATTCATAACGTGTAGGAATAGATTTGAATTTTTATGTACACATAATAAATAAGTATCCACGAAAAATATGTAACCTTCCTCCATGGAAATATAAGATCTACATAGCATAATGTATAATTGATTTATCTTTTAAAACTATGCATTCTTAAATTTACAATTATATTTATGTAGAACATGGAAAACGAAAGATATATATGGCAAAAAATAGAAGATAACAAACACTATTTCTAACTATAGCGTGAAAAGGTCATTTATCTCCATGAAAAAAATTTAAATATGCGTGCTATCTATATTATCAAAGATCTCGAGGTTTTTTTAATAAATATATCTATTAATCTCTTGCATGAAAAATATTTTTATATTATATAAAAAAATTTAATAATTACTTTTTGAATAGAATTCTAAACCCTCAAAAATAAAATTTATGGTAGTACTGTTTACGCAATAATTCCTTAGCGAAAAATATGAAACATAAAGCCCCACGCATTTGAAAATAAAATTTATGAATCAATACAAAAATATTTTGAAAAGCTCCCAAGAAAATCAACTTGAGCTATGAGTGATATCCAGCGTTTATTTCCTACTTAAATAAATTCCAATTATATCATGGTAGGTCTGTGGTTTATTAGGAATAAAAGTAAAAAGGTTCAGACTTTTTTAAGGTTTATCCACTAATATTAATATTGAAAATTTATCAGAAAAATATCGATGATTTATTATCTATATTGCAAAATTAACGAAAGTGAATTTGATTTATGATGTAATATATTCATTCTTATCATAATGCAACGTTCCTTATCAATACACGGTTTTAATAATAAATTCACGCGAAAACCCTGCTTTTCGCAAAAAAAAACATTTAACATTATTTATCCATGTTTAGTAATTTTTATTAACATTTTAGTATAGGCTATATTTATATGTATTTTATTTTTACCTAATTAAAATCATTAAAATTTAAAATCATACGAATTTAGAAGGAAATATTTTGTTCTTGTGAAATATCACTGTATATTTTAGGAATTTCTACTATAATATGCTATTTATAATCCGTTGTTTGCTACGATTTTCTACTATTTAAAATTTTTTCTTTTATTTTCGCTATTGCGATCTGTAAGCATTGGTTCTATATTGCTTATAATCTCCAGAGCGAAGATATGCTAATATTTGCAAAGAATGGCGAAGTTAGAATATTTAATACCTAGTATAGTCATTTATGTCTTTGTTTAAGCTGAAAAAATTAAAGAAAGGTTTTATAAAAAAGTCATTCAAATAATACTAGACAAATCAACAAGGCCTATTATATATAATTTAAAAATAAAATATACGCGTTATAAAATAAAACTTTAAAATAGATTGTATGCAAAAAGATCCATTCAAATTAAAAAAGCATTTTTATCTCAAAACGCATATTATAATTTACAGTTTTTTTTTTCTCTGGATCTATTTGTTATATATTTTATTGGAATGAAAGATTTTTTATTTTGTATAATAAAACTGTACATAAATGCAATTGTGTTTTAGGCATCCTTTATAAGTTTTATAAACAAAAGAATATTTTTTAGCCCAAGAAACCCTTTTTCATGTTCTATGTAACTTTGTAATAGTTTATTTTTGTTTTTTTAAATGAAATGTCTATCTGCAAAAGAACTATTTTTCACTTTTATTTTTAATTAGAATAAAACATCAATATAAAATACGAGCGGTAAAAATAGAAAATAAATATTGAGTTATATAAAACATAATTCCACCACCGGCAGATATTTATCAAAATATCATTGCCGAATAAACTTTATAAATATAGCTACATGAAATATTTTATAAGTAAAGTTAATTATGAGTATTGCGATTAAAAGCTTCAATAAAGAAGCCTTTTCACATTGAGTTTCAACCTTATATATAGTGGCCCGATTATGAATAAAATTTAGTTCCATCTTAAATTACCTTTCCTAAATTTTTGCATTATGGTAAAACATAAGAGTTTTTCTATATAAATATAGAATTGATTTATATTTTAAATTTAATTACCGAGTATATTAAATAATAAGTTCACGTCTCTAAAACCAATTAAATTAAAATTTGTGTTTAAATATTTGATAAAAACATAGAATAGAAATTCTTTAATTAAAATTGTGCGTTTTATTTCTTCCTATACCAACTAAAATCTGACTTGATATAAACACAACTCCGTATTTGTATATTTCAATAAGTTAATAAATTTGATCTGATATTAGGTTAGAGAATACATATTTTACATCTTATCTTCCCATAAATATTTTCAATTTTAGATCAATCTAGAGTTATTAACATCAAAAATAATATACACCATAAACAAACATAATTTCATTTTAAAAATGTAAAACATTATATATAAACAAAAAAATAACCTGCAAAAAAATTAATAACGAAAGTACTTTTTTTAACGTAATTTATTTAGCTTTTGTTTCCGACAAAATTCTCTGTTCATGTCTAATTAACCGATCATATTCCGAAATTCGATTCTCCATTGTCATAATTTTTAATTTGGTTTGTTGTATGGCAGATTTATCGATTTCCTTATGAGCAATTTTTTGTTTTAAATCACTTAAAGCTCTACACAAGTTAGTTTTCTCATTATTGTATAAATTAATTTTTCTTTCTGTTTCCAAGTAATTTACAGCCAATATGTTTTGTAGAACATTGAAACCTAGCAAAAATATTCTCATTCAATCGAAAATATATTGGGTCGTTAAATAGGGTCTTAATTTACAATTTTGGTCGTTTTCATAATTATATGTACAATTTTAGAATTTTTTTTATTGAGTAAGTATGGAAAGTAAATTAGTTATTCTGAAAAAAATTAGAAAATGAATATTTGAGGATTTTACTAAATAATACGAGTTCTACTTTTATAAAAACGGTAAATTTATGATATCTTTTTCACTAAA
This sequence comes from Rhyacophila brunnea, assembly GCF_057557595.1. Lineage (NCBI taxonomy): Eukaryota > Metazoa > Arthropoda > Insecta > Trichoptera > Rhyacophilidae > Rhyacophila > Rhyacophila brunnea. Next base: position 265,593 of record NW_028233344.1, read on the forward strand.
AAAAAGAGAACAAATCTAATGTAAATCCACAAAAGTGAATATATTCTGGATATATAAGCACTAATTCAAACTAATTTTAATTTTTTTATAGAATGACATCTGTATTTTTTTATTAAATGTTTTTAAGTCTTATTTTTGAATTCTTTTTTAAGCAGCGATTAAATAAAAAAATTATACTTTTTATTCTATTCATATATATGGAAATAAATTAGGATTAGGTCATTTCGAGCTTAACATTATAAAAAATAAATTAAAAAAAAATAGATTACAGGTTTATATCATAATTATGATCTTATGATAGAATATAACTTGAACTATTGTTCAAATAGTGTACTAATGTAAGATAAATTGCGCCTGATGCAGCAACATTTTCATAGTTAGACACGCAAGCTATAAAAAAAAAAGTGAATAGCTTTAATTTTGATTATCATACATATGATATTCTATTTTTATAGTTATGATTGATGAAAAGCACCATCCTTTGGTTTAGAGGATAGAAACAAGAAATAGATGTATAATCAGCAAAATAAATAGACATCAGCAAAATAAATCACATAAAAAGTCATTTTTATATATCTTCTTTACGAAATAATAATCAAGGGGACTACATTATTATTGTATAGGTTTATATATAGAAAATTTTTAAGAGCACGAACTTTGTATTTTAGTAATTTTAAAAGATTAAGTAATATATATAACTTATTATAGGCTTTATTATATGCACCTGTAGCCCCATTGTTAAAAAAACAAGCTCTGAAATCTTAGGAGTTTTGAATAAAAATTAAGATACATTTTTTTCTTTTTATTTAACACTATGATAAATCTTAAGTCAATTATATAAGTTTTATAATATTTTTATTGTGAATTTGTGTGATTTTATTCTAACTCGAATTTTCATAGTGTGAAATAATGAATTTTAACAGCTAAAATATAGTGATGATATTATATTATACAACATAAAAAAATAAGATGAATTACGGCGTTTTTTATCAATCTAACATCGGTCCCATCTCCTAGGAACAATTATCATCATAAAAATGAGTTTTTCGTCGTATCAAAAAATACAATACTAGAAAAGAAAGTAATTAAAAAAGATTTACAACTAATTCGATTACATTATGCTGTTTTTTCACCGATCGTGCTCTATGTCAGATCATAACTAATTTCTGACATGTTAACTAATTTGCAGTATTAATTTCTTTGATTGATTAAGAGTTTTACTAGAAATTAGAATTTTTGATGATTTGAAGGAAATTCTAGGCCAATACTTACTCGAACTTCGCAGATTTTTCAGTGAGAAATCGAACTTTTGGTGATTTTAATTAAATATTAGACCAATATTCACTATAAATATGGGGATATTACTTAGCCGAAATTCAAACTTTCTAAATTTTTTTTATCAGATCCCGCCGAATTTTTTATATAATTATCGAACTTTTGATGATTTTAATCAATCCCAGGCCAATACTTATCCAAGTACAGTAGATTAAAAAACAAATACATATATAGCAAACATAACGCGGTTATTTGGGCTCAGATAAGCAAACAAAAATCAAAAATTTAAGTTACAAATATAGATGGGATAGATTCTTTTAAAAATCATATAAATGATGTTTTCCATATCAATAAAATAAACAGATGCGGCACTTGTACTTGCTTTTTACCCATCTAGTCTAAAAATTGTTTATTGCCTTAAATTGAACTCAAATTTTAAAAAGATATATTGTTATATCCGAAATTAAAAAAGCAGAAAAAATATTTGATGGATTTTCTATAATTAGATGCTATTTTTAAATATCTTGTTCCAGATAATACATAAAATTGTAGCGATAAATAATTTTGCACCATATATAATAAATTGCACACCTTTTTTTTTATAAAAAAACACCATAAATATGATTACAAAAGGTTTTTAATAAGTTGCATCGCTGTAACATCAATTTAACACATAGCATTTGATGAATCCTACAATGAGTTATAAAAATAATTTAAAAAAGCTTTGCTGCTTTTATTACAAAATTTGCATTCACTTATAAGTTTCTTCGTCGGTTTTTGTGCACACAATTTAGTATACTCAGCTTTTCAATTTTAATATTCAATCTATAAATATTCATTGAAAAATAAATGTATGAAATAGAATAAAAAAATATATTTATGACTTGTTTGTGTCATATAAACCCATTAAATAATCTGAAATTATTAATATTATATGGTTAATTTTGGTATTGTAATTTTAGATTTTCTCTTCCAGCGTAACGTTATTTATTTTTCGTGAGAACCTCATATCCATACATACAGCTATACTCTATTCACTTGCATCTTCATCGCTAGAATAATCTTAATTTTTCGCATTATATTTGTGATTTTGCCATGTAGTTTATAAAATACTACGAGAAAATTTCAACAAATAGATTCATATTGCGTCAATGACATTCTAAATATATATTTATATTTCTCTAATATTCCTTTTATTTATGGCTAATTTTGTTTTTGAAATATTTTATTTTCTCTTCAAACACAACATGATTGATTTCCCGTGAGAACAGTATATCCATACTCGTGGCAATATTCATTATTTCCATCCAAATATTTAAATCCATTATTTCATCTTAAATAATTTTGTTTTCATATTATTAATTTGAATTTACGAACCCCCTCTAGAAATGAGTGAAGACTTGAGCCGCAGATTGACATTCGATTTTTCCGCAATAACAAAAGACAATTTACTTACAGTAGGCGAATTTAGCGACTACTTAATCTCCAAAATGAAAGTTGCAGGTCGCTTGAATAACTTTTCTGATCAGGTTGAAATAAGCACATCCGGAGAATCAGTAGTAATTGATTTAAAGAAGAACGATACGGGAATTAAGAAACATTATTTGAAATTTCTTGGTAAGAAATTCTTGCATAGAAAGGAGTTGAAAGATTGGGTTCGTGTTGTGTCTGATGGTGTCGATGGTTATTCTATGGTATATTATAATGTCGCTGGACAAGATGATTTGAATGATGATTAAAAATATTTTTATTATGTCTAGTTCTTATGATGTATTAACATTGAACATATATCATTCATAAATTCTAATTTATTATAGTTGATTATTTATTCAAATTTAAATGTTCTAAATAACGAAAAGTCAAGTAATTTTTGTGACTTTATTTTGAGTAGTTTCTATTCAGATATTTCATGTTAGTAAATTGTACAAAAATTTTAATTTAACACCCTATTTTACTAATACATAACACAAATAGTATCGTGCGTTTGTAGAATAATTTTAATTTAACACCCTATTTTACGAATACATAACACAAATAGTATCATGCGTTTGTAGAATAATTTTAATTGTACACACCCTATTTTACTAACGCATAACACAAATAGTATCATACGTTATAACATTGGATACTCATGTCACAATATAAAATAGTTTCAAATTAATGAGTTGGAAATGTTAGCTGAGGCAGCAGCATCGGCACAAACAATAGGATTGGCGAAAAAATCAAAACAATAAGTCTAAAAGATGTAAATATGAAGTCCTTGGGGAATGAATAGATGAATTATAATAAACAAGTCAGAAATATTCAAAGATGAAGTTAAATAAATAAGTCTCTAAATATGTAAAGGAGAAGTTAAAAAAATAAGTCTATAAAGATGAAGTTGAACAAATACGTTTTTGGGGAATACATAGATGAATTATAATAAACAAGTCTTGAAATATTCAAAGATGAAGTTTAATAAATAAGTATCTAAAGGTTAAGGTATATAAATAAGCCTTGAAAGATAAATATGGAAGGTTGTGAATAGAATATGATTAGTTGAGCATAAAAAGGCACCCTAATTTTGGGTTTGGTTGCTGAAATTCTATTGATCATTTTTTTTTTAATTTACATCTTATGCTTGAAAAGATTGATTTCAGGCTTTTATTTATATGCTGAAATAATTTAATTCTTATAGAAATTAAAATAATAAAATTATTATGGATATGAAAATAATAAAATTCTTTTGGAAAATCATAAAATTCTTTTGGAAAATAAAATAAAAAATTCTTATGGAAATTAAAATCATAAAATCCTTATGGATATGAAAATAATAAAATTCTTATCGATATAAAATAATATTTTTTTGGATTGACTCTATTTTGTTTATTTTTTAATTTTCATCTTTACTGATTTTTTTAATCGATTGTTCGGGGGAAGGCAAACAAGCAATACCATTTTCCAAATCATTTAATTTACGCTGTAGTTCAATAATACGTCTATCTCTTTGCTTAATTTCACTCATGGCAAGACAATACTTGACTTTTTCCATTTTTCGGATTTCGAAGGCAGTCGATCTTAGAAGCGGGTCTTTTTTTAGACATCGCATTATAATATCGAAAAGTGGATTATCATCTTCAATATTAGGAACATGTCTTATTTCATTATTCAAAATATTTATCTGAAGCTCTTTTCTTGTTTTTCCATTGAAAGGTCTTTTTAACCCTACCATTTCAAAAATACAGATACCAAGACTCCATACATCAACATTTCCATCATAAATTTCCTTATTGATTATTTCTGGTGCCATATAAAAAGGTGTTCCAACAATATTATTTGATGCACCTGTCATGGGTGCACTCAAGCTAAAATCACATAACTTAAACTCCAGAACTTCTTCTTTCCCTAAAAAGTATTGGTTTACTAGAATGTTTGATGGTTTTATATCTCTATGCATTATTTTTTTAGAATGGAGATAGCAGATTCCATCAATTACTTGGCTTAAGCAATTCCATATCACTTTGTGATATTTGAGATCTAGATTTAAACTGATATCATTCTTTTTATGGTAATTTATTATATTTTCAAGGGAGCCATGGTTCGCATATTCCAAGATTAAATAGAATGTGTTCTCGTGTCTAATATTTTCAAGTAACTTGATTATGCGTTTGTGGGTCAGCTTGGAAAGAATATTGATCTCACGTAGAGCATATTTCATATTCTTTTCGGGAATAGTCTTGCTTACTACATAATCTTCTCGGTTCTGGGCCTGTAAAAGATAAACCGTTCCGTGTGTTCCTCGGCCGATTTTCTCTAAAAAAAGATATTTGTCCATTGATTCTTCAATCAATAAACTTTCTTTCTTATATAGCTTTAATAATGTTCTAAAGTATATTCTATTTGTTAATGCGCGTTATCTAATTAAATTCATGCATTTTTATATAAACATTTATCAATGCATCCATTCTTATACTCTCCACATTCTCGCATATATCAATAATCAAATATATACATGAATAAAATAATAATATTATGTATGACAGTAATGAAATTTAGATGCATATTCTATTTCAAATAACACGTTATCTAATTAAATTCATGCATTTTGATATAAACATTTATCAATGCATCCATTATTATAATATACACATTATCGCCTATGTCAATAATCTAATATGTACATAGATAAAATAATACCCTTTGATAAAATGACACAAATTTTATGGATATAAATACAAAATAAAAAAATAACTATCTATCCAGAGCTACTATAATAACGTAGGTGGTTTCGGGGTATACCACACCCATATAAGACTAAAACCTAATAATCTAAATAACTATAACAGAATAAAAATTTATGCGTTTAATTTTTGATAAATACTGTCATGGTCAATAATAATTTATATTGAAGGATGAAACAATACAAAACTCAATATACCAAAAATAAATATTTTTTCTCCTATATAAAATTCTTTAAATGCTTTTAATAACATTTCAAAACATTTCAGGCCAATACACCACTACAAAAGCATCATACATTGTTCTAATAGAAACCAATTAAATTCTTAAATCGAATCTGATATTGGAAAAATACTTTGAACCTTTATTGAATAAACCACCCCTTTATACCATTATAATCAGAAAATAACTTCTACCTCAAAAGTAATTATTGTTTCGATAACTAGTTCACTGTCTTCATTCTCTCTATTTGAAAAATAAAACACCTAAGAATGATATATTGCTAATTATAGGCTTCTAATTTATTTCTATTATCGGTTTTTATATCTAAAATTATATTTAACTATGATGTTGAGAGCATTTCATAGTATAAATTAGCAGTTCATTTTATTTTAAATTTACATTTTTTCTTAACCCACCAATAAATGAAATAATAAAAAAAATCTTCCGTAAAAATAATTTTCTACAGTCTTTTAAGCCAAAGTGCCACTCAACGAATAAATTCAATACTAGAATATTTCTGTGTATAGTATAACAAAATATTATTTAACAAAGCTTAAATAGATTAAACATCCAATAAAATTGTATTATATTTTGTCTTACTGAACTCAAAATAAATATTTACGCTCAATGTATACATTTCACCTATATAATTCATTTAATAATAAAATTTTCTTGTGCAATAGTATAACAAAATATTATTTTACAAAGCTTAAACAGATTAAACATCTAATATAATCTGCATTATATTTTGTAATACTGAACTCAAAGCTAATATTAGCGTTTCGCCAATATAATTATAAAGTAATTGATATAATGCTTGTTGATTTACTGCTAGAATTCCCATAAATTATCAGAAAACATAACAAACTAACTAAAGTCATTCAAAATAATGTAGAAAGCAAAAGGTATTATACTTTTTGAAAAAATTGTAATACTGCTTATACATAAACTTCCAAAAAGAATATAAAAAGGCAATAAAATTCAATAAATAAATATTTATTTAATGTTGTTTTACTGGTTTTTAGATGCAGCTATATATTAAAAAAAAAATTCAGTCATAAATAAAAAAAAACTCTATTTCTATAGTTCAAAAAATAATTTAGTTTCTGTGACTATTTTTTATCACCATATACAATTTTATCATACTTTATACACTTGTTTAAAAAATATTTAATTTTTTTAGATTAAGAAAATGTACGAAAATACTTACTGTACTTATACTATACACAAGAAGCATTATAAAATAAATAAAATCGAGCAGAAATAATTTTGTTTGCTTTAAATGTAAATTTATTTATTTGCTTGATATATAAATCACAAGTTTTTTTGTCACAATTTTTTATTTTATTATTAAAACACAATGATATATTTTTAATGACAAAAATAAAATAAAATAATCATATAATATTATTATTTACAAACAACTGTCAAGATTAATTCCTAAAGCTTTGATTTCAAGCAAAAATTAATACATTTATAAAATTAATGATTCAAATGATCCGAAAAAACAGCAAAAAATTAAATGTCATTATAACAGGTTTAACTGATTTACATATATTTGTGTTGATTTAATATATATGATATATAAAATCTATAACTATTTTACAATTATTTTTACAAACATACAATGTATTATAATAATATAATTAAAAACTAAACAGTTTCGCTGTGATGATTTCTCACTCTATTTTAGTTTAAGTAAAATTTATCTATTTTAAAAATGTAGAATATTTGATATCATTAAGATATGCATGTAAAATAACACATATATAAAACTTTAAAAACACTGGACATTATTTACTATAAATTTAATTTTTATTTATATGGATTGACTTAACAGAGGTATGGAGGCTTAGTTCGCTTGATCAAATAATATCTTTGAGGCATTTTCAAAAAAACATATTATCTTAACAATGTTTTCAAAAAAATACAAACTCCATATATTTGCGTATTGTTAAATAATAATCATGGAATATATGCCCAAACAATTTATTCTATTATCATTAAAAAGGTACCATTAATAATAAATAAAATGCGCTTCAATTCACAAAAATCTGGGATTAGGTGGAAAATAACATTAATCGATTAAAGATATTAAATTCAAGGAATTAGTTTATATTCGTATCATATAAAATTAATAATTGTATAAATAAAGGATACTTGTAATTTTTTGCACAAAAAAACCCTTTATACCTACATGTAAATCATCCTTATACAGATTTTGTACTACAATAATAAACTCAAATTGATAATACGATTTATTCCTAGACACATTAGGCGATATTTAACGAAAATATATTGCTGTATTTATAAAATATAAAATCATTGAGCTTCAAAGCCAAAAAAATAAATCGCTCTTTTGTTTCACTAATAGAAAATCTTTAACTTTCAGATATATCTGATGTCAATACATCTGTTATTTATTTTTTCTATCATGTTTGGCTAAAACAAAAGTGATATCTCGCTATCAATACTATCTACTATGAATCGATTCTGTTATTAGAATATAATATGTGAGGTATTTCTCCACTTTATGCTTAAAATCATTACACCTATATGTGCAATGCACATGGAACACATAATCACCTTCGAAAAATTTCAAATAATCATAAGTATAATATTGAATAATTTTTTTGTGAGAATTTTAGATTTTTTGATGCAATAAAGTAACATTGAGGGTTTTAACCTATAGCACAAAAAAATTTTCTCTATTCAGCATTTGAGTGCATAAAATAATTACTTTCTCGTATAAAAACACGATTGATAGAATGCGCAATGCTTATCATAGTACTCCTATAAAAACTTAATAGAGAAATCTTTTGGCACTAGAAGTCAAAAATAAAAGCTTAGAAGGAAAACAGCGTTCTGATGCGTCATATTGCGAATCTCGACGAAAAATACAAATTTAAATATTCATATCTTATTTTTATATCACATTTTAGCTAACACACACTTAAAGTTATAAATATCATGCTTATTTTTACTTACCGCGAAGATTTTTTAAAAGAAAATCATATCAAATGATGATTACCATTTTTAGCGTGAATATGTAGCTGTGAATGGGTTATCTCTTATAAAGTCTATATTTTCACTGATATTGTAAAGATAATAAACGAAAATTAGATGATTACTATAAGATACATTAAAATAATAATGACAATAAATTCTTTACCTAGAAAGATTCATGTTATGTTTATATATATCTGTTTATGTTTTTTATTACCATATAATAATATTTTCATTCTTAAATTATATTTTTATAAGTTTTTGCTTTTTTTTATACATATATTTTATATAAAAATTTTTGCCCCCGAAAATAAGCTAAACATTTTTATAACATATACCTTTATTTTACAAAAATTTATCCTGTGTATATCGAATATTTTTCGATAGTTAAATTGTTTTTTATCATATTAATAATTCATACAATCAATTTTTATTTTAAAGTTCTAATAATATATATTTAAAAGAATCGTGCACTGCTTAAAGAAATTTAATTTTTGGTGAAATCAACCATATATATAAGCATATAATCGAATCATAAAAAATTCTGATATTCATAAATCAAAATTTTATGCTAAACATGGAATACTTGCATAAATGATGCTAAAATCCATTTATAAAATTGCTGTATAATGTGGTTTCCAAACTTATCATTAATTTTTTTTTCACACAAATAAAGTAAGTTTTACCTAATATAAAGTTTTTTTTTCAGAAAACTCTTAGGCTCGAAAAAATGATACCCACTCTATTTTTAAGCTGCGTTTTGGTCGTTTTGTATCCAGAGTGCTAGAAATAAAAAGTATTACTGAATATATTAAATTAAGTTTATGATAATATCGGACAATATTTTTTTATTTTTCGGTTACCTTCAACTACTTGAGCAATTAATCGATCAATTCTTAAATACAATAAAATTTGAAAATATTTTTGCATCAGAGCAGGATTTTTTTTTAAAGACTCTGCAATGGATCCAAAAAATATCACGGAGAAATCCAAAGATGAAAAAAATATAGTATAAATAATCGCACTGAACTATTATAATGACATGCAAATTTTATTCAAAATATTAAAATTAGGTTAATAAATATAAATAAATTGTGTATAAATAAATAAAATTTATTAATTCAAACATGTTTGATTTTAAATCGACTTTGCGTGATATATTGGGAAATTCTCCAAATATTTATAATAAGTGACCGAACTATACCATTTTTATGCTCGAATGCTGTTAACTATACAATAACTGAAGAGCGAAATTTTTGTGTATCGTTTGACTTATAATATATCAAATAGTTTCGAAATTTAAAATAATAAAAAACACAGTAAAATTGAAATTTTTTTATAAAATTTCTTTAAATTCACAAAAAATTATATAACTCTTAGTTTACTAATTAAGTTAAAAAATCTACTTAATGTATTTTAAACTATATTTAGTTACTAATAAATTTTTATAAAATATTTAATGTTCATACTACACAAAAGAATTAAACAATATATTTCTTTGCTTTTTTTTACAGAAATTTATTCTTAAAAAACGATTTAAATTGATTTATCTAAAAAGAAATTCTAAAAATACAAGTACAAATATTTTTCAAAATAATTTATATACATTTCGAATATTTTAATCTTTAAAATTTATAAAGCCATAATAATTCAGATAGAAAATAATAATCCCGAATAAACCAAAAGAACACTGGGAAAACATGGTTTAATTCTCGCAAAAAAAAACAGAATATATCCCCCATAATTTATTTGATTATTTTTATATCTAATTACTTACATAAAAGACTTTGATTCATGTATATGAATGTTTAGAAAAAATTAATATATATAATTGAAATATATCAATGATTACTTAGTATTACAATTTTCTGGTATATATTTACAACAATAAAACGAATTGGTTCCTATTTTTATTTTATTGAGCTTTGATGTTTACATATTTATCGATAAATGATTATATATATACTTTTTTGAATCTTTTTTGTTTTATACAAATCATTATCATATAATAAAAATATTGCTGAGAAGATATTATTTATATAATAAAGCATCTAGTTATCTTTAATACATTTGTATCAATTAAAATTATTATTCTATTGAAAAAATTTTTCACGCCGATTACATTTTTATGGCATCCAAATCTAAAAATTTCTATTTCCTTCTATCAATAAGAAAATTTTAACATATAAATAGAGTAGATTATTGAACTATATCATAAATCGTATTATATCATATAAAATACATTTATTATGTTTTCAACTTTAATAAAGCACATGCTTCTACGCGTTGTCTTATAAAATGTATCTTATAATTTTAAACTTTTTTAATAAATATAAGATTTTATTTACATATATAGATTCATCTGGCATCTTATTGTTTTGTATATGATTTCAAATGAGTTTTTATTGCATAATATTGGCATATTTAATTAACTTAAGTTTCTAAATACATTTACTGGTTTTTTTAACACTTTCTTATTCCTATATATTTAGGTTGTTTATGAGAAAATTATTTAGTGGTTAATATGGAAAATTCATTCAAGTTATTATAATAAGTACTTTCCGAATAGAAAGTACTTTACTATGGGTTCCAAAATAAATTTTTTTAAAAATATATTTTAAGCCGTGGTTTAAGAAATAATGTAAATTTACCCTTCATAGATCATATAAAGTTCAAAAGCATCAAAAAGTCGAAGAGTGTCTATTCCAATATATTCCGTCATAACAGTAAAACAAAAGATATCAAGAAAAACACTTGAATGTATAAATTTTGAGCGTAGAAGATGTATCTTTAAACTTTAAGAATGATATGCTTGAAAAGAATAATACTGAAATCTTTAATATATAGAAATCCTATGTTTTGCACGAGCGAACACGAAAAGTTAAAAAAAATATCAATCTATAATAAATAAAAATCAGAGTAGGAGCAACCAAACAATTTTAAATGATAATATAAGAATCTAATGAGAAATAGTAGTTTTAATTTTAATAAATCTAAGTCATTATCGTCAAAAAATGATATATTTAAGAAAACCTATAAACTATTTAATAATATTGCATATAAAAAATAAAAAGCTTAAAATTGAAATTATATAAAGAATAGTGTTCGAAATTACACAAAATGATACTGTAATCATAAATAAGAAATAAAGTTTTAAAAATAAAAACATCTTGTCAAAAGATAAAAAATAATAGGTTCATATATTTTTAAAAAGTAAAATTCGAGGTAGATTTACCGCCGTAATCTATTCTAAAAACATAGGGAAAATAGTTCTTTATAACAATTGTATGCCCTGATTAGTGTACACGTATTTCTTGAAAATTGATATAAATTACAAAAACAATGCGTTATGAAATCATATTTAATTTTCGCAAAACACCGAAAAGGCATGATAATTTAAACCCAGCCATATAATCGAATTCGATAATCAATCAAATTAATAATTAAATATTAATTAGAAATGATAATTTTCCAAAAAAAAAGAAATTGAAAACGGTTTTACCAATGGCATATGTTTTACAAAAATACATAAAGAGAAAGAATTTTTCTTATATAACAATGCTCGCGTGTTATAAATTTTTGGGCCAATTATTTTACTAAAATACGAATATCATTTCTATGTCCCCACTTAAAATTTTATAAGATAAAAAGAAAGCTATGGATTTGGCATTTTTACCCCTTTGACTTGAAACATAAAAAAAAAGCTACGAGTTTGTATTTTTTCGGATGTTATTTTATTGTTAGATTTTTTTTTCAGATATATGTATAATTTGTTTTTAAAAACAAAGTTTCGAATCTTCAATGCCTTTTTGATGTGAAACATATGCATATTCTCGCAATTATTACTCGTTCTTTTATTGATGAAATTTCGCCTAAGCATAAAATTGAGCATCAAAATATTCATTCGTTTAATATTTAACTTTATTTCGTCAAAACCTATTAATGTTTTAAAGTGATATTTTCATGGTTCATAGATTCGTAACAGTCACAAAATCTGATTAAAACAAATAAGCATCAAATATGATATCTGAAACAGTTACATATCTTGTGGCTGAAATACAAAGAATAACAAAAATAAACAAAAAGAAATGCACTCACATTCATCCAAATGTCGCACAACAACAACTGATCAAGACATAAAAAAGATAATAAAAGTTCTAGTGGTTGTATTTTTCTTTATGTTGCTCGAACTCTGGGGGCATTATGAATCAAACTCGCTGAGTCTTTTGGCCGATTCTTTACACCTGTTTGTTGATTTTTTGGGATTTTTAGTTAGTCTAACAGCTTTAAAATGGACACAGAAAAAGCCAACAAGAAATATGTCATTTGGATACCATCGTCTTGAAATAATAGGCGCGTTGTTTTCTATTATTCTAATATGGGCAGCAACGGGCTACCTCATCATAGAGTCGTACCAAAAGGTGAAGCATCCTAAAGAGATAAATAGCAAGATTTTTATGTCAATAAGTATAGTAGGATTTTTTGTAAACTTATTTTGTTTATATGCATTGCACGATCATCATGAAATGGATGGAGAGAGGAGAAATTTAAATATAAGAGCTGCATATATACATGTAATCGGAGATCTAATTCAAAGTATAGGTATAATAATAGCTAGTGTTGTAACTTATATCAATCCCAAACTTGTCATTGTTGATATTATATGCACATTATGTTTTAGCATCCTTGTGCTTATTTCTACATTTTATGTAGTTAAAGATGCTTTGAATATTCTTCTCGAGAGATCACCATCAGACATCAATCAAGCAGATATAAGAGATGATTTACTCACGACGATTGATAACATAGATAATATCACGGCTTTTCATATATGGAACATATCATCAAATGTGAAAGCTATCAATGTAACTTTAAAAATGAAAGAGATATGGAAATATGATACGGGAATGTTGGCAGCAAAACAATTATTATATGATAAATATTGTTTTGATTTTGTGTCTATACAGTTCGACACGGATAAAACATGTAAATTCATTCCCAAAAAAGAACTTGAAGTTCATTTGAGGTGTAAGGAAGGCGGCAACCAACTCACCGTGAATGTTGAAAAGTTTGCAATAAAGTGCCTGCCATTAGATAAAATGCGAAATAAAGGTATTTACCTTTAGAAAATAAACAATTTTATAATATATTGAATATTTTCGTTATGTTGTTAAATAAAAACCGTAAAAAAAATAATGTTAATTAAATTATATGAGAATTAAGAACTGTTATGTTAATTTGTTTTAAAAATAAGTGAATTTAACTTATGGCAATAATTATGATATAAATTTATTTATTAGATAAAATTATAAATTAAACAATGAAAAATTTTCTTCTATTCTAACAAAGCAATAAAAATTGATCACATAAAAATAATTAAAACTCGTATTCTTTTACAAATTAAAAGCTTTAAAATCATAAAAGAAATGTAATGATTGCCCTTGTGTAAAAATATGATTGACGTAGAAACTAGTCAATGATGCAATGTTGAACTAAACCCACCATAATGTTTGCTAATATAATATTTTTCCACATAAAATTTCTTAATAAAAACTAGGCGTTCTTTTTATTTTGAAATTTTTACATGAGCATAATTTTAGGCTTAAATTAAGAGAATATAGATTTTTAAGCATAGCTTCGTTTATTAAAACATTAGTGAAAGCGGATAAAATGCATTATTAGAAACCCTATTTATCATATTCATACAGTAAATTAATTACATTATACTATTAATAATGCATACATTCGTATAATTTGCTGATGCGCTTTTCTTATTTTATATATGTTATAATTATAAGTTGTAGTTATATACCGATTATTAGATGCGAGCTAAAAAATATGAATCTGTAAATGTTTTACAACATATAATATATTCTCTAATACAGACTTAAGTTTTTTTTTTGGTTTGAACACATAGGAAACACTATTAACTACAAAATATAATATTTTTAAAATTAGAAGTGATAAAACAAATAAAATTCTATACACTAATATAAATTGTTAGCGATTAATTTTCATACTATGAAAAATCAATTTAATGCAAAAATTTTTTAAATAGTAAAATTATATATTGATCCCCCAAAAAATAAGCCTTTATCATATAAAATTACCATTCATGATACTATAAATACATAAAAAACTACAAAAGCTAATCCAACAAAACAAGAATAAAAATATGGTATAGATTCAATATAAAAATGATGAAATCACAATTTAATTCAAAAAGAGCCTTAATTTTACATATTAAATGAAAAAAAAAGAGACCATAGATCCACAGTCGCCTTGAAGAAGAACATAAATTTATTCATCACGCATAAAGTATACAAAAAATATAATTTATAAAAAAAATATTTATTGTAAAAAATAGGTATTTAAAAAAAATCAACTACTGGTTTGTGCGACAAAAAACACGAAATATAAAATTCATGTCTGCTTATTGCAATTAAAAAAAAAGTTTCGATTTTTCTTAACTTTTAAATAGAATAATAATATAAGGCCTAGTTGAAATATATAGCCCGTAACACAAAGTAGTATCACTTCTACGTAAGAAAGTGATAATGTCCAATCAAAAATTGGAGGTTTTTATGAACAATTTAAAAAAAATATAATAAAAATGTTATAAAAATGGTCAGCATATTGTAAGAATTTCCAGTGTTTCGAGAAGATTGATTCGTTTATGGTTCAGGTAGAATATATATGGACTTTGTCTTTATTTGATACTTTTTTAATGAATATTACTCTGTTTTAATTTTCATAATTTTACAGGCGATATATTAAAAAAAAAAATTCCTATATGCTAATTTTGAGCATTTCCTCATAGTCTAACTTTATCAATTTCATTTATTCTTTTTTATGTCATCTAATCATAAATATTACAATTTGAATATATAATAAAATTTCTTGAATTTCTTATATTTTATTTTTAAATATACAAATCAATGTTTTATTTGTGTTGAATACACATAGAAAAAAAAAGGTTTTAAGGTGGAAATTATCTAAAAATTTATGCTCAAATAAATTTTGTCTATGAAATAATATAAAATTCTTTGTAAATCTGACAAATTCAAATCAAAAAGTGGCTTGCCTAGTTTTCACACAGAGTGTTCATATCAGCTTATATATAAATTGTGCATAAAGAGATTAGAACTATTTTAATTTTAATTGCGGCATATTCACACGCTTAATCTTTTGAGTCGCCCATCATTTCAGTTCAAAAAAAATGTAATTACGTAAGAATATATACTATTTAGACACATATCGACGCTATAAATTATTCTTTTAATGCCACATGCAAATAATATGTGTAAATGTAAAGAAAGACCTTGAATAAACTTAAAATTTTAGAAATTTGCAGCTTCTATGTTTTGATAGTAATAAATTATCGAAAGAGCAAGATTTTTCTATAATATATTGTAGAAAATATAAGATCAATCACACATATGATTTTTTGTTGAGAAAAATAAAATAATCATTGTCATGCAATTATACAAATTTTTATGAACAGAAAAATATTATCATTAATATAAAATGCAAAACGAAGAATCTCGTTTAATTGCGTAACTATTATGCTGTAATACCTAAGCATAGTATTTAATATGATATAAGCCTGATAATATGCAGTTTCTTTTTATTTTATAAAAAATAAAACAGCGCTATGAAATGTGAATTTTTATAATAAAAATATTTCTAATATGTTTTAGCGTTTTATGGATGTTTTGGTCAAATTGTCGACATTTTGTCAAAGCAAAACACTTGCATCACGGTATTAATATTACTAAAAAGAAGAAGCTCCGATTATAGACAGACCTAATAAAATTAAAAATTAAGCTAAGAACGACAATCATGCTTTGTCTAAACATCTAACACAATAAATTTATGCTCATTGTAGTAAATTTTTATTATAGTATAAATTTCTTCTATCGATTTAGTCTTTAACAATTTGTTTAGTAATGTATGTTTGGGAATACACAGTTTATGCTAGCCATGAATGATCAAAAAAAAAATTAACTTGTTAGTTTATGATAGTTTAGATTTTAATTGTATTGGAATTTTAAAACATGAAAAATCATTTTTTAAAGTGCTTGTATATATTGCTTTTTTTATTAAATTACTTAAACACGTTTTTGAACCGTCATTTTTCCATTTTGAGACTTTAATATATATAAAGACTATAAAAAAAGTAAAGTGTACTAAAAGCATTGATATTATTAAGAAGAAAACTATACCATCCAATAAAATCAGTATTAGAGAAGACGATAATGCATGTAAAAATACATAGTAAAAACATTGACCTTTATAGACTGTTTTTTATTTTTTGTTGGATCGCAAATATATTATTGGTAGCTTTCGCTATAAGATACGGAGAATTTTTCACTAAAAAAGAAACTCAAAAATTTAGATCTTTATTTATAGGTCTTCCCATTTTTATAAATCTTAGTTTGTATCAAATAATTCAGGGACTTTTTACATTTGAAGTTTTTCTTTTGAAAGTTTTTAGTGGCACTTCGCTTTTAATTGCACTATTGGTCATAATAGTCTTTTTGGTTACACTACGTGAAGATGGTTGTTCTAATACATTTTTTATATTAACTTTTGCTAGCGTAGGGTTGCAGGCTTTTCAAATAATGCTAGTAGTACTTATTTTTTACAACCTGAGAGATAATTTTATAAAAGCGCAAAATATTTTAATCAGTAAAGGTGAAGATTTTAAAAGATGCTTCGAAGCAAGAAGAAGGGTAGTACATGTTGGTAGAGTTGTATTGGTTTTCTTGGTTATAAAGTTATACATTTGGTGGTCTGATGTAAATGGTGTTGAATGGCTAATTTTTAAACTAGTGATTACAGCACAGATATTATTTTTCACCATTTATATGCAAATGTTTTTCCTTTCTAAGAATATGCGGATTCATAATACTTTTACATTTTTTATGGAAACTATTTCTGTTTTTAATATAGTGTACACTTGTCTTGTGGCGATTAATGTAATTGGTAAAAATACAGGTGCTGTTAGCTTTTTGACAATTAATATCGCACAAACAGTTGTTGTGTCATTTTTTATATTTTGCCTGCGTGAATCTCTAAAATATAACGATATAGACATAGATAAAAGATTGATTTACAAATGTCAATGATTATAATACAAAGAATATATAATTTCAAGGTAGAAAATATTAATTGTGGAGACTAAACCAAATAAATTTTATAAAAATATGCATTTATCATAAAACTATCGTTTTAAAAGTTATAAAATAACATAAAATATGAAATTGTAATAAAATAAAAAGTTTTTATGGATTCTAGAAATCACAGACTAAAAAATATGGCTTTTGCGAGTTTCTAGTAGAAATAAATCAATTGAATTTTTATAGTAAGTAGTCAAAATATGATTTCCCGTATAAATCGGCTCTTTATATATTTCAGATAGAAAAATGCAAATAAATATATTATATAATCTATCGGTCATACGACGTATATACCTTTCATATAATTTACTCACAAAAATTTTTTTACTAAGATATAAAATTTTTAAAAAATTAGAACTCTCAATTTTGATTATTAATATTTGTAAATAAGAAATTTAAATTTGTGGAGCAGGGTTTGCCACAAATGAAAAATTTTATGCCTTGAAATACTAACAACTTTATTATCTTACAAATAATTTTTTTAAAAATCACAAAATATTATTTATCATTATAAAAAAAAAGAACAAAAACATCAATATTTTTTACCAGCGCTACTATAAAACAACTCTTAATTTGCATATGAAAGATTTTTCTGTATTAGTAGACACATTTATTTGATTTAATAATGAAAATAGCACAATAAAAAATTATAGAAACAAAAAATATGTATAAAAAAGGCTCTTTTATGCAGGCCAAAGGAATACAGATACAAGATTCGTTTTTATCTCACAAAAAATATATATTTAAAATGGAAAAAGTTTAGAATGAGGAGTCGATAGTTCGCAATATTCACTTATGATTATGAAAAAAATGTTTATATATTTCATGATTTATAGCATAAAAAAAGCAAAAAATATGATTTTAATTATATTAACATAAAATTTATATCTTATGATGGGGTAAGGAGTAAAAGAAAGCCATAGTTGGCATCCAAACACATAAAAAGCCAGTATGAATTTTTTTGAGAAATATAAATGACATTGTAAATTATTTAGGTCTTTCATACATAATATCATCATTTCAAATTTTTCAAAACTTTTACTTTTGAAAAAATGGGAGATTAAAATTTATAATTGTAAAGCTAGATACTGTGTCTAACAATTATATTTTTACCTTCCTTACACTATCTACAAAAGAAATTGCAAAGTAAAATATATAGGGATATTACTGCACAGTGTAAGCCATCAGTGTTTGAAACCCATACAAATCGATATATGGATTTATGAAAATTAAATCACTTTGATGTCCGCATGCAATTTTTTTGCAAATTTATTGGCTAAAATAGCTTTTCAATTAGCACCATCAACATTGATTTATAGCCGTACAATTCGTCTTCCAATGTATCACATTTTTTATATATATTCAAATAATTTTTTACAGTGTCTTTTTTCTGTTGATAAGGCATCATCTACAATAAATGGAGAAACGAATACATAAAAATGGGTGTTCAAATATTTTTTGTAAAAGCTTAAAACTGGAGTTATGAGGCAAAGAAATAATAGAATTTATATTTGACATTTTGGACCTTATTGTATAAATTATTCTTTAAACTAAAATTTAGTATGAATTAATTTAGTTATACTAATAGATAATATATTTTGCGTATTCGCGATCATATAAGTAAATCATAAAAAAAAGAATTGTGGCACATTATCACTAAATCTAATGACATCAATTAGCAGTTTTCTTGCATTTTTAAAAGTTAAAAAACGATATAATTACTGTTTCTATTTATGGTTGCATCTCCGTATATGAAAAAAAACATGCATTAATGTATATGTGCGAATATTCGAAAATTAAAAAAATATTAAACTACAACAAACACAAAATAATTATGAAATATAAATCCATTTTATAAAAAAAAGTCGAACATGGGTGAATGAATCGCAATTCAAAAAAAGATACATCAATAAAAAACGTCTTCCTGTCGTATAAGATATTTAAAATCGTTTTTTTTTCGTTTTATTTTTAAAAGAATACAGATTTAAAATTGTGTATTTTCTTATCTCCTATGAATGTATAATTTTGTTGATAATTATATATCCAATTAAGCAGTTTACAAAAAATGATTAATAAGAAGAAATCTTAAAAAAATTCTAGTTATAAGAAAATATATAAAAATAAGACAATGTTGTAACCAAATTTATTCTGTATTAAATTTAAATGAAATTTTAAATGTTCGATAAAATATTTAATTATTAAAAAACTGATATAAAATTTGCTGAGCATAGAATAATGTGCTTCAAATTTATACAATTTGTCTTTGTTTTTCGACCTAGTGCATTTAATAAACCGTTTAAAGGCATTGGCTAAATGTGTAACTTAACAAATTAAAATAAAAATCGTTTTCCGCTTTCCAAATAAGTTTTTTTAGATTATTTACTTGGAATTAGATTCAATATACAATTACGCGTTCTAAAAAAAATGCTAATAATATCTTTAAACAGTAGTCATGTTTTCTACCCACAACCAAAAAAAAATCTTATAACAAAGGTTTCTAATTTATAATAGTTTAATTTTGTTTCTTATAATGAAAGAAAAAACGGTGGCATAATTATACATACATAAAAAATATAAATGTATAAACATTGGCGATGGTTTTTCTATTTATTTGAAGTCTTTTCAAAGTTTTTTAAGATATAACATAATCATTATATAATGAATATAATGAATAAAATGATATATATGCGTTGATCACCGTGATATAAATCCTTTTTCAAAAAAAAACCATTATCTAATTTAAAAATAGAGGAATTTAAAATTTTAACTGAATGCTAGCTAAATATAAATTTTCTTGTGTTTAACCAGTAAAATTGACTGTAAATATAAGAGAAGTATTTACAGAAACATTAAAAAACAAAAATTTACATAGAATCAAATATGATTTAAAAAATTTTTCACCAAATATTGCCTTTATCATATATAAACCTAACAAGTAATTCATCTATTGCATTTTATTTAGATTTATGAGGTGGTAAGATATTTGCGTGTTTAAACTGTGTTTTCACCAAGTATTTTAATTTTTTTACGTATTATAGTGCCATTCAAC
The DNA here is from genome assembly GCF_057557595.1 of Rhyacophila brunnea. NCBI lineage: Eukaryota > Metazoa > Arthropoda > Insecta > Trichoptera > Rhyacophilidae > Rhyacophila > Rhyacophila brunnea. The sequence continues at coordinate 286,545 of NW_028233344.1, forward strand.
TTTTTAAAATTGATAATACAAATCAATAGCACCTAAGAATATAAAAATAAAATAACGTAATTTTAATTTTATCTTTTTGCTATTCAAAAATCATTACAAATATGAAAAACATCAAAAAATATATATTTTTTTTCATAAAAATATGCATTTGCAGAATTTATAAATGCAATATTTCAGCCAAAATTTAGCTGTATCAAGGGTCAGGATTTGTGAACTTCAAGGATATTTTATTAGTTTTTATTCTGAAATACTAAAAAGACATGTTTATCGGCTAATATAATTTTATTTTTTTAATTTCTATAGTATTTGATATTTTAAAAAATCTTTACATCCCTATTAAATCTATCACATATCTGGATGCAAAAACTTTAAGCTAATTGTATTGTATTTTGTTGTTGATATCCAATATTAGGACCACAATTTTGTTATTTGGTTTGTAAATATATTTTCCTAGTGATTTTTGAATCGCGCTAAATTTTTTTTTCTATAAATAATGATAGTTTTCTACCTAATCAATTCTAAAGCATGAAATCAGCGAATATTTTACCATATAAAAACAAGGATTTGAACTAGCTTTTAAAAGAAAAAGTAAACTTTAACATTATGAAAGTCTTATAAATATGCAGTATTTCTATAGGCCCTTAATTTTGCACTTCAAAAATAAATATTTACAGTCTGAATCTTAAAAAATTTTTATCATGAAAATTTGCTGTAAAATATATAGTAACAGTGATATGAATGTTAATTGGGAATTTTTAAAAAAAATAAATTGATTCATTTCTGTAGATTGTTTCCATTAATTATTTCCAATAAATAATAAAAAAATCCGGGCTATTGGTTAACAGAAAAAAGGTAAAATAAAAAACTGAATATTAAAAGCTTAGAATATAAAATACATTATTCTCAATAAATTGCTTGTTATAAGAAAAATGATTTAAATTTCTTAAATAAAAACATGAGTTTGCATTTTAATAAATTATCAAATACAAGCATGGCCAAATATCATCTTAAAAACGATTTAAATGTGATATGTACACTAAAAATGTGTCGTTTTAATGTTTTCATTTGTAAGAAGGCAAAAAAAGTATGTATATATTTTATAAAATGCCCTATGTTATGGTTTTTGAAATACTTATAGATAGTGCATATAATTAATTTTAAACACATTATTATGTATATTTTGTAGATAAATGTAACATTAAGAAAAAATTGTGTTTGTTTTTTATGTTTTCAAGCAAGCTAAAATTTAGTGAATGTTTTATTCGTCGTTAAGATATAAATAGTTCCAGCAAAAAACGCACATTAAAAGTAATTTAAAGGCTGTTCATAATGCGAAATAAAGCAAATAAATATAATTTATGTATTTTAGTCAAATTTATTTATATGAAAATACAATAGTGCCACATTTTATGTTTTAAAAAATAAATAATGCGGTTAATTTTAATAAAATATATGTGATAAAAAACCACGAAATATATATAAATTTAACTATATGGGATTAGCTTCTGCTAATATATTAAATAAAATAAAATAATTCATCATATAGTCTAGGAATAAGTTTCCTATTATAAAACAAGAAAATATGAGTTTCTGAAAGTAAATCTGATAAAAAACGCAAATTTTAAATTTAATGGCCATAGACATAAATATGTGGGAAAATAAATAAAATCGTATAATTTCATCCCATGAGGATTATTCCTTTTTATAACCATGACAATAAAATATTATAAATTATATAAACAAATCAATGAAAGTTGATTATACCGTTCAAAACTAAAGGATAGCACGAAAATCTTAAATTTGTTTTAAACAAAATGTAAACATTAGGGCTAACACATTTAAATACGACCAGATCCAAAAAAATAAAATAATTATGTCAAATTCAACAAACGAGTGATATGAATTTAATTTCTCAATCTGTTCGGAGAATGAGAACTGTCTTAAGTTATATCAGACCCATTAAAAATAATCCTGCATATATTTAAATTTTGTTTATTAATAACTAAGATGCATTTATTTTACATTTTATTCCGAGTTTATAGTACAAATGTATAAATTTACCCTCTAAATGAACAAGCCACCAAAAAAACAAGATTTCCTCCAACATGCACATACAAATCCATTTACAGATAAACACATAGTGATTCCAGAGAATCCAACTTCAATAAAATGGAAAGATTTTTTTAAGACGGATAATGCACCTAAGATTCTAGATCTTGGATGTGGGTACGGAAAATTCTTAATTTCATTATCGTGTAAATTTCCAAATGTGAATATAATTGGAATGGAAATACGAATAAGAGTCAGTCAATATGTGCAACAAAAAATTGACTGTGAACGAAGAAGAAATTCGAAGTCACTTCAAAATGTTGCTTGTGTTCATACAAACGGGATGATATTTATTCAAAATTTCTTTTGTGCTGAATCACTCAATAAAATATTCATTCTGTTTCCTGATCCACAATTTAAAAAAAGAAAACATAAAGCAAGAATTGTGAGTAAAGGAATGTTGGATATATATGAATATTTGCTCAGCAAAAATGGTAGAATATATATTTCAACAGATGTTAAAGAACTTTTTGATTATATGGTAAATTGCCTAGAGCACCATCCCGGGTTTTTATTGGTAGAAAATGATGATTTGAAAAATGCTATTGTTCAAGACTCTGATGAAGCATCACGAGCAGGCATAAAAACAGGCATTACTTTTGGAGCGATTTATGAAAAAAAAGAAAGATAATTTTTAAAGTAAATTTATTTAATTAGATCATCAAATTTTATTTCTTGAATCTGTATTTATTTTTAAATTTCAATATGAAAAGAATTAGAAAATAAACAATTTTTTTTTGGGTATCTCCAAAGTTTCTATGATGGGTGTTTATTCATGCATATTTTAATTGGAAAACTTAAAGCACCATTATGACCTAGATAGGGAATTAAAATTAATTTTAAGACCGAATTTTCACAAAAATTTGAAACATCGCCTTTTAATATCTTTACTAATCACACTTTTCATGTTTTTAACCATAAATTTAGAACGTTAAACAAAAAAATATATATTTTACCACTATAAATTTTGTAAAGTTAAATTTCAAATCTACTCTTTGCTTACAATACACTATTATTTTACATTATTAATTGAAATAAAATGTCTTAATTCAGCTCAATGATATTATTAAAATAATTTAAGGGTTTCTGAAGGTAATATCTATTTTTAGAATGTGTTCATTTTCCCAAAATATGCAAAAAAAATATTTAAAAATAAAAATTTATTTCTATTATAATTATTTGGATTTTTTAAGAGCCTTTTTAAAAGTTTTTATATGTGAAAAACTGATCAAGTTATTTTAGTTATATAGCCGAATGATCAATGATATTTAAATTTTAATGGCTAAAATAAATGGTTCGTATCACTATTGACTTTAACTATCTGTAGAAGCCATTTAATAGGAGTAAAATTACAAAATAATTTTAATCTATCAAATAAACGACAAATAAAACACAATGCACCAACAGATAGTAATGCACTTAAAAAAAAGAAGTCATGATAAAAATTACAAAATAAAATTATAATGATATAGCACGATTGGAAATAAAATATATCAACCTTTATAACTTAAATTTAATGCAAGACATAACTTAAATATTTTCTTCTATTTGTATAATTGTATTTTAGTGTTAAAAGCCGATCCATACGATCAAACATTTCAACAAGATATTAGATTAGGATACAAGTAGCTAATTATAGATATTTGAGTCATTTAAAAGAATATTCCCTTTTAAATAGCATTTTTAAAAAATAATATTTATCAAGTTAATTTAAATAGTTTTATTCACACAAAATGATTTGTTTTTTTTGTTTTCTAGTCAAATATAAATTCTATTCTATCAATTTATGGAAAAATAACCTTAAACAACCGTTAAAAGCGTGGTTTAGGACAATTAAAATAGCATAAAAAAATTTCCTCTAATTACCTAAATATTCGGCGATAATATTAATTCGTTTAATTTTTTGATCCAAGGACTCCATATTTTAATATTCTAAATTATGATTTTATTTAATAACCACTATAAAATTTTAAAATTTGACGCAAAATTTACTTAGTTTTTATTACATACTTCCTTATATTCAATTTTTAGGAAGTTGACATATGTATTTTACGAACGTTTGTAAAAATGATGTACACTGCGTGTGTATCTCATAGTTTTTGCAACCAGTTTAATCACCGTTTATATAACCAGTATACCAGATGGTGATCGTTATAAAAGGGGTATATTCTAGCTACTTGTTGTCCTTGGTCAATTTTGCCAGCACATCTCTATACCATATATATCTTTGCCGAAGCAATCAGGCTTCATAAACAGTACGAGAACATTTTTGATACATTACACTGTAATCTTGAAAATTTTTCAGGGTTGTCTGTCGGCGTCTGGTTTAAATTGCTAGTTTAGACAGAACGCCCTCTTTTGGGTATTTTCGTTAGCGGCTAATACATTTAATCGAAGGTTCTTAGACGTTGAATATCAGACCACTATTATATGCTCTATTAAACTAACCGCGCCAGCGCACATCTGACTATAAAAAATACCTATAAATCTTACATATCAAAGAATAAGCATAATGAAAATTTAAATATAAAAATTTTACTTTCATATATTTTATTCTTAAATTTATAATTCCATCAAATAGTGCATAAAACTTCAGTTTAATCTCTCAATATATATATATATATTAATCAATAATTTTTTTTTGATCATCAAATTTTTTTTTTGTCTTTTATCGCATCATTTTCGCGTTTAAATAATACTTTAAAGCTTTTTCTAGCAAATTTTGTGTTTTTGATATAGAGAACACTAGCGTTTCACCTTTATTTCGACATTCCTAATATTTTTTTTATATACCGTTGCTCTTTATCCATCACTAAGTTTGGAGCGAAAACTAAAAAAATTCAATTATCTTATTCAAGAAATCATCGGTTATAAATTAGTCATATAATTCAATTTTTAAATTTCCGGAAAAATAGTTAAATTAAATAGATTTTTTTGGTTAGATATCTCGCATTATAAATGATTATAAATTGCAATAATTGCCTTAGAAAGTGTTGGTGTTCAACAATTTTATATATTCACACATTAAACATATTGATTGACCGTTTTATGTTTATAACTATATCCATCATAATCACTATACCCTGCCATTAATATAAATATACAGCTGAGCCAAGAATTGCATATTAGTAAAATTTTTAGATATATTGTTTACTTGGATTTCTAATCTTGAAAGTAGAATATTCTTAATTTCAATTCTTTCGACCACCCCGTCAAAACGGTGCCTTCGATTATATAAAGAAACCAAATCAATTTTATCGAAACTAGTAAATGCTAAGATAAACAATTATGTTTAGAGACAAGAAAGTATTTTTTTTTGCATGGTCTGATATATATTTAACTGACAAACGTGTTTCTTATAATACTAATTATTATAAATTTCTAACACAACAATATAATTATTTAAATAAATTTGATTCAAATATAGCTTAAGATTTTAATTTTGATTTAACTTTTGGACCACCCACTGTAAATTTTTTCATAGTGAGTAACATCAAAAAAATCATAATCTAATATAGCGAGTTATATTTATCAATTCAATCTCTAGTCTTCACACACGAAGTTTCAGCATTTAGTTTTTACTCTTTCACGACCTATCATCTACTTTTTAAAATTAATTAAATATATATGCCAAAGTTAGAGACACTGGAATCACAATAGCTTGTGTTTTTACCGTATCCAAATATGATAGTTGTTTTTCATAGGTTTTAAAAACATGATTTCGAATAGTTAAAAATCTGTTTTCTCAGTAAAACATATACATCCATAATTTTTAAAAAAATAAAATATCGATTTAAATTTTAATTATTGATTCAAACTGCAAAAATATTGAAGTTTCTGAAATTGTTGTATACAAACAAAAATAACAAAAGGTTTAAAAAGAGAATAAAGCAATTTTAATGGTAGTTTGGAATATCAAACACAATATATGATATAATGTGAAATATTTTTATAAGTGATTTTAAGATTCGATTTTACTTTATCACAGTTACATTATATCCAAAAATAAAATAAAAATAAAAAATATTTGCAGACGAATTGTCTTTCATTTATAGAATGATAATCTTTAAAATTATTAACATCATATCGTTAAACTAACAGAAAAAATTAATTTTGATAAACCGTTGTTATAATTATTATTTTATTTAATTGTCTGCAATAATAATTTAGATTAAATACGTAAGTAAAATGTAGATGTATCACGTATGACATGTTAGAATCTACAAAATTTGTATTTTTTTGCATTTTTATGGTCTAAAATAGCTTTAGATAACTCCATAGATTTGGGATATACATTTTTGTGTCATATTTTTAACCACCTAAAACAAAATTATGCGACTTATTATCTAAATTATTGTTAAATTGTGATAATTCACTCTTAACCTTATAATTATAAAATCAAAATGCCCAAAAAACCGACTACTTAATATAAGACATATAAAATTTATTTAATCAGTACTTTACAACAATTTCCCCATTTCACATTAATAAATGAAGAAAAATTTTTATAATAATTCATTAATTATGTACCCATTTTCATTTCAATATCTAAACAGCAATAGAATTTTCTTTTTTTATTATATCACATTAAATCATTATTTTAATTATTTATTGAATTAATCAGATGATTGAGCGCTTAAAATTATCCAAAAAATTCCCTAAACTGCTCCAATGTCACAAATTCATCAATAGTTATTTTTATCTTCAATATTTTAAACCGACTCTATGTATTTTTTCCTTTCAAGACTTTTTTAATTTAAACCCCCCCCCCATAAAAATCTTATAGTTGATGAGCCAAATATTTTATATATCGCACTAAAAAATCCCCTACCTGTATATAGCTCTTACTCCACGCAGAGTTTTGAATCCGTGAATGTAATATAAACACTATCAGGATTTATATTACAAGCAATTTGATTTTTATTGTTATCTACACATCCAAAAATAAAATAATTTTAATATACCCTTTTTGACGCATTTAATTTGTAGGAGGTTTAAAAAATAAATTTCTGGATTAACAACATTCAAAATAAAAAATTAAATTTCGTCGAAAAATCTATAATGACGGAAATATATAAATTATAAAGCTGTGTAATAACTATAGTGTTTCAAATTATATTTGTCTATAATAGCCCATGACAGATTTAGAAAATAAATCTATAATATAAAACTAAACAATCTAAATGCCTATAATATATGTTTAGTTTATTAATAACTCGATTTAACTTATAGAGTAGTATATAAAACTTGGTTTTAGCTTTATAATTATCTAACTGTGATGGATTTTCATTGATCACTTGGCAGTAATAGAAATAAAATTACATTTTTTTTTTCAAAATTCAATATAAAGCTACCTAATTGTATATTTTGATGGTATTAAACGACCACAATTACTTCTTGTAAATTGATCTGATCAATTATTACATTTAAAAAACGCAGAATATATAAAACTAAATAAATTATAATAGATCATTCCATCATACGAAAATCCAAAAATACCCAGAAATTTAATTATACTTAAGGTACGATGATGTATTTTTATGTTGTTTTGGCCCAAATATTAAAATCGATACGAAAGATTGAATATTATATTGAAAGACTTTGCATTAGAAATCACTGTCTTATTATGATAAATTGAATATACCCTCTCAAATGTAATTGGTCAATTTTATTCATATATCTTAAGATATTCACAATTATAAATAGATATAAGCGTTAAACTTAAATGTCAGTAGCTTATATTCAACAATAGCAATCCAAATCAACTTCGTTTAAGCTGCATATTCGGTAACCAATTCGAAAATATATCTCGAAAATAAAATTTAACAGCAAGTGACTAAGTGACGAATAGAGATTGCTAGTTCAATTAAAATTCACATCAGAACATCAAATTTATAAATTATGATTCGTTCATAATGTTAGAAAATGACATATGAAACAAATTTTTATGATAATATCATTTTAAAAGTCACAAATGACATGAAGATTTTGTGCATTATATTTTCAGTACTTTGTTCATATGAACAAGATAGCATTATTCCACATAAGATCGATTCCTCGTATAGAAAAGCACATAAGTATAGTGCGAGAGAAGGTGTATATGGTAACTATAGAGTTACCCAAAGCAATCACCATTTACACCATTGAAACATATTTATAATTACTCAATAAATAGTTATATATATCACAATTTTAAATTATACAACAATTGTAGACATTTATTTTAATAACCAAATATCGATAAGAAAATGAAATTTAATATTTTTTCACACATAAAAGTACCATATGTGCTATTTTATCTTAATATCTGTTACGCTATATGCCTTTTAAAGCTAAAAATATTAATATGGGAAATAATATAAAGCCTGATAATAAAACACTACTGTCATATAAAATATATCAATAATTTAAAATTTATAAATTTACAACATGTACATGATAAAATCGAACAATCACATCGACATCTAACTGTTTATAGATCGAATTCAGGATTTATACATTGTATTTCAGATACAATCGCCCTGAAAATACAAATGCGCATAAAAGATAATGTATTTGGAATAAAAATATCAACCTTATAATAGTAAAAAAACGATATGATAATTCTTCGAATGAGTAGACAATATAGGAATATAAATGTTTAATTTTATTTTATTTCCCCTTCTGTATGTTCGGAAGAAAATGATTTAAACGTGATTTTAGAGGTTTAAGGCATAATACTATTGGTAAAGTAAGATTATTGGAATCTGGTATGTTTGGAATCGATAAAAAAAATATGAATATGAAAAACTTCACAAAAAATTACAAAAGCAGTTTCATCAATAAATGATTAAAATATACTATCTCTTATTATATTATACACATAGTTATCAGAATAAAGTTATAGTCACTGCATTCTATAACATTTATATTAGATAGAAGCATCTTTAATTGTTTACATTCAACTAGAGAACTTACTTATATCTTAAATTGGTTATGGTAGCTTTTAAGCCCTATTATATCCTTTTTTTTAGCATCATACATACACTAATCTTTGTAAACTATAAAAATTTTATTTCTACAATTTACTAAAAAAATCGTAAAATTTACTATCTGATATTTATAATTGATTACGTTAATTTTATCCTGGTGTATAGTGTTTAAAGATGCTATAGCTGTTTACTGATTCGAAATAAAGTAAATTTATCATTATCGTAATTCCCCATTTTAACGAAAAATATTTTAATGAAAATTATAGATTCTCGGAATTTTCGATTATAAACACGTTTTAAAAAATGCTGGAAGACAGTTTTAATCTCTTTTTGTTATTGAAGTATGGTTTAATTCTAATTCAGAATATAAAACTCATATTTTATAGATACAAAATACCAATCAGATTGTGATTTACGGTATTTTAGCCTTGGTTATGGCTTCTAAAAATTTACCTAGTTTATTTATCAAAAAATACAGATGACATGGCAACATATTTTATAAGATTTGTATGTTATAATTAATATGTGCAACAGTTATTTATAATATCAATTATATAGAAAATTCCTATTCTCCATATAAAATTCATAAAAACGTGTTAAAAGCGTCTAAAAACAGAGTTATTTTTTTGAATATCTATAAAGTTATTTTAATATAAATCAACCCATAAGTTTTCGCTCGAAAATCCCTTGAAATGATGTCTAAGAAAAAAATTATATTTTTAAGCTTAGTTATGCACATAAACTTATTATATTTGATTAATCTCTCACATGAAAAAATTAATCATTCATAAGAATCTTTATTCCATCTGATAGAGCAATTGTTTGATAAGTTTGATCTTCAGATTGAAAAATATTATAAAAAGAAACACACACACAAATCACATTTCTAATAGCAAATTTAGATATTGATGTGGTCAGAATGTTATATTTACCAAAAAAAAATAGTAAAAAATATATTATTAGGGTATATGTATATTATTAACAAACAATAATCCATAATTATCATATATAAGAACAATATAAAAACCTTCTTGGTGTAAATTTATTTTTAGGTGTTTATTTAAAAAAAATAGAAGTTTTTATAATATTATGTAAAGCAGATTTAATAGGCTTCGATCGAATCATAGTTTCCTTGTGTATTATGAACATCATATTTTTCTGCTATTTTTATTTTACTAGAATTATACGATGATATAATCTATCAATTAAGTCAATAGTTTCTAACACAGATATGGTATTTCAAAACCACTTTACATATTATCTCAATTGATTATATATTCATTTATATAGCTATAAAGATTAAAAAAAAATTTATTAAATATTATTTTTATTAGAAAAACCTAAATATTAAATTTCTGAAAACATTTTAGGATATAATTCTTCTGTGTTGTAAACATAATACATACGTTATTCACTACATTTAATTTAATCATAAAAGTTTTGACGGGGGTTAGAAATTACTACATTTTTGCATTTTAATCGTAATGAATCTAATTTTACGAATGAATTAATGTAAATTTTGTAGTATTTTGTATGAATATACAGATGCCTTTTTATATGTGTGTAAGAAATAAATACTCGATATAAGTCAAAAATAAGTAGATGATACATTTAAATAAGTGAGAATAGAAATCAAGAAAAATTTACCGCTGTACAAAAGCTATATTCTCTATTAGTACAAGACAAATTTTAAAAATTCGATTCTTTTGTATTTAATTCCCAGAAAAGTTTAGTTACAATCATCTTGGAACGGTATTTATAAATCATTTATGACAAAATAGATAGGTATTCTTTAGAATCATTTAAATTATTTTTATACAAATGGAATAAATTTTAAAATCATGTTTTTATGTTTCAAATTAAATACATAAATGCTATTAGCCCAAATAAATAAAATTATCAATTTATTAGCTTATAGGATGTGATGGTGCATTTTATTTAATACGGATTTAATTGGACAGGCTGCGTGCCAACCACAATGTAAAATGAATTCATATGTATTTACACAAATAATAAATACCCACTCGGACTATCTGTCAAAACTAGAAAGGTCAACCATAAATGGCCGGCAAGCCGAGAATCAATTAATTGGTTGCTATGTACGACGAATAAAACTTACCCAGAACATTTTTTGAATATAGCCCTGTTCAGTAAATATATGGGCAATTGTAGCGTTGAAGGAATAGCATGACTAACCAACGACTGAAAGTAGATAAAATCCCACTCCCCACTGGATTGTCGCCTTTTAAAACAGGTATAACCCACAAATATCGATTCATGTTTGGAAAAATATACAACTACATCGGTGTTTCATCAGATAAGCATAGAAATCTAATATTAATTAGTCGATCGGTCTAAAAAAATGATACATCAGAGTATATAATACACAAGGTAATTCGTGATATTATTATATCGATAACTTTCAATATAATGCAGAAAAAATAAATTCAATGTTACGGCTAAGACATTCAAGGTGGTTTTCAAGAGATAGTGGTTGTTATTTTATTCAAAATAATCATTATATGTTAAAATTCAATTTTGAAATGAAAAGTTATAATGGTGAATACTCCGGAAAATACCAAATTTAAAATACGCAGCTATTGATCTTCAAAATTTGAAAATGAGTGACGTATAATTTGACCTAAGTATTTACTATTCATAGCATTTGTACAATGTAAATTATAGGGGTTTATATACTGAATGACGCAATAATATAAAAAAATATTTTTTAAATTTTTATTGATCGTTTACACGTGCTTTTTTACTTTAAACGCTATAAACTGTATATTAAATAATAAATAATACCATGATTTAGTGTATTAGGCATTTATTGAATAAATAATATAAATGTAACAATAGTTATTGTATTTATCTATTTGCAGTAAATTCACATTTAAATAATAATAGAGTCTTTTCTTTGATGGGCTATCTATCTTTCAAAATTTTCTTCTAGGAATAAAAAAACATGAAATACTTGTACAAATTGCATTTACATGCATATTTTTCTTAATTTTTTGTCCTAAATTTTGTAATATAAGACTAAATCTTTCAATGGGGTAGCATGTATTTGAACTATATATTTTACAAGAAAATAGTTTTTGATTTGATATATAAAGTTTGAATAATTTACGCAAAACTAGCACATTAATTTTTAATCATAAAATATAATAAAAATTTGCAGAATTAAAAAATAAAAAAATAAGAAATGATATATAGTTATAAATTTAGCCCCATGTGTTTTAAATAGATTTCTTTCCCTATTTGTACAGCAAAAAAAGTTAAAATACATTGTTTTTCGGATGTTAAGTCTACCACATATAAATAAACCCTTAAAAACTATACTTAAAAATATATGAAATACTAAATATAAGATAAAATCAACATTTATTGTTCAATTAATTTCCAAAACACAAATTTTTTTGAGGCGCTCGCAAAACAAATATTGACCAAATTAAATTTATGCGTGTTAAAAAAACACAAAATATATATTATTTTATAATATAATAGGAAATATCTATAGTATAATATACTTTTAAAAAGCGACATATAAGATAATAAATAATTCAAAGTTACTTAATTTTGGGTTTTCACTCAATGTATGAACTGTAAAAGTCTTAAAATTCGAAATTTCAGTTCAATATTTCTAACATTCAACTATATAAAATATCTTTTTTTATGAATTTTATATCTTTTTATTATATGAGTGCATTTAATTACAATTCTTTTAATGCTACTTCATTATTGAAGTTAATCAGAATAAATATTACCCAATTTTTTTTATTACGGGTTTTAAATTTCACTCTAATTGTAAATAACATTTATCAAAATATTTTGTTTTTGACTAACAGAAAGAAATATATGCGATTATGGATTTATAAAATTAATTTTTGCGTTTAAAATTTCTACATGTTTTTTTCTGGGTTTCAAAATATTAAGTTTTATGATTGCAAAAATACAATAGATATTTCTATTCATCAAAAATCGAACTAAAAAAAAGACGCAAAACCTGCATAAAAATATATTTTCCTTTTATATTGCCTAGAAAAAATACGGCATCACTATTTAATCTGGAAAAGTAAGCATTGCCGTAATTTATAACTTGTAAGCATGGTTTTTTATATTTTATATTTTAAAAAATAGATTATTAAACATGATTTATTTTTACTTTTTATAAATTAGCAACATTAAAAGAATAGAAATTGAATAAAAATATCTTTGTAAAACAATATTCATAAATAGCTAAGTATTTATTTTAAAACAAAATTGTAATTCTTTTGCAATATAAAGCGCTAGATCATAAAAAAATCAATATAAAAATGTTTTTGAATATATCTGTTTTTGTAATAAAAAAATTTATTCACGCGTAGAAAAATATTTTGTTTATTTACTTAATGTCTCTTGGGAAAGCTCAATTCGATGACCAAGGTTTTATATTAAGTTTACGTATTTATGATATTGTATATTAAAATAAAGCAAAAAATTTTAATCCTCATGTAAATTATATTGTAACTTATAAGAAAAACCAAAGAATACCCGACATATACAAAAAAAAATTTAAATGCCCAAAAAAAATACCGAAACCTATATTATATTTAGAAGTACGAACCATAAAAAACCATAAATAATATGCATACGTAAATTCACAATAAAACTGCAATTAAAAAACAAATTAACATAAAGATAGATTGACGTATATCTTTAGGGCTTTTATACTTGATAAAAATTTTTTATATAAATTAAAATGACAATACAAAAAAAAATTGTATATTTGCATAAAAATACTTATAATACTAAAATTCTATCTTTTTGGTCGGTTTCTTATATAAGTAAAAACTTAAATTATAGTATTGAAACAATTTTTAACACCAATAAATCATCACTTTTCCCTTTAAAAAAGCAAAATGATATTTTTAATGCTTGTTTCTAGACGAAAACACGATATCATACCATCAAAAGATTACAACATTCTATATCATGAATTATTTTAGATGGCGAAAGTTTTTTAAATACATGAAAACACAAAAAGGTCATCCAAATGCCATTCTCCTAAGCAGGTAATTAAATTAAAAAATTTTTAACTAATTATAGCTATATATCACAAATTTTAAAAATAATTCATATATATATAAGTATTTGGCAAATTGACTATATTTATACTTAAAAATAATTCTATTATATTAATAAAAGCCAGTAAAATTTGATATATAATGTTAAAACAGAAATTTTATCGCCTTTTCTACTTTAAAATCACGTAAATATATTTTTTTATGCTTTAAATTTCGAAATTTTTTTCTTTTTTTATTATATTATCGTCATATAACCCTTATAACATATGCATTCTAACATCATAATTTTTTATAATTTTGACTTAAATCAAGTGATTGGTGCTTTTTTTAAGAATATAACTACAAATGTAACATCTTGAACAAAATACACAGTGAAAATCCCCTAAAAACATAAGAAAATAAATTAAAAATAAAATATGCCTAAAACCACATGTTTTTTTTATAAAAGATAATTGTCATTGTAAAAAGAAAGTATCGCAATTCGATACATATAAATATACATTGCAAAAGAAAAAAAAATTATATGGTTACATCACCATTTATAAAGAATAAATCAATTTCCTTTTCCACCCCTTTATATCGTAAAAACCTTTATTTAATTCATATACAAAAATATTAGATCATTTCAATTACGGTTATTAATTTTATCCCATTCAAGAGAGCCTTGTGAGAAAATAATTCAGAAAATGACAAAATTCAGAATCAATATCTTAAACAACGATTGCGTTCTAACGTGTTAAATTATAGAAAAATACATATAAAAATTATGTGCTGAGAAAAGTACAATATTGTCCACAAATAATATGTAACTGTTAGAATCTCACTATAAAGATCAATCGAAGATAAGTTTTTTAATGTCATATATTTATGAATTAACCAATCGAGGCAATTAAATCGATGTATATTAATTTATACAAAATATTTCTATCAACAAAAAATTAACAAGCTTCATATTAACTAATAAATGCTCAAAGGAAAGTTATGATTATTAAAATTATAAATACGCAAGTAAAACTTTAATACTAGAATGCAATCACACAAAAATAAACAATAAAAGACATTACTAAAAAAAGACGACTAAAAAAATTAAAATATTCATTTATAAATGAATATTTTTTATTATGAAATAAAATTCGATAAAAACTATTAAATTAATTATAAAACACATATAAATTCATTGAAATATATTAAATCTATATAATATAATGAAACAATAGACTTAAATCTGACAAAAATATAATTGAAAAACATTGTAAATATTTTTAAATTTTTATTTTATAAATTTAACATTTAATTAAGGTAGAATAGGGCAAATCTTTTTTTTTGCATTGAATTAAAATAATAATCTTTAATTCTTGTAAAACATGAAATATTTTTTTTGGTTTGTTATACAGCATTCTGTATAATTATATAATAAGTTTTTTGTTAAATTAGGAACTACAAAAATAAACAACTATCTTCTGGGGATATCTTTCAATATCATGACACTTTTAGTTGATATCTGAATTAATATAATGTGTATAATGTTTAGTTGCAAAAATGGTTCTATATTTATTGTGTATAAGTTCATTAAATTTGATAAGTTTATGTTTTTAGGGCAATAACGATGTAATTCAAAAGTATCATCATAAAAAATAAGATGAAAATCTATAAAAATATGAAATTTTAATTTATTTAAATTGATTAGTAATGAATGCTTTCTATTAAAATATAAGATTCGATTTAAAATTATGTGCATATGAATATAAAAATCGTTTAAAAAATAAATAAACTGAAATGTAAAACATGAACGATCGTACGAAAGCTTAAAAATATATATTGATAATAGAATTCTGCTTTTTTAATAACATCCATAAATTATAAAGCCCTTACTCATATTATGCTAAAATTATTAATGATTTACACAAAAATGTTTTTTAACACATAAATTATGCTGAAGATTTTTTCTTTATCTTGTAAACGCTATTTACAACTCTTTTTCCACTAGCGACAGAATACACTAAAAATCCAAGTTTATAATGCTCTAAAGGAAAATAAAAACACTTAAGAAAAAATGGAATCATATATGTTGTTGGTTTTTATATAATAAAACTCCTAGTAAAAAATTGCATATATTGAATAAAAATTCATTTTGATATGTGCACTTTTATATATGTGTTGGTTCAAACCCCATCAATAATTTACTTAATGTGGTGTTTATTAAGAATGCCATGATGAATTTAAATCCGTAATTTGTATATCATCAACAAAAATTCGCATAATTATACAATGCTCCTATTTTAGACCTTTAAAATGAAACGGTTTATTAACTAAGACTGGCATTATAAAACAAAGTTGCATCCAAGAAAAATTTCATAAAAATGAATTATTGGGTTATATACTAGACAATATAAAAATTGAAATCAATATATTCTAAATCACAGAAGTACGAGTATTCGGTTTTTAATGACGTGATTCATAAATTTACAGCGAGATATTTATGCTAAACTTTTTGAAAAGCTATTTTAGATGTTTTGATTGAATATAATTATATTTCTAATAAAATATATATTTGGTTTTCGATCAGTATATTTGTTTTATATTCTAAAAATATTTACACCATCTTAATTATATACCAACAAGGATATAAGATATAAAAAATCATGTAAAGTTATTAGAAAATTAAAAATTATAAATGAAGAATTAAACCACATATGTCGACCGAAAAATTTATCGCTAAACTTTTACTTAATTAAAAAGGTTGATTGACAGAAATTTTTAAAGTGATAACCAGTTAATTTTTTTGAGATATTAGAAACAGTCGATATCAATTTTTCGTAAGATTTATTCACATTTAGATCTATTTACGTCTATAATCATACAATAATGTTTATAAATTTGTTATTCAATTCTATCAGAAAAAAATTATAAATGTGTGTAAATATATTAAAGTACTCTTAACAGATATATTATTTTTTAAATCAAGAAATATTTCATTTGATGTATTTAAGAATCATTTCTATAGCTTAAAATGCTATGCCTTGTGTTTAGTAATTAATGCGACAAATTATTTCACTACACATAATAAATAAATAAAAATTTATTTGAATATGCAAATTTTTTATGAAAATGCGAAAAAACGCGCAGAATTTCTAATTTTATGTTGTAATATACATTTTTTAGCTTTCATAATTACTCGTAAAGACACAAAATATTTAACCTTTCATGTTTTATGTTCATAAAATATCGTATTCTTCTAAATAGTATTTTTTTTAAAATATATAAATTGAATGTATTGATGTAACCAAATTAATATAAAACCAAAAGATCATGATACGTAAAAAATACATAAAATTTATGAACTAATAAAACACTAAAAGTCAGTAAAAATAAAATCTATACATAAATTTATTAAAAGCTCGATTTCATAACAAAGTATTAATATTTATTTTTTTTGTTACATAAATCCCCAATTTGTCATTTTTGTTAACAACTTTCAGCATGATCTTATAATGCAGTAAAGATGTATCGATTTTTTTGTTTGCACATTTAACAGCTTTTATTAATTTCGGATCAAGAATTTTTATAAAAAATATCAATAAAGGCATATTTTAAATTATATAAAAAATTATTTATGATTTACTAAAAAGAATTTATAAATTCAACCTTTTAAACTAACAAGTATTTATAAAATGGTTATTTTTTATCTAGATTTGAATATAATGCATAATCCAATAAACTCTTGTGTATGGCATTTATATACTTTTTAAATATTTTGATTAGATAAACTTTCTAAATAATAAAATATAATATCACAGTTTATCATGCAAATATCGTTTCTACATGTTAGATGAACCAAATAAGCTGTAAAATTTTTATAAAATAACAATAAGATATGATAATATCACATTTTATGATCATAAGAATACCTAAATTATTTATTCATTAAACAGATCGTAGATATTTGGGTAGTTTTTTATTTAAAACTCAAAAAACAAATAAAAAATCGTTGTATTTATGTAATTTTGCAAAAAAAATGTAATGTTCATATACATTTTATGCTGTCAGCTAATAAATACGGAAATCCATTATTGCTTATATAGACACCTTAATAATTTATAAATCACCTCGACTTAGGCATTTTATATTATTACTAATTTATGAAATGAACTACAAATAATTATACGTACTGTTAAAATAATTTTTTTATTTTGTTAATACGTGTAATTTCGTAACATAAATATTTTAGAGACAAAAAAAGCGGATATAATCTCTTATACCTTGATTAAATTAGGATCATCGCATATTTATTTTCAAAATAATTACATAATCTAATTTAATGTTTATTTTATACATTAAAACCGCGGTGACTGAATACTTTAAAGAAATGATATCGTTATTTTTCATAGACCCAAGAATTTTCACCAAGAATACATGAAAAACACGATAGAATTTTTCATTTAAAAACTGAACTATTATTAAAGCAGATAAAACCCACAAAAAATGGTATTTTTTTTATTTTAAATTTTCAAGAACCGGAATGATATTTTAGTATATATTGAAAAATGATTTTTTATACGGTCGTATATTTAGATATAACATAATTTCTTTTGTTTTGAGCGATCGAGAAAAACACTAAAAGCTGTAATATAAATTTACGTAACAAAAAAATCAACATCTACGCAAAAAAATAAAACTAAAATTTTAGCAAATAAACTAAGTTGCTTTTGCACGTGGGTAGATAAAAAATTGAGATGAAAAGTTTATAAAATTATAGCAGAAATTGTCTACCAAAATAACCATGGCTGATTTATCAAGAAGTATACAGGATTAGAAAAAAAGGCATAATAAATATCTTTTATATTTCGTAGACACAAAACAGATATTTTATTTATACGTATAACCCAGATATAGAAAATCATAAAACGTCTATTTAATTGTTTTTTCGAGCAATAAATTAGAAACTTTTAAACTTATTGATTAGATATTGCATAAAGTCAAAATATGTCTAGATTACACAAAAAAAATATAGATTTATCGATTGATTAATTTCAAATTCGATCTTTATTGAAAATCATGCATATAATTTGTGGTTTTATGGCATTTTTTAATAATTATATAAATAATTTAAATTTAGGAGAGTTAGAAAATAAACAAGTATAATTAAAAAGACTCTAACTAACATTTTATATGCATATAAACTTTAGAGAGTTTTATTTTATTTCAATTTGATGCGATTATCGATGAATTATCAACCCTAAAACGAAATACATACATTTTTTATATTAAAATTGAATTTATAGTGAAAATAAGAAATTTGATATAGTAAAAACTATTAAAGAACTATAATATGGAGTGTATTGAAAAATCTATAAATTTAAAGTTTTTTTATACATCCCTCTTTATATAATCCATATAAAAACTACAAAAATTGCTATTTAGTAAATGAAACAAGCATCCCATGAAAAGATTGTAAAAGATAAAAATAAACATATATTTTCTATTTTAAAATACAAAATACATAATCAATATCACTCACATTCATTATTGCCACATACATCGACTATCATATGCTCACCTCTTAATATTTAGATACAAATAAAAATTTTGACATTACTATATCAGCTTCTGATATTTATTTTTTATACATTAAGCATGTTGATCAATTTTATCCCCTAGTCTCAAGCATACTAAAAATTATAATTATTTCCCGAAACCCATAAAATCCAATCAAGAAACAATATGAAATGTTTATATTCGTACTTGAAACACAATTAGTGAATTTGAATGTAAATACCAACTTAAAACGTTAATAACTAACCACAGAAACCCTCAAAATAGATAATACATGTCTATATCGAAAAAAATAAAAATTCGAATAGTTTAATTGCGAACACATAAGTATGTGAGTAAAATTTTACCGAATTTTCTAAAATCGTATCAATTTCGTAGGAAAAATATTATTGTGCGCTTCTGGTATATTATCGGGATTGGTTTGTATTTTTAGCTATCTTTTTCAATAAAAGATTACACATAATCAACCAGCTAACGTGATTATTTTATTATTTCTTTAAAAATTTAAAATGATCAGATATATTTCAATTGTTTGAAGTTGATGTATTTTCTGTGTTAAAAGCGCTAATATACACTAATTAAGAATTATATTTGTAATACAGTATGGGTATTTAATTATATTTATATATTATTTCTATGTAAGGGGTAGTGTGGTTGAGTGGTTTACAAGTCTGACCCCTAGGTCAGGGGACACGGGTTCCATTTCCACCCACCCCACTAATTTCCGAAACGAATTTACTCTAAAGAAAAATACCCAAGGGGGCGGCCAGTGGACCATAAAAGATAAACCATAAAGCACTGACAAGCCATGAAAAAAGGAGGTTGCTGTGTAAGCCGTTGAACTGTGCCTTCAGTATTGAAAAAGATCCCACACCGTTCAGCAAGGATATAGGTAAGTGTAGAGTGTGGTTATAGCTTGTAACTTGTAGCGATGAACAGTAGACAGAATCTCATTCCCTCCACATAATGACTGCCGCCTATGAGAAAGGGCCCAATCCACGGTGATTACGGGTGACAAGAAGTGCTGGGGGAGTCCCACAGAGAGACGCAGCAGTTAAGCAATAGTTACTATGTATATAAAGCGAACTTCCTAAAATTTAATAATAGAAGTAAAACATAAATAAATAAAGTAAATTCGATTAGAATTTTTTTCTATGTAAGACAACATAATAAAATACTTGACAAAAAAAATGATGTCTTTGAAGTGATTACTAAAAACTACGATAAAATAAGGATAATAAATAAACAGATAGAGCAATATGGAAAAAGAAAAGAATTTACAAAAACAAACACCCAGTTCGAAGTCAACAGAAGACAATTTTATAGAGCATTGACAGATACGGTAAAATCGGAAATTAAGGCAGATAAGGAAAATATTGTGAATTTCTGGTCAAATATGTGGACAAAAAGCACGGAAATATTAAACTTCGATACTTACCTGCGCAAAAACGCGCTGGAAAACACACCACAAATGGTTTTTATCTCTGAAACAGAATTTTTCCAGATCATCAACTAACTGCCTAACTGGAAAGCTGCTGGATGCGATGGTATATACAACTTCTTCATCAAAAAAATCACAAAATTACACCCAATATTATATGAAACAGTAAAATCAATATGCCTTGAAAACAAAGAAGTAAAAAGTTGGTTCTACTCCGGGATCACATACCTCATACCCAAACAAGAAGCTAGAAATGGATCGTATTTCGGACATATAACATGTATGTCAAACTTATATAAATTGACAACTAAAGCTGTCACAATGATACTACAGAAAGACGTCGAATCCCGAAACCTACTATCAGAAAACCAACTTGGTACAGTCAGAAGAGTACAGGGAGCTAAAGAACAAGCCATGATAAACGTTGCAATAAACAGTCAACATAATAATGAATTACACGTAACATGGTTCGACATAAAAAAAGCATTTGACTCAATAGACCATGAGTATCTCCTGTCCTGCTTAAAAAATCTTAACTTACAAGAATGGATGATTGCCTTTATATCTGTGTTAACAAAAAACTGGAAGTTATCTCTAAGATTAAACAATGAAGAAATCTTAAAGAAAAAAATTGAAAAGGGGATTATTCAAGGAGATAGTCTATCTCCACTACTGTTTAATCTTTGTACGGATCCGCTAAGCCGCCGATTAAATGAAAAGTTTCCATCGAGATCCATTAACCTTGATAAGAAGGCATATACAACCAATCACTTCCTTTTCATTGACGATTTAAAGATTATGTCGAAAGAAGAAAGTAACTTAAAACTAATGTCCAATGAAGCAACAAGATTCTTCGGATGTATAGGAATGGATATTAACGTTACCAAATCAGCTACTAACAATATCAATTGCAAAGATATTGCCACAGTAATAGAAGGAAAAGATGGATATAAATACCTCGGGATACTGGAAGATTCCAAATCGAGAACTAAACCCGAAACGATGGATAAAATTAGAAAAGAAATGCTTGATAGAGTAAAAAGCATATGAAAAACAAAACTAAATGATAAAAACATAATAAAGGCGATTAATGAAAATGCAATATCACTGATAAACTATTATGTGGGTTTATTAAAGCTAGAACCAGAAGATATTAGAAAGCTAGATGATGAAATTAGGCGAATAATAATAGAAAATGGACATCATTTACAACCATCCGATAAAGAAAGATTATATCTTAAAAGAAATAAACTAGGACTTGGATTGGAAAATATTGAGTTTAAATCTGAAAGAATACTCTACCAACTATATAAAACTCTAAACCAAGAAAAAAGACAATCACCCAGAAAAGCCGCAATATTTAAATTTGAAAATGAAAATGCAACACATCTATCCGTAATTAATGAATTTCTCACAACAAAACATGGCCTCGTTAGCATAGATATTTCTGCGCTTGAATTAGAACAAAAAGAGAGTTTATTGTGTAAAATACAACAAAAAACACTACATCAAAAACTCTTCGAAGTTCATAAAAATCCAACGCTTGAAATATTAGGATCCTCAAAGTGGCTACAATATGGAAATATCAGACCATTAGAAGAGGCGAGATTCTGCTTTATTCAGGATAGAAACGTATTCTTTGGAGATAGATCAAGTTGCCCGCACTGTAACGACGCAATTAGAACTGTCTACCACTTAGCAAGCAGATGTAAAAAAAAGCTTGGCCATGACTATAAAAGAAGACACAACGAGATTGTAAGATGTCTTCACTTTATGTTGAAAAGAAAATACAATTTCATAAAAACCAAGAAAATCCGCAGACACTCTGTACAAAAATAATGGAAAACGAATTCGCAGTGATCAAAGTAGATACAAGAATTAAAACAGACATCAAGTTATCGAATGATAGACCTGATATTTTTGTATATGACAAAAAGAAGAAATGCATCACTCTGATCGAAATTGGCGTGACAAGTATTGACAATATGACCATAGTTGAAATAGAAAAATTGAGATCATATGACTTGCTCGCATCTGAACTTTCATTAATATACAAATGCAAGACAAAAATTATTTCATATGTTATAACATGGGACGGTGTGGTGACACGATATTATGAAAGGTACCTGAAGGAACTAGATGTCACGAACTAGGTTGAGGCATATATTCAAACCTTGGGATTAAGAAAATCTTTGAACTAATAGAACTCGATAGAAGTAGGGGTATTGAAGAAGACTATGAAGAGGAGAAGATAGCCGAAAGTATCAATACGCTGTGTGTACAGAGAATCAACTAAGCTGTGCCTTAGAAAAAAAAAAGATTTACCACCATAAATATTGACCATAAACTAAAAATTACTTTTTTTCTATGTAAATTACTTGTGATGCGAAATAAGTTTATAAGTGGATTGAAAAAGGTGCTGAAATGAGCATGGTTACTTATAACTACATTCATTTTAGGTAAATTAGTTTTTTTAAAAGTATATTTGGTGTAATTTACTATAAATTGCTTTCAAAACTAGAAAATTTTGAAACCAAGCATTTTCGTGATAAATATAAAAAATTGTAAATTGAATGGACGTTTGTGCTTGCAAATTCATGGTATAAATGAGTGTTTACATTCTTTCTTGCACGTAAAATGGTTATTTTGGATACATGAAAATTTTACTATAATGATATATATAATTGAAAAATTTTATATTTTATAAATATGATTTTTGTTAGGTATCAAGATACCCAATAATGTCATTTTTCAATGTAATTCCAAATATAAAACTTTCTTCCATAATATTAAAAGCTCAAATTTGCCTTACGACGTAGTTTTATTACAAAATTATTCATCAATAAACTATTAAATGCGCAAATTTTTATATAATCTGTATTTTTGTACACCTTTTTTACTGCTCCATATTCTTTCTAGGGAGAACTTATGGTTATATATGGCAAATATATTTCTGTTTTATCAATCTTATAGTTTATTCGTAATCAATAAAAAATTAGACTAACGAAACAGAAACTCATAGTAATTTGATATCCAAAACTATATGACTCAATAAAATTATAAAAATATTAAATATAAAATCTTTTTTTCGATAGTATATAAAACATTTCCATTCACAGTAAAAAAAATTTAATATATTCTAGATTTTTGCTTAATCTATAAAATTTTGCGTTAATAAATGATCATGAGATGTGGAATTCTACTGCTAGATTAGACAATCTTTGTTGTTGTCAAAAAGGTAATCTAAACCCATAATGGATATATTTGACAACCCATTGATATTTTAAATTTTTCATTGTGTATTCATATTTGTACGTTTGGTTGTGAAGAATCAGATGAAAAAAGAAAAATCATTTTTAGCATAGCCTTTGTTTTTTTATTGTTAATTTGTATGACATATGAGATTTTTAATATAATTTCGCGCTTAAAAAATAAATGAGTACAATGAATATATCGTGTCTTAAAATTTTATAATAGGTGTAAAAATTTTATATAAAGAAAAATAGATTTACTGATATATCGCAAGTTTCTATCACATTTATAATAACCTGTAAGCCTGTTGAACCCTAAAAAATAAAAACAATATTAATAACTATGATATACGCAAATATAAACTATAATGATGTATTTCAAAAGTTTATAATGTGATGTTTTATACTTTGTAAGTTTATTGCAAGCACGATTCAAAAACAGATAAAGAGAAACAAGAAGAAAATTTATTTATTATTTCCAAGCGCTTAAATAATCATAGCATATAAATTTTGATGTAAATATATAGAAAAGGATTAAAATAAATAAAAAATCGGGAATTGTTGCTAAACACCAGTTATAAAAGAGCATCAGAAATTGATTGAACCATAAAATAATATTAATAGCTGAATTGTATTTAAAAGACATACATATTGTCATTTTAGATGACTTTAATCATCAATTTACTCGATAAGAATTATAAATTCTAAATGTTCATAATTTAGTAAAAAAGCACTAATGTTACCTACAGACAATATAACATACAATATCGCCTCTAGAAATAGTAAATCAATGTAAAATTAGCTACAAAGTCTATATTTTTTATAATAATATTTGAATCTATATAGTTAAAATTAGATTATATTAAAAAAGGTCAGAATGTATTTTAGGTTTAATAAGAAATTTCCCTAGCGCTCTTGCACATTTATCATTTGAATTTATATAAAAGAGATATACAAGTACACAGGAGCAGCTAATGGACATAAAAAAACTATCCATCTAATATTGCCTAGCTAATTCAAGAAAATACGAAGTTAATGTGTTTTTTGTCACAATGCGCAATCTATGTAATACAAATACACATTAGGCTACGACTTAAGTGAATTAGAGTAGAATCGTAGCATATTTTTCAGCGAAAAATAGATCACATTCTTACCACTTTATAAATGCCGAATATAAAAAATTGTTTTATGAACGCGTTTAACTAGTCACACTGGATATTCTTTTTAAAGATATAAAATTTCAACAAGGCTGCTATAATCAGCGAACTTATTAATTATGAAATTAAAAATATTTATAAATAGAGTTAAATTACCATAAAAACTTATATGAATTATTGACGATTTCTTAAGAAATAATATTTTTATCTTATAAGTAATTTGTTTTTAAAATGGCTACATATATTTTTTTCTCGTTTTTATAATATAAAGCGTCAAAAAAAGATGAACCAGTTTAATTTTTTATATAGTTTTACGCATAAAGATCTTGAAATTCCGGTTTTTTGTGTTAATAGAATCATTTTTACAATTTTAATATCAGGAAGAAGAAATTGAAAAAAATATATACTGTTAATTTTCTGTGCAAGTTTGTTCTTTTCTGAAGTTTTATTTTGCAATAATCTTTATATTTAAGGCTATTTTAATATGTGAGAAATCATAAGCAGAGCACTACTAAGACAACAAATGCAAAACTGCGGCTGTAACTGGGAACGAAAATGCGGTGGCATTGTGGGATACGCAAATATCATTGAAAAAAATCAACAGGGAATCTGAAGATAGAATCAATACCTACATCAAATAAATCTTGTTTCGGCTAAATGAGTACATGCTGCCCATGTGTAAATACTATACGCTTCCATCGTATGTCTAGCTTCGGATGGGAGAGACACCAAAAATATTACAATAGAAAATTCCAGTGTAATTTGCTCCAAAAGAAACGAATAAGAAGAGTGATGAGTATATAATAATGAACCAAAAAGTTGGAGTCGGTTTTAAATCGTTGCGATGCCGAAAACTTCAGAAACATAAAAAATATTTAGGCGTATCATGCCATTTTAGAATTGAAAAAGATACGAATTATGTAGAAGAAAATTAAATGAAATATAGGAAGGCTCAAAAAAACATAATTGTTGAATTTAGTAGGATAAGAAAAATTTTATGCTACAAAGTCGACTCTAATAATAACCAAACTATTTAAAAGATCAAGGGGACAATTACATTCACCCTAATTCCTATGAATATGCCCAACTTTGTATTCTTTCTTTAAACCACACAACAAGCTTTAAAATGCCTCACAACAAAACCAAAAAAAGACAACTATCACATTTTGGAAATATTATGCTTTATGTATAAAATAAGAGATAAACTGGAATTTTACAAAAATAAACGCATTGAAGTTAAGAAAGAGGAAGTTTAAAAATCCGAATAAAATATGAGTTTATAAAACATATCATGAAAAAATATGTGCATCTAAAAAAAATGTTAATTCAGCAGACATAAATAATCTGAATATTAAAGAAAAAGATAGAGCTGTATGTAAGAAGACATGACTTTAGCGAAGGAAATATTGCACCTTAAGCGATACTAAATTTTTTTTTTTATAGAGAGTTATCTGAAAACGAGAATATACAATTAAAGCGTCAAATGAACTAAAGAAATATTTTTTATTTTTTTAATAAAAGAAAAAAGTACGAAAATACGGTATAAAAGCAAGTAATTCGATTTTATATTCTCATTATTACCAGTTTAAAATCAGGAAAAAAATAAGCTGGATAAAAGAGATTAAATTTATGAATAAAATAGAATGAATACACAACTAAAAGCTGCTGGACCAGATAAAATAAAAAATTTATACATTAAAAAGATGAAGAGCCTCTAAAAATTCATATATCATAAATTAATAAATAAATGTGTTCAATAAAAATCCGAGAGAATAAATTTATTAAGACACGACATATCATACACCAAAAGATGTATGTAAAATTGGAAGTGAATTCAGACCAATCACATATATGCCAATTTATAAAAGTAAACGACAAAAGCGTTCAAAAAAAAATTTAATATGAAGGGTAACAGTGAATTCATTTTAAAAATCAGTTAAAAAAAGGTCGTTTTAATAGCAAAAAAACAAGATCATCTAAATGAAGCGATAAAAAAGTACAAGGAAACAATATATATACATTGTGGTTTGATGTAAAAAGAAACATTTGATTTATTAGAACATAAAAGCTTATATGTAACGAAAACTTGAATCTACCTATTGAAATAACATTTTTTATAAAACATATTACAAGCATATACAGTATATCTTTATGCTTAAATGGAGAAGAAATCATGCATTTAATAGTAAACAGAAGAATACTATAAATGAAAGTCTGCTTTCTTTTTTCGTTCTCTTGATTGATCCCCTATGCAAAAAAATCATTTTAACGCTTTCCGGGGTAAGTTTAATGAATGATATAAACCCCTATACAAAAAAATCATCTACTTTTAATATATGATTATAAATTATACATCATAAAAATCGGAAACAGGTTAATGATGACGGATGAAACATTTATTTTCGTTTTTGCAGTAGGCTTTGAAATGATCTAAAATAAGGTTGCCACTAACCATCTAATATACTCTGATGATGAAACATTTTTTTAATGCGCATAAACAAATAAAAATTCTAGCGTAACTGAAGATGGAAAATAGGAACCTTAACTAGAAATTTTTTTGATGAATTGCAGAAAAAATACTAAAATAAATAAGAAATTTATGTAAGCTGAAACTGCTTGGTTGGAATTTATATGAATCCATCAATTAACAAGAAATATCGTATTTTCCATACCACGAAGGCATATTATAAAAAGAACACGAAGAAAACACAAGACTTTATGAAAAAATACGATATATTTAAACGAATTTTCATTCCACCAGCAGCCTAGTAATAACAAAATTTGATATAAATATTTATGAGCTAGGACGTAAAATATGTAATATTGTTTACAAATCCTTAGAAATCATCTATCTGCTATGTATATTTGCTTTAAGACAGTATAAAAATTCGCCTAGAAGGCTGCAATATTAAAAGTAGAAAAAGATAATATGACAAATCTCTCACTGATACAAGAATATCCAAAAAAATATCATGCCAATATCACCGATTTCAAATTACTTCAGAGAAGTATCAAGTAGGTTGATTGCGTAAACTTTTTGAAAAAAATTACATCACAGCCATTTGTAGCCAAAAAAAATGATATTGTTGTATTTGCTAGATCATCAAGATGTAAATAACACGTAAACATAGAACCAAGAGAAGCTGGTAGAAAAATTTTCTTTAAGAAAAAATGTGTAGCCCTAGAGGGTAAAATGCCTAAATTGTAACGAATCCTAGAAAACGATTGACCAACTTACGAAATGATGCGAGAAAATATTGAGGCATAAATAAACGCGATGATATAATGAAATACAAGTTGAGTAAATTTGCTCGCAGAAATAAGATATCTATACACTTAAACCAAAAGATGAACTCACTCAGTAAAAGAGATTTTCGAAATCTAAAATACAAAAATAAGGATAATGCTGGATAATACCAGATATAAAAAGCAGAACTTTATTTTAAAATCATAGAAAAGAAATATTATTACGTAGATTAAAAAAGTTATAACTAGCACAAACATTCTACTGAAGTGATAAATAAAAATATGAGAAGTATATCATCTTCATGAATGATCTTAATAAAATTACGAATTTATATGCAGAATAAACCCAAATGTAATGACTTGGAATCTCGTGGATGCAAAATTTCATAAAAAATATGTTAAGGTGTCAAAAATCCATAAATGAACATCAATGCGAAATCTCACACTCGCAAAAACACTTATACATATCTTCCTTAAGAGAAGAGGTGCATTTGATACAAAGAGATCAGGAGAGGTGTCAAAAGATGCATAAAAATGTTGTGCAATATTCCTAATGGGCTAATCACGTATAAATAAATAAAATTAATGCAAAAAGAAATAACCTATAAAAAGGCATTATATTGTTCTATGCAACCAAGTTTAGGAATTTACACAAAAGCTACAAAATATAGTTATGATGGTTATAACTATGATTGTAAAAATGTAATTTTTGATATATAAACGGCTATAATATCTATGTTTAAAGATTCGTATCTAATTAGAGTAAAAAAGAAAATAGATTATTGTTATAATTTCGTTTTTTCTATTTTTAAAGTAACACAAAAATAATTAGATGGAATCGTTTGACATAAACCAAGGATCTACCAACAGGTTTATAAGTGAGGTTAATCAACTATTATATTTAAAATTGGCAAAAACAAAGTGAAAATAGTTTTCATTGATATGCTTTATGAGATGATGAAACGGTTCTTATCTACGGGATTAAGTTTCATCGACACAGATGATCAAAAGATCTGTCTAAAATTTAAAAATTATTGACACGATCAAAGCATCTAGAAAAGTTATTTCTATATTATATACGAGTAAATGAAGCAACTTTAATGAATTTCATTGGAGTATCATCGCATAGGATTCAGTAGTGTGTACATAAAGGTGTACAGGCCAATATGACGTAGCATTACAGGGCATAAACACTTAATGATCATACATGGGCATGATTTCGTTGATCCTTATTCTTTGGTAAATGCTCAAAATGTAGAATCATATAACAAAAAGCTGTAGTATTGCAATAAAAAGGAGGAAAATGTAAGAATTAAAGGTGTAGACAAATGTTTAAGTCAATGTATTTCATGTTCAATATCAAAACAAATTTTATGTAAATGTTCTTGATTTCTTTATAATTCAAAGATATACTCTTGTATTTATTATAATGTCTATCATTTTCACATATAATGGTAATATTTGTTTGTATATTAGTTTATCTAAAGTATATTGAAGTAAATAACCTAAAAGACTGGTAGATTCGTCTATTAATACAACTTTAGGGGCTTTGTCGATATATCCAATTTATGAAACATGTATTTTTGTTTGAATAAATTATTTATTGATTTTGTGGCTAGAGTATTGCTATAATTTTAGTTCTTTTTATCAAGCACAAATAGTTCGATCTATCGCAAGCACAACCTTTACATTATTTCGGCTATCGCCCCCTCTCCAATGTCTTCTTATATACCTCTGCTTCTTTCAATACTTAAATATTCAGAGTACTTCATAATTCCAAAGTTGTATATATGGATCAATGTGGTTAGTTGCATCGAGCCGTTTCAGTTATCTTTTATGATTTTTGTTCAACAATCATCCCAAGTTATAACATATGGAAAAATTGTTGTCTTGGGCTTGTGAGTTTATGACAGCTCTATTGTTGGCAGATAATAATTTACCAATTAATCGTTTTAAACTATGTTTTGTTTCCAATACTAGTCACAACAATTTTTATGAGAGTGATACGGTTCATATTTCTGTCATATACAACAATTCTAGTCATTCGTTTTATAATTTTATATTGGTTTATATTCTTGTATCTTCTTTGATCTCCGTTATTAATTTTTCATTATTTCTTGGACTGTGTGTCTACAGACTGTCGGTTTTTTTTGATAATGTATTTTCTTACTTGTGTAAAGATAAGAGAGTCTTAAAGCTATTTTTTTTGTATTGATATGATCAAGCATTTTTATAGTCTGCTTGCCAAGTGATCGACAGTTTTAAAGGTGTCATCACAGTGCCTGCCCCTTGCACTTCCACCTAACGAATTTTTTCTTTCCGTTATAAAACAGAACCCTAATTTTTATTTAGGTCTCATATTCCTGTATATACCCACTTAAAGGATCTTAGTATTTCTAGCGTTGAATTACTGTGCACATTATTGGGGTTTTGATGTAAACTTTTCTTTTGCAAAATACACAATAATCACTCGTTTTGCTTATATTCGAACAGGTAAAGATTTATTTTTTTATATCGAATTTTTAATATATATAATCAATCGTTGTGCTCAGATGCGCCGCTTTGTATTATTTAAATTATACATCGAGATTGCTGTAACTGTAACTTTATACTTCAAATTTAACATCTATGTTTCCATGAATGCATTTTAGTTCATTTCTTATATCTTAAGTCGGTATTTATGAAATTTTGCTCCTTTTTTTCACATTTTTAATCAGTATTAGCCTTATTTAAATAGTTTACCTTATTAAAATCTTTAGGCTCTATCTACAAATACATTAACACCAATCTATAAATAATATGCATCGTTCTTATAACGCATCAGACAAAACTATACGTTAATATTAGTTTGAAATACAGTTTTGAGATGCTTCAAAATTTCATTTATTATTTTTATGATTGTTTCGTGTAGATTTCCCTGATTTTGAGTCTTCTTATATTACTTTTGACCTAGAGCGATGCAACAAATTTTTCATTTTCGTTGTTAGAATCAGTCTCTGTTATGTCCATTTCCATCTTATTGCAATTTCATAATTTAGCTTCTTCATTTGACTTTAGTTTTTTGTTACTTTCTATCTTTGCCAAGATCATTAAATCGTCAATAAACAGATAATTTAATTGAAATTGCTTTCTTGTCTAGATTGATTACTATTGATGCATATTTTCCCTCTACTTTATGACTTAGTGGATCTATCAATAATACAAACATTCGTGGGAAATAGTTTTCACATTGAATTACCACTTTTTAATTTTCTTCTTGATTTTTAATGAATTTTTACTTAGAAATAAGTGTCGGTTTTTTAAATTTTAGTATTCAATTTAATCATACATTCTTGTGTGTTTAAAAAAGTGCGATTCAAAAAATAATCATGATCTATCAGGTCAAATTGTTTTTATATCATACGCTGTTATGTTTATATATTAGTTATGGTCTAGATACATATAAGCTTAGCTTCGTTACCTTTCATTGGCTCACTGTACTCTTATGACTGCCTAAATATAGAATATTTATGGTTTGATATGTGACCACTAGGGGTCAAATTTAAGTGATATTTATTAAATATCTAGCGGCATACATAAATTATTGAAAATATACAAGTGCGAGAAAAATATATTATCATATTTTGCAGCATTTTATGTAGCCGAACACAAAATCGTAAAGAGAACTAAAAGAACTCGTAGTCACAAACCATATCGAGGCAATAAATTATGTATAAGACCATGGAAAGTCCTTGAGCAAATAGAACTTAAGAAGAATAGAGGTATCAAAGAAGATGTAAGAGAAATTGTATATGATAATAGAATGGATATTATTTGCACATTAGAAATGTTTCACGTTATGCTTAAAATATTATCTAAAATTACAATAATGAAATTAAACCGTGCATAAAAAGATTATCTAGTAGATTAAATATGCCATATAGTTATAACTTGATATATTTCTACATTATACAAATAAAACAAACTCTTTTCACATACTTATATAATTTTTTGAAAAGTAATATTATCTTCATTATTGCAAACATTTTTTTCATTATATAAACATTGATAAACATGTTGATATTTTTAAATGCTATCAAACCCATAAAAGACCATAAAATATTCACTTAGTTTAAAATGCGAATTAAATTATAGTTAAATAAAAAGATATGTGTGAAAAAAGTGTATAATTATCTCTTTATGCGATATTCAATAAAATAATATGTGTAATTATATGATTTATGATATTTTTAGGCAGAAAGAGAATATGTAAGTAAAAATTAATAGATTATCATGGTAAATTCGCATAAATATCTACTAGATAGTCCATTTTATTTTTTTATGCAATCAAGAACAATAACGCAATGCGGTAAAAATTTATTTTAAATGTGTTTTATATGAAAATAAGATTATGTGATGTATATTATATTATATTACCAACGATATTTATATTGTGTAAAGAGCAGAAAAAGAATTAGCATTACATTATACAGCCATGGTATTTATCTTCTATTGATTCACATATATACCAAAAGATATATATTATTATGGTTGAATATGAGTATAAATAAAAGATTTAATAGATTTGTTTAATTTTAAAATCATTTAGAAATTTGAAATCCAATCCTACTCTATTATGCATCTATTTGTGCAAAGAAAAAATTTACAGCAATTTGAAAAAGCCAGAATTCTATGTATGTTATAGATTTTCAATGTTTACTTTATATAAAAATACACAAATATGATGGACCAATACTTCATTATTATCTTTCGGTGATGTCAACTCTAACATATACAAAAAAATGGGATTTTAAAAATACCTATATTTATAAGCTTTCAGATAATGTAAATATACAATATTATAAGGATAGGATATTAAAAGAGATAAAAGCCAAATGTTTTCTTTGAAACGAACAATAATTCTGATCTAAAACATATACGTATCGGAAAAAAAAGTATATTCAAAAAAAAAATAAGATACGGCTGGGATTATTTAGCCATCGATTTATACTAAGAAAAATTTTAGAGGGTAAGTATTTGTACTTTAAACGATAATTGTCTATATAAAAAAAAGTTAATTATTTTAAACGAAATAATTTGTTGAGATAAGTCAAATTATTTAGTGAATAAGGAAATGAGATACAATGCAACAATTTAAGAGGTCTGTATAAATTATAAAACACTACCAATATAGGTTAATTTTGTTCAAAAAAATATTATATAGGGTATTATACATAAGTATAGAGTAAAACATAAATATATTCAATAAATAAATGATTTAAAAAGTATCAATTATATAATATACACTCTAAATATATTATAATGAGCATATTATATTTGCTGGAGCAAATCATTGAGTAAGCTTTTAACCATGATAATATCTCTTAAAAGAAATGATTTAACACGTTAAAATTATATAGTAAACACCAGTATAGTGTATAGAATTATATAATTTGTATAGACAGTTTTTATGAATACATGCTTTTGTAGAATATACGATAAAAAAATAGTTTTTAGAACGATTAAATTTATTATTATACACTATTAATATAATGGAGAAAACAAAAAATACTAATTTATTACAATGAGGGATTATTTAAACATTATTTAAAAGGATTAGAATTTAAATAGCTGCATATATGTTGTGATTTTAGTTTACCTTTTCAGTACAGCTTGCTAATTCTGCGAAAACAGCGAATATATACATCCAGGTTATCTTCTTTATTCAACAATTTCATAAATACGGTTCTTTTTTTATAAACCATTAATTCAAGGGTTTTTCTATTACCCAAGGTTTTAATTTTTGCTTAGATCTGATTCGTGACGATAAATTTCAAAAGACATTATTATACATCCAAAACATGTTTTTTATGCAAATTATTTTATTGATTTTTACTTTATAGTATCCAAATCTGATTATGAGCCTCATAAAATGTCCGCGAGATCGTTTAACTATTTTAAATAAAGAAACAAGTAGTAAAAAAACGTTTTTAACGAATAGCCAACATGAAATTATAAACCCTAATAAAACTTTTTAAATACTTTAGTATACTCGGCCATGAAAAGATATTTTTAAACAGTATTGGTAATGTTACTTTGACAGAAGATAGGCCAAAAGGTAAAAAGGTGGCATTTGCCAACCTTTTTAATACAAATGGAAAGCGAATCAAGCAACTTAACAAGAAGGTTAAGTTAGTGATGGAACAACAACGTTACTCCTATAGCATGCGAACGAATAAAAATAAGCTTTTAAACTCTATAGTGCTATGAATTTATCTTAAATTCAAGGATTAAACCTTTTTGTCGTGCTATCAAAAAATAACTTAATTTTGGCTGGAGAAATACTGTAAAGTTGGGCGGAAAACCCTTTATACGATTTCTAATCTACGCTTAGATTATAAGTAATTCAGCAGGAATTCGCTTTTTTTGGAATTAAGCGTTATAAAATTTTTAAATCTGGGACTACACGATAATAATATATAAGTAGCATGAGAGGTTTATAAAAGACAGTGAACAAGATAAGGGGCTAATACATTAGCTATAAGCCCGAAAAATATTGAGAACCAATTTTAAATTTTGAATCTCAAACGTAATTATTCATTTAGATAACGTCAAAGAACAATAAAATATGTAAGGAACAGAAAAAAAAATTATGAAGAGAAAATAAAAAAAATCCGAGATCGAAGACGTATTTGGCATCCTAGTATGTTGATATATATTTTTTCAGACTTTTAAATATTACGAAGATCTATAGGTCGAAAATACAAAAAAAAAGAAATTTTACGATTTGCACAATTTATAATCTAAGTTTAGTAAGAACATCTACTGATATGCAAATAAAAATGTAATTCGGGTTTATTAAATCGAGAAAATGTAATCATACACACCATAAATTTGATTGTAACAAGAAAATACTTTTGATTCCTTTTTAAATATCACCATCAATTTTTTAAGTAGCCGGAAGCAAAAATATTTGTAAAATGCATAAAACGGTCCAAAGCAGTACATATAGGGTTTCAAAAAGAATCATAGAGTAAAATTTTGTGTGTTTAAACTGCCGGATCGATATGAACTTATATGCTCCTATTTCGTCAAAATTAGAATATATCCATCAGCTATAAGAAAAGATAATATTTAATAAATATGGAGAGGCTCTACAAACGTTTATTGGATTAATTTCTGATCTACTGGTTTTGAATGCGCCAAAGTGTACATGAACTTTTAAAAAAAAATGAAAAATGCCGAAAAATCCGAATGCTTTAATTACGGCATGTATCTAATCTTAAAAATGTAGGACAAAAATATTGAGACAGGGGCTACTAAACAAGCTGTATATAAAAAAGTATGCTACATGCTGCCACTGAAGTTGCAAAAAAAGCATTTTAAGAATCGATGAAATCATATATAATACAAAAGCAGGTAAAACAGAGAGATTTGTAATAAGAATTTCTGTTAAAAGTTATTATAAGTATACGACTTTAGTCTTTTATGTAGTTTTTTCTGCCAAAATTTTTTTATTATGATTCTCAAATAAAAAATATAACTTTAAGCTTGCTTGATCAAAAGAAAAAAATCAGATGTCTGTTCGTAGTATCTTATTAAACATGGAAATAGAATAGATTTTTTTTACTATAGCAAGAATAGTCTTGTACAAACGTTTAATCAGTTTTAGATTTTTTTAGACTTATATGTGTCTAAACTTATATAAAAAGGTCAAATGCATAATATATTAGGTAATTCTAACAAATATATAACGAAACCTAGAACCAATTTGCGAATAAAGTATAGAAACCGTATAATTCAAGACATCTGAGTGTCTCATTTAGCATTAAAAAACTTGAACCTAGACATAGTTGAAGTGTCCTTTCAAAAGTAATGAATCTATATAAAAAAAATATACAGAAAATGATTAAGAACGAATTTCGCACATGCTTGGGTTAACTTCAGATAAAAGTTTGGCTCAAATTATAATGCTTTGTTTTACAAATTATTGGCGACGTTAGTAGGCAGACATAGTTAAAAGAAAGTTTGTTCCCCTAATAATTACTTATACATGCACAGATAGAACTTTAACTCATCCTGAAAGGTTTATAATGCAACGTAACCCATATTTTAGTGAAGTTATGCTTTGTGAAAGTACCAACTTGATCGATCAACAGAAATCTTTACAGTTGAATATATGCACATAAATGTAAAATATGTGGCAAATATGGAGTAAATAAGAGTATATAAACATTTAATGATCGCAAAACAAATATATATTTTTGTTGAAATTATGGTGTGTAAAAAAAAGTATCACACTCTTAGAAAAACACAATCTTTTTTTGATATATTCAGGGAAGCAAAAAAAACATATATACTAACTAACAACAGAGGTAAAGATAGAAGCCATACATACAACAGTACACAGCTTCTTTCTGTAACTACTTACGCTAAAAAAAAAGACGGTAAATAAAGATAAAAAAAATGTAAATATATACTTAACTATTTCATTTTAAGTGTGGATTGTTCTAATTACTAACAATTAATATCATAAGCGCATAGGTCGAGAGTATATTATAAAAAAAAACCAATGCCAAGTTAAAAAAAACGCCAAAACGATTTCTGCAGCTTACTGTGATTTTAAGGTGCATAAAAGTTCTATCACTACTATCCACTATTTTAATACATCTGTTTTTGCATGCGTCTTCTGTAAAACAAATTAATATAAATTTGCAAATAATCAAAAAGTACGATATCTTCACATCCTACAGTCGAACTTTGTCTATACTTCCTTGTCTTTTAAAGAAAAATGTATTTTAAAATTGTAAAAGGCACATATATTTGCATTCCTCGAAAAAATTTTCGCATTTTTTCCTGTTATAAACAGATAAATAATTATTTCGTGTGCGAGATCAGGTTTAGAATTACTAGTATTTGTGCATATGCGATGCATATATAACTCTAAATAGAACACATTTTATGGATTTTTATTGTTATGCGTTTTCTTATTGAATTAGGTCATTATTTTGCCTTTAAAGGATAAAGAAAGAATATAGTCTATTGAGTCGAAAACAAAATTTTCTAAATATACACAAATTTTCTGGTTCGAAATATAAAAATTTGTATTCTAATAAATAAGTTAGTTTTTCGATAAAGTTATAAAAAACTTTAGGCAAATTTTAACCTGGTAAAATAACAACTAAATTTACAATCAATATATTAAATATTGTTTGAATTACACTACGCAGACAGAAAATATATAACCCGCATAATTCATATTTTTAGAATACTGAAACTTGATTTCAAAAGAGCATTAATAGTAAATAGAGTGACAAATTTCCAACATTATAGGCAAAATTATAATCTATATTATTTTTAGTCGCAAGAATATAGAACATAATATTGGCAAGAATACATATTAATAACATCACTCAAAAATATATTTGGTTTTTTTACGCTCTACACTCTTTTTTAGAAAAAATATTTTCCAAAAATAGTCCCAAGTTTCGGCTTCATTTTACATAGAGCGCGAAATAAATTAAATTTTGTGACACAATCCGCTAAAATTCGAACACTCACTGCTTAAGAGCAATAGAATACGCAAGAATTATCATTTTACTGATAAATATACGTTCATGTATAACTAAAGATTGCAGCGCCCTGTTATTTGATTACACATCAGCTAACGGAATGCGAATATATCGAAAAGACATTCTTGAGAGCAATTACTAAATATTAAAGACATATTTCTTATTTTTTCATATAAGATAAGTAATATGAGGTATAAGAGCTAAATAAGGTTTCAGAAATATATTTTGTCACGTAAAACGCTAAATGTGATTTTTTAGTATTCTTTTTATTTTTAACATTGAATTTATAAATGATAGCAAAATCATCTCTGTTTATAGAATTAAAATTATCAAAGTTGTAAAAAATATAACATATTATCACATGACCATAAGACACAAAGAATATTCTTAACAAGAAAAATAAAATAAACCTATAAAGAACGGAGAGTATATGAAAGCTATAATTTAATTTACAATATTATAGATTTTAGTTATCCACTTTTTTTAGAATATTTATGTAATAACCTAGATATTTTTTGGTTTTCATGCTAAAAAAAGTACCATTCGGACTTACTAATTACATTCGAAACCTAAAAGTTACATGTAATGTTATTTATCTAATGCTTTTGTAAAAATACGTATATAAAAAGATCACTCTATAAATAATTTTATATAACAGTAAAAATTCAATGAATTTTTTTATTACGCTCAAGTATCGTTAAGAATATGATCTTTTGTAATCTTTGTTCTCAATAGATGTTTTTGACATAAAAAACTTAAAAGAATTATTTTTATAAGCATTTATGGTAAAAATAGTTTAGTTTGAGCTTTTTATATATATTATTATATAGAAACTTCTGAGTATTTGTTACTGGAATCCATATATGGGACTAAAGGGGAATTTAGTAAAAATCTCTTAAGTGTACGATATGTTAATACTAGTCAAATAAAAGTTCACTAAACTAATAAAAATGTCAGACTTTTCGATTGTAAATTTGGATATTAAGATGGATTTAAAAATATTTTTAAATTTGCAAATATGTTTTAAGGTTTAATTTGTGCAGAAAAGACAAACAAATCCTTTAAAAAACATGTATATTTATAATATAAAAAAAATTAAAACACAGAAAACGTGAATTATTTACTATCGAAATGGATTTTCATGTTTAAAAGACATTTTTATTATTCGAACGGTTTTAAGTAATATAGACGATTGGATATTAAAACATCTAAATATCAGCATTAAATAATTATAAACTTCTTGAAATACTAATTTTTATCGTAAATTTGCTTTAAAAAACAAATGTCGATTTCTTTTAATGCTCTAACAAAAAATATGGTATAAATAATATTACCCTCATAGCAGATTATAAATTCATTTTTATCAATTCATATTCTCGAAATTGTCGTAGAAAAACGTATTTTTGTCGTAAGCAGTGTTTATTTTTATAATACAACAGTTTGGTTTTAATTCATGCACAAAAGGCATAACGAAATAATCAAAAGCTCTATGTGAAACAAAAAAATTACTAAAATTGACAGCTTTATTTCGTTTTATATACCCTTTAAACGATTAAGAGCAGAGTAAACACCACTTGCAAAAAAATCATAAGATTTCTTTGTTTATAATTCAGTAAAAATCCATAAATTATCATGCATGGCACCCCTTATGAGCAAATAAATGGAAACCACAATAAATACAGCAGACTCTATATATTTAACATATAATAATATAATTGGAACATACCTAAATGTTCTTAATATTGTACATGATGCAAATATGCAATATTGCTGTTTTCTTAGAACCGAGTTATTATTTAAAAATATGCAAAACTATAAGTAAAGCTTTTAGCACAACTGTATAGCTCTATAGTTACATGTATTAGCTTAGATTTTTATTTGGAGTTTTATTTTCTTAATTGAAAGCTTTTTTTTAAATTATTTTACTCCAATCCTAAAAATGATAATTACATTTTCATCAACTCATTTTTAAAATGTTATTTTGATTTCAATTTGCGGCTTCTTATACAACCTTTGTAAATATTTTATTGAAACAAAAAGCAAGAAACTTTTATGCTGTATTATCCAGCTTTAAACACCACAAAAAAAAACTTTACATTAGACTCCAGATTAAAATTATGTGCTTGATTAAAGATAAGTTTTGTATACAAACTAATAACAATATTGATAATCTGTTTTATTATAAATTCCTATTGATCTATTAGAATCGATGGTATTTTCATAAATACCATAATGCATAATTCAAAAAAATTTAATCTGTATGTTTCTAGTCTATAATGGCCTGCCACGATTTTTATTATGAAAATACCAAATAATAATCTTTCATATATATAGATTTTTCAAAAATTAATACAAATAGAAAATCCAAAAGTTGATGTCGAGATTTTTATAAAATAAGCGAAAAGCTCTATTATAATTGAACAATTTCACCTAGAAATTTATTTTGATTATAAAATACGTTTTTTTTAGAATTTACAAGCCAAATATCATACGATTTCTCTTGTTTATGAAAATTTTATCATTATTTGTTGGCAAAAAAAACGATCACAGAGACAAATTGCATGATGTTTTTGATATTATGTACATTCATAGGCAAGACCCTATCGAAATTAACATATGCAGAAATATATTGTGCTTTTATAATAAATTCTAAATCTGTGTAAAATATACATCATAAAAAATTAAAAACAAGCTATTTTAGCCCTGAACAGAAATTTTTGTATTTTCACGCAATTAAAATAAGAATAACATATCAGAAAACCGTTAAAATTGAGAATAATTTACATTTTATTTGTTAAATCGTATAATTTTGGCTTCAATTTATAAATAATTTACCAATTGTTTTAATTAGCCCCTTCCATCTAAACATATTAATTTTTAATAATTCTAATATAATATGTAAATTAAATTTTTTTTTTTCAAGCGTAAGATGATAGATCCCCTGAGATAATCATTTCTTAAATATTCTATATTCCCTTCTTAGATATCTCTCTTTTTATAAAAAATATAAAAATTAACGGTTTTCAATGGATATTACATTTGAATGCATGTCACTATTTAAAATAAAACAATTTGTTTATTCTGTTATTTTGTATAATATTTTATCACCCATCCTATGGCGCTACTTATGGTTTGATATTTATCTTAAACTTGTATACTAATATTACCTCTGATGCCACTACATGAATAAGATTCAGTTATATACTTTATCGAATTTTTTTCGGATAAAGTGCAATTTAAGTTCACTAAAATCTTGTAGTTCATAAAAAGTGCCCCAAAAAGGACGACAAAGCTACAGAATTTTTTAATTTGTGTTTTAAATCTAGCATAAAAGATTCCAAATATTTATTATATTACTAAAAAGGAATAGCACGGTAAATTCCATTTTTACAATTTGTGCTTAGAATCGAGAATTCTACAAAGTTAAAGATTTTGTTCAAGACTATTTTCGCGCAATCGTATATTAATAAACGATAAAGCGAATTAAAAACAGAGATTTTGGAAGTTTGATAGACAAAAAAAATGCAGAAAATATTTACAAAATAATTATGAATAAAAAGTATAATTTGATTATTATTTGTGTATTAACTGAGTTGAACAAATTTCACATACTAATATATTGGAATTATGCGTAAACATGATTTTATCATCAGCCCCAAAAATATTTTTTTCGCTTATATATAGTTTATAAGGTATCAATTTCTGGTAGTTGATAAAGAAACATAAATCTATTTAAATATAGAATACATAGGCATAATGTTATCATACACATCATCTATATTGTTTCAATTAGAACTATTTAAGTTACATAATTTAATTTTCAAACCACAAATATAAAAAATTTTACTCATAGTATTTTAGTATTATAATCCAGCCATTTCATTTTTTTCCGATTGATATACAGAAAAAAATATCAATATCATTGGCACGGCAATACTGGTTTTTTTATCATGGAAAATCGCATCAAAAAAGTAAAAACATTGTTATTTTTACTAGATGTCAATAGTCGAGTCTAGTTAAAAAAGCACCTTAATCAGGTGTTTTTGAATGTTGAATTACTTATTTAAATATGACAATATAATAAATTTTTTTTTTGCAGTGATACGATAACTTTATAATTATTTTTTTCTATTAAAATATTTTTTTATGTTAGATTATGAAGTTAGATTTTGTTTTCGAAAACAAAAGCAGCTAAGAGATAGATTTGAATTTCGTAGTGATTTTTTATAAAAATTTATGTTTTTACACAG
This sequence comes from Rhyacophila brunnea, assembly GCF_057557595.1. Classification (NCBI taxonomy): domain Eukaryota; kingdom Metazoa; phylum Arthropoda; class Insecta; order Trichoptera; family Rhyacophilidae; genus Rhyacophila; species Rhyacophila brunnea. Next base: position 329,140 of record NW_028233344.1, read on the forward strand.
AAAGATTTGTGTAGAGGCTCAATATTACAACTTTTTCGCGAAGTTTATGCTAAATGCAAATATGTTCTGAACAACAACTTATGAAAAATGGCATTATTATAAAAAATTTACGGTTGTTTATACATACTTAAACAAATTTCAAGTATGAAACAAGAAATTCTATTAGATAGATTCAATTAAAGGCTTATATAACTTTTGGTTTAATCTTATAATTTTTATCACAATTAAAAAAATTATTTTACTTCTCGCATAAGTTTTTAAAATATTATATTTTTGTTTAGTGTAGGAAATAAACAATTTAAGGCTTAAATTTCATATTTACATGCAGAAGCTACTTGCTATATTTATAATTTACCGCACCAAATAATATAACAAGAAAACATAACATAAATTCAAATGAACAAACATATATTTATTTATAATTTTTATAGTTTTATCTATAGTCACAATCACTTTTTACACTTTGATATCTAATTGAATGCATCACTCCTATATAAAATTGTCTATTTTTTTGCGAAAAATAAAATTGAAAATCTTGCATTTGTATCCTAGTGCACAAAATAATAATATTTAATCATACATTTCTGTTGCATAAAGAGAATGAAATAACATAAATAATTTTTTAAGGTGTTAATACATGATACTCAATGCCAACAGTCTCTAAAAAATCTTTATAATCACAGTTTTATTTTTTAATCAACACTTAGTTAATTATACTAAAGACATTCTGCATATAAATGCCATTTCAGAGCACTTTATCATTTTTAGCATACAATCAAAAAAAAATATACAGCTAATAATAAGATCAACTTTGTTCCGCCTTCTAAAGTTTTTTTTTTGTGATTAGATTTTTTATAGTGATATCTGGGATACATACGTACCTATAAATACTCGTTATCCCCTTTATAGTCCCTAACAGCTAAAAACACAGAAGGCAAATAGATCTATTAATTCATAAGAAGTATCTTATTGGAAGACACGATTTATTCTGTTGTTCATTAAGATGATATTCTTTTTTAAAACGTAATTTATTGACTTAAACATGAACTTTTATCGAGGCTCTGTGACATTTTTTATGTTCTTAGATGTGTAAATAGTGTGAAATATTCTTTAGATTATTAGAAAATCGTTCTTGCTGATGATAAAATATTTTGGATTTAAGATTCTTTATAATTTAAAAAATCTTTACTATCTTATAAAGTCAAATAATGTTATTTCGTCAAATTTTTGTTAAAGTTGCTCATCTCAAAAGCTGTCTGAGGATAATTGCTTTGCCAGAATATATAATACGAGAAGCTTTAAGCGTGATCTGAGAAAGCCGAATATACGTCTTCGAGCTTTCATTTAATTGTTAAGCATCAATAAAATTAATTTAATTATATTATAATGATTTCAACGCAATGTATCTTCATATAAACGGTTTTATTATTTGTATTATAGCATAATTTTCAAAAATATTTTAAAATTCTGTTTTGTAGATTACGTGATGCTATATTGTTTCAGATTTTTGAAATACATTTTACTATCTCTTACTCTGTTTAATATATATCTATACATTTTCGTCTCACAAAACATATATATGAGTTCAAAGGTCTTTCATAATTCTTGAATTAAAAATTTTCTGCGATTTCAATTACAAAAAAGATTTTTTTGACTAGATTTTTACAAATTAATAAATGAATGATTTCTTATTTGTTAAAAAATTTTTCTAAGAACTGGATTTAGGTTGTCTATGTTTCAAATACATAAATTCAGACAATGCATATAAAATCACAATAATAAATTGCATATTTCATTTTTTTTCATATTAATCCGCCTCTAAACACATTAGTTTGTAGAAAAATATTTTCGGTGAATATTTTACATAAAAAAAAGTCTATGCGCTCGTATAAAAAATCTAAAATAAAGATATCCATATATTTTTGAGAGAACTGCTAATTGTTAATGTTTTTAAATTATCAAAAGATCGTTTAGTAGAAATGACTTTTTTTTGTGTTTATCGAGCTTATACTTTTCAACATAGAATTACTATAATGTTTAGATGTACATAAAAACATTTAACATATAAATTGAGGGAATATTTTTGGTATTATCTTTAAATTTGTAGACCTATAAGTAAAATAAATACTGTTAATAAATTTCGTATTCTCTAATATATTTTTACGTAAAGACGAATTTTTTAATTCTGACTTACTTTATAAAATCCCTATTTTTGTTTTCTAGGGGAAGTCTCCCTTTAAAAGTAGATGAAACTCCTTTAATCTATAGAAAATAAAAAAAAGATTTTTATAAGAGATATTCAAATTTCCTCAAAAAAACTCGCATGTCTGAGTTTTGGAAGACTAAATTTATAATAATCATAAAAAAAAATTTCATGGTTTTCAAGTGTGCTTTTCTTTAAAGTATTTTTAGTAATCAATTTAATTTCAATTATGAAAGATCTGCTTGTTGGTGTTTTCCATAAAAAGATAAAGTGGGCAATATTGGAGATATTTTCGTCTTTTTTATTATCGATTTTATTAAGTGATGGATAATTTTTTTTTCTTTAGCTTGATTCGTGTCGAAAATCTCTTTTACATACATGCAACTTCATAAATATAAATTCCCAAGAACTGAAATTATTTAAATAATTTTTTTTAAGACTTTTTTTGCGGTTTTGTTATTTTACGCTTACTTAAATCAACATTAAAAATTTGTAAATGATTTTATATTTTTTTTTTCGATATATTATCCTTTTTTAAATTAATTTTATTTTCTCGGCTTATCAGTGTTAATCAGTACATATAAAAAAAATATTAGTCCCCTTTATAATGAGCAAGAAAATCTGTTCATCTTATTTCTTTTTTGGCATAGTACTAGGTGGACTTGGGATCTATGCCATTTATTATGGACTAAAACCCGACCAAAGCCAACCTCGGGCACAAACAGAGGCCAAAGAACCGCAATCAACTACAATGGATAGCATAGGGCCATCGTTACCAGAAATATATGGTTATGATGATGATTCAATAAAAGAACTCGAGATAATATTGTCTAAAATAATAAAAAAACCGACAGAAACCAAAGAAATAGAATTTAACGAGCTTTCTGAAGACAATAGGGCGAGAATACTTAAACTTACCATGTTTGAAGGATTTTGGAGTTCAGTCCATCAAGAATTTTCCGCTTATCAGGAATTCAAGAAAAGTAATCCTACTGAAGAGTTTCAAAGCACTGAAGATACTTTAAAGAAAATACATGAAGAAAAACAGTTGATAATAGATGCTCAAAAAATCATAGACGAATCTATTAAAGATAAGGAAATTTTAGAGGCTGAAATGGATTTATGCACCAAGTATTTCGTAAAACCTTGTAAAATATTTGGTATGGTTGCAAATCCTGGAACTTTAGATATAATTAAAAAATTTATATCCCTTAAGTTTATTGGAAAAGTCAAAGAGATCACGCTTGATAGCTGCGTTGAATTGAGTGGGGAGGATAAAACCAAGCTCAAGGATCTACTCCGGGGAAAGAAGGACTATTATACGGGTTTTGATATTCAAGAGGACTTTGTAATACTTGATTTTAGAGACACAACCATTGATCACACCATCATTAAGTCCGAATCAGTAGATCTGCGTATAACTTTAGAAAATATGAAAAATGTGGGACATAAGGAATTGGTATTCATGTCAAAAATTATGCGTAAACTCGAACTAGTATGTTGTAATACTAAATCATGGAAAATAATGAACAGCCTAGAATCACAAGGAATTTTTTTGCCACAATTTATGCTGCATTCGGCTAAAAATTTTCTTATCGAAACTCCCGTTATATTATACACCCAAAATCATGGCTTTTTAGACAAAGCTAGTCTAGAAGCAGACATTGCATGTGGAAAATTATCATCTGAACTTCAAAAAATATTTAAAACCGAAAAAGAAGGTGAAGATAAGGTTTATTGTGATATTGCAATTAAGCATTTCTACAGAAAACAACGTTTGTTCTATAAAATGATAGGCCCCATCATGGAAATTTTTTTTAATATCCATCCACGATTCTGTCGTAATAGAATGTCATTCATATATATTATATCATAAGTTACAGTTTTGTTCTATCATCTTAAAAATTAAAAGATAAAAAATTCTACATATTATAACCTTTCTATTTGAAACATTCTTAAATTTTCTTATTTTAAGGACATGCCAACTTATTTTTGTTCGTGCCGTAAAAATATATTCAATTATTTTCTACTGATATTACAATTTTGGATCCTTCTATAAATAATGAGAAATGGTTTCTTGTGCCAAAAATTGTATAAAGAAAGTGGCTTCTAAGATGCCCAAAAGTATAAATATTACTTATTTTATATATCATTGGCACAATATTGTATAAAGCAATATTTCGGCTAGTTTAAATTGTGTATTACAGTGATGGAATTGGGGATGATGGATTGTCCAGAAAATCGTAGTCTTAACTTTGCAGAATTATATATAAACCGATTACCAAGATTTATTTCTCTTTGATTTTTCAGTCATATATTTGTATTAACAGAGCAGATATTTGCATTAAATTGGTAGTTTATTAGATTATTTTCTTATTGGGTTGTGAGATTTTGTAGGCCAACTTTTTATTCGAACCAATATTATGTTTTTTCAAAAAATGGTGTGGTAAAATATATTTTATATAGAAAAGTCTAAAATAAAATATTTCATTGCGAAAAAAAGAATACACAAGCACATTCTGCACTTTTAACGATCCAATTATGCGTTTTCGTTTTTTTTTATCCGACGTCAAATTTATTTCTTAGTTAATGTTTGATTTATTTTCACACAATGAATTTTTTTTAGTTATAGTGATGTTATGATGATTTAATATTTATTCTTAAAATCCTTTATTTTGCGGGAAAATATATTTTTTTATTAGATGCTCATAATATTTTAGATTTTTTTGGATAGACTTTACAAACCAATGAAAAATAAAAAGCTTCTTATTTAAAATCATAAAAATATTTTATATTGTGCCATAATTTTTTTGCAGAAATCAGACCAATATTGCAAATGAAATTACATTATCTAGATTCTACCAAGCAACTTTCACTTTACTTCTTTTTGTTTTTAGTTTTTAAATATACGAAATTATAATTTTTTTCGCTTATCTATATCGTAATTTTATGATCTATTAATGGAAGTTATTTTTGTATAACAATTCGGGCTTTTTTGCTTAAAGATAAGGGTGTTAGAAGTTTACAGAACGACAAATATTTGCTTTCCTTTTTACCGTAAATCTTGGTGTATTTGATGTTTTAAACGTATACTTCTGATTATTAAAATTCTGTAATAACAACAGATTTCTATACTAGCTGTAAAATGCATAATTTCTTTCCTATCCAAAGAATACATATTTGATATTAATTAAGCAAACACCGAGAAACCCATAGAAACAAGCAGTATAGATGCATTATATTATAAAATGAAAGTATTTGCATGTAAATTTCAGAACTTCAAAAAAATAATGATACATCGGATTATCAGGTATTTTAGGATACTTTTCTTTGGACAATTTCACTTTCTTTAAATGATAAGAATGAAGATAAAATTGCAATACTCAGTAGTTCTAATATAATTTTTCTTATTTTTATAAATACGTTATAAAAAAATCGGAATATTAAATTATATTTCAGAAGACGTTTTTCTAACGTATTTTATTTTTATTTAAAAAAATATATGGATAATTTGAAAATAAATTGAAATATCATTCTAAAAATATTAAATAACATATATAATGAAATTATTTCTATAAACGAGACTTTTTTTGTCATTACATATAAATTAAGATAAAATTTAATATAACAAGAAAAATAAAAAACAGAGTGAATCCATTTAAAAATTGTATGCATCAAAAAATCAATCTTATATACTAAAATATTATGTATCTATATTAGTTTATATTTTTTTAGGAATAGATAACATTCAATTCATATACATCAGATTGTAAATTATCAAAAAACAGCCGAAAAGTCGCTGAATTGATAATTCTTAAGAAAAAGAATTCTCAAACTATATATATAATATAAAAAAGGCTTAATGGGTTTATGTCAGCATATCTTTATACCAAAAAAAAACATTAAACATCGAAAATCGTTCATAGTTAGGATAAGAACTTCAAAGTATATAAAAAAAAGTTTAAGCAGATAAAGCATCAATTTATATGGTTCAAACGGTAATTTTTTATTTAATTAGCTAGCTTGTATTTATTTTTCTGCAATTCAATCTCGTTTTCACAATAAAAAAAATATACAAGACAAATCTGTGGTTTAAGGAATTAGGCGCAACACATGCATTATGAATATGACTTTTGGGGCATGCCGCTTGATTTATTTGCAAATATATCAAACTTATTTATAAAAATACTCGTTTTTAAAACCGCATCTAAAATCTTTTACCTATTTAAATAACATAAGATTAATTTATATAATAGTAAATACTGCGCAAAAACAAAATCTTACGTGTGTGCATATTATTAAAGGATAATACGCGTAAAATATTTGTATTAAAGGCTTTTTATGGTTCTTTGAAAACTAATATATGACACAAGCTTAAATTTGTATAGGTTTCGGCTCATTTTATTTTGCTATGTCACACAAAAAACGATAGTAAAGGTACGTAAATTTTTCCTTCTCCTTTATGCACGGTTTATGCATATTTATATTATACTTTTATAGACATTACAATATAAAATGAAAGATCATCTATATATCGAAAATAGTTCTAATACAAGTTTATTGTTTATAAAATAACCATAAGAAGGGTCAATTTTCAAAATAATCTATGGATATTTATAAAATATATAAACATAATACAACTTATATATTTTGAGAACAAATCCTCGGGAAAGCTATTGAAATATTCAGACCATTACCATAAAAAAAATTTTAACAATATTGTGCGCAGTTCATAAATATTCAATTGAACAAAAAGTTCATCAGATAAAAGCAGAATCTAAAAAAAAAATCAAGTTAAATTTCTCTGATTTTATAAATCAAAATTGAAGTCATTAGATAAAGACTACAGTCGTAAAGGTCTGCAATATTATAAATTTGCCTGTTTATAAAGCAATAAGCTAGTAAATATTAATGTTTGAGTAAATTGGAAAGTTTTAACGCGCTTGAATTTGTGTATTGATACTTTCGTGTACTATTTAGCTAGATCTAAATATTTTATGACAGTTATACGGTAATTTGATGTCTTATATAGAATTCTTTGTTCTTCCTCAATTATATTACATTATATTGTGCGTATTTTGCAAAGAGTAACTTACTTTTGAAAAGACTATCTGGTATTCTGAATTAGCTATCTTTACGAACTTTAATGCCGCGAAATAACAATAATTAGATAATTTTTAATTATATTCTCATAGAAGGTACCTGAAGGAACTAGATGTCACAAACCAGGTTGAGGCATATATTCAAACATTGGGATTGAGAAAAACCCTTGAATTAATAGGTCTCGAAAGAAGGAGGGGTATTGAAGAAGACTGTGGAGAGGAAAAGATAGCCGAAAGTATAAATACACTGTGTGTACAGAGTATCAAGCAAGCTGTGCCTGAGAACAAAAACTAAAATTACGACTATAAATATAGCCCATAAATAAAAATTAATCAATTTAATTATATTCAATTGATGTTAGAATTAATAAGTAATTACTTGAATTTTTAATGATATGAACTTTAATCTTCTGGGCGTTTTTCATTTAATACTTTTTGTAAATATAAAATATTTAAGCAAATGTGAAATAAGTCCATTATAATAAAATGAATGATTGATTTTTATCTAAAACTAATATCTAATTTTACCCTAAAAGTTGGAAGAGCACGTTTATAGCGTCAAGATAGTAATTATAAACATTGAGCTATGTTAAGATTATAATATAAATTCTTTCCATAGAATTGCCATACATGAGATATTATAGACAAATACTTTTCAAGAATAACAATAAATGTGACAACTTAGGCAAAGAAATAAATTAAAAATTCATTTTAATCGAACAGAAATGAAAGGGGAGAGCACAAAAAAATGGTTTGATTTTTGCTTAACCGTGAAAATTATTATGAAAAAATGCAATAAAATTATAATCATGATTACGTCATAATTATTTTACTAATATTATATTCCATATATAGCAGGTAGACTTATTCTAGACAACTAATCCACGAAAAGATCAATCATTACTTGAGATAATTTGGATTAAATTTCATTTTTTCCGAAATTTTATAATTATATTTTAAATGTCGAGAGAATATTTCAAATATCATTTAAGCATTCCTTAACAATAGTCAAAAAATTTTAATTTTTTGATTTCTAAAATCAGATCTTTTTAGATATATCAGTTTTAATTTATTTAAAAAAACTTTGTGAACCCATAAAAATAATTTAATAGATATAACACTACAATTCAATTCTATAAATTATATTTTGATGAGATATTGCTATATATAATCATATATTCACATTATTATTTTGAAACGGCCTAAATTTTTTTGCCAAGTTGAAACAACTACGTTTTTTATAGAAACAACATCATTTATATTCCACACATGAATTCTACAAAAAAGAACGATTTTGTTAGCCATTCCTATTAAGACAGATTAAATGTCCAAATAGCATTCATTTTAACCTTTTGATTATTGTCCGCCCCAAAAATCGATCAAAAATAGCACAATATTATATGTTTGGGATTTATAATAAAAAAACCCATGATATTGTATTCAAATATCTATAAAAATTATAAAACTCTTGAATTTTAATGTTAATTTTTTTATTGTTTGTTTTTTATCTTCTTGACGTAAATATAAACTTTTTATCAATTACTATTAGTTCAACAAACCTTAAAAAATGCACCAGAACGGTTACTTAATTTTTTTTGATTTTATATAGTTAAAAACGGGTTTATTATACATGCATAATATTTTTTTGTGCTTTTTCACAGACCCTCTTAAACTTTTACAATATTTAAATTTAATCATATAACATCAGTGATGATTTTAAAAAAGCGTACATTTATACAGAATAAGAAAGAGGGTTCTAGTTTATATTTCAAAATCGAAACTAGATATGGATGAATGCAAGAAAATAACTGGCGGGTGATTCTTTAATCTATAGATTTAAAACATCAGCACAAAATTTAATTTCTATTTTCTAAACTAATAAAAAGTTATTAAAATATCATGCAGAAAATTTTGAATCTATTTTTCAAGCTTCATAAAGTTTAAAGGCAATGTATTAAATTAGAAAAAACATTAAAACTAGTTTCATTCGCAAAATTTCTCTAATCCTGTGTGTTCAAAAAAAAATTTTCAGCATATAAAAATTCTTAGAAATTAAATGCGATAATTTTTTTCGGGGTTTATAGCTTGAAAGATTTTTTTATTCTATATATAGATCGACGCGCGACTTTTTATAGCTTTTTACATAATTTGAGATTAATCAATTCGTAGTGGAGTATATCCTGTTTTTAAATTTTGCATCTAAAATAAGGTATAAAACATAAAAAGTCAAGGTATTTGTATACCAGAATCGTTTAGTAGTATTAATACCCACTTACCCCGATCCAAATACTTTTACACATAATTATATATTTCGCGCGATACTTTCAAAAAATAAGTTTTTCCTCAAGACATATTTCTTAGTTTTATACATATGCAGATTTAGATATATATAACTGAGTTCATATATTAGGAAAATATATTTTAAAGTACTCTTAAGTAGATTAAAAAAGAATCATATGAAAGTATTTTTTTATTAACCATCATAGAAGGGTTGAGCTTATGATAGCAGTGCACTGTTGTGGTTTGCTTGTTTTATTATTTCCTATTTTAACAATCTCATTATATATAGATCTTTGTACGAAACACTTCTTTAGGCTATGATCAATATATGCTAAAAGCGATATAATATAAATTCTACAAGAAAATAGGGCTTTAAATTTTTTTAATGGCTTTATTTGACCATCTAAAGATTTTTCATATATAACTTTCATGCTCCATACTTTGTAGTTTTACACAAAATTCGCGTTTTTATGTTTTAATTACCGTAAAAAACCTCTATAGTTCAAGTATTTATTTGCATTTAGATTTTCGATACTATAACCTTTTCTAATTTTGAAACTACTTTTTAGCTATTTTTAAATGCAAATACGTTTTATAAAATTCAATTTGAGGCAAATTACAATTTACAAAATAAAAATGAATCCAAATATTATAAACTAGAGCTTTGATCGGAATCGGCATGCAATTTTCATAAAAGCAAACAAAAAAATATAACATTTTCAGCCATGGTTATACATAAAAAATACAATATAACTTCACATAATATTTTACCAAGAGTTTATCCAAATAATTGCCACAAAAGGATTTTTTTGGCATTACTTACATATGTTATCCTAAAATTGATTGATCGGTGGTGCAGAAAAAGATAATATTAAGATATAACTATTAATGTTTTTATATATGATTACTAATCTGGATAAGCATTAATATAGTATTTATATTTGTATTTAAACCTTTTTTTTAAATATAGGATTGTGGTTCATTTTACATGGATAAATTGTTTAATTTTACAAAATTTTAGAGATAGTTATTATGGATATCGACCTGTCTAAAAATCGGAATTAATATAATCTGTTTATTTCGAATTTCTACAATTAGCTTTTAATCAGAAGATTTAAGAAACTAATGATGAAATATAACTATTCTATTTAAAAGTAAAGTTTTTGTATAAAATGTAGAATATTTATTTAAAAGCGTAATATATTAAAAATTTTGAAAAAAATTTACAGTGTATACATATTTTTAAAACTGTAATGTTTTCTATATTGTAAATAAAGTAACTGTGACAGCATCAATGCATTGTACTTATGCGCTGAATAATTTTAAATAGATTAAAATACATTCTCTTATAAATCATACACAATAGCTTATAATAAAATTCTACATTTAGTCGCAAATTTCAGTGTTAATCCCAGCTGTCAGATTATAAAATCACATAAAACGTGAAATTGTGTGCATAATTATACTTACATTGAGCAGCCGCAAATATGAGTACACATTGATGGTGTTAGCGAATAACATCTGTTATTCCGTATAATCGTATGGGTTTGCTATAACAAAGAGGGAAAAGCATTTTTTTAACATGTATTGTTGTTTTTTATGGTCAAATATTTTTTTACGCTTTTCGCTAGATTTTTTTGAGGTTATTGTCCCAGTTCTTATATGTTTTTTTTACAGAAATATATAAGATTTTTACGTATATCTCGAACGTTTTTAAAGATATGCAAGTAAAAATTGAACAGCTTGAATACGATTTTAATTATATTAAGCATGATTTCAACTTTATGATATTGTAAAAACATTTTAAATCAAGAAATCAAAGCCGATTTGAAATTCAAACATTTTGTTGTATTATTTATACCAAAAATCGAAAGTCGAATGGATTTTTTTTGTTATGACTAATCTAGACATATGTGTATATATGATTTATAACCGTTGAAGATCTTATTTTAATCCGATCAGAATTAGAGGACTTATCGTGATTTATTTCTTCAAATTATAAATCTTTTTATTTATTATATCTAGTTGCAAAACGCGCATACAAATATACATATATAAATAATTTCGAAAAATAAATCTTAAAAGGCGTGAAAATAAGCAATGTGGCTAGAATTCTTTTTATACATAAATAAAAGCGTATCTAAAAATATAACATGTTCTAAAAATTTGCTTAAATTAAAAAATAGGAAACTACATATTTTACAATCAAATTCATCAAAAAAAAATTATAATATACATTGTATAAATTGTCAGGAATTTGATACTTAATTGTGCAAAAATTTAATTACTTTGATCTAGGATCAATAATCTTTATATAAAGATTTTACTTGATAACGAACTTAAATAAATTGGGTTCATTGATCAATCAAGGTTCTGTGTGTACTAAAAGATCCAAAAAAAAGTTGTACAAATATGTATTCTCGAGAAGTATATAATATTGTATACTTTTTAATATGTAAATATCTTTACAAAACTTTTTTGATGTCTATCTTAACTTTGTTTGTTTGAAAAGTTTTTTCCGATTATTTTTAAAACATAGTAGAGATATTTGTTTGTCGTGGAAGCTACAACCTTCTATGATATGTAACTTATGTAATTTATATGTTCTTATAGTAATTTTATGGTTTTTTGCTTGCAAATATATATTTAATCTAAACCTAGAAACAATATTCATTGAAAAAAATGTGAAATGAATCAGGGCGAAACGAAAAAAATTCTTATATTTATGCGATAATCTAATAATAAAGTTTGTGACCTCTATTGCGATAAGTGCTCTAAAGGTTTATTGGAGAGAATTTATATTCGATGTATTACACTTTTTTTGTCATAATAAGTTTTGATTCTTTGCATTTTAATGAAACATCTGTAATTTCATTCGATTTTTATTTATATTAATTATAATCAATGTTTTTCAGTATATAAATCATACCAAAACACAATGTAATATCATCAACAAGAAGCATGGGTGAAGTGTAAGATGTTCAACTATAATAAAAAAATTTTTTTCTATATCTTCAAAAATCCACCATAAAAAATCTTAGAAAAGTAAACTTAAATCGATTATTGATTGTTTATAAAATACAGAGTATAAAAAAATAAAATATATACAAAAAAATAAAAATAAATCTTAATGAATTAAGATTCAAGCACTATGATATATTTTGTGGCTTTAGATATTTAGTATGACCAAATACTTTATTCTGTCTGAAGCTAGAAAAAAGTAGGGATTCTTCATATATCGAGAAATGATGGCTAAAAAGTATTTTAAATTATTTTATTTTGTGCTAAGAGTGTTGAGAAAGAGTTTATTTAGACTTATGCTAATTATCACATATTAAGGTACCAAAATTCATGAAAAATCATGCGTGAATGGCATTACATTCACAATAATATAGTTAGTTGTAATTTATTTTGGCTACGAAAATTTTATAAATGATATTGTGATGTTGGTGTATGAGTAAATGGTATGATTGCAATTTTAATAGGAGAAGGGTGAAATCTGCTTATTTTATTACCTGACTAAAATAAGATTGGCGGATAAAAAAATGAAATTAAAAAAGAAAGATTTAATCAAATAGTTGGTGCGTATATGGATAATATACAAAGTAGATGATTAAACATGCAAATGCTGATAACTTGAATCATAAAAAAAATACTGAAATCTATGTTTATACAACATTCGCCGAAGCTAAAAAATACAGAAATTAAGATGCATATTTCATTTCTCAAAAGAACAACATAAATTTTTAAATATTTTATATAAGAAAATCTTAAAACGCGCCTGATCAGTGTTATGTAAACAATGTAATATTTATTCTAGAATATGGGTATGTATTCCAATTAATTTAAAAGACCGTTTAAAAGTGGTTACAGTTTCAACAGCAATGCAACCCCGGAATTAATATGAATTTACACCAAAACGGGAAATGCCGAAAAGGAAACGGTCTGTTGAAGCTAGATAGTAAAAGCATAACAAGACTAAAATGGGGAATTGCTCTGTAAGGCGTCTTAATATATCTAATATCAAGCGAAGCCTATTCTATCTAGCAAAGATGTGGGTAAATTATGAGTGGTGGTAATAGCATAATTAACCTGCGGCTAAAGGTATATAGAAGAAAATCCCTCCCATATCGACTAAAACATAGTAAAAAAGATCTAATAGACGAAGGTCAAGCTAAAAATAGAAAAAGTAAAGATGTATATATTTGGAGGTGTAGCAGATGCGCAAAAGTTCGCAATAGTCATAAGCGATCATTCTAGAATAAGATCTATTTTAACAAATGAAAAATTGGTAAATTCGTCTCAAATTACATTTCCATACGATGTTTAGGGGCTGTTAGATTTTTATTATCAATTTAAAATTTTGATCAGCCGTTAAACCATTTGAATCTATAGGCTTGTAGGTAAATGCGAAAATTAAAAAACCAGAAAATTATAAAATTTATTTAAATCAAGTTTTTATATGCGAATCACATATAAAGTGTATTATTTTGCTTATTTATTAAAACTAAAGATATTTACAAAAAAATATACTAGGTTATTCACAAGATAAAAAATCAATATTAATACATAATCGAACACATTTAAAACAAATTTTAAAGATAAATAACACTTATTAAAATTTTAGATATCATTATTTATTACAATTTATTTCCCATTACACAAAAAACACCTTATAAAAATATTAACGCATTATTATAGTTTACTATAGCAATATAAGCCACATTTATGAAATATAAATTCAAAATAAAAAAAAAATAGAAATAATTCCGAAAAAATTATCAAAGATTTTTACAATGCAAAATCTATTCATGGTGAAACGTTTTTCATGAAGGCACGTCTATACTTTATTGTATATGGTTTACCTTGTTTATAAGATTTCATAATTTAAATTCTTATAAAATTTTTCTTTATTCATTATCGTCAAATAAAGCATGTAAATACTCGTTGTCTTATATTATTTTAAAATAAAATGACGAAATCACGCGTAATTCATCATACATCATATGTTTTCACGGTTGAATCTATGAAAAATATATCTTCTAATAGCTGATTATCAACGAGACTATGAAAAGAAAAAAAACAATGTGTATTGTGGCCACGAACAGAGACATTATATTGCCACAAAAAAGACAGATAAATAAAGCAAAAGGCTTGTTTAAAAATTCGATTGCAATAGAAACACATACAAACAATTAAATTTTAAAAAAAATCTTGAAACTGTCAGTAAGCAAGCTGAAAACTATATAATTGACTATGGTAAGTAACACAAATACCAATCTAGATGTGGTATGTACCAATGAATTCAAACACCAGTGGGTTACAATTAGACTAGAAAAGATATGCAATCCCACCATCGACTCTCTCATATGGAAATCGTATTTGTTTATATAGGTTAATACACTGTGTATAAATTTACAACTACACATAAAATCTTTCTATACGTACACAATCACATAAACCGACTAATATAGTCTATTCTGCATCCATATATCTTATTCCTGCTAGTTTAAACATCCGAAATCAATTATATTCTTATTTTTTACTTCACTAGAATTTTTTCATTCAGAAAAAAATTGACCAATTATCACAATAACATAAAATAGGATAGGTAGTATAAGGTTCATGATACAGAAAATTTTTGAAATATCATGATTCTGAAATTCTTAGCATTAAAATCATTAAAGTATTAAAAATAAATTTCTTTCCAGAACACTAGTTGATTTTTATTGGGTTTATCTCATATATTTATATCAATAGAAACTAAATTCTTAGGCGCTGAATCATAGTCAGGTTGTCTGCAAAATTCTTCTACACATTTCGAAATCATAACGTGCAAATCAAAATCTTCTCTATTTTCATATTCATACATATTTATCTATTATTAACATGATTAATATATTAAATCACTTAAGCTGGTTTTATTTGTGTGTAAAGTTGCAAGTAATCTTTAATCTAATTCAATCAGTCAAAATGGCCCAAGTATAATAACATTTTCCTTTTTATCTGTTAGATATATCAAAAATACAAAGCCCTATCTACTCCATTAGATTTTTTCAATAATTTTAGTTTTAATGATATTTGTCTACAAGCTGTATATATTACTATTTTATTTTTTTTTACTATTTCATATTGTTTCCGTGATTTAAAATACTTTGTTTTAAGAATTATCGTCTTTTTTTTAACAGGCTTATCAAGAAAATGATTTTGCGTTCTATCATTAGCACAATTGCATTATTTATAGGTTTTATAACACCTTCCAAGACATCTTCAAGCAGATATTATTGATATTCATATATGCCACAATCATTGATCGAATCGTAAGTGATTTTTAGATCAAGATCATTTAGCGTTTTATCATCTCATCTTTTTTACAAAAAACACTATCATATGTCTCGATTTAAAACCGAAAAATAGCATCCTAAAAAATTGTTTTTAATAGTTAAAAGCACAAACACAGATCATACATTGCGACAAATACGTCTGTGTAACCAATTTTTCAGGATCCCAGATCTCTTCATCATAGCTTATTGTTCCTTTACTATTTAATGACGAATGTATTTTTCTATTTAACGAGTTTAAAATTAAGAAGTTACCTCGCATTCCTGCCAATGATTACAGTAACCCCTCCATGAGCCGCTTCGTCACCAACGGGGCCTACAAAGCGTTCATTGGTCATTCCATGAAACGCATTCTCCCTATGATCCGTTATTTTTAAAATCATTGAGTAAAAATTATGATAAATTCAATTTAATTTTTTGCTTATTATTGAACACATGTAAAATATTAATATATTATAAAATTTACAATATTCATATAAGTTGAGCAAGAGCAGATAATTTTAAAATGACCCTCTTATTGGAATTCCATTTTAGCTAAGATAAATATGTTTTTTATGTGGTGAATAGGAATATATACCAAAAAAATTTCTTTTATCAGGCCTTAAATTTTAAATACACAATAAAAAGCAAAAAAAAGGATTCAAAATAAAGTTTTTAAATTAGATTGACTCAACTAACAACTCATAAGGATAAAAATATGTATAAATTAAATTTGGATATATCGCTAGTGAAAAAGGTTACAAAATATCTTAAAATTTTGTTTTTATTGGATGTGAAAACTTTGAATCATGTTTACCTTCACCCCTCTCAAAATATGATGGGTTTACAATATATATATAAAAATTTTATGATCATACAAAATATGTAAAACTGAAAAATCTATAAAAGAGAACTTTAATGACAAATTATGCGAAACTGTGGCTGTAACGGAGGAAAGAGATGGGTGGCATTAAAACATGCGTAAATATCCTTTAAAAATCAACAAGTTATTGTAATTACGAATCAATGTTCTTTTAACAGAATCACATTTGATGAATGGGTTCGTGATGCCTATACATAAATACTAATACGCTTCAATCGTATGCCACACAGTGGATGGGAGAAAATCCAAAAATTCAGCATCGAAAATTTCAATGTAATTGGTCCCAACAGGAACTTAAAAGAATTGCGATGAGATATCATTAGACCAAAATATAAGGAAGTAGGTTTATAAACGATTATATGCCTAAAACGAGAAAAACTCCGAAAGAAAAAAACTAAATTCATTCCAAAGTTATAATTAAGAGCCTAAAGAGTCGACTTATGTGAAGAAATTCTAAAGAAATATTAGATTTAAAAAAAAGGCAAACATCGTTGATTTTTAAAGGACAAGAAATTCATTCTGCAAAGTTTCTCTAATACTGTTCTAACTATTAAAAAAAAATCGGGACAATTCAATCCAACCAAAATTTTAAGAATATTGCCGATGTTGGAATCTTGCTTCAAACCACACAGCAGACCTACAAACGCCTAAAAACAAAATAAAAAAGACAACGAATATGATCCGAAAAATAATATAAAAATTGTGCCTTTGGAAAGAATAAGAGATGACAAGAAAAATAAAAAAACTAACGCAGTGAAGCTAAAGAACTGGAATATAAACTATAGAGACAAAATAATACGATCAGAAACACTATCCTAGATATAGATGATCATCTTAGAATAATGTTTAATTTTTATACAGAAAAGATCGGAATATATATATAAAATTTAGAGCAGTAGAGAAAAGATGTGACTTTGACACAGTCAATAACTGCTTTGAGCTTCTTAGGGCACTTCTTTTACAGAGTATTGCCTCAAAACAACAATTTACAATTGAAACGTCAAATGAACAAGGCAAAAAAATTCGGATGAAAATGTTGAAAAAGGTACGTAAAATCACAACAAAAATATGTATAACGCTAACTTGTGCCCATTTCTACCTGTCTAAAAACAGAAAAAAATAAGCTATATAACAGAGGTTGAATTTGATAATATAATAAAATCACATCAAACTGGAAAGCTGCTCGAACCAAGCAGAAACTTTAATTTCTGTATTAAATAATGATGAAATTGAAAAAATTCTTATATTAGAATATATCGGATGAATTTTCGCAGAATATAAATCTGGAAGAAGGGTTTTTATAAGGACGACATATCTTATACCAAAAGAAGACGTCAAGATAGGAAATAAATTCAGAAAAAACACATGAATGTCCAATTGATATACTTGAACGACAAAAGCGGTTTAGAAAATTATTCAGTATGATGTGAGACAAAATAATTTATTGCAGAAAATCAGTAAGGAACAATAAGGCGCGTTATAGGTGCAAAAGAACTACATTTTTTTATTATTTGATTGAAAAAGAGCATGTAAATAATCTATATACATTGAGTTTTGATGTAAAAAAGCATTTGACTCAATAGAACATAACTCCCTACACGCATGTATTAAAAATCAAAATTTACCCACATGAAAAACGTCTTTTATAAGAAAATATATCAAGCAAATAGAGTATATCTTTAAGGTAGAATTGTGAAGAAAAAATGCATATAAAAATTTATGCTGATTTACTACGAGAAAAAAGTCTGTCACCTTTTTCTTTCGTCCTATATATGAAACCCTTGATTGTAAAATTAAATGAACGCTTTCCAGGGGTAAGTGTAATTTATTCTTAGAAAAATCATATACAAAAAAAATTGTCAACTGTTCATGATGACCTCAAATAAATAACAATTTTACCATAAACACTACAACATATGACGGAATAGACATTAACCACCTATAATGCAGTAGGCCTCGAAATAAACAAAAATGTGACAGCCATTAACCATAAGATATGCGCTGATGTAGCAACATTAATTTTAGGCCCAACAGCTTATTCATATCTTGAATATATTGAGACTATAAAATCAGATATAAAGCTTAAAACTTATTATATAATTTAATACAAAAACTAAATCTAACAAGAGAATTATGTAAGACAAAATGTATGCTGTTCTTTTATTTAAAGATATTAAGAAAAATGCAACATTACACATAAATGGCGCTAAATGTGAACTTAAAATAGAACAGGAAGGATACATAATAACTTTATGATAATATAAGATATATTTTAAATGAATTTTCTATTCACCTATAGCCTGTAAAAAACAAAGATTATATAAAGAGCAATGAAATAGGACGTAGATGATGTAATATGAAAATTGAAGCCGAGAAGATGATTTACCAGCTAAATAATTTCGTTGAAAACAGTCTAAACAATTCACCTAGGTGGGCGGTAATATTGAATGGTATCTGTACATATAAAAGACACATCTCACACTACTTGAAGAATATCTTAAAAATAAATATCATGCCAATATAGCTGATTTTGAGACACAGAAGAAAAAACAGCAAGAAATTCTATTTATTAAAATTAAAGAAAAACCATTGCAACAATTTTTTTTAAAAGCAAGAATTAAAAAGCTTGGATTTTTAAGATGTATATAAGCTGTTAACATTAAAAAAAGTGAAGAATCTAACAATTTTGCATTAAAGGCAGAATTTTTTTTTGATGATAGGATAATATGCCTAAATTGTAACGAAGCCATGAAAACAATTGATCAATTTGCAACAGAATGTAAGAAAATATTAGGGCATGATGACACTGAAAGGCGCGATGTAATCATATATTGTCTTTCCCCCCTCCTACAGAGAAGATATACTTAAAAAAACCCAAAAACTGCAGTCGAAAAAAATAGACCGATATTTTTCTACACAATAAAATTTCAATATTATTGCGTTGATTGAAATAGGTAAACTAACATTTAGAACTTAACTGAACTTCAGAATAAAAAAATATAGGATTCATCACATCTTGGCACACGAACTTGATGTAATTTACAAATGTCAAACAAGAATAATACTATATGTGATGACTTGGGATCGGGTGGTCACAAAATTTCATGATAAATTTGTTAAGGCATTAAAAATTCCGGGTCAAGCTGAAGCAATCATCCAAGCTCGCTTAATCCGCAAGACACTTAAACACATCACATTTTAGATAAGAAGAGCAGTCGATGAATTAAAACCATTGGAAGGTGAAGAACGATAGACCAAAGTGTTTTGCAATATTCCAGATAAGCTGACCACGTTTAAATAGATAAAAATAATTAAAATAAAGCAACCCATAGATAAACAAAAATAAAAATCGTTTTTAAATGATGTAAGTAGAAGCATTAATTTTAATTTTGTGTTTTTTAGAGCTAGAATGCACAGTTTTTTCTTTTTTTTACATGCATAACAATGTAATTTTTATGAATTAGACATTCGTATTTACCTTAATCTTTTATTTTACAAAATATGTAAGAAAATGTCTGATACGACAAGAACAATATAATTTAGTTTCCAATTTTAGTCTTAAATAAACCAACTGCATATTTTGAGTCTCATAGTCGGTTTAAAAATTTTCGGTTTAAAATTTTTATCATATAGTTGTGAAATATTGTAAATACTTTTAAGTCAACATATAATAAAAATAGTGTAAACTTTTTTTTGCAAGTAAAGCACTGCAAAAAACCAATTGTATCGCAATATAATATTGAAAAAAGGTTTTATTAGAATGATTACTCTGATAGAGACGGTATTTCTTTAATTATCTTCAAATAGAAAATAATCAATTAAAGAATTTAAACTAAAAATTTTTATTATTTACATAGCTGAAACGTAAAACAACGATTTTAAATCTTGTAAAATATTCTAAGACGTCAGCTTACGAAAATATCGATTTTGTTATTTTTTGCTATATTTAAAAAATTCAATAACTTTATGATAACCCTGAATTATTTATTTTTTTTGTATGCACGAATATATTAAATAAGTTAAATGTTCTAAATATTACACCTTACGAGTTTATTTTATTGAAATAACCAATAGTAGCTGAATAAATATGCTTTTTAAATAAAATTTTTGAATACTGTATATATAATACAAAATTTAATAATTTATGTTTCTCTATACATGTAATATATATTTATCTGAAGGAATTTCAGTACGAGTATATAATTGTGACAATTTAAAATATTATTTCGTGCTATAGTATTTTTTAATGATTTTTATATATATAGAAGTTTAAACTTTCCTGCAAAAATTAAATAGAAACAATTTTAAAAAAAAATACGGTGAATTTGAAGATCTATTAAGCTTTTATATATTTTTTCTATATATAAATTTTATTAACAGACATAAATTTATTGTATTATTTTCCAATTTTATCTTTTTTTCCGGTATTCATTAATTATTAAACAGTTACAAGTTAAAATTAGTTTTATTGTAAAATCTTTAGGTGTAAACTGCATATCATAGATTTTTGTGCGTTTTTTTTATACTTGTAAGATCTATTTTATTTCATAAAAAAATATATTAATTTTAAGAAAAATTTCGGTATACTATGTCTTTTTATAGACTATTCTGCCAATAAACTTTATTTTTATTTCAAGAAGCGCAAAAGTAATTATAAAGACACTGTTTACGTATCAGCTTAAAATATTTCATCAACAATTGAAATGTATAGACACAAGATTGCAAAATGTCCATCGTTTACGTTTATAAATTTTTTTTAAATATATCATAACTGAACGTATATAAAAGTATTTCAATAAATAAAAGTTAGACAAGGCATGTTTTTTTTATTGTAGAAAGAACGATTTAAAAAGAACACAATATTTTAGCATCATTTGTTGCATAAAAGTAATTAAAAATTGCAAGGAAGCTGTCAAGAAAAATTAATTACACTATATACATTTCTTAAATTAGCTTACTAAAAATACTGTTACATACATCAAATGAAAATGTGACAATATGAATTTTACGAGATATACAGTTGATAATAATTTTCTTTTTAAATAAAAAATGTGATCTTATTTGTAGCCCTAAATCAGTAAAAAGTCTAATATACACATTAGAAAATATATTTATATTCAAATAAATGCATTAGATTCTATTCATAAAAATAATACTGTGTATCAAGCAAAGTATATTATTTAAATGTTAATACCCAAAATTTCGGCTTTAATTAAAGAAAATCTGATCATAATCTGAATCAATGTCAATTTTTGTGGATATCGAAATAGCTACTTTTGCTCTTAGTTGAGTGAAGCAAATTTATAAATTTCAAATGAGGATACGAATAATAATTTTTCTTTGAAAATATGTATCAAATTATCACTCAAGCTTTTATCTATAATGACAACTTATTGTGTAAAATAGAGATCTCCAACTCATCTTGGCCTATTGATTTTAAATCTAAATTAATTTTAAAGACCTCAAATTTATAAAATAATAAGTGGTTGAAAAGAAATTTATCAAGATTGAAATATTTACAAATAATAATCTCTTTATTGTTGCTCGTTGAAGCAAGCAGAATTAATAAAAGAGAAGACGATAAATATACTGTGAAAATTTTCGACTTAATATCGACATTGATGTTTTAATTGGATATTATGATCAATGGTCTTATAGCTCCTGCCCATTATACATTGCAGTCGGTTCTCATCAGGTCAATAAAAGGGTGTGCTCATCTACTTGAGCATCTTATAATAAATGGAGAAGGTAGGCCTTGCGGTGAAGAATTAAAGAACTCTATCATAAAAAAATGACATTAAAAATGCTTTGATTAGTGTTGATGTGACTATCTACACTATGGGTATATGTAGTATAGCATTTTTCAAATCACTTGTGATTTTTTCAAACTTTTTTAAGAATCTTGACTTTGAAAAGGATTTTTTTGATAAAGAAATTGATACCGAAGATTTGAAATTTTATTATTAACTCATGAAATATGATTATTTGCCACAGAATTATTATTTTATAGTTTTTTAATAGATGGATTTAAGAGCTTTACATGTGGTAATAAAAAAGACTATCAGTTATTAATTTGAAAGAGACTATTATTGAATTTTGAAAAACCAATTATTGTTCAGGAAAAATGATACCGTTTTTTTACTATAAAATATAATAAAAGATTTTTTTCCAGACATCCAATGTGTAGAAGGTGTATTTTTCTTAACATGAGAAAAAGATCCAATTTTATATTGCAAAGAAAAATCCTAAACATGATGTTATGATTTCGCAGAGGCACAAAATTTATATTTACAACAAATTTTTATTGGGTATTCTTGATGAAAATTGCCTCAATAAATGGATTAAAATTAAACCCATAAACAAAATAAGTATAATAATTGTATCAATCGAGATTCCAATCCCCTAGGTATAAACAGTAAGCATTCAATATATTTTATATATTTTTTATGTCCAAACAAGGAATAAATTCTTTGATCTGGATTCTTAAGATGAATAATCTGATCATAAACTTAAATTCAGATATTAATGAAACCATTTATTGGACAATTTTTCGTATCATAATAGAGTGGTTACCCCGGGGTTGCAAATACAAGGAAATTATATTATGTATTATAGAGAAATTTTTTTTATTCATCGGAAGCATTGATGATGAAAACACACAAAAAAAGTTATCGAAACTCCATGAATATTTTAAAGATTCCAACAATGAAAAAATCCACAATATCATTACACCAGATGTATATCAGAGAGCAGAAGAGGCTTCATGCTTTATGCATTATTATTTAGTCGAGAATATCTTTTGCCATAATATTATCAAAAATGAATTCGATTATCAAGACTTTCTGTCAGCTATCGATATTTTAAAACAAAGAAAATGTTGGAACGTTATGTACATAACAGAAAATCAAGAAGACGACGGGGATTATACCAATTCAAAACATCAATATACAGACTTTGGATATATGATTTCTAATGATTTTATTTCAAATATTAAAAAAGATAAAATCGATCGTTTATTAGAATATAAACTGTCATGGAATGTAGGAATCCCAGATAATTTAAATTATAATGAAAATATGATCGTGATCTTTAGTAAAAACTTTGGGGAAGATAATTATGGGCCTGATTTGAATGAATTAAAAAATATATATAATGAAAAGATTTCATTTTTAGATATAGACGAAGATATTAATGGTATAACAAGGCGTCAAAATAATAATTTGGAAAAATACGCGATTATTATAATAAATCCCACACTTATCGCTTCTCTTATATCTTACGTGTCTATTAAAATGAACAGTCGAGTCTCCAATAAAGAATATTACATTTACAAAGTTTATTTGGAGATGGTAAGACTTATGATAAATATACATAATAGCTTTTTAGTATCGAAAGGTTATCATATAGATCAAAAAATATCAAGATCTGGCATCAAACTGAATTTCGTTGCCCAAAATAAGAAGGATGTAATGAAATTCATTGAAATTTATTTTTCTTATTTCTTTATTTTAAAGGATTTAATATCGAAAGAAAACCCTTCAGATAATCTATTATGTCTATATAGATACGCCAAGGCAATCGCAAGCAAATCATCTTATATGTATGAATATTTTAATATATGGGTGATGAAAGCTCTCTTTATACAGTTATTATACAAAAATCATTGAGTTTGATCATGAATTTGTAGACAAACTAGAGCTGAAAGACGTAAAAATTCAAGAAAACTGTTATTTTCGTATATTAATGACAACGACACAGACTCACATCGAATTCATGTGCTTCTTTCAATTTTTGGAAAATAAACTCAATTCATCGATCCAATATAATCATAAAATCAAACAATGCCAAAAAAAACAATAAAGAACTTTCTCTAATTGAAAAACAAGGAAAAAATATTTAAGAGATGAACACTTACTTGTTACCTTTACATGCACCAGAAACAAAGATAGGCAAAAAAAACGATTTGAAGCAAAAAAAGAATCTGTTAAGTTCAAGTCTTTATAAGAAACACAAACATGGCAAAAATGAAAAAAAAATTGTGTTACTGTATTTTTAAAAATCGGACCGCGATATCCTGGCAGAAATTACATAATGGCCACTCTCATAATCGAATTTTCGGCGCCTACATTTTTTGAAGAATTTAGAATAAAAAATCTGATTGGTTACGCTGTAGAAAATTTTTTCATATACTTGAAGGAAACCTTTATATCGGCTTTCAAGTAATCTCTAATAGATTATCACATAAAATCATTAAAAACAAAATATTGGAATACATACAGTGTTTAAGAAACTGTCTGGATCATATTATAGAACTCGATGTATCCATGGACGCTTCGGTAGAAATGACGAAGAAAGAAACAGAAATTGCAAATAAAATGTGTGGAAAGAAATATATCTATATGAATTTATAAAAACAAAGAAATACGACATAAAGATAATTTTTATGACATTTCAAAAGAAAAATTAGAAGAAATAACCACGTTTCTTTATTACGAAATATTACACCTCAAGGTCGGTCTTAAAAAGATATGGATCTACATTACGAAAAAGTCAAGGTATTCATGATTTTTATTGCCAATTTTCCGTATTTGACTCAAGTACATTTTATTACGATAAGGTTGTCAATAATATTTCACAAGACATGAATATGTGTATTTTAAAATTAAATTTTGAAGAAATAATGCTTGAAAGCTTGAATGTGGCTTCAAAAATAATTTATACAGCTTAAATCTTTAAAAACGTTTTTTTTGACTTGGTAAGCTTTTTCAAAATGCTCTAATAAAATATTAAATTTCAAATTTTGAGCCATATTGAAAGTGTAAAAAAAATTCTAATATAGTAAATATTTATTGGCTGTGTTTAATTCTTTCCTCATATAAAAACATCTCGATCTTTAATATTATAATTCATCAATGTGCCTTTATTTTTTGTTGTCTTTATTATAGTTTTGTCTTTTTTTCAACCTATAATTCTAACAAATAATACTGAAATTAAGATTAGTTGATACTATTTTTTTGTGATAATCTATTAAGGAATTTTAGACTACTATTTTTACAATGCATGTTGTTTTACGATTTTTATCTGTGTGCAATACGTCTAAATTTTCATTTTAAAGTTTTTATGATATAAAATGCATTAGCCCGCTTGGCACAATCAAGCTTATTTTTCGACTAGGTTACAACATAATCAAACACAAAGCTTTAAAAACTACTACAGAGAAAACATAGCTATGTGTCTACGCAACTAAAAATAGATCCATTCTAGTAACTAATAAAATTGCTTTCTGTTCAACTATAGATAAATGTACTGGGTAAATTTGAGTTTATTATGCAATAAGGAGTTAAACAAGTTGTCACATTATAAATACGTAATTTAAACATAAAATAGCGTTTTAGCCACTGTTCTAAACCAAAATTGTAATTTAAACAGAAAAAAGCGTCATGATTGGTTATGGGTGTCTCTAATTATGCGTTAGCTGTGCATTATCAATTTTGATGATTTATAAAGATAGAATTTATTTTTTTTGCACTCTAAAAAGTGTTTTTATAATCTAGAAGGATTTTGTTTCAAAAAGACAAATTTTTCCCCCGCAAAAAAAATTTAAATTTGCGCAGCTCTATAAAATTCCTATAAAATGTATATTTGTCAACTTTTGAGACACTTATGCCCATGAAGTACTTAGCAAAATTTATCTAATACGTTTTTGCGGTTTTTCATATAATATAGAAGGCTCATATAGCATAAAATAAGCATTCTGCGGTTTTACATAAATTTTAAATTTATTTAAAGCAGAAAATTACGATATCTGTTTCAGAATAGACCCTTCAATTGGGCAACAATTTATATTCTAAATAGAGAAATTACGATTTTTTATTATAGTTATAGCGTAAATATTTTTGTTGCTATAATTTTATAAACATGGTAATACACATGTTTCGAATTTGGCACTTTAGGCTTATTGAGATACTATAAATTCGCTAGCGGATGCATTAATTGGCTTGCATATAGTATGAAAGAATAGTTGATGTTATTTATGTCATCTAATTAATGCTATATAGTGTCGTATTTATATCACCTGCATATTAAAGAAAAGCAATACTATATTTTCAAATAAACGACCATTATCTAACGCAAATTTTTAAAGCTAAAATAAATCCTTTAACAATATAAAAAATAATTTGTTATATTATACTGACTTATTAACGTGAAAACTAATCAAAACGATACTTTTTTACCTTATATGTCTAAAAATATAGAAGAAAAAGTAATAAACACATAATATAACTATAAATTTGTGCATAATTCAAGCCATTTCGCTTACATACATATGATAAGTATATATAATAGATGATAATTCTTTTTTTATGTTCAAGCTTTTAGCTTAAAATATGTATTTAACCAAATGAAACATGCGTATTTATATCACAGGCCCGACTTTTTATACTGATTTTTTTTTGCCTGGTAATTATCTGTTTTAAGCTATAACAAAATAACCCTATTTTTATGATTTTAGTTTATCTTTTTAGTCAATTAAAAAGCCGTAATCATAACTTTATTATGTCTTGAGGGCATTTACATCATTATAAATTAGATATAGTACAAGATGTAATGTTATATTTAATAAAATAATTTTTTTTTCGTAAAAAATTTATAAAATATGATTTACAGTCATAAAATGTAGTATTAAAGCGGAAACTCTGGTATTAATATACCTAGCAAATAACAGAAATTTTTTATCTCCAAAAAAAATAAATTTTGTAATGTGAATAAATTTATATGAAGTTACTGTGCAAATATATCTTATTGATTTATGGATAGCATATTCAAAAAAAATTAG
Source organism: Rhyacophila brunnea (assembly GCF_057557595.1). Classification (NCBI taxonomy): domain Eukaryota; kingdom Metazoa; phylum Arthropoda; class Insecta; order Trichoptera; family Rhyacophilidae; genus Rhyacophila; species Rhyacophila brunnea. The sequence continues at coordinate 356,765 of NW_028233344.1, forward strand.
TAATTAAATGTTATATTAATTTTTCCAATGCTGTAATCATGCACATAAGGCTCAAATATATATCTAAATTATAGAATAAAATATCAGACTTTTAAATATATTTCTCTATGGTTTATTAGTAGTATAAGATTTATGTGAACTATAAAATTCAAACTAATTTATTCCATCACTCGTATTTGGCGCAAAAATCGGGTTTTTTAAACAAAACTGTATTTTATGAATTTCGCACTTTAGTGGTTGAAAGTGTCTAAATTCATCATCGGGTTACATAATACGTTGATAAGAATTATAAATTTTCTTTTAAAAAAAGAAATTTCTTTTCATAAAGATGAGAAAATTATTTTCCCCAAAATTTTATATAAATCTATGTTTTATTAATGCAATATATAGGGTTTATATAACGTTGCGCTATATAAATTATTAGATTAAATCCTATATTAGATTTTAGTTTAATATTGATTTATTTCATGATATCTCAAATTATTTACAACATTAAAAAACCAATTTCTTTTTTATAGTATTATGGCTGTAGTTTTTTTTATTGATATTATTAATGTATATTGTTTGCTTAAGCTAACATTTCTATTTTTTATATATATGACGTATTTTATTTAGTATGTAAACCATCCTATTTAGTGATGTAAGACATTTTCGAGTTTTTATAAAAAAAAATATGTGATGTTCAATATTGTATGTATACATTATTTCTTATATTTCTAATATAAGTCTGTTTACTGGTTTTGTTATTGCTTTGCCTATATATTTATAAAGTTTGGATTTTCATACTGGGCTAAAAATATATGGCCTGCCTTAAATTAAAAATAAATGTTTGCATTTAAGCATCTATTGCTTATTTTTACTACGGCTGGTTTGTTTTATATATATTCTTGGAATTAAGCTTTCGTATATTATTTTCATTTAAGTTGAAATATCATGAGTGAAAAGGGTGTTTTCGCATTAAATTTATAGCAAAACCGAGTTTTCAAGTCGAAAAGTTTGTTCATCATATTATTAAAAAGTGTGATACAACTCTGTAAACTTCTAATAACTGTTTGTACCATGATTCCTCAAAAAATACAATGCACATGAAGCGCAATCTAGCTTGATCTAATGTCTTTATAACACATTTTTCGATATTCTTGATGATAAGGGCATTCAAATAAATAAGGACCAATAAAGCTAAACAGCTTTTGATCAATGGGAAGTCCTTATTTTGTAATTTATGTATTATAAATTATAATGATATGGCATGTATATACGAAAATTTATATAAGATTTTGGATGTATGACGTTTGAATTTTTTAAGTGATTATCCCATATTTTATTCTTTAGGACGGTGTGGAGACACGATATCATAGAAGGTACCTGAAGGAACTAGATGTCACGAACCAGGTTGAGGCATATATTTAAACCTCGGGATTGAGAAAAACCCTTGAATTAATAGGTCTCGAAAGAAGGAGGGGTATTGAAGAAGAATATAAAGAGGAGAAGATACCCGAAAGTATATCAACGCGGTGCGTACAGAGAATCAAGCAAGCTGTGCCTGAGAACAAAAACTAAAATTACGACTTAAATATGGCTATAAATAAAAAACTACTTTTATAAATAATAATTGATGTTGGAATCTAATAAAGTATGGGATAAAGGTATATATATTGTAAAAATTCAAATCGTAATGAAAATTTATTTTGATCCATTTAGCTATACAAATTTAAAACATAAATCCTATAATAAAATAAAATTCCTATTTTTTGTAAAAATACCTTTGTTGTAAGCAAAATATTTTTCTGTTTTAAATTATACTTTGATATTATAAAAAAACTAATCGTAAAAAGCAGCTTGAAAACACTATAGATTTATATTTATTTAAGAAAAAAAATTTTGGTGTGTTATTCAAAATGAATATTATATATCAAATTTTGGACAGCGTATATATATTTATTGTTTTTAATTATCTTTGTTTTGAAATTAAATACGTAGAGACTTATCGGAGATTTAACGTGCTATTAATGAAAAGTACGTTTAAATAAAACTAGAGTAAATAAAAATGATCTATCATATTTTAAATTTATTTAAATATCCGAGTAAATGATCAACATGTTCAGACAAAGTTTTTTATTGTCTTAATTCCAAAAAAAAATAAATATTACCTTTCGATTTTCAGCATTTTGCGCTACGTCATTTCTCTTTTAAAGCTTCTTGACCATTTTATCAATTCTCCTGGCGAAACGTCCTTAATCTTTGGCGAATACAATCTTTGAAGCTGCAGGAATAGATTATGAGAATTAATTTTATCGTTTAAGTTCTACAAGATTTATAGTTGTTTATTCTTAACAAAATTCTTTCATACCCTCGTCGTTCATTATTGAAGGATAGGACTTAATGAATACAAAAAGAGATGATAAAGATTTCTTAACAGCAAACAGCCACTAAATTTATTGAAAACACATTAAAGTGGATAAGAATTTTAAGCTTTATATTTAAAATACAATAGCCTTAATATTTGATGAAATAGATGTAATTTTCTGATTATAGTAAGCTTATAAGTATATCTAATTAAACAAGGAAAATCAAAATAAAAAATGTGGTCTTGAATTAAAATTTAAATAAAATTAATTTGATTTTTGAAATGTTTATATATAATGATATGAAAATGGTCAATGACAAAAAATCGAACTGTCTTTAATTATAATAAAAGATTTATATTCAAGGTAGTTTAACTTAAAATAATCTAAATTGTATTCAGAGGAAAAAAGAACAAAAAATCTATAAAAATAAATTTGATTGCCAAAAAAAGTTCGGATGCAATATATTATTTTACAATCCTCAAGTTGAAAAAAAAACTTAAATATTTTTGAGTTTTATAGAAAAATCAAGAAGTATCAAACTAAAAGGGCGAATTAATCATGATTTAAGACATATATCAGTTACTTTAATAATAAAAACAGATATTTTAATCAAAAAAACAGACCTGATATTTTTCTAAAGATAAAAAAAATAAGATTACGCCGATTGAAATAGGTATAACTAGCCTTGATAACTTAATTAAAGTTGAGAATGAAAAATATAGGAAGTATGAAATCTTGGCAAAAGAACTTGGTTTAATTTACAAATGTAAAACAAGAATAATAGCATATTTGATTTTTGGGATAGGGTGTTCACAATATATCTTAAAAAATATGTTAAGGAGTAAAAAATTCCGGACGAAGTAGAAGCATACATGCAAGCTCTAACACTGCGCAATACAATTGAACTCATCTTATTCAGAAGCAGAAGAGCAGTTCATGAAGATAGATCAGGGGAAGGTGTCAAAAGATACATCAAGTAGTTGTGAAATATTCTCAACACGCTGACCATGTCTAAATAGATAAAATCGATAAAAAGAAAATTAACCCATAAAAAAAAATAAAATTTAATTTTTTAAAATACTTAGATATACTATTTTATGTCACGTCTATTTAACTGTTTTATATATAAATAAAAAATAAACTTATAGATTTATTGATTAGATATTACATTAAGGCAAAATAATTCTACCTTTAACAAAACAGTCAGAAAAATGTTTTAATAATATTTTTCATATTCGACCCTTTTATGCGGTATGTATAAAATTCCTTGTTTTATTTTATTTTTTAAATAATATTAATATTATAAGAATAATATGAGAAGTAGAGAACACATGAAATTAATTAAAAATACTAAAAATAAATTACTTATGTACATATAAATTTTTTATATTAATTTTAGATTCTTTGTTAATGCGTTTCTTGATGAAATATTTAATTGAGAACAAAGCCCATATATTTTTTCAGTATAATTAAATTTATGGATAAAGTTAAGAAATTTAGTTTGATAAAAACTATAATAAAATTTCAGAAAGAAATGTACTTGTAAAATTCTGCAAATTTTTAGCTTGTTTTTCTATATACCTTTTAGTATAATCTATGTAAAAAAATCGTAATAATGCTTTTATAAATTGATTAAAATGATGCAGTCTACGAAAAGATTATTAAAAATAAAAATCAACACAAATATTATTTTCTAAAATATAAAATAACACCACCACTTACATTCATCACAGCCACATACATCTTATATCATATGCTCACCCCTAAAGTTTTCTATATAAATGATTTTCTTGGCATTATTATATCTGCTTCTAATATTTTTATATCATGCATTGAGCATGTTGATCAATTTCTTTTTTTTCCTAATCTGTGTATACTAAATATTATAATTATTAGCCCAAAATCAGATAACATAACCAAGAAACTATAAATAATTTTTATATTGAAACTTGGAACACTTTTAGCGAATTTATGTATATATCAACTTATCACATAATAAACGATCACATAATGCCTCAAAAAATTTAAATTATGTGTATATCGATAAAAAATCCAAATATAAAGTAGTTTAGTTGACGGCTTCAAAAACATGCCAGTTAATTTTTTCTAATTTTCTCAAATTGTATCAATTTCATAAGGAAAATATTATTATGTGATTCTGGTACATTATCGGCATTTGAGTTAAATTTCAGCTATCTTATTATACTATAGATTCCATATAACCAACTTTTTTGCCTATTTTTAATTTATTTCTTTTGAAATTGGGATTATCAGATATAGTTCAATTGTTTTAAGTTGATGTATTTTCCGTCTTGAAGCACCCATAATTTCTAATTAAGAATTATATGTGTTTAACTAATATGGGTATCTTACATAAGATATATTATTTAGAAGCAAATAGAAGAGCAGTTGATGAAGATAGATCAGAGGAAGGTGTCAAAAGATGCATCAAGGAGTTGTGCAATATTCCGAACACGCTGAACACGTCTAAATAGATAAAATCGATAACAAGAAAATTAACCCATAAATAAATAAAAATTTTAGAAGAAAATTACTTTTGATGCAGAATCGGTCCAATCTTCGAAAGAAGAAGTGTATACGCAGCAGTGGTAAATGAATTCAGTGTAAATATATTTCGGCATTCATTTTAGGCAAATCAATTTATTTAAAAAGTAAATTGATGTGATTTACTGTGCATTGAATTCCAAACAATTAAATTTATAAAACAACATTTTTTTTGCTCATAATATTTTTTTTGGATACTTGGTAATTTAATCTGTATTAATATCTATAATTCAAAACATATATTAAAATTCTTGTTAGGTATTGAAGTTAAAGCTCAATATTTTTTATTTGAATTCCCGAATTTAAAACTTGATTTCGAAAAATGAAGGCTCAAAGTTACCTTAAAATGTTGGATATGTAAAAATGTACACGAAGAAACCAAAAAAAGCATAAAATTTAATATTTAAAGTGTATATTGGTACTTTTTTTAGTTTGCTCCTTATTCTTTCTAGGGGGTTCTTATAATTTTATATTATTTAGAGCAAAATATATTGTAAGTTTTATAAATCGTATTGTTTATTCGTATTTATAAAAAATAGAACAATAACCCGATTATCATAAAAATTTCCACTGCTAAAACCATATGATACAATGTTGGAAAATTTTTTAATTATAGAATCATTTAATCGATAATATATAAAAAATTCCCATTCATAACACAATAAACTTAAATATAATATGAATTCTTGCTAGATCTAATTATAATGCCCCAATATAAAATTATCGAGATATGGAATAATTATTATAGATTATACAATCTTTAATGTTGTCAAAAAAGTAATTTAAACCCATAATATATATTTGGTACCTCATTGATGATTTTAATCCTATATTGTATATTCATTATTGATCGTCTGAAAGTAGGAAAAATCAGATGGTAAGTGTAAAATTCTTTTTATAAGCCTTTGTTTTTTTTGTTGATTTGTATTACATATGTGGTTTTTAATGTAAGTTCGCGCTTTAAAAATAAACGAATACTATGAACTTCTTGTGTCTTATGGTTTTAAAGAAAACTATAATTATATTACATAAAGTAAAATGAATACAAATATATCGCAAGTTTGATCTCATTTATAAAACATGTAAGCCCTTTTGAACCCTATAGAATAAAAATGTGAACTATGGAAAATACGCAAATAATAGGGAATAGATTGCATTTAAAAAGTTTATAATGAGATGTAGCAAATGATGTGAGTTTATTACAAGCGCAATTCAACAACGAATGAAAGAACATAGGTATAAAATTTTTATGGTTATTAACAAACGCCTTCTCAATCATAGCCTATTAATTTCGATGCAAAAAAAAATGCAAATTATATTCAAATAGAAATTTCGTTCATTAAACACTAGCTGTAAAAGAGAATAAAAAAGCAGATTGAACAACTAAATTATATATAAAGCAGAATTTTAAAAGAAAGACTTATTCCATTTTAGATGACTTGAATCCCAATGTACCCAATAAGAATGGAGAATTCTAGATGTTCAAAATTTAATAAAAGGGCCCTTATATGACCTACAGACAATATAGTGTACAGTATCGTCTTTAGAAATATATGAAATAGACAAATATTTAAAACGATGTAAAATTAGTAGCAAAGTGGATTGGATCATAAATAATATAGAAATATTTATGGTGAAAAATATGAACTTCATTAAATGTAAAGTTCATCAAGTATTGTGGATTTGATGGGTAATTTTTCCATGCACTCTTGCACATTCATCATTTGAATATACAAAGAAGAGATATACAAGCACTCGGCGGCAGCTAATGGACATAAAAGGATAATATATAAAATATTGACCAGTCAAAAAAGACAATACGAAGTTTCTGTGTTTTGTTGTCAAAATACGCTTTCTATGGAAATATAAATATACATGTAGCAAAGACTTAAGTACATTAGAGTGGAATTGTAGCATGTTTTTCAGCGACAAACAAATCACATTCTTACCATATTGCAACAGCAAAATATATGAAATTGTTTCATTGATGAGGTTAACAGGTAAGTTAGAGATACTGGGGATTCTTAGAGGAATATATAAAATTAAGAAATAGTCGCTATAATCAGCGAACTTTACAATGATGAAATTAAAAATTTTTTGAATAAAGTGAAATTAATATACAAATTTATATTGATTATTGACATTTTCACAAGAAAGAATATATTTATCTGGCAAGCAATCTTTTTGAATAATGCCCAGTAATTTTTTTTGTCATTTGTTTTGATATAACGCGTCATAAAATTATGAACTTAGCATACATTTTTTTATAATTTTTGGGCTGATTGAAATTGTAATGCCGTAATGTATATTAAATTATTTTTACAATAAGAAAGAGAACAATTAGCTAGCAAAAAAAAAAGCTTAAAATTTCTTTAGCAAGTTCTTTATTTTATATAGTTCTTATTTAGCTAATTATGATTTTGTCTAAGGTCTAAAGATTTTAATACCTGTAGTATGCTATAATACATGAATATTACAGGATAAAAGACATACATGCATCTAAAAAATAAAAAATTATACAAATATTTATCTGTAAATTACAATCTTTAGTTTTTGATGACACTCGTATAGAATGGCATAAACCATATATTAAAATTTATAAACATACTTTCTAGCATTCTATAATTACAATAATTTTTTATTTTTGAATAGTCCACGGATATATTTGTATTTATTTTTATTATCTATTATGGAAAATTTTTATAAATATAATTTACTAAGTAACTCAAATAATTGTAAATGCAAAAACAGATTCATATCAACGATAAAATTGATCAAAAATTATTTACGTAAACATAAATAGAGATAAAATGTACAATATTATGTAAGCTCGTCATTAAAATATACTACTATAAAAAGTGCACGCAACTTTCAGAAGTTTGATTATTCAAATTCAAAGAAATTTTTATAGTTTTATTCAGCTATCGTGTATATAAAATAGAATACATATGTTTTTTAAATAGAAATATACTTTCAATTATTTTCAGATTCGATAATAAATCTTTTTTTTTGCGTGATTTCGGTCTAGATGTGTTTGATATCATTATATATTTTTAAATAATGTTTTTTATTTATTAAGTATTTTTTAAACATCAAAAGTCCGATTTAGAGGCTAAATTTTAGAGCACATAGATTTAAAATAGAATAAAAATAATGAAAAGGTAAATTTAAAGTATAGAGTCGATTGATTTTATTTAAAAAAAAATCTTTTTATGGTTTGAAAAGTGCTATTTTTGAACCTATCTATAATCGCTGTTTTATTCTATTATCATATAAAGATCTTAAAACTTTCATTACATAATTAATCTAGTAGAATTATTCTCACTATATTATCCTTAATGCAAACAAACATATAATTTACGACTTAATTTATTGAAATTATCTTTTAAAATATATCGAACATATCATACGTTGTAAAAAACGAACATTTACTGTATGTAGTTCAGAGTCGTAAGACTATATTGATTTAGTTATTTAATTTGACAATCGCAGATGCATTTCCTATAAGAATATTAGGGGTCATTATTGATTTTTCATTTTCATTTTCTTTAAAAAGTATTGCCTAAGTCAATTATATTATCAAATTACATAGAATATACGCGGATGTTAGTATGAGAATAAGATAACTATAACACGTTTATTTTCACTATAAAAAAAATATGATTATGATATAAAATAGTGTATTTATTTCGTTATAAACATAAAAACATATCCGAAAACACATTTTTTATGTTTTAATTATACAGAATTACGCAATATGTTATGTTTAATGAATTATATAACTTTAGTGATAATGCTCAAGAATTCCAGGATGTCTTATGCATGTGTTTAAATCTTGATCATAAAAGAAAGAGAAATTGTATAATTTATCCTTGGAATCAAACAAATTTTGATTTTATTTGAGTTATATTTAGTATATATTGTTGTTACATTTATATTATCAAAATAATAAATAATGAATTTTCTAAAAGACTTTTATTATAGATGAGTATTAGATTTCATTTTCATGGTATTTCAGTATATTTGAAAAATCTTTATTAATAATATATATCTGAGCACTACTAATCGCTTGTTAATATCTAAATCTACCTAATATCCTTTATCATAGAAATTTAAGAATGCCATAAAATCTTATATATGGATAATTGGCACTTATATCTCATAAAATACAGGCATATTTAAAAACAGCGAAACTGTAAAACTAGGTGTTTACATGTATTATGATCCCTCATTAAAAATTCATTTTTTAAACGACATGCATAGCAATTAACTTTTTTTATCATCTATACGTGTTATTCAATTAGAGTTAATACATTTAATGGTCTATATGATAGTTTATTTTTTTCTATGTAATTTGATAGCTCTTTTTTATAATTGAAAGTCAAGATTTATGGTATTTAATAATTTTGAACAGATTATTTATAATTTGTTGATATTCAAAACGAGTAAAACAAAATTACAATTTTCGAAAAAAATACTTACACAGAAATTAAAATAGTAAGAAATAGATGAATATATACGTAGTTTCTTATTTATTTGTATTTCTTTTTTAAATTTAGCCAGAAATTCAATAGGCTATAAGGAACAAATTGTGATTGATTAGTTTAAATTGGATTTTACAACCTGTGAAATAATTTTAACTTTTATTTTTTGTCATTAATTTGATTCTAGTTTACAGAATATAATTGACAAATTGTTATTACTGTGATTTCAAATTGCAACAAAAGGCAAAATAACTTATGTATACCTTCTATTTGGCTTTCAAAGGCGTTTAAAGAAGAATTATTGATCGAACTATATTGATAGATTCAGAATGTAGTATGTATTTTTATGTCAAAGGTGACTTTATATCCGTTATTTATATATAACGCATATATTTTTTCCGGCCTTTATTCATATTAGATCATTACACTAGCAATTTTACAAAATTTTCTTGAAACATATTCTTACTTGCATTTTATGTCCATCATAGTGAATAAAATTATATATCTCTATTTACAAATTAGCCGAGCCTTTTATTTATAGATCTACATCAATTTGCCACTACAAATAATCAAATACACATCAGACATACTCTATAAGTTTTTTTACTATTTTTTATTATTTACCCGCCCATCCTTACAAAAAAAAACTAAAAAAATATACATATTGCGGAATAATCAAGGAGAACGTTTCAATGTATGTTATTTTAAGAAAATATTCCTAAAAAAACTGTATGTATGGATATGTACTAAAAATATTTTGGTATAGAAGTAGAATCAATAATTTTCATTTAAATTAGTCTTAAAAAAAGTAAATTTATATAAAGCAAAATTTTTGGAATCAACAGATGAAAGAGTATTTAAATCGAACCCATAATGTGAAGAAAAAAATTTTAATACTGTTTTCGGCATAGATTGGCCGATTTTTACATATTAAATATAGAAAATAAACTATTGATTTATGTATAATAAAAGAATATTGATAATTTATACATTCCAGCTAAGATGAATTTATAAAGTTGAAGATATCGCTTAAAAAAACAATAGAAAAATTCTAGTATTTTAGTTTATTGTATTTCAAATGATTATAATAAGTTGGTGTGCATAAATTAAAATTCAAAAAATAAAAAGTTGCTGGATAATTAATTTGAAGGCTATCGATTTCATCAGAAAAAAATATTTTTGTTTAGATTAAAATTATGCATGATTTAACTAATTACTATTATCCTTTAAACTGTTTCAAAAAGAAAACCTCAATAAACAGAAATTTTAAATGCTTATTTTGGCGATATAAATTCAAATAATTGTATTCTTTAATTTATTACAGATTAAGAAATGAGTATACAATTAAACCATATCGTTGTTTAGAAAATACATTAGGTTAAAATTATGTTTCATGATTTTTTTGTGCACTATTGCGTTCTTAAAATAGAAGTGCGCCTTTTAATTTTGAAATTCAGATTGTGTTTGCAAACTGACAGGTTTCAAGATTGCACAAATTTGCATTAAAGCTGTTGTTTGGGTTTAATGTATACATATGAAAAACAAACAAAATATACTCAAAAAATCAAACATCCCACATAAATAAATCTTTGTTGGATCTTATAAATAAATATAAAATTTAGTTAGTACGATACCTTTATATAGACGGATTTTTATAAAATATAATGAAAACAAAAAAAAATATATATTCAAATTAAAAGTGAAATCTTTTTATATTTAAAATATTTAAAAATAACAAAAAAATCTAAAATCCTAATAGGTGCATAAACACAAAAGATAAATCAGGTTAGAAAGAAATATAATTTATATTTGAAATAATTTAAAAACGATAAAAGATCTATGTTTACTTAAGTCTGGCATTTTTGTATATAATATAGTCCGAAATTTCGCATATAAATGACTACGAAACATAACTTTCAAACTATGGTTCATAACAATGCGTAAATATTTATAAAAAAAGACATAAAAAACAAGATAGCCTTATAAAAGTTCTACAAAATATAAGGTAACATTTAGACTCTATATATCACCAAATTCAGATAAATTGATCCTAGAAAAATATTATATATATTACATTTTTATTAAAATATGATATAATATATACAAATAATTATACAAATTTTGTTGTTTTTTATTATATGAGAATTTTAAATGACTTTTTATTGTTTTTTACAATCATACTGTGCAAAAATATATATTTAAAACCATTAAATTCTTGTATAATATATTTCATAAAAGAATACAAAAGAATTTGATTTTGTTAGTTATATATTAGTTATGATAAACATATATCAAACATATTTAATGTTCCTAATCGAGTGAACAAAATATTTACTATTTATCATAATTTATGTTCGTTCGAGCTGATTTTCATATATTATTTCAGTAAAATTTAACAGGTTATAAATCGAATGCATCTAAAGAAATAATTTCTGATATCTATTCTCTAAATTTTTTTTTATGAATTTCGACCACTTCAATCGCAGTTTTTCTATTTAAATAATTAAAACAATTTTTAATCATTACTTAAATGCACCTATTGTTGTAATTGTATGTATTTTTAATGTTTTACATCCACGTGCAATATTTTTTATGAAAATATAACATAAGAATAATCAAAGGTGTCAGTGGGTTTTTTTTTATGATACCAAAATAAAGATATAAATAGAAATTATTGTCGAAACAATTTTATGATTTGTTCTACTATAAGAAGGCATATATAATTTTATAAAAAATCAAAAATATTTTCAGAAAAATCTACTTAATGTAAATATACAAACTTTAAGTAAAAAACCTTTCAAAGACAAATACATAATGAAGAATACTACCAATATTCGATTTAATTTTTTTAATTCGAATATTCTTCATTCCAAGTAGTAAGTAAGATAATAAAGATTCTTAAAATGCATGAAGCACCTTTTGGATTTAACCCTATTTCGCGTAAGTAAAATTCTTTTTCTTACTTATTTTTAGCTTTGAGTGCCTTGTAAAGTAAATAGCAAATAATTCAAAAACCAATCTATCTAAAAACAATTAACCTTTTTTTTTATTATCATACTTTTAAATCACTTTGCCTGTACGACCTCTGAAATTTTACGAACTTCAAAACTATAAAAAAGCCATCTAAAATATGTAAAAAAGGCAGAAAACATCGATAAAAGGTATAATTTGTTTTTATGAAAAGGATAAATTAAATTTTAGAAAATCTAAATTTGTAAATTAAAATGTAAAATATTTACTTCAACAACTTTCGGATCTTTTTAACGTTTACACCTATCATTTATTTTTTTTATGGTCTTTATTAAATCCTAAAATGTTTTCCTTATTATGAAAATAATAGCATATATACAACGATTTTTGAGTTATATTTTGCAGAAATAGATATTGCAGGGACTTGATAAACAGAAAATACAATCCAATAGTTATAGATTTCATTTTTTTAAACGCTGTTGGGTCTATCTTCAGCATAATAACATATATTTTATTTAAACTTTTCATTAATAATGTAAAATTAAAAAAAAATTTGGCTCAAATTTATACGATAAATTTTCAATTATATAATTTTAGATTTTTTTCGAGCATTAAGATATCATAATTTTTATTCGATTTTGTATATGAAATAAAATATACATAGAACTATGTTGAGATGAAATTTAACATTGTGTAATGCTATTTTAAAATGTAAAAAATTTTAAACTGACGATAAAACAAATTATAGAGTAATTTCTTATTATAAGCAGTAAAAATCTTATGACTTATTCATTAATAATATTCGAACAGGTTAGTGTGTAAAAATTACTATTTTTATATAAAAAAACATTAAAAAGTATACAAGACCGTCTATATTTATCCTAGTGTTATGCAGTTAATGGTATTAGTTTTTTGAATTTCTCGCTATACAAATATCTATTGTAACAAATATACAATTCTTTTGGAATATAAAAAATTTTCGCTAACATAATATCGTAAGTAAATACAGCATTTAAAGGTGGTTTTCTCTGTTAATAATGTAAAAACTCAATTTTTTCAGCTTTGTGTTTTCAATTTTAGCATTCAACTTTCAGTATTCTGTAAATTACCTGTTAATATTTATGATATCTCTGTTAGCAAACTTTTTTTTCTTTAATTTACATTTTATTTGTAAATTATTATGTTCTAATATATTTTTTTATGGTTATTTAATCTAATAAATCAATTTTGCATATAATACAGAGTCAAGGATAATAATAGATCTTTTCTTGCACTTTTATGTAGAAAAAATATCTAAAATATATAGCGTAGGTACCAAAGAAAAAAAATCGTCACTATATTTTTGTTCCAACGAGTTTATAGTTTAGAAAATATAGCGCTTAATATTTTTTTTGCAACATTCTAATATTTTCTACGTTAGTATATATTATCAATATAAGGTATAAAAAATCGGATATGTTTAAAAAATATGCACAAGAATACACAATAAAGCTATTTTTTAAACAAAAAAAATAATGTATATATATAATGAATTGCAATTAATCTATTTTGCGCATAGATAAATAACATATTATGGTAAAACAGATAATTATACGTATAATTACATTAAGAGTGGCTTATATAAGTTTATTGACGTGCACATGACAGTTTATTTTTAAAAAATATATAAAAGAGTTAATATATAACATATTGATCTTTATGAAGTTCAAATCCAATTAAAAAACTATAAGAATAGTTAAATTAAACATACTAAATTATAAAATATGCACTGTTTTATATGTTAAGCTAATCATTTTAAAATATTGCCATATAGCATACTTTTGTGTCTAAATATCAAAGATCATAGGTGCATTGTTTCAATAAAACACTAGTAAACACATTTTTGCTAACTAACATTAGATCAATACAATAATATAAACATCCGTAGACAATTGACTTTGGCGCGTCTTCATTTAAAAACCTTGTTTTTTTATAAAATAAATCTGAGTAAATTTTACCTTTTTTTTATTTAATCGTATACATCCTTTTTTAGAATGTTCAGCAATATATATTGTTGTGTGTTGTTTATAGATGCACCCCTGCGTGTGCTCTTTACACTTCGTGCAACCAGTTTTATATCCGTGAATTAGACTGCTTTTAACAGATATACTATATAATGGTGTGTGATGTAGTTCATTTGCAATATTTCACTGATTAAATATACACTCTCCACCTATCTATACTTACCAATATATTTCTAACGTGTAGGTTTTAAGATATTATGGCACGTTATAGATGTCTTAAACAAACCTCTTAATCCAATTATCGTTGTAGCATTCATGTAGTTTAAAACCTATATATAAGACAGCATAACCTTCTTTCAAATATTTATCATCTTGTAACAGTTCGAATATATTTCAGGTGAGTTGCGATTGATACTTAGAAAAATTATAACATTGAAATTCCACTAATCTGTGAATTGTTGGAATTAGTATACAATACATGTGTTCTGTACACATAAAACATGTCTTTAAAAATATAATTTAATTTAAAGGAGGAAAATAAACTGGTGGGATTCGATTGTATGCTTACTCTAATATCATAAGCAGTATAGTCTTTAGTCTGTTGATAATATACTAAAAATAAAGGTTTTTTATTTGATTAACCTTAAGTTATCTTATTGGTTATTAATTTCCGTATAGTTCTGGATTATTTGGATATTTCCAAAATAAACATGTGATTATCACAATATTTATTATAAAATACTTAATATTTATATCTTTTTCTATATGTTTTTTTGTAAATTCAAATGTATTTTATATGGTATGTTATATGTTTAATTTCTTTAAATGTTTTTATTTTATCCGTTTAGTGGACATTTATATTTCGTTTATTACAATTCTATTACATATTTAATTTTTAAATTACTTATGCATATGAGAAAGTCATGTTTAATAGATTTTTAAAGAATATATTGGAAATTTCATATTTTTTATGCATTTTAATATGATCATTTAAATTTTTATTTGTAGTTTACTTAATTTAATGCTATTGAATGTCAACACTATAGAACCACAGATTGATATGTTGAACAGATTTAGAAGAAAATTCTAACCTTCTCAAGTTTACAATATTTTTTTTACATGCATAAATATTTTTGGTGACTCCTATAATCCTATTGTTGGCGCTTATAAATCTGGTTCATTCGGTATTTTTAACTCGATAATTTCGACTATTTTTATTAAAACACATAATTTATGAATTTATTTAGCATGAATGTATACGAGTGCTGCATTTATATATTTATGAAAGTGCAATATTTCATCTTTGATAATATTTTTATAAAAGAATACTAATACATCTCTAAAATATTTAAAAATTTTTCTAGTCAAATATATTTGAAGTTAATATCATGGTATATTTTTTATGAATATATTAGTATCAAATGATTTGTTTCTACCGAAAATAAACAGAGATACATCGAATCCTTTATATGAAGATTCAATGAAAAAATTATAAGCCTACTGTTATGTGTGCCTTTTTATCATTTTAATTAAAAATGTAGAATCAGAAACCAGAAAATTAATACCATTTCAATAGAAAAAAAATATTAAAGCGGTTTACATATTATAATTCTATAATAATATCATCCAGAAAATAACAGAAGAATATTTTTTAGTATATGATTAAATATTTTAGGAATCATTATAGTTTCCAACAATATTTTTCATAATGGAAAGGTAAAATCACGATAAAAAAAATAAAATTTGGGATAGGCCTAAAAACCAAAATTTACGCAATAAAAGAAATAATTCTAATGTTGGCTCTATGTGCAATAAATTCATTTAGAATGCATTTATTTATATTTATCTAAATATATCCTGGTTTCTTAGATATGATAGGTTTTATCAAAAATTTATCTATATTCTTATCCTTAAAAATATATATTGTATAAAAGTAAAAGATCTTATGAAGCATGAATTTTATAAAGTCATGGTAGATCAGTTTTATTACAGAAATTAAAAAAATAATTCATACACGTGTTAATAAAAACACACAAATAAATTAGAAAAACCCTTATGCTTACTATTTACATCCCCAAAAAACCAACTTATATTAGCACATATGCTTAACTTTACATATGTCGAATCATATTTCATACTAATATTATGAGTATAATATTATAGAATAACGTGATACTACATGTCTTAACTACATAAAAAAATGAATGAGAATAAAAAGAAAATGTATTTTTTTGGTTTTTATCTACATGTATATTCAATTAAGCACAAATTTTTTATATTTATTATATGTTAAAAAAAAATAGTTCCTTATATTTAGTTATGAAAAACAGTCAAAGGTATAGAATATATATACACTAATTTATTTATCTTTTATTTTTGGTATTTTATAGCCACAGCTTAAAAAAGCATATTAAAAGTTTAGCTTTCCGTCTATAATCTATAACCTATATCAATTATGTTATGGAAATAATGAGAACGAATATTTTTTTTTATGGGTATTTATACAAATTTAAAACAAAAATTATGCATCGGATCAGAGGTTTACGATGATACTTCTTTATTTAAATATGCCAACATAAATTGTTCCGTATGATAACATGAACATTTATGTGATAAAAAAAATATGACTGATATGTATGATCAATTGAGAAAGAAAATTCAAATAAGAATAAGGAATAGAATATGTAGTTGAAAAATCTAGTATAAAAAAACATGCGAAATTAGTTGTTTATGCTTTCTAAAATAGTGAATATGACTCAGAAACATGATCACAAGGTTTCACTTGGGTATTTGGGAATCGGTTCACAAAAGAATCACCAATTTTAGCTGCATGATATGAAAAATGATTTGACCGCTGGTAATATAATCGAATAAAAGAAACCGCTAGAAAAAGGATTCAATATAGTCACCAAAATATTTGCTCGTTTTTTATAAAATTTATGTTTGTATGATGTTTTATAAGATATCGATATATTTTATTTTTTTAATTTATTTAAATAAAAGGTTACTAAAAAATCATACCAGGTATATTAAAAAGTATGTTTTTACGGGAATTTTATTCGGAATATAGCCTTCATTAACATAATCCATTATTTTATTTCATCTGATTTTTTTTAAAGAATTGAAATGTGATATGAACCATGAATCATCATGTTTATAAACATTATAGTTCATATGATTTCGAAATTGATATCGATTATATTTACATATTATATATTCTGTATAATAAATATTTAGGAATAATATGTCTTATAAAACGTACTGATTATGATACGAAGAAACATTTGAATTAGAACTATAATTAAATCAATAAGTCTTGAAAAATAAAAAAACAAAAGAAAATAGAAAAAGATGCTATTAAGAAAACCGTTAAGCAAATATATTTTATGGTAGAATATAAAATTTCTACATAATTATGAAAAGATAGCATAAATATAGTATATAAAAAAGAACATCGTATATAAAAAGACCATGTAAGTACACATGTCTAGAATTAACGTAAAGAAACAATAGCATTCTAATATGAGGAACATCTCAAAAAGGGCAATAAATTATTGAATAATTATCAAATTAAAAAATATAAAACATTTCATAAAAGAAGAAGTATTTATTGGAATATTTTTTTTAATTTTTACCAGCAAGTTATACAAAAATAATATTTTTAGGCATATTATTTCTTTCTATGAATGATAAATATACAAATTGATGTGTTTCTAGTGTATATTTGCAGTTTATACAATATTTTAGTTTATCTCAACAGTAAAAGTTGTATTATTATATTTCATCATCTTCTATGTGGTTTTAGTAGTTTTTATAATATAATAAAAATAATAAAACTGATTATAAATTGTATTCCAAGTCCACTATCATTTTTATCTTTGAATTGAGTTCCTTATTGATTACCGTTTCGTCTACCGATATTTAGACAGCATATGAAGAATATTGCAAAACTCTTTAATGCAACTTTTGAGACCTTCACTTGGTCTATTTTCACCAAATATAAGCTATTGAAAATCAATATCTGTTCTAAAGGTAATTTTTTAAAAAGACTATATATCAAAGGCTTTTCATGCTATTATTTAATAAAGTGCTGCAAATTATTTTTCTGCCACAGAATTTTCTTCATTTGGAATCTATAGAACATAAAATGCTACTAATGAAATTTACATTATAATTCCTCCTTCATACATTAGGACAAATATGAAACGATGTTTTAAGGCTATTTGAATATATATTAGCTAAATTTTGAATTACACATTATTCTTGGGCTTATACTGTTCCATTATGTATTCAAAAAATAGTTGTAATTTGTAGATATTTGTAGCCAATATAGTCTATTGTATGGGTAATGAAACTAATTAAATAATTCTAATATTAAATGATAATATGCCAATACACTAAAATTATTAATTTTGTATATATATAGCTTTAACACTTCAACATGTTGATGTTTTGAAGGAATCTTTCTTTGCATTTTTTAAGAACATCGATTTATTAGAATAAATTAAAACTGATATTCAATTTTTTAATTAGAACATTCTACAAAGATTACTTGATAAGATATTATCAGTAATAAATTTACTATTTATATGCCATCATACCTTTATTTAGCAGCAGCACAATTTATATGTTATATATTTTTCTATCTTTCTTCTATGCCACATTTTTCCTGTTATGACTCGCACAGATTCACTCGAATAGATATGAAAACATCAAATTATGTATTTTGATGTATATTTTCTAATAGTTATGATGAAATCCACATGTGTCTATTCTTTTAAGATGTGTCAAGATAAACCTTTCTATATGTTTTTTAGCAATGAGAATTTTTTATTGGTATGTTTTTTTATTAGGGGGTATATTAGCATACACAAGATTAAAATTTGATTGAAGCGAATTAATATAAATTGAATTAAAATATTGTACTTGTTGGAACCAAGAATATTTATATATCTATCAAAAAAAGTTTTACAGTTTAGAGTATTTACAATAAAAATTTATTTGGGGAGAATAAATCGAACCTATTTAGAAGTTTTTATACCGAGATTTTCACTATACTCATAAGAAAAAATGCCCATGAAGCAAAATATATAATAATCTTATTAATATCTAGCCTATAAATAATAAAGAATTTATACTTTCAAATGTATTCTGTTTTCATTATTCAAACTAAAAAAAAGTTTCATGAAATAAAATCTTTACATATATAAAATATTTTTGATTTTTAGACATAAAACAAACCAAAATAATTTTTAAAAATGTAAAAAAAAGATTTGACCATGTAGATTGTTTTATCTAAAATTTTAATTGCTTAGTTTGTCCTTTAAAAGGTTGCATACTGTCCATTTATATCGTACGAAATTATATGGAATACCGTATCATGTTGTATTTTATCCAAATTAATCATAAATTTTTATTTAGAATTCCAATGATTATTCAACAAATATTAAAGATGCATAAATATATGTGATATTTTCTTAAAAAAATAATAAGGTCAAATTTGTGTTATATTCAATTAAAAATATTGTTGTTTTGGCAGATTGTAGACTACAGACGTAAAAAAAATTGCGTCAAGATTCAAAGCAGCAATAAATGAATAGACTATGGGCCGAAAATATGAAAAAATTATAATTCGACAGTGTGTTTTATTTAGTTTTATACAAATATAAGGAATAAATACCAGGAAAATGTATAAATTAAATAATTAATGCTGATTTTATAGTAAAATCTTTAGGAAATTATCGACATATTCGCTATATATTAGCTGTTTAAACATAATAGAAAATATAAATCCGTATCGGATATGCTTTAGGAATAAGTAAGCATTTATATCAATCGACAAAATATAATATTACTTATTACAACCATCTATGATGCTTCAATGTAAAGTTTTCATATGAGTAAATAAAAAATCAATTTTTTGATTGTTGCCATTGATCAGATGATGTAAAATATCTTTTGAAAAGATTAAATAAAATCATAAGTATCCATACAATGATCTAAAGTGTAAGAATATATATAGATTTTCTTAGGGTTTGATATATATAATTGTTGATCTAAATAAAAATCTAATTGCTATTTCGTTTCGACGTTTTATTTAATTGTTTCTATGAAAATACAAGCTAGTATATATTGGTGATTGAGTATAGGAATAAATAAAAAAAAATGGTTGGAACTCATGAACTCTATATTATAATTACTTTTATTCAGTTTAAACATATATAATATAGTATTTTTATACATTTTATCGAAATATTCATGTGAAGTTATATTACGCTTTACATCCTGGTCTGAATTTATAATTTACTACAAAATATTAGTAATATATTAAAATACATTTTAATAAATATGTGCAATATAAGACAAAAAGCAAAAAAAAATCACGAAATTTCCTATTTTACAATTGAATTTAATGCATTATAATTGTTAATTGTATTTTTACCTTATAAAAAATTCAATGTCTTTTAAAAATGCGAAAAATTGAATTAAAAATAAATAAAAACTTACATCCATTGTTTAAACTATTATATAAAAATCTTAAGACTAATTTTAAGATTTGTCTTTTGTTTTAAAGAATAAATATATCAACTCATAGCGAAAATATAAAATAAAATTATAGTTAAGGCGAGTATATTATAAGAATTAATAAAAAAAATCGAAAAAAATGCTGAACAAATATTTTTTTGCCGTATTTAGATTTAAAGATAAGTTTTTCCAGAAAAGTAATATATGTTTTGTGTAGTTTTTATGTTTTTTCTATTTCTAATAGCTTGAAATATAACACTAAAATTTAAGCAGAGATCCGATTTTAAAAAGTAAAAAAAGTGAAATTCTATCACTTTATGTAATTTAAGTCCTAAAACAGAGGTATATATTGAATAAAGAATATGATTTGCGCTGAAAAAGACGCAATATGGAGTACAGATTTCTATTATAATATAATTTAAATTATTAAATTTTTATTAGAATAAAGTTTGAATTTACTGGAAATCTTTCTCTTAGATGTACTGAAAAAAATGATACTACCAACTATTATTCTTCATTAAAGATATTTGCCACAAATCCATGTAAAAAAAATCCACACAATTACAACACAAAACACTATATAAAACATGAATTGAAGTGTGAAAATCACAAAAGAAGCATATTTATGGCACATAAAAATAAATATATTTCAAAAGTTAATAAGGGATACAAAATAAGATTTAAAAGATAATGTTCTATACCGTTATAACATTTTTTATGAACTAAAAAGAAATAATTTTATGCCAGAAATCTCAATAGCGATAATTTTTATCTTTCGACTTATATATATATAAAAAAAATATATGTATATAGGCCCAAAATATGTTTTTAAATACATTAAATATATCAATTAAACGTTATTTATTTAATTATATCCAAATAAAATAATTTATATCTAAAAAGGATTAGTTCCCTTATTCTATTAATCAAGATATCAGATTTATGTTGTTTTTAAAAGTTCTTTATCATTATAAAAAAGTTGCTTAGTATCTAATGTAGATATATTTTCACGCATAAAGTTTTTTAATCACTTAATTGCACATGTGGATGACCATATTGAGTAAAAATATTATGTAATTTATTTGTAATAGGACATTATTATTTGTTATGATTTTAGTTTTTCTTAAAAAGCATAACTTGCTTGATCTTTTGTATGCACAGGAAATATTATTTTTGGCTATTTTCTCCTATCTGAATTCTTCTTCAATGCCTCTCCACCGTATAAGAATTATTAATTATAGGGTTTTTCACAATTCCAAGGTCTAAATATATGGCTCAACTGTTTAGTTACTTCGAGTTCTGTACGTATATTTTATGATATTGTGTTATCACACCATCCAACTAGTTTTTCATTATATATAAAAATAAAAATAATAAAAATTACATTAAAACGAATCATAAACGGGGATAATTAACATGCTGAATATAAAGAGAAACAAATATACAGTGATATCATAAAATATGCCTTATTCACAAATGATATTAAGTTTTATAACAATGAAAAAGCAATAATATATACTCTTATTTTTTTAGAAAGAGCATTTTCTATTTTAATTTTTCTAACGTCGTGGCATTAGTTTTATATACATATAATTTTTTTATTTTGATTCGTAAAATTTTTCGATATAATTAAGCAAAGATTTTTATTGTAAAATTTTGGCTCTCTAATAAGAAACACTATGTTGATTTCTTTGTTTGTATATAGTAGCTTACTTGCCTTCATTTTATACACTTGAAATATTTTTAGATCATAAAATTCAAGTTTGAATAAAACCTATAATTTTTTGAAATTTTATTTATTTACCGAAGTTATTTTTTTTTAATTGATAATACTATAAATCCTCAGGTTGCTTTTGTCTCACAATCATTATTATTTTCTTTAATGCATCATAAAATTAAATTTTATGATAGTAATAATATAATAGATTTTATTATGAATAATAACAAATAATAACTTGTTATGCTTATTGAAACCCATGATAATTTATGACATCTGTAGGAAATACTGTTTACTATTGAAAAACAGTATTCTTTTAAGAAAATGTGTAGATTTTTTAATATTTAACTCATTGTTCAATGCATCAAAAGTTTACTTCTGATTATAGATAAAATATCTATTTCTAGATACTACGATGATTCCGTAGGCCATCTTTAACTTTGATGTTTATCTTTATCGATAATAGATATCCATATTAAATCAATATTTGCAATTTTATTTATATAAACAGAAATTTATGCTTAAGGATTTAAATATCCCGGACGAAGTAGAAGCATACATGCAAGCTCTCACACTTCGCAAGACACTTGAACTCATCTCATCTGTGCGAAGAAAGACAGTTGATGAAGATAAATCGGGGGGAGGTGTCAAAAGATGCATCAAGGAGTTTTGCAAAATTTCCAACACGCTGACCACTTCTAAATACATCAAATTGATAAAAAGAAACTAAATCCACAAATTAATAGAATTAATAAAAAAAATGAATAATATATAAACAAAAATGAAAAGAACAAAATTTCTGGAAAATATATGTATGTTGCCTTTGGCTGCAGTTATTACTATAGAGATTAATTTTACTTCGTAAATAAATTTCAATTATATGATAATATGAATTTTCATTTGGTAATGTCAAATTAATTTTTATAAATACATAACTACATTCAATCTGCTTTTGAGTTAATATAGAGTTTATTTTTAATAGATGAATTAATTTATTCAAAAGATGTTTTATCTTAAGTTAGCCTTACTTTTAGATTTGATGTATTATAATAGAATATATTATACTTCTCATTAATTTTATTTTATATCCAATGTTGGGAATTTTATAAGCTGTATAAATCAAAAGCATCTAATCAGTATTTTTAGTGTTTATATCACAAAAATTGAAATTTTGATAAATAGACATAAGATATAAGAGACAAAAATTGCTATGTAAAATTATAAGGAATCATATATATGCTCATATACTACAGTATTAATTTTCAAGTTTTGGATAGATGTGTTCATAATACGATTAAATTGTCAATTAAGCAAAATAAATACAAAAATAGGTATAAATTCTTATTTAAAAAACAAGAGTATCACAAATTTTGATTTTTCAAGCAATAAATTAATATATAACCGAAAGTTTAAATAAAAGATATAATACTTAAAAAATGGATTTTTATTATATTTATATGGCCTATGATGCGCAAAAATTCCCTGGAAATGTTATAAATTTATTATATAGTTTCATTATTAGATAAATAAATTTTAAAAGACGTTTCTATATTTTAAAAAGGTGTGTTTATGGGACATCATTTTCTTACACCATTTTTCATTTATAATTAAAGGATACAATAATTTAATATAATGTACCCATTAGAATAAGATAAAAAATCCACGAAAAATGCCAGATCCCTTTAGAAATTACCAAAGAACTCTTTACCATTTTAAAAACAATACAAAAACCGAATTTTATTATAAAAGCATGAGCATTACGAGATTTAAATTTTGAAGATGTTCATGTTAAGTGAAAGTCATTTTGAGTACCCAGATACATTGGCTTATATAAAGACTTGTTATTTTAAGAATTATCTTTAGAAACAAATATTAAACTTATGAATCAAGATAAACTATTTCGGCTTCAAACTTTTAAAAACATATGTGGCGATGCCTTATAATGTTCTTGAAGAATAGAAAGCGACTATAATACAAAAACTATGATAAAATTAAACATATAGATACGGAAGCTTTAATTAAAGGGCTAGAAAATTAACTTAATTTCTCAAACAAACGATGAAATATATATTTTTGCGGCAAACACGAATAAACAAGAAATCAACCTAGAAGTTATATTACCTTGCTTGAAAATAAGTTTTAGAAAAGATAAATAACTTAATACATGTTCTGTACTTGACAATAGCAAATTTGAGGAATCAAATAATGTAGAAGTATCAGGTTTGTATTTTTTTACAAATTCATCTATTTTTACAACAGCCTAGAAAAATATTATAAAACAAAGTATCGCGGCGAGTGTTGATATACATGTGATTCAAAGGAAAAAGAAGGAGCGTCCATACAGTTATGATGTGTTTAAAAATATAGAGTAGATATTATTAAAAAATTAAATGGGGCGGTTTTTGTATTCGATAGATTATGGAATTGAAATGCCAAGAGCTTATATTAAGAAAGTTTTAAAATAACCCACAAAAATTTATCTCATGATAGAAATGAAAAGGATGGTAAAAATGTAAGACAAGACTAGATACCTATATATTTAAGAAATATTGAAGCATCAAACTGAGAATATATGCAAATAGCGATTAATATGGCTGATGACACTATAAGCTATATAGTTTTTAGTCAAAAGGCAACAAACTTATATAGAACTATTAATTTGAACTATTATTTTTAGTAAGTGACCTATAATAGAAGTTGGAATTTTTATTGTACAAAAATTCCTTTCTGAATCAAAGGAGAGCAAAATAAAAAGAAATTTTGGCTTGCTACAATTCACTTGCTCTATAGATTAAAAGATCGAAATAACAGAATAAGTGCTTCTAAAACATAATCTAGGCTTTCAATATACAATGTGATGGAATTTTAATTCAAATCCAAGAGATGACTACGAATTCATAGCGAAACAATAAAACACTCAAAAAGAATACAAAAAATTCCCAATAAAATCTTAATTAAAACATAGCTAGATCGTTTTTTATTATATAGTATAAAGAAAGTGTTTCTTTGCAAACGATCCGTAATCCTTTGGATCGAGATGTGATAAGAAAGGATAAAAGAAGTACAAAGAAATTAAAACAAATTCAGGTTTTTTTTCTAATCAAAATTTAGACTTATAGTCATTATTTTTAGAAATAATGGCCCACTAAGTTAATTAAAAATGGTCTTATATCACTTTAAATATGATGATTTATCTCCAATCTATTTAATCTTAATCGAGCTAATATTTTGCGTTCAAGTAATACAGCTCTCATAAGGAGATTAGCTCAAATCCACCTGACCAGAAAATAAATATCATTATCAAATAAATTTTAATTCCTATAATGATTTTCAAACCTATAGTTTATATTTTTTAACAGCTTCGATTTCAGACAATATTGCCTCAGCTAAATTTATTGATAATTTGTAAGAATAAAACAGTCTTTTTCACTTTCTTGCTGGTATTTTTTTGAATTTTCTCTTTCAATAATTAAATTCACGAATTTATATTTCTATCTCAACCGCTCTAAATATTATTATCTTTAGAAAAATGTGCATTTAATCCTTGATAGACATGTATTTCATAATATTATGTGTCTGTATAAATGAATTTAACATTTTATATTACTCTTAATTATGACTCTTCTTTAATAAATACGCTTCACATAAAGCTTATTATACAAAGCGTCTTTCTAAATACTATTGTTTGTCCATATACCTATGATTTCGGTCGGTATTCCTTAAATCTCTGATGTAATAAATTAATTTATATTAAAAAAAATATGAAAACGATGTATTATGCAAATAGATAAAAAAAAGTCTTTAATATGGTAGATTTTAAAATTACCCGTTGACTAAAAATCTTAATTACAAAAAATTGATCCAGGTAGTCATATTGGAGATATACCAAAAAAATGTAGTGTAATATTGCACAAACATAGATAGATTGTGTTATGAAATATTAAAGTACCATATATATTTTGGAATCGCTTGGTAAGTAAAAAATTTATGGTAGGCATATATAAATACTATTCATTAATTAATGCTGTTACATGAAAATACAGTAACTATATGGGCCAATGAAAAAAAGAATATTGACCCCAATTCACTCTTAAAATACCAGTAATTATATCTAAGACAAGCTTTTTTTTTGCCCAGAATATATGCACGAAGGGAATATGAATAGAAAGTACTATCTCTAACAAAAAAAGATAGATTAAGACACAACTTCTTTATTTCTATACAAACCCATTTTATACTGCTTCTGAACATTAAAGTTCTAAAAAATGCTACAATACAATTAAATTAACCAAAAAAATATAGATATACCTACTTTTATTGTAAAATTTAATGAAGTTAAAACCAAATCGACGTTTTAAAAAATTGAAAATATAGAATGCAGAGTAAATACAATATTATATTTTTTGACATATAAGTTTTTAATTAGAAGCTAATAATACCGTTTCATAAATACCTAAATTAAGCTTAGAAAAGACTCATCAATAAAAACTATTTTTTGGAAATATAGAAATAGTCAGAAATTCCGATGAAGAAATCAATAGAGGTGTAGAGAGTAATAACTACGTTAATACAAGTAAAAAAGAAAATATTATCGACAAGGACACAAAAAATTTAAGAAAAAGATGCATATTTCATTATTATAATGTTGAGGTAGGAAATAGCAGCAAAGAAATATAATGATCAAATCACAAAGTTTCTTGAGTTCCATGTAAAAATAAAAAATATGGAAGAGAAAAAATTATAATATATTTAGATTATATATAAATATAAGGTACATAATAATTATATTGCATCAAAATGACTTTCTATACTTAGTCATATACGAAAAGCGCATTTATTTGCTTAAAATTATATGATGAAATCGGTTTTTACATTATGATTAATTTGATCTATCTTAACGGAGAAAAGACCGACAATTTGATATCTTGAAACACAAATTTCTAGGATATAAAAACAAATGGGAAAAAGAAATTTTAATTATCATTAAGGTAGATTTTGTGCATTAACAGAGAAAATCGAAAGTTATTTTTTGTAAAAAAACTCTAAAAATACTTATTGTGCATATAAAACTTGAATTTCTGGAAAAGTGAATTGTGCTATTCAGCCAATATATATAATAAAAAATCAAAGGTTAATTTTAATTTAAATCTAGAAAATGTGATTTTTGTTATCTCCTCTTGATAGATATTATGCAAAAACAATAGAAGCAATTTTATAGCTATGCAAATAGAATAATCTAGTTATCATATAAACGTTCATATTTTGTGTTCCTCTTCTCAGGATCTTATGATCTAATTTATAAAATAACAATTAACACCTCATAAATCCAAAAGAATTGCAATAAAAACGGAGTTGACACTTTAAAGGCATATATAATTAGCATATCAGTGTTATTCTTACTACTAAATGATATTTTACATCTTATATAGTTTTTTACCGTAATTATATGAGATTTAAATCTATATTTATTTTGATTAAATTTTTAGGTGAAAATATTTTATATTTACAATCAATGAAAATTTTTTTTTCCAGTAAATTATGCTTCAAATATTTATAATGCAGAATACAATAAATAAATTCAAAGCAAACTTTGGCTGTTTATTTATTATAAGGTTAATTTTTTCTTTTACTTTTCTTGTTTGGAGGCCAAAAACTTTGACAAGCTTTATATAACAGATTTTCAGAATAAACATTTTGTGCAATTCATCCTTACTTATATCCCATATAAATCTTCTATGCTCATGAATATTGCATACATGTGTTTTTATCGGCAATTTCGTTTGTGGATTTGTTTTTGCTTTTGTTATATTTACAATATCTTGATAAAAATAAACAAAATAGTTTAAAATAGCAAAAAAAGTAAAAAAGTGGAATTTTATATGTGCCTTAAATAGAAAAAAACCTATATTTAATGTTTTAAAATAATAAAGAGTATCTAAGAATATATTATAGAACTTTACAGGCAATATAACACAAAATTAAATGCTTTTTAGTATAACATGATAAACTACCCAAATTTATTATTATTAAATGGCTTTTAACAATAACTTCCGGCATAAAATTAAGGAAAATTATATTCATTCAAAATAACAATTATTGTAGAGCTTTTTTATATTAATAAATAACGAGATGGAACGCTGATCTAATCTATGGATTCAATTACAGAACTATACATATACACAATTAAAGAATATGAATAAAGAAGTACCGTCGAAATATTTTTACCGTGAGTGTTACTAATTCTAAGAATTCATAGTACAGACCAGATGGTATTTTAAAGTATATAATATTCAAGTATTCTGATATAAATATATTTACTCATACTTTAGCCAAGAAAAATAATAGCTGTTAGTCACATGTGTAGATCAGAACCTATTAAATGAAATCTAGAGATTAAATTATGCCAGTGTTACATATAAATTTTATTGTTAAATGGTTATTAATAATTTAATATATGCTTAAGGGTAAGAAAAGTAATTTAATAAAATGCGGGATCTTAGAAAGATGTGATATATGAGCATTGAATAAGTTTATCTTAAAGCCTCTATTTTCTAGAAATTTTGTGTAAAGTAAAAAAATATCATTATTTTTATTATATTAAATTATGAATAAAATACATACTAAACATAATAGAAAAGGAAACTCTTTCTGCATAAAATTTATAAATTTCTGTAAAATACACAATTTTTTCATAGATAGCTAAAGAAGTGGCTTACTTTGAAAAAAAATATTATAGCTTAGCGATTAGATTAACTATCAGTAACCTGCCAAACATGAGAAAATTAATTTATGCAACAATGCATATGTTGAAAACTGCGGCTTTCTGATCACTAAATATAAAATAGAACACCCAGATTTTTTTTTGTTTTTTTCTGGTTGAAGCAGTATTGATGCATTTCGTATATTTGTTTTGCATTTTTTTAATCTTTATTATGCCTTTCGATTGCTTCAAATTATTTAATCATGTAATGACTATAAAATAAAATATAGAAAACAAATTTTATTGCTGCTTTATCTGTTTCTAATCAAGAGTTATAATTTATTGAAGTTTTAGATAATGCATTACGTTTAAATTTTAAATATCATGCCATTAATTTGTTTTTAATCCAACTAGCCAAGTCCCATATCTTGTATTAAATTTAAAATCAATAAAATTTTATAATGCTTTATATAACCAAATAAAATCGGTTTTTTGTGCATTAGAATGGTTATTTTTTTATCTTTGTAAAAATAAAAAACTTTTGCCAGTTTCGGCCGATATGCTCACTTTTGAACCATTTAGACGCATGAACTTTTCCTTTTTTTATTATTAATTATTTACAAGCATGACTATAGAAAATCATCAAATTTCATTTTAATATCTGTATATATTATTATAAATAACTGTTTTATGTTTATCAGAACTAGATACTATAGAATTTAATTGAATCAGGTAAACCGAAATTCAACATGAGCTCAAAACATAGAATTTTACATGACGCAATTTATAAAAGCATTTGAATATTGTGAGAAATAAATATAAAAAATATAATAGAATAAAAATATTTTTACTGTTTTTGGTTTTAAAAAATTGTATTGCGCGCATAAATTCGCGAAGAAGAGTCGAGTTGAACTTGAGTTGCTAAAATATATCTATGGCTATGAAACGATATAGTTTGCTATTATATAATAGTGTTTTTTCTATAATGGACTATGAAATCTCATATCAAAATATAATGCTTAATTATTAAACTTTCTATATAAACTTTGTTTTTTTGTTCTTATTAAGAAGTCTACAACATTTAGGGTATGAAGTAAATTAAGTGACACAAATAGAATGTAGTCTATCCTTTATTGTATTTATAGCAGAATAGATGATCGACCAGCCAATGATAAAGTTACGTAAAAGACAACACACAGAGATGTGATAAAATATAAATAATTTAGAAA
The DNA here is from genome assembly GCF_057557595.1 of Rhyacophila brunnea. Classification (NCBI taxonomy): domain Eukaryota; kingdom Metazoa; phylum Arthropoda; class Insecta; order Trichoptera; family Rhyacophilidae; genus Rhyacophila; species Rhyacophila brunnea. The sequence goes on from NW_028233344.1 coordinate 387,306, forward strand.
TAACAAAAAACCCATAATCTTAAAAATGAATAAAATATATCATATTTGACTGAAAGTGTTAAAAGCAGTAGGAAAAAGTAAAATATAATTCTAGGAATTAAAAAAATCAACAACTAAAACTTTGAAAAAATAAATATCATATATTTAATACACTCATGTCATAGATTAATCGATTAACAATAATATTTATAAAAGAAGAAATTTTTTTTCTTAAGACAAAAATATACACTTAGATAAAAGTATTAGATCTCCACATTGTAGAAAATTCATGTAAATAAGAGATCACCTGCAACAGAATAATGAATATTATACAGACCGATTATCTTGACACCAAAATAAGTGTAAATAGGACCCCTTTATTTATTGTAAAGGCAAAAATTTTGATTGGCTCGAAATGATTGGAACACACTAAGCAGAAGTAACTAGTGGATTTACTAAAGTTGTAAAAAGTTGACTAGAATAGAAACATATATCTTTTTGAACCAAATATACATAACTATCTGTACGCTAAAAAAAAAATATGCTTTTTGCAATATAATCTCAATTTAGAATAGAAAATATTTGCATATACTAAATTAATTTTAGTAATAATAAACAGATTTAAAACAAAAATATGATCGACTAAATAGATTGAAATGGGACGACAAAAAGTTCTATAAAAATAGGCTAATAATCCACAAAATTTATAATATAAACATAGATAAATATGATCCCATTTACTTTTTAGATAATATCGAAAAGATTTTTGAAGAAGAATATTCGAAGAGGATATATACGGTTTATATGATATACGATGCAGAAATATATAAATATTTTTTTATTGATAAACTATTTTCGATACAAATATAATGTATTTCAACAACTTAACTCAATTTAAAAATATTTTTTGCGATTATCATCAGATAATTGAGACTAGTTATTTCTAAAATAATATTATAAGTTTATATAGCTTGTATTTAAACTTAATTTGAGAAATAATTTAACTTGATATACATAGAAAACGATAAAATTAAAAATATCATGAAAACATTCAAGAATAAAAATCCAATTTAATATTTCCACCATTATATACACATAAAATATATGAAAATAAATACAGGGCGGTTTTATCTTGATTTTATTATTTTATTGTATATATAACATGAAAAAAAATCTATTCCATGTATATTAAAATATTTGCGCGATTATAGTTTTCCAAACTGTTTCTAATAATAATTTTAGGCTCTAAAGGGATGTTATTTTTTTTGTATTTAGTGAATTTTTATTGTTGTATTTAACGATAGTAGATTATTTATGTCTATAACTTAATTACATGATAATTATAAAAAACCATGACTTTATTCTATTTTCATTTGTCAAAATTTTTTCGATGCCTTTGAGAGATATTTGGCTTTTTTTTTAATATTTAAATTTATTAATTTTAAATAATGTTTAAATCAAAAATGTGTTGTTATCATGTCAATAAATTTTTCAATTTAATTTGTTATATCATTAGAAATTTAAAAATAATATTTATTTTGTTTATATTTATCCGGTATTCTTACATGCTGCTCTAATTTCCTTTATTACTTATTTCATTTGATTTTTGACTTTTGCTAATATTTGAGATTCATGCATATATTTTCCTACTATTGGTTCATTTTAGTATTTATCGTGGAATTTATATTCCCCATCTGTATTTAGATAGGTAAATTTTTATTTTGAATTAACTATGAACCATAATCATTAGTTGTAAAATTAATATAGGGTTTTTATCAGTTTAAATAAATTTCTAGTATTCCTTTAAATGAAACTATCGTCCAAATACATCAAATATTATGCTGATTAAAGTGAATTTATACGTTTTATAAATAAAAAATAATTTTCCTTTTAATAATTAAAGAATTAAAAATTTTTGTATCTTATAAAAGAAATATGATGGATTTATTGTACATTCAGGAAATAATTTAATTATGGAAGCTTTTACTATGATTGTGTTCATATTAGATTGAATAATCATTGGTTTACAATATGTAGACTCTGAAACGCCATTATTTTATTACCAGAAATCGTTCGAATTGGAAAATATGACTTGTAAAATTTATAAACATATGAAATATTCATTGATGAAACTATCGAAATATAAAATTACCAAATATTTTTTTACTTAGGTTATGGACTTGAGACAATGTTTACATCAAAAAAAATTATAATTGATAATTTTGTGTTGTGTAGTATTTTAGTTTTTGATCTTAAATTATGTAATATTTGATACAAAGATCCGAATGCTGATTTAAAAATTATAATCACACATATATGTGCCGATTCAGAAAAACACAAACAGATATTTCCTGTATTTAATATTGTTTATTTATTTCCAAATTTGCAGTAGACAAAAAATTATTTTTTATATGCTAATCCATCTTTATTCGTATATCATTAAAATTGATCTCAATTACAGCATTAAAATAGCCCTTTTAAACATCAGGTGCATAATTCGAAATATAATGGATTAAGACATTTTAAAAGAAATCCGTTTTTCAAAAGAGAACTAAAATGAAAATAAACAAAAAAAATACAGAGAGAAGCATGGTAACTCAATTTCATTCTAAGAACAATAATTAGATATGGCCGATATTTTTAGACTGATAATCATGGATTAAAATTATGATAGCATACGATCAGAAGAAATACTATAAAAAGATTTAAGAAAGCAATATGTAGCAAAATAAAGCATAGAAGTATAAATTAATAAGATAATTAGGACTGTGATTAAAATATTTATAATAATCTACGTAAATCCTTTATACACGTAATATAACAAATAAAAATCTTATCACAAAAGTATTATGACCTTAGAAGCCTACTAAACCCCATAAAGCTACTAGATGATACTAAAAAACAGAAACTGCTATAGAAAAAACTTAGGATAGAAATATTTTACTTTTGTGTTTTACCTCTGATTTAACACGTTAGAATTGATTTATCTTGTAAATTTATCAGATCATGTAAGAACTTAAGTTAATAGTCCTACAAATTGAATTTAAATGTAAATTCATCAATATATTTATCTTATATGCAATCTATTGATACAAAACACAGATATTAATATACAATTAAACGATTTATCTGTATTTGGTTTGTGGCATTGCAAATTTTACGGGCTAAACTTTAAAATAAAACACATATATGCAAGATAAAATAAATCAATACAAAATTTCGCATGCATTTAGGACTAGAAGGCGCAAGTAATGTGTTACAATTTTAAATCTTACTAAAAAAAATATGAACGATAATAAGTGTAATTTATAAACAATCACGGAGTTCGCGTAGAAATTTTCACATTAGCAAGATCCGAAATAATACAATAAAAATCGAGTAGGAAACAAATAACATAAAGGAAAACAATATCATGATATTAATGACTTTAGAAAAAAACTTATAATATTTGTCCAAGGTACATGGGCATAAACTGTATTTTAATCCAGTGACTCAACCTGTATGGTCTGCTGATAAGTGGATCGAAATAAACTACAATCTGGACCTTAAAAGATAAAATATATTTTAAATGCGGACTTAAAAACATAAGAATGTATATAAAGCTGAATAACATAGGTACGATAATAATGCAATGTTTTAGCCCTTAATACATCATCAATGCCATAAAACGAAAATACCATCGTGATGATACAGAACGGATTGCTATTCAAATAAGCACAACATGTAATAATGTGCATATACGAATATTAGAAAAAATTAAGAACCGAGAAAACTTTAAATATAGTGTTTGCTCCGTTTCAGAAAAATAGATAACAAACAAAAAATTAATACCACATACCTTAAAAGCACGAAATTGAAATAATAAGTATACTTGAACTGAAATCAAAAAATAAGCTGTAGAAAATCCGTAGACAAAACATAATATTCTTAAAAAAATAAAATGGAATGACTCCATTTCATAAAAATAGCTATTCTGATACACCTATTATTTATTAACAAGAGAGAATTATACAGCATATATGAAAATTGATATATAAAAAAATATGGCATAATAAAGAAAAAATTAATAGAACATACTTGATATCTTAAAATTAGTTTTGATAAGTAAAAAATCCATTAGAAATAAATGAATATCCTTTGCAGTAAGATTGTTGATCTAGGTGGAATTAATGATAAAATAATAACGTTTTCTTTTATTTTTCAATGCAGAAGACTAACAAAAAGAAAATACGTTAATAATATAATGTAGTGTAGTAAGATGACATCCATACGTGGTTCTTATTCATTGCAAAATGAAGATCCAAGGGCTTCTTTTAATTTATACAGAGAATGTATATTTTGCAATTTTCATGCAATCTATTATCCTCAGCAATAGATAAAAAAGTACAGAAGTTTTTGAATTCACCATAAAAATACATAGGTATATAAATAAATATGAATTTTCGGTAAGTTTAAAAATTGATAATCAAGTGGATATAAAAATTTAAGCGAAAAAAGGCATCAATACGGCATGGTTTTTGTGGCTGCATATCAAATAGGGATATTCCAGTTTTGTATATAATTCGATAATTATTCATGTCAAAGCCCTTATTTCTTTTTATCCGTACGTAAATGTTACAAGAGAATACAAAAAATTAATGAGAGATATGATTAGAATTTTAATCAATGTATATTACGCTATCAGATCCCCACATGACACGAAAGTTGTTTTAGCTAATCATTTTAATTATACTAATTTTTATGATAGAAATAATTTTAACATCGAGTATGCATTTTTTTCTAAAAAATATTCATGGTTAAATATTATCTTTAATTTATGCTTATTTATAATTTTTTGAAGATTTTTATCCGGGGAAACTACTATAAAAGAAAATTAAAGGATAAAAATTTCTTGAGCTCAATAGCAAAACAAAAATTTATATCATTCATATATAAAAAATCTTTTTTCTAGACTCCATGTCTGAACCAAATCTTTTCTACTTGGTTGTATGATTTATTTAATAATATAAATTCGGAATTTCGATTATAATGATATATATTGTATAGTTCAATAAAAATGTCATATTTTTTTCTTTAAAAGCGTATGCATTCTTTAACAAACAAAAGCTTATATTTTGATAAATAAATTTATAATGCATATAGAATTCAATGTGTAGATTTCGGGAATTTTTTCTGAAGTTTTCAAATAGAAATAAATAAGGGTTATTGTATAATAAATAGTTGTTTAAAATTATAGCAAGATATCAAAATTTAAAAGAATTTATTAACATAAAATTTTTTTCTATTAAATGCTAGAAACATACTAAATAATGATTTTATACTCTTATAACATTCTAATAGCTTACAAATTCTCATATAACCCTACTCGCATGTGTATAATACCTTTGATAATAAAAATTCATCGGATTGCCCCCAATCTACTTGTGAAATAGTTTATATAAAAAATGAAAAGCTTTCGAAAACAAAAAAAATAAAGTGTTTAAAGCATATAAAAAAAATAAAGTTCACATTTCTATTAATTTTGAATTATAAATTATCATTTTTGTTTACTTTGTAAAATTTTATAACCAACTACACAATGATGTTAAAATTGTGGTTATATGGGAAATCATTATTAAGCCTTTCTTTATGAATGTATACATAATGATTTATATTAGAACTTATGTAATAATTTTGATATTTGTAAGAATTGCAACGTTAAAAATATGCGTGACTTAATTTGTATTACAGGCACATAAAATTAATTGATTTTGTAATTCATATATAAATGTTTTTTATTAAAAATTTATAAATTTAGTGTTATTTAATTTGTTAGTACAAGTTTTTAAAACGAAATAATGTATATTTTTGTTTTTACATAAAGATCTATGTCTGCTTTTATGACAGAAAGGATTTTTTTCGTTTTAAATTATACCAGAACAAAAAATGGCCTTAATCATACTAATTTTGCTAATATATCATTATAATTATAAGCTTTTTTCTCACAAACAAAGAATGATGTGTATCTGTTTTTTAAGTTTATGATATGTATAAATCTTCTTTAGACAGTAAAATACATCCTGGCCCAACTCATTTTTTAAACACTATAGTGATAAAAAGTAAAATTTAAAACAAGAATTTTTTAATATTATGCAGCAAGAACGGCATTGTATCAACATTTTGAAAATCAATGATAGTTTCTAAATCAATATACAAGAATATCAATATTAAAAAATTAAATTTACTTGCATTGCTGCCTTACATGTTCTATCTGCTATGAAACGCACAATATCTTTAGACTAAGTCAAAAATTTTTGCTATAATATATTGTTTTTGTACGTTCGCGTAAATTTCTTACATGAAAATCTGTAAAGACTTTAATGCCATGTGACTTTAAACAATATTTTAGCTTTATAAAGCGTAATTTATATGCAAATTATCACATTATGACTTATATAGGTGAAAATACTTATTTTTTCCATCCAAATGTTTATAAAATTGTTTGATATTCGATTTTATGACCCATAATAATTTTTTAATCAAAATAAAAACAAAAATATAAGCAAATTATTGCAATATTTGGTAGACTAAATAAATGACGTTTTTTTTTGAACTTTAAGTTGCAGATGTTCAATGAATAAAACCCACTTTTCTATAATATGCTAAAAGCTCCAATCTTCTTTCTTATGTTTAAAAGAATTTATTCTATAAAGTCAAATATTTTCATTAAAGACGCATGATTATCTACAAAAGTATGTATTTTTATATAAATAAATGTATGATATATTATAAAAAAAAACATCCATAAATATCTTTGATTTAGTAAAGTGCTATTTTTTTTATAAACTTATTTTTTGTAAGTTATATATTTGAATTTACCCCTTTTTTTATATTTTTTTCAAATTTGGAAGATTGAATTGCCATTAGCAGTAAAGTATAATTTTAAATAATTCAAATCAAAAAATTTGTAATTCATATAAGTTAAAGGTAAAATATTCTTATGTTTATTTATTGGAACACAATTTATAAAATATTCAGCGACAATAGACCAACACAGCACAAAATTTGTGTTTATGTCCTACTTATTAAGAACAATGTAAAACTAGAATATATGCTTGATTTTGATTGCCTAATTCTAAATTTAAGACAACTAAATTTTATTAAAAGTAATGTAAAGATAAAAACACCTTTATCAAGTGAAAATATTATGTTTATAGGCAGCGATCCAACATATTAAGTATTACACAAAAAAATAGTTATTTGGAATAAAATAGGCTGCTTAATCCTATTATATAACTAAACTTTCTATATTTTCTTTACAAAAAAAAATTTTTTAACACAATAAATGAGTATTTTAAACACAAAAAAAAAAGTCAAGCATTATCAGAAAATATATATTTAGTAAAAATCAATAAAACCAACTTTTTTTTTCAATATTAATTTGCATTTGCCATATTTATTTGCTAAATTCTTTTCGCCTTAAAATAATAGTATTTTTATTAAAAAAAATTTATAACGATTTTCACCAGAAGAAAATTTTTTGCTTATTTTTATATTTAAAACATTATTATGAATAAAAAATAAAATTAACCTTCTTAAAGCGGTCTTTTTTTAGATTTAATGCATTATTATGCAATATTTTAGATTTTAATTATAGATTTTTCTCATTTTTAGTGGCAAAATTTTATATATTTATTAGGAATAAAAATAATCACTGTTTCCTATAAGTAGATGTCTATTCATATACATTAGCTAGGCATGAAATCTTATAAAGAGTGAATATAAACACAATTTTACGTTCACTAGGTTTATATAATACAAATATTCTAATTATGCATAATTGAACAGTTTAATATAATATGAAATTACCTAAAATCGTAGTATTTATATTGTATTATCTAGAAATTTTGCTAGTCAAAAATATCTATTCATACACATATAGTAAAACAATATTCATTGCATGTACAATCAACTTAAATATGCATTTTTTTTATTACTTACTAATTTATCAGTTAAAATGCAGTATTGAAAAACCTAGCAATATTTATTTAAGCAATATTAGTGTTTTATAGAAAATAATTACAATATAAATTATTTAATGACTAAAAAACGTAATGATACAGATATTTATACAAAATCACATTGAACAATCATAAAATTCGAGTCCCAATATTTTCATTATATTTTACATAAAAAAGTACGATACTGAAAAAAAACATATAAAAACAAAAAGAAATAGCCTCAATAACACGAGAAAAAAACGAAAAAACATTTTTTGTGCATAAAATATCACTTGATCTTATTATAGTTGTTAGAATATCGTAATTTGTGCAAGATTTTTTCACCTAAAACGAATCAGTAGACCAGAAGATAGCATAAAAGTGATATATTCAGAGTATCTTGCAATTTATTGGCAGAAAACCTCTTGAAAGAGATGCATTTGCATAGTATTCTAAAAGAAGCACATAAAAAAATAGCTATAGAAGCGTAAAAATTTGCTGCATTTTCAGCATGATGAAACTCTCTAGATTTAGCTCTGAAATTACTGAAATAGTTTAAATGTGGCTGTTGTCTATCTAATTTTTTTTTACCTAGTAGTTTATCTGAGTCATTGATATAATTGAAGATTTTTTGTTTAAAAAAATCAGCTTGTAAAAAAAGAACGAGATAATGTGATCAAACACATATAACGAAAACTGTTTTAGTATTATTTACCAAGGCTTAATATGTACCATTTCTTTTTAACATACAATTGCCTTAAAGAAATCATCACAAATTTTTAAGTAATTTAGTAACAATTTATAGTTTTTTGTATATTTCATCTACTCGAATCAATATAAAAACACAGTTTAGTGAACATTTGCATGTTTTCAGAATAGTATTATATTTGTTTAAATGTAATTATATTTTATTGATTATTGAATAACTTAAATTTATTCGAAAAGACACCGATTTGTAGATAATTTTTGCGATTTAGTATTTTATTTACTATTTACGATATTTTATTTCTGTTCCTATATCTATCATATAAATAAATCTAAATCATCAAAATTAATATCTAAAAAAAAAATATATTGGAAATATAAGCAAAGAGAAGATGTATAAGGTCTTATAAAGTTGACAGAATAAAATCTTGCTTCATTTTAATCAATTAACGAGACCATTCATCATAGGGAATTTGCATTATTTTATTACAATGACATATGTTTTTAGAAAAAGTATTAAAAAAATGTAGATATGTTTGGCTTAAATATATAAATCCAGATAATAAAATAATGTTAACATTATATGAATATTAATATTCTTTTTTACACGTACTACATTTGATTAAATAGTACAGAAACATAATAATATCATCTTAATGCACGTTAAAAACTTTTCATATTTATTTAATTTCTAAAAAGTGTTATATGTACTAATCTGAATAGAAATCTAAATACACGACTATGTTCGATAGATTTTTTATCTAGATAAATTATAAAATAATAATTATTACAGGGCACATATATCGAAAAGAAGCTATATGCTTGCCTGATAAAGAATTTACAAGCGTAAATTAGATAAGCATGAAAATAACTACAAAATAGAGATAAAGGATCCTTTAATTGCTATGAGACGTCGTCAAACATTTCGATTCGTATAGTGTGACAAAATTTCTAAAAAATTTTTCTGATAATTACAACCATGCTACAATGGGTTGTTTTTTTCATAAGGTCTATAAATATTTTGTATTTCTACCAGTAACGATAAATCTTTAAATATTTTGTTGATTCATTTTTTAACTCGTTCATCCTAATAATGAACCGAGTTTCTTAACATTTTTTTCCTGTATTTATCCATAAAAAAACACGCTGGAAATACACAAGTGGTTTAAAATGATTTAATGATAATTATCAACTTCTCAATAGTAAATGTTGTCTAGAAATACAAATTTATTAATTGATTAAAACGCAATATGTATATCTAATCACGAATTTAGTTATTTTATAATAAAAATTAAGAAATTATATCACAGAATTTTTTTAAGCAATATTTTTATTATAAATTTTTTATTTTTCCATGAAACTCATTCTTTATATTCAGAACTTCTCGCATGCAGGAATCGTAAATATTTCTTTATAATCTTATCCTTCCTAGACTTATATATACATATAATGTTTTCCATATCCTCATAACTTTCAAAAGACTGTATATTCTCTAGTAAAATTGTATTCTTTGGACAATTCTTAATAGATTTTAATTCTTTCATAACTGTAGATGGATGATATTGATTGGCGCTTTGACTTTCGATTAGCATCATATTTTCTTTAAAAATAAGCTTCGAAAAGAAGAAAATATACTGGTAGATCTTTTCTTGGGATGCTTTTAGTTTTCTTTCCATCTCTAAAAATTTAACACCTTCAATTTCATGTGGTTTTTTTGTTTGTATTTTTAGATCATTTGTGAATTCCGGATTATTTTTTCTCTCATAATTGTTGATTACCATAGTATCTTTATAATTGCTTATTATTTTTTTTTCAAGATCTACTATTTTTTCTGAATATCTACAGTATACCCTAAACATCACAGTAATTTTTTCTGGTGGTTCATAAAGACCATGGTAACTTACAGTGTCTTTTCTAGTCTTAATGCACATGAAATCTATAGATTCGTGCATATCGCTTATGGTTCTAGAAAAATCGACATCCGGAAAACAAAGCTGGGTGATTATATCTGCACTTTTAGTAACACTGTCAAATTCATCTTGCAAATTTTTTAATAAGAAACAAAAACGATCTATTCTGACAGTAGAAACATTAATAAAATCTCCTATAAACGAATTCATCTCTGCGAGTTGACATGTGATTGAATATACTGAAATATCAGTTATAAATAGAAGTCCGATCAGTCCCATGATATAAGCCATTTTTTTTCATGCTCAAAGTGCTATATTTATCGAAAAAACCATCGGCGAAAACTACAACCAAATCTTTTCCTTCATCTTTATATAAATCATATATAATTTTAAAACACAAACCCATGTGACTGCACAGAAGAATCAGAATCAGTTTTAAAAGACAAACTAACATTAGAATCATCAGAGTCACATAAATCGGTTTCATATACTTCAGCCGGTTTTGATTCAAAAATTTTTGCATCATTATTTTCAAAAATCACTTCATTTATATCACTGGCATTTCTTTGAATATATTTTGGCAAAATATCTTCAAGTATTATTTCTTTTGAAAGAAGCTACTATTACTTTGAACTGCCATTTCGTCCATGTGGATACAAATTTCTTTAATATTTCCTAAAATAGAGTTAAAATATATAAATTGATCTGCTTCGTAATTGAATTCTCTACCTAAATCCCCCACTGCTTTCTCATCTTTTATTTTATGTCTTATAATAAAATTATTATTGTACATGTTTTTAGATTCTATTTTGCCCATTTCCTCCATTTTCATTCGAACCAATTCAATATATTTTTATCTGCTATCGATCCAAGTTCTTTGTTATTAATTATTCCTAGATTTGAAGCTTTAAAGCACATCCTTCTATAAAATAAATGAAATTCAAAATTAATATTGATATCTGGAATAATATTTTGTCTGAGCTGATCTGTTATTAATTTCAATGGCTATAATATTTTTGTAAAATCTGTTCCTATTTCTTCATCAATTGAAATTATTATTTTTTCAGATTCACCGGATAGTTCATATGTTGTATTATACCCTTCAGTATTGTCGTAATCAAGAAAATCAGCAAAAGATCAAACAAAAAGTAAGGATTCTTCTTTCTCAAAAAGTTTCAATAAAATAGTTTCATCACAAAATTCCAGTACATATGATGACTTTTTTATTTTAGCCTCATTAAATTGTTCGTGGATTTTTAAACTTGGGTCATTCTGTATCTTTCTCGTCCCAGACACTATAGATGTAAAAAAAAAGATAAAAGTGTAGATAAGATTAAAAGAAATTACCTTCATAACAGTATGGTGAATTTCAGATTAAATATTAGAATGTTAATTCGTAATATCCTTTCTTGTACTAACAATATAAGGAGGTATTTAAGGAATTTTTTTATATTAATAATGAAAATAATAATAATTACTTGTGGAGCATAAATGCCACTGTCAAAAAAAACTATAAACAATTTATTTAATTTGAATTCCTATTTTATTCACATATTTCAGATTAGGCGATATTTATATTTTTATCGAATATTAAAATTATATCATCATCATAAAATAAAAATTATATTAAATTAAATTAACACATTATCAATATATTAATGTAGAAATATGCAAAGAAAAATCTTTCCATATAGATTTAAACCCTAAAGATCTACAGTTTGTATGTAAGTATTAGAAAAGATCATTCTAAAATGGCTTTAATGTATTTATACATGTATTTTAGCGTAAAATGCGCTGAAGTGTTAAAAAATTAAAGAGCGACTTTATATATCATTAAAGAATAATGGCTTTTTATGTTTATTGATTCTTTGGCAATGTTTTTTGGAAAACACGTTTAAATTGAGTTCCTAACAAAAAACATATATACATATCCATTTTTACTGCTTTTATTGATGAACAGAATCAAAAAAAATAATGCTCGTAGTCATTAAATTCAAGTATTCAGAGATGAAAAACGTTTTTATAAGATAGAACGAGCTAACAAATTTGGTATTTTTTTTGCAAAAACAAAAAAAAAATATAAAATTGATTTCTTATGACTTTATTTTAATATTTTACAGATGATTCTTTATTAATGGATAATTTTGAAAAAAAAACAGGAAAAAGAAAAGTGATGTTCCTAGTTGAATTTTAGCTAACGGAAGTTCCAAATTACGGCATTAAATATTTAAATATACCATAAAACACACGGAATGTGCTTTCTACTAAATCTTCTTTATCATGAGTTTTATTAATAAAAAATTAGCAAATAGAAGCCAATTCTAAAACAAATACTTTACCATTCTATAACCACATAAGTACGTAATCTTAATATATTATACGCGAAATTTCTTTTTTTTTGTAGTATGATCTGTTTATATTTGGAAGTATATTTTTTTTTATATATTTTAAGATTAAATTTATCATTTTATAATTTATTTATGTTTTTGAACGAAATAACTTGGCAACAACTATTATCTCAATCAGAAATATTCACGAGATAATTTTATCTTGTTTTTTCTTACATAGATGTAATTTCCCTGTTTTATATTAATTAAATATTTCTTCTTGCATTATTTTGGGGTACGGTGATGCAGTTGGTTCAAAAGAGCTTCTATCAGTTTAAGTGTTCGAACCGCAACCCACCCTGATTTCATATGCGTTATATCGAATAGAGAAATACTTACAAGTATCCGTTCTGTTGATATTACAAAGTAAAACCAAACGAATGTGATAAACCGGGAATAAACCAGGTGGTTGGATTAGTAGGCGCGATTACGAGCCCAAACGTTAGATGAAGCCTGATTCGTGACTGCAAGTATATGTTTAGAGCGTAACAGCATAATTAACCAGCGACGAAAAATATATAAACTTTAATTCCTCCTCCATATCAACCAAACCAGGTAAAACACGTCAAATCCGCGGATATCAAACTTGTTGCAAAAAATGTATATAAACACACACAATTATGCAGAGAGAAGCGCAATTTTCTAATATTCATAAGAAAACACCCTAAATACGAGAAATATAATGGTGTATCAATAAAAAAATAAGTAAATTTTTCTTGAATTTATAAAAAAGTCACCGTTTGTAGATGTAATACTAGCATGTGAAAAGCAAAAATATATATCTGTAAATTATAAATCACATTGAAATTTAATTCGATAGTCAAAGAGCAAGTTTAAAAAATATAATATAAAAAAATTTTTTTTGCATAGATGGAAATACGATTATTTAAATTTCAGTAAAAAAATCATTCTAGTTTGAATCCATATAATGTGAATTAAAGTTTAAGCGTTTCATTTAGCTGATTATTATTCCAGTTGTATAAAAATCCAATATGATCTATAAAAAAATATTACAAATCAAATGACTAAATGATAATCTTACTTTTATTTGTAATTTTTAATAATATATAAAATATTTCAATTCACTTTATAGATGAATGAGCAAAAAAAATGTAGTAAATTTACTAAAAACATCTAGATACTTCTATACAAATAAACATAAACATAAGTCCATCGCAAAATGAATAAATTCAGAAGATTTCAAAATAATCCAAGTTCAAAAAATAAAATTTAAAAGACTTCAGTATGGTATAAATTCATTGCAATGATATAGCTAAAATTATACTTTTAACAAATCTACAGAAATATACTTGTCAACATCAATAATAAAATACATAAAATATAAATAATTATAATAAACAAAATTAAAACTTGAAAATACAAATCATGGAAAGATTATTACATTTTTTTACATTTAAAATAAATCATAAATTATCATGAAAAAAATATAGCCACAAAAAAAAGATATTAGAGCATTTACTTACAAAAAATTATTATGATTATGTCTATAAATCCTTATTTTGGCTGAATTATTTTTTTCTAAGATTATAGTACAAAAAATAATAAGTATCTATATTTAGGATTTAATAATTGCAAACTAAATACATTTTAAAATTTTTTTTAGCACTTTTACAATAGAAACTGTTTTTCTCTACTATGGTCTTTATACATTTATTTATATAATACTATAGCCTTTAACTTTAGATCGCCTATTATTTAAGTATTATATATACGATGAGCATCTATTTATATTTAAATCCATAAATATTTATTATTATTCTAATAATTAATCGTATGTTTTTTTGAATACATTGTTGCTCTGAAAACTCGCATCAAGAAATTAATTCATACTTCATCGACACAAACGAAATTTGCTTTTTTTATATAAAATTTAGATATATTACGCATGATATGAATTCGAAATAATCTTATTAAAAAAAAATAACTAGATTTTTCTAAAAAAGATTTTTGATTTATTGAAATTTTTATATGCAAAGTTTCTTATTATGTGCAGAAAAACTTTCCAAAACGATATCTACAGAAGAAAATAAAGTTACGATGAATATCTTCATTAAAATTGGCAGTGAAATTAAAAGTAAGACTTTATGCAAAAAAATTACATTCAGGCCTTAGCCATGAAAATATGAAAGAAAAACATAACGTCTCTTTTCTGTAGATTGCAATAGCGAAATTTTATATTCATTTTAGTTTTTTAATTGCAACTATTTATAATTTTTTTTATAAACAAATGATAAAAAAAATTATTATTATTAAAAATCCGAAACATAGATAAATAATACATTGTAGTAAAGAGTGTATATATAAAAAATCCATCACATATAAATAAGTCGGGTTCATTAAAAAAAATATAGACCATGATTTAATAGAAGGTCATCTTGATCTCTGAACCCTTTATTTATGTTAAAAATTGTTCAAACTTAAAGAGAAAATGATGCATTATAAACATCAAAAATTATATCTAGAATTTTTTGCCTAAATTTAGTAGAACTGCAAATTGAAACAAAAAGATTTGGAGTTTTAATACATTTATTGAGATTCAATATTATTTCCTTGAAAGATTTCTAATATCAAGATAAGTTTTTCAATCCTATTTTGCTTCATTTTGATCTTAGAAGTGCTTTGGTTCAAATACATACATTATTCTATAGTCTGGTGTAAAAATCTAAGCGATTGAGCGCCTAACTTGAGTATCAAGACGTCACTTAGAACTATTATTTTGCAATTTTCTTAACCAAAAAATACTTTTTTTATATTAGAAGAGTTTTTTTAGGAACATTAATTACTAATATAAACACTTCTTCAACATTATATACTATAAAATTTATAATGTCGAAATAAGACACTGAAATTCGGACCATTAAAAAGCTAAATAGCAGCAAATTTATAATTTTCGTTTTTTTTAGAATAAAATTCTTACGTATTTTGCAAAAATCAATTTTTCTATTGCAATATTTAATTAGATTACAAACATTTATCTATATTTTATAATACAAACCTGCAATTTAAAATTCCCTATGAATTATATTAATGCATTAAAACCATCAAAATTTTTGTATACGATTTATAAATCAGTTATAGGGGAAAAATCTAAACGTATTGTGAAAAAAATAGCACAAATAAATATATTTACAGCCCATAAATATATAGAAAATAAAAAAAAACTTTAAGAATTTTTTTTGAGTTTTAGTTGTTAATCATTGCATGAAGCAGATATAAATGAATAATGTCTAAATTTTTTGGACATATTGTATTTTATTAAGCACATATTTCTCTAAACACAAGGATTTATTTTTTAAAGTTAAGAGATACTATCTTTCGTACATAAAAGACAAAAAGCACATTCACATAAAATAAATATTTAAAAAAACATCAAAACTATTTATAGTAGAAAACCAATTGAAATATGGTTATATTTATAATAAGCCATAGGCTTTGTACTGAGGTTATATAAAAGGTAAACGTATTAAATTTCATATATTTACTGTGTAATCTGGTAATCTCATCGATTTTGATATGATATCAGCCCATTTTACCAGTAAAAAAGACAAAACATGTTTTTGTTCGTTTCTAATTCATTAATATATGCTAACACCATTTATTTGCAAATCAGCATAAAAAACATAATAATTGATTTTTTTAAATATATTGATTAGCAATTGCATGGATTTGAATTATTGCAAAACTCACTAAAGGCTGTTCTCATTTAAATTTTTTTGAAAGTTTATTTATGGATCAATTTACACATATTTCTACAAAAAAATATATATTTTCATCATCAAGTCATCAAATAAAAAATTAGAATCTTATACATGGGAAAAATCAAAATATATATTTTTGCTACTTCTATAGCTATTAATGCTTTTTTTGTGATATAGTTTTGTGTGCTTTTAATTTCTGATAAATATATGCTCGATATATAGAAATGACCATATAAAACCAATGAATTTACAACTATGTGAGTGTTGTATCAAGAATAAAACGAGTAGTAGAAATTGTTTCTACGTACAAATAAATTAAAAACCAGTCTAGGGACTATTTTTTTAAAAATTAATATCCTACAAAAAGAGTAAATATTTTTCCAAAAATCAAGGTTTGATTTGCTCTTGACTATCGCGCATACGTTTCATTTGAGTTATACATACCTTCTCATGCGATATATTTTTTTATGTATCAATGCCAAATTAATTAAACAATTTAAATTCATAGTTCTTTCTATGCTGTACCGCTGCAATTTTTAGTCTAATCCAAGATTGATGTTAAATTCTACGAGATTTTTAAACAAATATTCTCAACACTGCAACTAATTAAATTTTAAGATATTTGCGTGTCGGTGGGTGCTCTTTAATTTCAAAACATGCAAAAAAGAGCAAAAATACGATTATCATAAAATTTTCTATTATACACAAAATCAAGCAGTCCTGTCTAAAAAAAATGTAATTGCAAAAATTATATATAATGTTGTATTTACTGTGTTTTTCTATTTCAATAAAATAATATTTTCAATGACTTTACTATAAATCAACTATATTATTATGTACTTTTTTATGATAATTTTTATTTGTTGACATATAATTTCAAATTTCTATTAGATTTATTTTTGTGAAATTATAGATCATTGGCATAATCTCATTATTATTAAAAGATTTAAGAATTTTTACAAATAATTATTTTTGATTTCGCAAATTTCAAATATATTTTTGCAAATATTTGTTTTTGACCTTCTAAAAAAGTTTTTTGTTTGGTTTTTGGTTTTAAGATTTTTTATAAACCTAATCTATTGTTTTTTCATATTTATTAAATTAATTTATACCTTTCAAATATTTTATTTCCTTAACAATAATATAACTAATTAGCCACGAATAAAGCAAAAAATCTAATGGGATTTGAAGCTTTGAATGTAAGAAATTTGCTGATGAATTCAAATTATTTCCAGCACAAGAAATTGGTTGGAAATAAACATAAAATAGATTGTAACTTTACAACATGGATATCTGTTTTTTGATTCCTTTGAAAATTAACTTCTTTTATAAAAAAACAAATTTATTTTGATTTTGACCCTTATGACATATATACCATTTTTTACTAGAAAATATGATTCTTTAAAATTCATGCTGGAGAATAAATTTATATTGTGTATTAAGGAATTCCGAACAGATGAACTTATAAATCTGAGCAATGGAGAAAACTCAGATAAAATACATTTTTTAAAAAATCAGGTCAATTTATAAGCTTTACGCTAAAACAATGATATAAAAGAATATGCGCTTTATGTATAAATCAGAAAATTCAAATAATTAGATTTAAATAACAATAAAAAATTTATGAACGATGTATACTTTGAGGATATGATAAACAAGCTTATTAGAGTAAAATTAAAGGTTTTAATTTTTTTAATCTGTATGTAACTCATCCAAAAGCTCATCGGAACATTCTAAATTACGATCCATAAAAGTACTTCTTTGATTTAAAAATTGTTTTAAACCGCTTCCAAATAAAAAATAATCGAATATTTGCACTATAATATAAAAAAATGGTACAGAAAAAATTAAAACCAGATGCAAAGCAATTTGAGAATCTTGTAAAAAAATCTGCAGAATATTAGGTTTCATATATATTTGAAGAATTAGAAGCATCATTTGAGTTATACTGCCATATTTATAATATTTATTTACATCATCTTCTTTTTTGCCTATAAATACAACTATAAAAATGGAAATCAACATAGATACTGATATATTTTTCATGCAAGTTGGAACTTCTCCGGGACCAATTAGTATGATAGTTGTAAAGGAAAAATATACTACAACACCTTCCCCCATTGCCTTTTGAATCATTCGTACGGTATAAGCTCGTATCTGTTTTGAATTTGCCCCCAAAATATTATGACGCCTGAACATTATGTCCTTGTGGAAAAAAAAGCATCTTAAAGTCATTACTGTAGCCTGAATCAAAAAAAGTACAAATTGTATAGCGGAGAGAGGAAAGTGACTAAATATACTCACTTGATAGAATTTTCTTATTAATAATTGGAATGAGAATAAGTAATAAATGTAAACTTGGCCTATATCATCGAATAAAGTTACTCTAAATATTTCAAAAACTGTATACATAAAATTCCAGCCAGTAGAATAGCTAATAGGTTGAATATAGGGATAAACTTTTGTGTTCCTAAGTATATGAAAATTTTTATGCAAGATTATTCCTTCAAGTATGATATAAAAAATACTAGTTAATAAGAAAAAGGCAATCCCTACTTTTCTATTTTCAAATATTCTATACATTATTTTATTCTTTTAGTTTTTACATGTTTTCTTTTTTAATACTTTGTGAATGTTCTAAGCACATAAAAAATACTATTTAGGCATTTAGATTTGACATGAACTTACTTTGTTAGATTTATATGTGCCTATTTTTGTCAATGACTTGCAAATACTCATTTTGCACACGAGAATTTTTTTAAAAAAATGAAGCTGCGAAACAAATCACTCTTCTAATATATAGGAAAAATAACCATAATAGTGAAATATTTTAGTTGCGTTCTTAAGCCTGTGCATTATAAATAATAAAATAGCTTCAAATTCAACCACTTACTTTTATAAAAGGCAGATATATTCCAAGAAATGGATATTTAATTGTGCTTAATTTGTTCAAGTAATTTAGAAATCATTTTCATGTATTTATTTTTGCAGTAAAAATCCTAATTACTAATGTATATATGAGTGTATACCTTCAGAACTAATAGTTCACGGTGACTTTTCATTAAACACACTCAAATAGAATCTTTTTTTATTATATTCATTTTATTAGAATGCTAAATATGTCTTTTTATTCTTACTAAATCTTAATTTCCCCCCTTTCTAATTTTTTATTTCTCACGACCTGCAAGCACCGACATTTAAGCATACTTCATCGCTAAAAATGATATTTTTCCCTGCCTATATGAAAATTATCTATCAATTTTGCAAAAAAATTCATTTCTGGCAGTTTTTTGTAATTATTAATGAAATCATGTAAAGTTTAGTTATCATTAAACTCTATCTGCGATTCACCTATATTCTGAAATTCAATCAATAATTCTTCTCACCAGCAAATAAATATTTACCCTTTTTGTGGTAAAATTATTTTTTTTAACGACGGAAGATATTATTTGACCTTATTTTATTCATTTGATAAAATTGTTGATCCATGAATTTTTTATTTATAAACTAATAAAATCAGACTTCATATAAATCGTACCTTTAAAAAATCCACTTATATTATTGGTTTATATTTTTTCTGGATTTGTAGCTAAGAATATAATTATGCTTTTATTAAAATATTTTGAAGCTTAAAGTAAATTTAAATTCCCATTATAGACCCACAGAAAGTACTATTGCGCCCTATTTATATTTACACTTATTTTAAAGATTTCGCTACTATACAATGGCTAAAAAATGTGCTTAAAAATTTACTACTATATTATTATATTTTGTAGTAAAATATTGATAATTTCCAACCTATCGTTTTTATTCAAAAATATTCTAAAACTTAAATTAATCATTCTATAAGGGTAAATTCATTTTGAGTATTCTTTTTTCTCATAACCTGTTATAATTTTATTATTAATGACGTAGATTTTAGATATAAAAACAACACGGAAAGATAAGCCAGCATTACATTTATACATGTTTTTTTGGTTTAATATAAAAATTAAATAAAATAAAAACCTTTTTGATTGACATTATTGCTACAAGCCTGACAGACAAAGACGAGGGTGTTGATGGTCGGGTGGTTTTAATATATAATCGATAATGAAGAACTGAAATATATGAAATCGATTTATTGTAACTAAAGAGCATAGGTAAGAAAAAAACTGGTAATAAATCTAGTCTAGCTGCTAAGAATATAGTAAAACACTATTAGGCCGACTCATAGTAAATTAAAGGGTCAGGATATAAATTTTCTTTTAATTGGGATGCAAAAACAAATTCCAAGATAATCATACTCATATATAGAATTATAAATTAAGTATTGGCCTCATGGAGATGTTTTCCGTAGCGGCGACTTATTTTTTGTTGTCAACATCGGTAATATTTTTCTGATAAGTGACGAAAAAAATTCATATATATTTCGTCACAAGTTTCTGGCGAATTTAACGTATTTTTATATTACTTATGCCAATTTTTTATGTCTGAAATCATTTTAAACTGAAATTATGCAAAAATTAGTATATGTAAAAATAGATAACACTCTATTTCATCAAAAAGGGAGATAACAAAGGTTATATTAAGGTATGTATTCATATTTTTCATACTAAGTATGTAGATTAGAAAAGAAGAAGCGATGTAAATAGACGCTTAAAGCTATTTTGTAGAATATTAAAAGACGATGATCAGTGAATTTTTGGTTAATTTTTGTTTATTATGTATAATAATCTTAGAATATTAAATGCACATAAAAAAACCAGCATACGCATGACTATTTATATTGTTTTAAACATTAAAACTTATTATCATTTTTTATTCGAATATAACTGATTACAACTAACTAACTAGATACTCATATGACCGCATCGATTTTGTCAAATTATTATACTCTTTGTTGTTCATAAGCACACAATAAGTTGCATTATAATCTGCCGTCAGTAAATAAAGTTTATAAAATATTAGTATTAGATCATATAAAATATCATTGTAGATCCTAATTTTTACAATAATTTAATAATTTGTCATCTCCATTTTAGATTTTTATAATACATCAACTATTTCAGATATAAGTATTCATGCGTACATCTGGGGAATTTACCGTGAGGTTTTATAATATTCTGGTGTGAACATAATGAGTAGAGCGAATATTAGACGTTAGATTAATCCAAATTAATTATTATTGGATGAATACTCTTTACACATATTATTCTTAGATACCATATTGCATATTCATGCCACTCAGGGACATAGAGCGGAAGGACTAGAAATTCAATAAACGATATAATATAACAGCTTTTATATAAAAATATTATTGATCTTTGTGTAAAACATATTGGATTCGTTCTTGACGGGAAGTTCAAGCAAAAAAATTGGTATTTATGTTTTATATATTTCAGAAGGCGCAGAAACTAGTTTAAGAAAGGCATTAAAACTACCAAACTTATATTTATAATTACTATTATCGACTTTCAAGCATATTTAAAATTATTGGAATATAATTTAAAAAAAATATAGAAACATTTATTTATTGTGTTTATTAAATTCTTTAATAATAAAATGCACAATTGTGCTGATTTAATACATCATTAAATAAGAAATGATAAAACGATTCTTTTGTGAATAAATATATAATTTTTAATAATACTGAACTAAAGGAACGTATAAGGTGAATAATGGGTTTTTACAGACTCCTTATTCTCAGATGTACTTATTTTTTATGGTTTTGTCTAGTAAAAAGAAGTGCTTTGAGGGCAGGATTGCAAATGAAAAGGTATATATTTTTGACAAAAACTAGTTAAACCTTACATTAATAGTGGAAATATTATGATTAGTTGTTTTGTATCAGCAAATCGAAATAAAAATGATAAAAGAAATCATGAAAAATCCAATATAATATAATAATACACTTATTTAAATTATTTGGATATTTTATATAGTTATAAGCAAATAATCTTATTCATATGAACTATGGATATGTGATTTCATATAACATATGATGTTATTTAGCAATCATATTTATTCTGATCTTTTCTATATGCAGAGATGTAAGAATCTATGTTTAAAATGTGCAATAAATTATTCCTGCTTTAACAGCATCTTTTTTCAATTGATACAATAAGTAAAATTATTATGTATATTAACTTCTGGTGTGAGTCATAATATTATTTCACATAAAAATTTGTCTAAAATTCCAGTCAAATTGACAAATAGGAAATAAAATATTTTTTAATAAGTCATGTTACACACACCAATACAAAAAATTTATGTTTTTATTAAATATTTATTATTATATGTATTTTTATGCTAAATCATGTTTAGAATGGTTATTTTGTGTCTATTTTATATCTATTTTATACAAAAAACGAAATCTTTTATTCAAATTTATAGTATTAACTATTTATTCCACACTATAGTTTGCTTTCAGTGAACAAAAATAAAAAAAATATAAAAATCTAGGAAAAATATTTTTGAACGAAATCCCATAAAACCAAGTATTTTTTCAAACGCACGCAATTTATTATAAGTGCTTTTTAGATTACACATTAATCCATAAAAGCGCCTATTTACTAATTTTATAGGCAATTGGCTTTATTCTATTCGTATCTATTTTTCGCACCTCTTTTTAACCTACCATATATAAAGTAAATTTTTTATTGTATTTAACCATGTATATTATAATTTTTAATATACAATGGAGTTTATTTATTTGACATCTTTTGTAAATTTTTTCTTGATATTAACAGATTTTAATGTTGATTTATTTTATTATACTGCAGATATTTATATCATTTTAAAAACATGTTGTCTGGAGCACTGTATGAACAAGAAAAGTAATTCAAAAATAAAAATATAGTTATAAATAAGATACTTGATTTTTATCACTTACGACGTTTTATCTTGGATTCCTACAGTATTCAATGGATAAATTTTATAAGAGGCCACAAATTTTGTTCATTAAATCAATATAAAAAATCTTTGTTTTTCTCGGATGATTTATAACATTTTATCAATTCATAAATACCTTATGTGGCTGGTATAGATCTTAAATAGGCTTTCCATTGGCAAGGTTATATATTATCTGGTGCTAGAATTTACGCGAATTTATATTTTTTAAAAATATTAACGAGTCATTATTCGTTTTACATAATTTTGCAAAGTCTGCCTTGGATTGTAAACTGAAATGTTATTTTGACAACAAAAAAATTCAAATGCAACGTAAAATAATGTATTACATTGGATGAAATGTAAAAAAAATGCTCTCAAATTATAAAAATCAATGTTAGAAAGTCATTCTGATTTTAAAAAAGTAGACTAAATATTTTCATAAACGATGAATTTTAATTTGAAAATCATCGCTCCAGTGATATAAAAATTGAGCTTGAACATATTTAGCATGCAATATCCGTTTTTTGTTTTAAATTCAAAATATCTTTATTCTTGTTCACAAACGAATATTCATTCATGCAAACAATTATATTTTATTCTAAAAATTGAAATTCGATTGGTAGATTGAAAATTTTAATGAACGTATTCGAATATTATTCTATATATAAAAATATTTATCACAAGAAATTCTTTTGTAGAGAAGAACAAAGGATTTTAAAGTATTCTACTAAAACCGGCATACTTTTTTTTTAAAATCATTTTACAATAAAGGTTTAACGCAAGATTTATACAAACAAAAAATTCAATGTGTATTTAAATGCTTCCATTGCGGAAAAAAAATTTTTTTGGAAAATTTGTATAAAAAACTATCAAAACATACATCAGTATTGATTTCTAGAATATGTTAAATACAAAATTTAAAGCTTCTATTGAGGCATTTTCTGAATTTACTGGTAAGAAATGTTTATTTTTATACTTCTTATTATAAACGATAATAATTCTTTATCCATAACATTTTTATCAACGCAGATCAATTAAGCAACAACAATGATATCAGTTGAAATTATAACAATTACATTTAAAAATATTTAATCAAATGACTATCATTAAAAAAATAGAATATCTATCAGTAAAAACTTTCCAGTATAATTAAAGATCAAGCATAGCATATTAATTTACATATATAATTTCAACAATTTTTTAGATTCTGTTAGCCAAATGATTATATCCTTTTAAAAAAAAAATTAAAGGGGTGTTAAGTATTTTACATTTTAATTATACCCATAAAAAACCGAGTAGTCAAAGAGTATTTTTGAGATTATTTTATTAAGAATATTTACGATTACACCGATCTCCGTTGTATTTTTATTATTATATAATATTAAAATGGTTCTTCACAATCTAATGATCCAAAAGGAACATATGGTGGGATAAAAAAGTCGGAAAAGCAACAGGACGCTTTCAAAAGTAGAAGGATAAAGGAGGAGGTGTCTGAAATAGAAATTTAAACATACGAAACCAATAGATTTTTTGATGGTAAACTAAAAATAAACTTCAACAGACCGAAACATGTAGATTCATATAATTTCTTGTTCCTTTTGCGAAAAAACAATATACACCGTATGACATTGTAGAAAATCGTATGCTGCAAGTTCCTTCGAAGGTATATGTTACAGAAAAAATGTTGCAGAGAATCTACAATAAAATACATGAGCTTATTGCACATCCGGATAAAAATAACATAGATCTTAAGGCTAAGCGCATATACGTGGTAAAAGAATACTTTAGAAAACACTAAAAAGTCTTTAAATCTTTACTTGAATTTTTATACACTATATATAGTAACAGTATCTTAGGGCAAAGATTAGATGCTAATTTATTCGTGCGATTTGGTGATAAGAATTGTGGACCAAATTTTTGTTTTAAAGCAGGGCTATATATTGTGGAAGATGTATGTGCTGGGGTAGTTGTTTACATAGATTTCGGTTTGTTTTTTATTCATTCGGAAACTAAAAACAAATATAAAATTTTATTTAGTAAAGATGATAACTTTCATATTCAATTTATGAAAAATGACATAAGTTACAAAAAATATATAAATACAACAGCTATTGAGGTTACAGAGTTCATTTTATTGTGATTTTAAGTTCGAACATACAAAAAAAGAAATGAATTTCTTTTATTATGCCCAAGCTTATGATCATCCTTGCTATGCGAATAATACCAATGACCAGATATTTTATGACTGTGGTGAAAAATTTTTAAAAATTGAAAATTCGGATGAAGACTGTTATTATTCACAGTATACTATAAAAAAAGATCTATTACCCACTTGTCCCGCTGGATGTATCGGGCATAAATTCGATAAAAAAGAGTTACCAGATGTCTATGATTTATTGAGAGAAGAATTCGATAAACAAAATGATAATAAACAAAACTATAATAATATGCAGCATGTGAAGAACAGGAAGTGCTCGACTTCGGCCGTGCAGAATGAACAAAATTTTTCAAGTGGTGAGCATCATAAACGTGGGCACTTCGATGCCAAGAAACGTACACAAAAGAAATATGTAGAAAAACAGGAAAGTGATACAGAAACGATGTTACTAAATGGTGTGCGAAAAAGAAAATATGTGAAAGTGCCTTATAGAAGTACAAAAAAAGCAAAACAGGGAGCGCCAGATGAAGTGATAAACGACACGCAACAGATTGCGCAGAAAAAAGGATTATATGTTGGTATTATAATAGCCATAGTGGGTTGTGCTTTAAAAATTGTCATATTATCTATTTATTTTTTCATAAAAATAAAAAAATGATACCAAATATATTTTGCCTTTCATCACTTTTTATTCATCAACGTTTTATATTTTAAGTATGTTTTTGTTCCAATATAATCTAGAAAACAGTGCATACAGACATCTTCTATCACTTAATCATTATTTCAAAAATTTAATATAAAATATGGCTAAAACAAAGCATAAATGTGAACAGAAACATTTAATATTGTATTTACAAAGATAAAAATCAATTCAGCAAAAATTTTTGTGCATTTATCGTAGTAAAATACAAATACAAATGGTTTTTCTAAGAATAGCGGCCTGTAATTAAAACAACATACATTTCGATAGAGACACTTAAATTTATATGTGCCTTAAAAAAAAAATTCACAGAGATAGTGAAAAATAATTTGATTTAAAAAATTATGGTAAATATTTTCTTAGATGGAATCAAAGATTTTCGTGAAAAATATAAAGAGTGCAGCGAAAATTTATTTACAAATAAAAATAAATAGATTCTGAAAGTTTTTGTCAATATTAATTGCAGATAGAGCAGAATTAAGATAAATTATAAAATCTAGTGGAATAAAAATAAAATAAACCTTGTAAATTGATGAGATTACTGTTAAAGCCGAATCTATAAAAATTGGTAGGCACCATTTTAAGCTAAACTACCAATTTAGATCCCCGTATGACTTTTTATGAATTTTTTTATTTTTTTTAAATTTAACTGGCTCTATGCAAAAATAGATGTAATGATAAGTTAAATAAATTATTGTGTGCTTCGTATAGTTTTTTGACTATTAAATATATTGCTTATTTTGTGCCGTAAATAATATACATCTTTGATTTTTATAATATTAATGCTGGTCTTTTCGGTTTTTTGATTGAGTAATAAGATTGTTACTTAATTCTAATCCGTATTTTGGATTCTATAATTGTGTTTTTTACTAAAAGAATATTGAAGCAAAGGTTTCCGTAATACTATTTTTATGCGAGAGAAGCAACTTAATTTTTCAACGAAATTCATCACCTATCATCTATGCACAAAAAATAGTCAATTTTATTATAAATTAAGATTGATTTGAATTTAATGTTATTTAAACAAGTTTAACATGAATTTTGGCCTCATTCAAGCAAATCTCTAGATATATCCCGATAGTATACATTTTTATTGTGCGTTAAATGTTCGGTGTTTTTCGTGATGTGTTTTTTAAGCTCAAGTTTTTATTGTGTATTCATTAAATAATTAAATTCGATTTGCAGCCACCATACACTAATTAATGGAATATGGTATATTTTCAATGAATAGAACATTATATTTTATTATAAAAATGAATTAAATTGTATAATATTATTTATTAAGTTTTAATACCTTCAGCCTCGTTTTATCTTCTAATCAATAAATCTTATTGAAGATTATAAGAACCGCTTTTTTTGTTAATAGCTCATACTCGAGATCCATGTTCTAAATTAATAGCCGAAATGCAAAGATTAATCGCAGGAATGGCATCAGCAATTATTTATGTATAGATAAGCTTTCAAAAATTTCAACATAAAACATAATTTTTGCGAGAAACACGTGTCAACTTTCAATGCGTCCCTTATATTCCCAGTTATGGCACAAACAGAGCCACCCGAGCAAAAAACAAAAGATCGGAACATGTATTCTTGAAGAAGATATTTTGACTGCATTGATGACATATGTGTGTTTCTGTTCTTTTGAGAGGTATCGCAATGAACTTTTCTAAACTTTATCACTTGTGTGGATACTTTGTTTGTGAGGTTCATTTAGAAGGATTTAATAAATATTTAAAATACAAAATCATGTAAATTTTAAACGAGGAAATAAGAGAAAATCATTTGAATTTTGTTTAGTTTAAACCAAATTAGTTAACATTTTTTTATCAAAGAAATAAATTCATGTTAAAATTTAAACGAAATAGATCATCTAAATAGTTTACCGCATAAATCGCTGTATTATAATACACAATATAATATTACTAAAACAATAATTCCTACTATCTTATTATAAATCCCCGTAAATTTAGCCTTTAAAATTTCAAAGGATTTTTTTTGCCTAAATACGCTTTTTCTCATATCTAAATGCATATAAATTTATTTACAAAATTTAAAAAGCTGAAAAATTCGCTGATAAAAAAAAATTATAAGGCTTTTTAAAGTGACTAAAAATAGCAATAATTGCGATTTATACTTCAAAAAAAGTTGAAAGCTAATAAACAGTCTACATTGTTTCCTATAAAAATTTAAAATCTAATTATATTTCATATAACAATTAATGGGACCCAATTTAAATCATTCGAAATTTTGATAAAATTACATTTGATACAAAATTTATGTTTATATTCTTTTATTTTGACCAAAGGTTTAGATTGTAAATTTTAAACAAATGTTAGGAAGAAAGTTTTATATGCATATTTACTGGATTTTAATTTTCTATAAACTTATATTGAAAACTGTTTTAATAAGAAAATATTACATTAGGGTCAAATTAATATCTTAACCATACAAAACCATTTCTTAGAGTGAATTAAAAATCATAAATCCAAGCTAAAAATTTTTTCGTTGATAATCGAAGATGTAAGAAATAATGGGACTATAACACGCAAGCATTTATTTTAATGTAACAAGGAAGCCTATTTCGTCATCCACTAATCCTCGGAATGATCAGGGCTTTTTATATTTCGAATATTTATAATCTACTTTGATTATACAATATAAATTATTTGTTACTGACCACAGATTCGTTTCATTTTAACAACATTTACATTAGTATATAATATATGCATTGGATAAGCTTTAAAAATATAGTAGGTACTTAAATACACAAATATTTCATATGTATGGCTAATTTTAACTAGAAAAATTTTAAAGGGAGGTTTATCATGTTATTTAATATAGAATTGATCCTTCGAAATATTTATCAGGCCCTAGAATACAAAAATTGTTTAGCAAAAATATAAGCCACGCATTTAGATTTTCAATTTTCCTAAAAACAATATAGAATAATATTCTGTTATTTTTGATTTGAAATAACTTTTTCGAAACCCTTTTAAAAATCCGATATGATGCTGGAATTTTAGGGTATTGACAAATTAAAACTGTAGGATATGTATTTATGTATTCATAACATTGGATAATGAATTTAGATGAAATTTGTTGTTTTCTGATATTAAAAAAATAATGAAATTATATTTATACATTTTTTATGTTTGCTTTACTCCAATTAAAAACATCCTGAGGTATTTTTTGTTATTTTTTTAATTAAATGCTGTGCACTACCAATAAAATAGAAAGTAATAAATATTTCTTGGAGATCTATATTCTTATTATCTGCAATTACAATAATTATTTCGACAATTTCAATTATAGCAAAATATTTTTTTGCTAAAGTAGTTTAAGTGTTTAAAATCGCATTATTTAAATAAAAATTCGAAAGAAATTAACATTTAAGTGAAATTTGTTATAGTAAAATACTTTCTGATTTAATTATTTATGATTCAATTCTCCTTATTACTTTTCTGTAAATAAAAAACGGTAGTTCTTACAGAATCAAATAAATTATTTGCAAATATTTATACACTAGTATATACATAAAAAAACGTATTTACTTTAAATTAATTTACAATAATATTTTTGTTAAGGCTAGGCTTTATTTTTAATATTCAAATGACATTTTATATTAAAATTCAAACAACTACTAATAAAACCATTTTATAATTTTTTTAATATATTTCGCTGTTTTACATATACAAGATGACAGTAAATTGACAATTTAGTGTCTGTCATATTCCGTTAAACATTTAAAATGTTTTCTTATATAATAATGTGCAAAAAAATAATACTTACACTTATATATTCACATAATATCAAAGGTTTTTTATGTGTAACATTTAATAAATCTAATGACAGCATAAAAAAAATCATATCGCTTATGTAAAAATTAGAATAATTTTATATATTTTTTAAGCCTTTTAATGTGAATATCATATTTACAAAATATAAATACCAAATTGAGCCGAAAAACATATAAAATAAATAATATTTGTTAGCCGAATATAAAAATAATTCAATAAATACACATAATATTTGTTACAAACTTAGGCAAACATATAAAGGTTTATAAAACAATAGGGCAACAAACTAAAAAAAAATATTAAGCCAAACGATTATTGATAAGACTTTTTGATTAACCATAAAGCATACCTATACTTGAAAAATTATATATTAGTTTTTAGAAAGACACAATATAGATAAACTCTATAAATATTGGTTATTATAGTTTATAAATAGAGGTTTTGTTTAATAAATCGTTCTTAAAATCATTTAAGTAATTTCTAACGATTAATGAAGATTTAAGGTATAAAGTACTTCAAATCAATCAACGAAGCATATAATTCGTAAAGCAAATCAAAAACTTTAATTAGATAAAAAAATAATTACTTATTCAGCTGTCGTAATAATCCACAGCAATAAGTTTAGAAAAATCAAAGTAAAAGTACATGGTAAAACTTACCCCGTAATTTATTATCAAATATTATACAGTCGCTATTTAAATGGTAAAATTTATACGTAAAATTTCTGGTTTAATTAATCCATATTTACAACTTTTTTATGCTTGGAATTTGTGTTTCTGTCAACAGATTTTTCTTTTTCCAAATATCAGATGAAATACTAGTCAAATCACCTTAAAGTAAACAATCATAGCTTTTTTTTACTCTGTTAATCAAATCAATATGCACTATAATACTAAACTACCTTATGAGTTTCTTAAATAATACAAATCTATTCATATTTCAATCATGGTATATTCAATAGAAAAATATTATAAAAAAAAGTTCATTTTCTTATGTTTTTTTGATGTTAAAAATGAGTACATGTTCATAGATCAGCTTAATTACTATTTTCTTGATTACATTTTTTGTTAGACTATACCATTTTTGGGATTTAATTTAATAAAGAAATGTTAGATCAGTCAAACATTTGCCTTAGGAAGTAATGAACTCGTGTTCCAAAAAAATACATAAAAGTTAAAATATTTATTCTTAGATAATAATATTTAGAAATTAATCTTTTATAAACTAATTAAGTACAACATTCGTTAAATTTGATATAGTTAACAAGCAATCATGACAGTTATTAAAATGTAAAAAAAACAACCGAGGAACTTTAGTCAGTTAACAGCTCTTAAACCTTTCTTCTTTCGATCTCAAGCTACAAGTCCTCTATGATTCTTAAAAAGCTTGTTTACTAATTCCGGTTAGATTATATAAAAAAATATATTTATGGCACATAGTGCCGTGAGTATATTTATCTAACACTATTACACATGTTTTAAATTATCTTAATGTCTTCAAAAAAACAAACGTTTTCTAATTTTTTTATAGTTACTAGATTTACACAATTATGTGGATTTTCTATTTTTTTTCTAGTATCCCTTTGTTGTCACATTCATTAAATTGAACATGAGTTCAAATGAAATTTGCAAAATCAAAGATTTTATTTGATCAAAATTTGTTTTTTTTAGAGTGTCGTTTAATCACCCAGTTTCAATTGAATTTATTCTGCTTGAGATACTTAATAATTTTGCACTGATTTTGATACCACTTAAATTATTTTTTTGTAGGAATATTCGATTTTATCTGAAGTAAAAATATTAATTAATGGTTGTGTTTCAAATAATTACTGATATTTAAAAATTTGGTATAACTTATAACCTTTTCAATAAATATATATTGTCAGGCACTGATCATATAAATAAGATTTGACATGATAAAAATATAATTTTTTGGTATTCGAAAATTCAAAAAGGCTTCTTTTTTATTTGTTTATAAAAAAGATAGATTTTATTTATGTCCTTTTTATGTATTTTTTTTATAATTCTGTGACGTAAAATATTTATCAACTTCACATTCTAATTTAATTTATATAGAAAGCTATAAGTAATTTTTTTGAAAGCCAAATGAAAATTTACACTAGAGATAATTATGAACTATATAGATGAAATAAAAACACAGAAATATTCAAAAATATCCTTTTGGTTATAAAAATAACAAGGTATATATTTTATTTTAAAACAAATAATATATCGTCACCTTGTTCAACCAAAATTAAAAATAAACATGGCAAGGATATTTTGTCACTTAAGATTACAAAATGCAAAAATACATTAATTTCTAATCATGCTTTTGTATGTTTTAATAAAATGGATTTTCAAATAAAATTATTAAAAACTACTTTTTATTTAGATTTTATTTAAGGCTAACAGAGTTATATACATACATTTTTCCGAGCGATTTTGCCGGCAAAACGATGTTTTATCAATATCCCATAATAAATTATTATCAGAAATATTAAATCATATTTCAAATCAGAAAAATGAATTATATTTTACTTTTTATCAAAATAAACATGTAGAAAAAAATATTATGTTTGATCAGTAAAGCTTTTTATCAAATGAATGGTTATTAATTCATATTTTTATTCAAGACAGAAATGTGTTTTTTGGCGAGAGGATAAAATGCCCACACTGTAATGAAGCTATGAAAACAATTGATCACCTTGCAACAAGATGCAAGAAAATATTAGGGCGTGATTACACGCGAAGACATAACGAAATAGTAAGATGTCTTCATTTCCACCTATCAAGACGATAAAACTTCAAGAAAACCAAAAAGATCAGAACTCACTCAGTACAAGAGATCTGCAAAAACGAAAATGCTGAAATAAAAGTTGATACTCGAATAAAAACAGATATTTAAATTAAACAAAATAGACCTGATATATTTCTATACGATAAAAAAGAAAATATGATTACGCTGATTGAAATAGGTATAACGGTTCTTGATAACTTGACTGAAGTTGAGAATGAAAACTTT
This sequence comes from Rhyacophila brunnea, assembly GCF_057557595.1. Classification (NCBI taxonomy): domain Eukaryota; kingdom Metazoa; phylum Arthropoda; class Insecta; order Trichoptera; family Rhyacophilidae; genus Rhyacophila; species Rhyacophila brunnea. The sequence goes on from NW_028233344.1 coordinate 420,534, forward strand.
AGGAAATATGACATCTTGGCAAATGAACTTGGTTTAATTTACAAATGCAAAACAAGAATAATACTATATGTGATGACTTGGGATGGGGTGGTCACAAAATATCATAAAAAATATGTTAAGGAGTTAAAAATACCGGACGAAGTAGAAGCATACATGCAAGCTCTCACACTCCGCAAGACACTTGAACTCATCTCATTTGAGAGAAGAAGAGCAGTTGATGAAGATAGATCAGAGGAAGGTGTCGAAAGATGCATCAAGGAGTTGTGCAATATTCCCAACACGCTGAACACGTCTAAATAGATAAAATCGATAAAAAGAAACTTAACCCATAAATAAATAACAATTTGATTAATGTATATTTATCCAACATGAAAGTTAATTAATAATAACATAGTTTGGGAAGGCTACTGAAACAATTTACTTAAAATAAGCAAAAACAAATTTGATGTGGAATTTAAATCCGATGCACGATAATGAAAGACTCAATTGAAATCATGATTAAAAAAGGGGCAGTAAAATATAATATTACTTTATCATATTTCATAATAAAATACCCGATGGTTAAAAGATGTCATCTGATGCAAATTTAATATCGTACTTAATACTATTTTTGCAAAACTAAATTGACCGTTCGAATTAAATTTTTTTTTTAGAATTAACAAATCCGCCTCTGATAATATTTTTCTATATAATTAATATTTCCTCCAATGAACACATTTTATATATCGAGTATTGTAGTTTTTATTATGGTTTTTTCTAAAGTGAAATTTGCAAAATTATAAAAATCAAAGCTCATCATATTTTTAATTATACTTTTACACTGATATTATGCATATAATGAATTGATTTTTTACTGCTTGAAATCGAGAAAAATATATATTGTATGATAATGATATCATAAATAAATTCTAAATAGCAGTAACTTTTGATAATGAAATATAAAAGTTTAGTAAATTTGTACCAAAATTTATATCTGATTAGCCTATAAACTAGTTTATTGATTGCAGGCTAGAATAAGATAAATTTGTTCATGAAACTAAAATTTAAAAATATGAACAATCGATTATATAAGTATGATTAATAAAAAAACAAGTGAGAAATGCCGTTTATTTATGTTTTTATTTGAACTACACATTAAATTTAGTTTTATCCTTCAATAAAAAAAATCTAGATGATTACTTCGAACAATGTAAAAAACATTTAAATGTCTAAATTATTATAGATAACACGAAAGTTTATTGTATTATATTAAGCTACGTGCAATAAAATTTAGAACAAAAAAATGTTTAATATTAAAATTTAGCATAATTGACACAAAACAAATAAAAAGCTTTTCAGTTTCCATAGATTATATATTCAGAATGTTGTTAATTATACGTATTATTATATAGAATACAAATTATAAATTTAGCTTATACTGATTCGATATCAAATTTTAATATATTTAGCTTGTAATAGGAATATTTACCGGCCTCATTAAATAAAAAAATTTGCTGCTATCAATATATTAAATGTTTGACCTGAAATTATTTATTTATTTAAATTATATGGATACTCAGACTTAATTAGGAGCACATTTGATTGGATTTAATATTCTAATATTATATTTAAATAGGTTTATTTCAACGGAGTAAACTTAGAACTGCTAGTAGCTCCAATACCAGGCTTTCCATGCCCACCGGTATTTTTAGTAGCCACGAATTCACTAAACTTATAACTAATCATTTCTGGCTTAATTTCAAGCGGAACAAATACCTTTCCATTATAAACGCAAATAAGATTACCAACCATATAATGTAAAATTATCATAGAACGTGCTTGTGTCTTAACAATTCTTGGTTTATCTTCTGGATTCAAACATGCTTGTTTACTCAGTAAGCATTTCTTTATTAATGTAACTTCTCTTGGTGAAAGATCACGTTTAATATCTCGTCGTCTTTTTTGATGAAAAAAGGTCTGCAAATTTAATTATTGTTATTTTTTAAAGTTCATCAAGATCAATTCCTCGGTAAATGTGTTTTCTAAATACTCGGCGTTGTTTATCAAAATTATTTGACATTTTGGATAAGGGGACAAAAAAATACAAAGGCTCGATTTGAATATTGAAAGAATTTGGCTTAATATTTTAGAGATTAAACGAGCTGGTAAACAGGTTATGTGTTTTATTTCCATATAAAATGCATTCATAAATATAGATTACGGATAACCCACGTTCATTTTAATTATTTTCAAAAGTATCATTATTAAGAGTTGGCAAATAATTTATATTTAACACTGACATATTAAATTTAATCACAAGAAACCAATACAAAATTATATAATATTATTTGAAAATTAGTTCTAAGAAAATTTCAGGAAATCATTCTTCTGTTTTTATGATACATAACGAATCATATAAAGCATTAAGTTAATCATAAGAACCATGGGTAATATTATGTATTCATCTTTAAAAAAAGAAATAAAAACTTTCAAAGTATTAATATTATATTTGTACAATTTAAAGATACATTGATGCATTCAAACATAATAATGATAATATTTAATATGTTTTAAAAAAACAATAGTAAAAATACTAAAAGGAACTATTATTCCACCTTACGATGTAAATAATGATTACTTATTTATAGCATATTAGGAAATATAGTTGAAATCATATAATATGATTAAAATATAGGAGTAAAAAATCTTTTATGAATAGCCTTTTTATTTAGTATATATATATTTTTTCAAATCATTAACAGTCAAGTATTCGCCTAATAGAAATTACATGAATTGAATCATATAATTTATCGTTATTTACATATTATGATAATAGAACAATAGAAATTTTGAATTTAAAATATATGCCGCTTAAATCTAATAAAATCAGAAACAATGTCTACTAAAAATAAAATTGGTTGGGAGTACTATATTTATTAAATACAAATGCTTTGAAATCACTTAACAAAAATGATACTGTCATTTTAAGTTTTAGATGAAGATTTAACATTTTATAACGGAAAATCCATACCATCTAAATAAAGGTAATAACCGTATTTCCCTTTCAAGAAGCCATTCACATGTAATGTCTTCATATAAATAATCCAAAAAAAACATTAGAAGTAGACATCTTGCCGCAGCATCGTTGAGAAGCTACCCTTAATTTTTTTTTAATTGATAACCAAGATCAATTCAAATTTTTTAATTATTTCGATTGAGTTTTTGATTTATAATGGTTAAAAATATAAAAAACGTTTATAGGTCTTAAAAATCCCCACACCTTACGTATCATACATCTAAAACCACTAAATGTATATTGATTTATAAAATATTATTATTCAAGAGTAGCAATTAATTCTACTATTAATAATTCATTCTGTCTCTACAGGTTAAATCTATTAATAGACATTGGTACTTGTGCTATACTTTCAACTTGTAATTTATAGTGTACATTTAATTTTTTTTAGTGTATCTACGAAAATTTTCACGTAGATTTGGAAATTCAATTTTAAAGTAGAAAAATATATCGAACTTTTTAGTCGACTGCCTATAAAATAAGGATAAGAATATCTTGTTTCTTAAAATTATGTTTTATAGATACTTATCCTGGATGTATATAAACAAATATATAATAAAAAAAATTTAAAACGTTTCATAAAAGATTCACGGAAGTTACTATCCCAATAAAAATATTTTGTAATGTTTATACTCGATGCCGAAGCCATATGATAGTACGAAACACCATAAAATAATGTTTTTTTGTCTGTAATATGCCATAGGTCGTATAAAGAGAATCTAGGGATGAATGAAAAGTCACAATAAGATAAAATTGAATGCAAGGCTTGAATCAATAAGCCTTGGTAGAATATACATTGGGGGTGATTGTAACGATGATGAGCCACTGGGAAGTATTAAGCTATTTCTGTAATTATATATAAATCAATAGTTTTACTGAATAAAGTAAAAAAGCTCAAAATAAATTAACAAATGAATAAACATATAGACAGCAAACCATGTTTAATTTTATGGATTTAGCAGAAAATTTTAATCCTTCATATTTATAAATTAAGCCATATCAGATTAGTATAAATATCCTAATGTATATTTTAATGCTATATTATTATAATTTCACTGTTTTTAAATAATTTTTTAATTATATTATAAAAACCACCCGGCCATAATCAAGAAAAATTATTTTTACATAGAATAATAAATAAAGTTTGAAAATATCAATGGATGATTTCTCATTATGTAAAGTTTAAAATGAAGTTATAAAAAAAAATGATTTATTTTGAATTTTTTATCGCCTTTTATGTCTAAGGCTACCTGGGAGGCATAAAAGTTAAAAACTTACAATCTGCGAAGCCTTTATCAATAATATAATAAGTCCGTCACACATGTCATGAATTTCAGCTTTGATAAATGGGCTGTAGAATGTTCAATTTACAATAAAAAAAGGGTATAAAGTATGAACAAAAAAAACATGTAAATCTATTATATAAACAGTAAATTATATAATAATGATATTGATTATGATTTTTTTTTACAATAATGTAAAAATATATGAATGAAAGAAAGAATATGTTTTTCTTTTATTTATTGTAATTTTTATAGATAAAGTTATATATTTGGCATTATATATTTAAATATAAATTTGAATCTCTATTTATTTATATATAATCAAGGTGTACATATTTTAATACAAAAAAAATGAACATTGATTTACTGCTAATATCAAATTTTAGTTTATGCGTAATTTTTTAGTAGAATGTATATTGTCGATCAAATATCCAACGAAGTATAATTGTAAACTCTTTTGACACCTAATTCTCATATATAAAATGCTATTCCGGTTCTTCCATTTTATTACACTCCTCTCAAATATCTTCATTTTCTGTATGACCAACTTGTGAACCACCTGTGGACTAAGTATGACATCATCTTTAGTTAAAGAGCGAGAAACTGCTAAAGCCAGTTCAAGATCATAATTCACATTTTAATTCATGATTAAATTATTATTACTAGAATCTGACTCATATTCTATATCCATAGGTGATGGGCGTTTATAATAAGTTTTTATATTCATAATTTAAATTTGAAGTCTCTTACACGACTTTAGAAATCTACGTTAGATCATCATAACAATTGGGATTTTTCTAATAAACAATTAAACTGCATTCCATAAACTACACATTTGAGAAATCATCGTAACAAAATTATATTCATTGAAAATACTGAATAGTAAATATCACATCGAAAACTTCCATTAAAAAAATAAGGGGCTAAATATTTTTATAAAATACAGTAAAATTTTTCCATTCGTAATGTGGTAAATTTTTTCTTAATCTTGAAACAAAGCAATAAAAAACCAAATTTAATAATAGTAATTTATCTTATAACACCATATACATTTATATGAATCCGTCTTTTATAATTATTTAACTAAACTAAATGATCTCAAACTTGCGTCACAATTACATGCTTTAGAGATAATATTAGCCTAAAAATAAGATTAAAATATTTTATCGCTTAAAACATAGTAAATAAGAGATAGACTGCTCACAGTGATATTTATGATTATGAAAATCAGTAAATTTGCATAACTTCTATATTATATCAAATAACTGCATTCCCATTTTATCAAATATTTTCATTATTAAAACAATTCATTTGTGTAAGTATATGTAAAGACAACTCTTCGAAGTTGTACGAGAAAAATAAACCTTGTGTTTATATAAAATCAGCTTTAGAATCAGATCACTAATATCTAAATCAAATACTAATTATGTTCTTACACATTTACAAAATATTTTATATATTAAATACACAAAAGGATGATTAATGCTATTTCAAACTACCATGATCGAATTATAATAATCTAAAATTTATTGAAAAATTACAAAATCTTTTTTTTGTATCTTTCTCATATGAGTACCCCAAAATATTTGCAGCCTTTTGCTAAATAAACAGTAAGAATATATAGTATAGTAATTTTTGGATCGATATATACCCAAAAATGAAGATGCGTTGACGCAGTTGTTGTAGAAACACTTATATAAATAGCCTAAGTGTTAAAGCAACAACTCCAGTATAATATAAATTTACTCAAAACAATAAATGCCAGCAAGGGTGCGGTCTGTCAGAACTCGAGTTATACTTTTAAAACGACTTCGAAGGTGGATAATATTTATAAGTGCGATGTTTAAGACGCAGAAATCTAGGAATTACATTGAATGAAGTCTACTACGTTTAGCAAGGCTACGAGTAAGTGTAAAGGGTGATGGTACCATAATTAACCAACGAGGAAAATTAGATAGAAAACTATAACCTTCCAAAAAACATAGCCTAGTAAATAGATCTAATATAAGGAAATCAAAATGGTGACAGTATCACTATAGGACCATATACGGAGGTGCTCTAGAAATTAAAAGTTTTATATGGTAAATAGCGAATTTAGTAAAAAGAAGATATAGACAAGCAAATGTTTAAATAATAGGTGCAGTAAAGTTGACTTTAATTTTACTTTTAATCCTTACTCTTGCAAAGTTAGGATTACTACAGAATAATTAGCATATTCCCGAGAAATAAGTTTTAGGAAGACACTTTAAATAATAAATATGAGATAAGCAGATGCATTAAAATACCGTGAAGATAATGTGATAGTAAGATGTACCAGTTAAGCAGTACTTCAGTGAAAACTAAAGTTTCGCCGAACAATATTAAAAAGCTAAAAATATAGATATACATAAATAAAAATTCATTTACAATCATTTATGTCCGAATATTTCAAAAAAAATTAAATTTACAAATAAAAATGTAATGCTAAATATACCATTTTTCGCGAGGTTACTACTATCCTTGTCACTAATATGCATATTCATTTGTTATTGATACTATCCTTATTTTTTCTTTATTATCTTTTTATCGCATATAAACAATATAAATTGCTGGAAAACAAAAATTTTAAATAATGCTCTGATCATATAGAGTTATAAAATATTACAGGCTTTAAAACCTTGAGTACCACGTATGTTTGTGGTTTTTGTCGAAATAATTTATAGATTCGCATTTATTATACTTACTGCTTAAAACCCTGATATTTCATTGAAGAAATTATACTTTATCACAGAATCCATAAATTATTCTGGGTAAACACGACCAGGAGATTAAATCGTTTTTTAAACCCTTTATGCCATAAAGTATTTATACATCGATTATAAGTAATACATAGCGATTCAATTCTTTAAACAAGGATATTTATGCTCTTTTACCTAAAGATGTCACAAAAGATTTTTAAAAAATAATAATTATCATCGGAAAACCTAATTCTAACAACAATAAGCGACACCCTTCTTAAAATATATTTACTGAAAAATTTAATTTTGTGGATGAAAAAAACAAAATCATACAAAACTATTTTTAAATATTTATGTAAATACAAAACTTTATTTTTTAGACATTACCGGTAATAATAGTTTTCTATTAAAATTGATGCTTTTAAAGAAGATTATATACGTAACTCATATGATAATGATATAAAATAGTCAAATAGTATGAGAAACACAAATAAGCAAAATAAAATTATAATAAAACCAAAATATGTTTAAAAATCACCTAATATCATATGCCTAGAAAAATTTTTTATTGACGTCATCGATAAAAACTTTATATTTCTATCGCTGTGTAGATATATATAAAGCAAAAAACTGTTAATTACTTATCTATAAGAACTTTCATCCAAAATTAAATTTTCTCAAATAAAACAGAAAATATCCAATATATATTATGCTGTCAACTATTTAAATACAAAACTTAGTAGTTACTGTGTGTCAAATGTGTAACATATAGTATTTTTTAAAATCGAAATTTTTGTATTTCTACATTGTTTTGACCTATAGGTCATGTAATTAAGTTTAAAAATATTTCAAAATCATTATAGAAACATAGTACAAAGAAGAATGCAATTTGATGCATTTGGTCTTATTAAACACTAGTTTATTATAATTTAAAAATTTCTTTTTAGTTTTACCATATTATCATATGTTTAAAAGACTTCAGAGAATAATAAAAATTTAGCTTTTGATAGTATTAAACGTATTCTAATTTTTGATCCTTCTCGCATAGATTTTAATCGGTAATTACTTGTGTTTTGTATGATATTAAAATACTGCAATATTATGTCTATTTCGAATACTTGTTTTCTATGACATGGTATGAAGTTTTTTTTATGTTCTTATATTAATAGATACATATTCATCTAAAAAAAATTACCAAAATCTTATATATTAAAATAATATTACATCATATTTTTTTACATTTGAGTATATGTAGGATTTTTTGAAAACAAAGAACTTAATTAAAATTTAATAAATATATATTCATGCAGCTTTTTTTTAAAAAAACGGAGAAATACACAAAATTATCTACAAGACATGGTTTTTTTATATTTTATTTGTATTTTTTAATATTAAATTTGATTTTTATTTCATTTTTTGAATAAAAATCATTGATCATTAACAACCCCATATAAAAACAAAAAAATGGCATGTTTATTGAGAAATTATATCAGATTTAAAACGTATTAATTTTGAATTTTTATTACTTATACTGTTCTGTAATTTTCGTCATATCAAGTATTCTATTGTAGCAAATCGGTTTCTTCAGAATTACTCATGCAATATATTTTTATATTAAGCGAAGAACTGAATATCGATAAAATTAACACGATAAATTGCATAAATTGTATTTTATGCTTTTTTTCGGATTTTAGGCACAAAAAGTTTTATTATAATGCTAAAAACGAATTTACACTAGAATATACAGAAACACATTATATTGTATCTATTATATTTATTTCTAAATAAAGAAAGGCGATTATATTAAAAGCTGCACATCTTTATGAGAATAAATTTATTCAGAAAAAAGTTCTGGAACGAATTAATATAATCAACATGATTGATCATTACATTACATAAGAAATTGTAATATAGCAGGTCTAGAATATCATGAATTTGAATAAGAAAATATGGAGTTGATATTAGAATATTTTCAATTACAAAAAATATTTATTGTATTTATATAGAAAAGATTCACTGTAAAACTATATAAAATTTCCTCATCAGTCTATAAAAGTTAAATGTATATATATCATGTGTGTCTTTATTTTGCAGATTCTGATAGTGAAGACATGGTGTATATTTTTCATAATTTTCGGCCCATTATCATGATATATCTGGAAATAGGTGTATTTTTTTGATTTAAATGGGTAACTGGATTACAAGTCATTAGATGCAATTATAGTAAAAATAAGCTTTGAATTTAAAAAAACAAAACTAGCCTGTTCGCTGAGTTTTAAAAATAATAACAAAATTCATTCAAGATAGAAAGTATATCAAATATATTACATCCAATCACATTTATTTCATGTTTTTAAAAGTTTAAAAAGGCCAAAGGCTATAAATTATAATCGCAAATCTCACAAATCCTCATAGTTTTTATTGCAAATATTATATTTCTTTTCTATCTGATTACAAAAACCCGAATATTATAATATTATTACAATAAGATATAAGTTTTTATGTTTTTGGACATTATAATATATACTCAGTTTCAAATTCAGATCCTTAAAAAAGCCAATATGATTAAAATAAGTCTGTATAAACTGTTGATATAAATTGCTTTTTTGTTTTTTTTATTGCTGAAATGATCTTATTTCTGATCATAATAATATAAGTTTCTTTGTAAATAATTATTTTTAGATACGAAAAACACAATATATTAAATCTAATCCTTTGTAACGTGTAGAACAACTTTCAACATTATATATAGACTAAAAAATCAGGAAAAGATTTCGTAACTCTAAGAAAACTGTATTGAAGCAAAAGATACCGTTTTATGTCTTAATTTTTTTATTTTACAAATAGAGACTCCTATATTTTTGTCAAGTTATAGTAACAAAGAAGATTTTATGGATAAATGTAATGTTCAATTGAAAATTTTGTTTTAATAACTTTATCTATTATGGTCATTCAGAATTTTTTTACAAAAATTATACAGATAAATTTCTATTCTGCAAATGGAGAAAAAAATTGCTTTCAGCAGAAAAAAGTTACGAATGAAGAATATAAAATATTAAAAATGATTTTCAAGTTTCTATAACGCAAGTAATATATAAAAAGTGACTTTAATGATATTGTTGCATATAAATTTGCACTTAAACAGCCTCTTTATAAGAACTAAATATCGGGAACAATAGATCTTTATTTCGAAATTTATAATTATGCAATTTATCATATTTTATGAGACAATATAAATTATAAAAAAGAGGATTTATTTTTTTTGAATGTAGATCTTGTTATCGCTAAAAAATATATCCTGATTATTCTTTATCTATTTATGAATTTATTTCAGCCAAAATTTTACTCTTTTTTGTTACTAGAGAATTGGTAATGAGGTTTTAAGTGCATAAAACAGCAAAATAAGTTGAATACATATGTTCTGCATGGTATGATATTGATCTATTCTTTCATCAAAAAATAAGAATATATAGTATATTTTGTAAAAAACACCAAAAAACATTTTAATACCTTTATTGCAGTTTCCTATACTATTATTACATGAATTTAGATTTTAGGGATTTGACTGCATAAAGTTTACAAGGCCACCTATATCATTTCGAATAATGATGTTCGATATTTGTGATGTTTTTTAAACATTTAAATTTTTTTTCGGCAAATATTAAGATATTTCAATGCATCTATCTATACTTTTTATCACATAAAAGTTCGCAGATTAGAGAAATAATATTTTGGTGAATAACCAAGATAATAAAAAACCGTTTTAAAAATTGATAAATAGTTTAAAAAATGATTCTAATATTAATTTTTTATTTTATTTATACAAAAATTTAGAAACAAGGGTAAAAAGTGAGCTTATTGAATTCTCGAAAAAATATTTTTGTCGCAGACTTCAAAATTATAAATTTATGAAAGATATATGCGCTTGTCTTGAAACAATTTTTAAGTTGTAAAAACAAAATAAAAGTAATTATATTCAATGTAAATCTACAAATAGTGTAATGCAAATTTGTAACTTTTATGAAAAAATTTTATTTCAATCACATTTTGTATGATATGGGCGTATAACATACATTAAAAACATAATAAAACAGATTTTTTCTCTGGTTACTAAAGATTTTTATGTGTAAAAACATGTATTTCAAACTAAAAAAAAATTGGTTTTTATAATATGTCGATTTCAAATGCGTTTTTGCATTTTTAAATCGAAAAAATTTTAATATTATAGTATTATGTCGATTAAAATAGCCAAACAAGTAGCCATTAGATGAATTTCTATATTAAATTATTCAAAAAATTAATACATATTTTTATATATTTTTTTTAATCTCGTTTATTTCTTTTTATATGCATAATAAACCACCATGATATAGTTTATAATGCTTTAAGTGCATTTTAGCTGTGTAATAAACATCAAAATATATGTCGTATTATATTTTGGGATCTAAATTTTTGCAAATGATTCTACGAAAACCTTTTACTTATCATATTAAACTTAGTATTTATTTTTTGAACCTAGTATTTATCGTCACAAGATCTAGTTTTTTTAGTTAAAAAATACAAAAAACAGCATTTGTTACGTCCATCCGTACAATATTATCCCAGAGGTTCGTTAAAAAATGGAATTCTTCAAGATAGGTTAATCATAACATAATTTTGCACATATTTATTTTTATTTGCATCTAAGGTACCAATTTACATTAAAACCTTTTTATTTATATTTATATCATAAATTAATGATTTGTGTTTTATAGAGTTGTTTTTGCAGTATAGATACATATTTTAATGCTGTTTTTAGCAATACATTACCTAGATTGTATGTTTAAGTAAAGTTTAATGTGATTCATATTTTTATTATAATTTTCAATTTCAGATTTTATAAACCGTTTACTTTTTTTAACTCCATATATATAAAAATCTAGATATTCATTGCAAGAATATTATTCTTTATCTTTAAAAATAGTTTAAATGTTTTTATTCTATTTTTAAGCATTACATAATCATTAAAGAAGCAGTAAAATACATCAAAAACCTTCCCTAATCTATAATAGATTTTTTTATAATGAGTTAGCTCATAAAATACAGTCAAATATATACAATTGCATTCTATATCTCAAACTTAATCGAAATATTTTTATTTATATTTCTTCTATCAATTTATGATTCGTAATTTTTTTGAAACAGATCAAATTATCTTCGTGAGAAAAAAATGCGCTTTTATAATTCAAAAATATTTTCTGTCTTTCTTTATTTTGTTTCGCATCTAAATTAGTATAACTGGTTTATGAACATAGTCTGAAACGAACAGAAAGTACCTGATCGCGTTATTCTGTATCTTCAAAATAGTTTTCGAAGATAGTCAAAGATTAGCGGTAAATTAAGATATTTACGACGTTTGAAGGACAAATATATTTTAAAAGAATGATGTAGATAAAATATATAAATAAAAGTAATACTTAAGTTGCAAAGAATACAATAAAAAGTAAACCCAGAACTTTTTGCAAATAAATCACATTCTATTTTCGTAAATTTATTTTGAGTAAAAGAGAAAATTTACAACTAGTATTTTGACATCATGGTAGAGTTAAATAGAAATATATCCAGATGTCTTAAATAAATCTCTATTAGAATTTCAATGGACTGGAAATGTAATGATAATCTAAAAAAAAATCGTATATAACTTTTTTTAATTTCTAAATATCTTACTTTATTACTTGTTCGCAATTTTAGCATGAATTATAATATATAAACTTAGATATAATAATATGTTGCACGTTTATCATATAAGTAAAACTTTAAATTTTTTTGATTAAGTAGTTCAAGTATATATTTCTTTAATATAAATGTATATAAACCTTTAAGCTGTTGTATTTCTGCACATTACAAAACATTGTTATAATTCTAATCAAAATACACCTATTAAGTTTCTATTTAAAACATACTTATATCAAAATAAAGAGTATAAGTTATGAGAAACACGGATATATTGATTTTTTCTAAAAAAATAAATTCATACAAATTCAACAAATTTATACATACATGTGCTAATATTAAATACTTAGCTCGATATATGTTTCTAAGAGATTTATCACGTAAAATATTATCAGAAAATCATTTGTACTTTGATGGGGTTTTCTGGCCGGTATTGCAGATTAAAATATATCTAGTCTAGATTCACAATACAAAATAAATATTTCACAGGGAAAATAAATGGAAAAACAGAAAATTAACTTTTGAATGCGAAGCTTGCCTATATACCGATAGAATGGCATGAGCTCCTCTATAGAACATGTCCCCTTTGACCTAAAATTTGTAAAGCGTTGCAAATAAAGTAATCATAAATATTTCTAAATGTAAAAACTATAAAAAATCTATATAATCGTTGCTGTAGCTGTTCAAAAAATACTGGTAAAGTCAGTCTAGCATTTCGCCGTTTCTATATGTTGGGAACGTGACATGTTTTTGTGATAAAAAAATAAAGTTTCACGTGATTTTATGATCATTTGTACGCATTAAAAAAAATATAAGCAAAACTAAACATTTTTTGAAATTATATGCGGCATAGAGACTTTAGTATTGAATAAATTTTGGGAGTGTGTATTTTTTATAGCGATAATAAAAATTTTTTCTTTTCAATTTTTAAATATGCTTTTTAATGTATTATATAGCTGTAATATTAGATTAATTTTGAAGCTTTAGGTTTTTTTTTGGAATTATTGTAAAAAAAATATAGGATGCTTATCTTTTCAAGAAAAATAAATATGATGTGAAACTGTTTGTTATTAATCTTTTCAAAAAATTTTTATGGTTATTTTAATGATTATTTACAATCTAATCCTATGTATAGGGTTCAAAAGATACTGATATAATTTCTTATGAAAATAAAATTTCGCGAAAGAAGTGTGACATTTTTTCACTTAACAAAATTTACATTTCTAATATGATTTTTATGAATATTTTTATATTTAGACGCTGAGAATCTACAAAAAAAAACATAAATTAATATTAATAGGAACCAAATTATCTTATTCATCTTTTTAAATTTAGTTATGGTCTTCAATTCCTTCGAAATTATTAGCAAACAGCTTTTAAGTTGTACTTGCATATTATAAGAATTTAAAATTTATTTTAAGCACAATAATGTTTCTCGAATACTTCATAGGAAATTAATTATAATCTAGAAGCAAAAAACCTTTCGTGTTATTTTGCAGAGAGACCAAATTTAATTTTATCTTATGTTCATATATAAATAAAGTCAAACTCAAACCAAAAATAAATTATTAAAATAAATTAAATATTCCTTTTCACAAAAATCATCATTTTTATTTAATAGGGCCAAAGAAACTCATAGCATAAATAATAAAGTATTCAGATGACTAATGTGCCAAATTATAATTCACGTTAATTAATTTGTGGGAAATCTTGAATATGTTATTTTATTGGGAACTTTTATTTTATTGATTGTATTTTTTTGCCATAGATATTACCAGAAATAAAAATGCAACAAAATGATAGTTGATTGATAACTCATATGTTTTATATCATCAGAAAAGATTTATTTTCACGCGAACTATTCTATTTAATTAATAATATTTGACACATGAATTTTTGAATTGTAACTATATCATCGAATTGTTGAAATATTAGAAAAAAATCCAAAATATGTTTTTTTTTATTTAACAAATAATGTTTAAGCTAAATCAGAGCCCATAAAAAAAGCGGTACTTACGATATGGTATTTATATATTGATTGTTTGTTAGATACATTTATAGTATCAGATAATTATTATATTAAAAAACATTCGATATATTAAATACAAGCCCAAAAATTTAATAGTTAACATGAATTATAAAATACTTTAAATGGATCACCTATAGTACCTAATAATTATTCACTAGATATCTGTTTTAGTTTATGTGTATGATTTTAACTATATAAAAATAATGTACTTTATAATTTTGAAAAAAAAACAATTATACTTTATTACATGATAAATTCACAATTTTTTTTTCTTAAGTTGCCTGTACGATATCATCTAATTTTTCATATTATTGGATTGAAAATGAAAAGAGCTCAAAGCTAATCTAATATTCCATATATTTTGCGCTCTGCAAAATGTAAACTAAAATTTATTATATTTAAAGCTTAATTTAAATTTATATATAATATATTGTAAGATTTCTGAATTTCATGTTTAAGCAAAAATAATGTTCTATTGGCAAAAATGATACAATTTATTTTAAAAATTTGATTAATAAGATGGATAATAATAATTGCTATGTTTGATCTTGAAATTATATAAAATCGCCCTATGCAATCCTATATTGATTTTAAATGATGTTCATATCAAAGAGGCAAGAATAACCATTTTTAAGTTTTTTTCAATCTATATGCTTTTTCAAGATATTTAAATATAATGTTTTTCTGGTTACCATTGTTTGTACATCGGCTTGAGCTTAATCCGCATATTTTTTGCGTTGATGCTTATAATTTATATTGATTATGTTTTAAATTATTGTAAATATCACCATTAAATCTTCTTAATTGCCTAAAATCCCACACTTATTGCTATTTTATTAATTCATGCTAAAATCACATGTTCATACACTTCTAAACATTAAATTTGTATTATAAATATAAATCCTTTATATCTTATTTATTATGCGCACTAGTACCCATGAAAAATTTGAGACATTGTCGGTATTGTCTAAACCCAAAAACAATATTTTTTTAAATCAACACGTCTTCACATTTTATAATTCATAAACGTAGCGTGAATTATTCAACAAATAAGCTTCTGATAAATAAAATTAATTTGAATTGGTGATGCTATTGCAAGTTTGTATTTTTATATAGATATTTTATGTAATGACTTTGGCTATTGTTGGTTAGTAAATTCCATAAAAAAGATTTTAAGGAGTTTAAAATGTCGGAAAAAGTAGAAGTATACATGCGAGCTTTCACACTTCGCAAGACACTTGAATCTATCACATTCGAGTGCAGAAGAGAATTTGATGAAGATAGATCAGAGGAATGTGCCAAAAGATTTATCAAATAGTTTCGAAATGTTCTCAATGGGCTAACTACGTCTCAATAGATGGAATATATAGTAAGAAAATAAACCCATAAATAAAAAATTTATATCAATTGTATAAAATTTTGTATTCTGCAGTTATTAAATGAAATATACACAATTTATTAACACCTGTCAGTAGTTTTTTTGCTCAAATATTTATGAATCTTGCATGCAAAGATTTGTTTTTTAACTGTTTAATGAACTAAGAAAATCCATCGTATTTGAAAAAATTCTACCGAGAAAATTACGCCCTTTGGCAGTATTTTGGCAGAATAAGCTTTCGAAAATGTATAATATATACGAAATCCATGATAACTATAATACATGATGTTTTTAGTGCTCAATGTTTGCATTTAAAATTTAAATACGTTTATGAAGTTTTAGGGTGAAATATAATTAAAATTGCATCCTCATATTACTTAGTTTTAGTTAGAAAAAAAATATTTACAAATAAAAAGCTTAAACGTTAAATATTATAAAAAAAACATTACACAGAATGATTTTTAAGTAATGGCATAAGATACCTCAAAGTATAATTAAAAAATCAAGCAGAATCTGTTTAAGAACATTGAAAGACCTATATAATTTACAGATAATTATTCTATTTAACATACCAATAAAGAATACTAGTTTCTACTATGTATTATCGCATTAAGTCGTAAAAATGCCATAAAAAAATATTCAATGCAATAACTAATATGAAAATTTACATACATATAAGGCTTTTACATTCAATACATTTTACAATGAAGTATTCTATGCACATAAAAGAAATTTAACCCATGTGGTTGTTTAATTGGGCTCTTAAAGTTTTTTTATGAATATGTAGATGAATATTTACCTATTATTATAATAAATGTAAGACAATAGAATTTTTTACAAACAGCAAATTTTTCTTTACACATTCACTAAATGTCTTACAGCTGAAAGTGTATGAAAAGATTCAATTTTCACATTTTTTAGATCCTAGAGTAACAGTTTTAAATGCAATTTATGCTTGAAGGTATTATATTACTCAAGTGCTTTAGGATGAACATAAATTGTTCAGTAGGATAACAAAAAAATCCATACAAATATATGTATTTTTTTCCAAAGCTATGAGATTTAATATTTTAAAATCAAGTGAGTAGTTTTTACTATACTTTAATAAAACATATTCTTACTTTATTATAAGTTATTCGACATTTTTATATTATATTTTACATAAATCATATGTATTATTATGATTTTAAAAATTTTATATAATTTTCGTTAGTATGATAAACCAATTCTTAACAAATTTATGCTGGTCTTGTATCTTTTTTTTTGCGCGTTGTTAGTTTTAAAATCACAAAATACAGCACATAAATGCACTATATAAATTTTACAGATCATGCACAAAGTTCTAAAGATTTTTTATATTATAAAATTCATATTATGGAATTTTGAAGATGTAAAAATAGAATTATATCTAGGCTTAGAATTACCGATGGGATAATTGCGCAGAAAAATAAAATAGTAAAATAGGAACTATATCAGCGTTTGATTATACTTGTTAATTATATTCAAATTTACCCTTTTTGTGAATAAATCAAAAGCAGACGTAACAATAAACATTAAAAAAATTAGTTCTTCCTTATATTTGTATGTATAATTTAGAAAAAAATCCAGAGAAATAAATAATTTAAACTCAATAGAATCATTGATATTTTGATCTTTGCGATAATAATCAGAATTATGAAATTAGACTTATCCAATCGATTTTATATAGGCTTTTGATCAATACGATAATATAGGCAAATATATTTTCCTAAATTTTTGCGCGATTTTGAAACTAAAAATAAATATAAACTTATGCTTAATTAATAAATATTTGTAAAGAACGTGAAAATTTAGATCCTTTTATATTAATAAAAGATATGAGAAATTCAAAATTTAAATGAAGATTTGGTGTTAAAAATTTCATATGCTCATAGAATACAATTACAAGTATAGTTATATCTTAATATTTTAAAAGGTAGTAAAAAATAAAATTTAGAAAATCAATTTGTCCTTAACAAATATGCTAAGAATATCTTAATAATGCTAAGTTGGCAATCAATTTAGCTATATATATGTTCAACAACAAATATAAAGCTTTAAAAAATTTTTATAATTTTAACGCAGATAAATACAATATTTTCACTTAGACATTGTTTCAGAATCAATTATTTAGCCCAAATCTAAAATCATAATATTAAACAACATAGTTATTCTTTAAACACACCAAAATAATGTATTTTTTAATTAAAAATAACATAATATATGAAAAGCATGCTTACAACAACACAAATTGTTTTCAAAGTAAATAAATATTCTAAAACCTAAAACCAAGTCAAGATAAATGATGGATTATGATAAAGGGCCAATAAGATTCATGTATAATCGTATTTAAAATCACTTAGTTTTTGTTATATGTATATATTAAAATCATTTGCCGCCGTTTATTTTGACTGGTCGTCCTTAATACGAATTTAATAAATCTTTTTTTTATTCCTTAATTTGAACACAACCTTATATAAGAAATTTATTGTTGCAAGGTTATAGCAGAAAGATATTTTATTGTTATTTCAAGATTTAAAAACCTTTTCATTAGAAATTTTTATTTGAACAAAAAAAGATACGAACAATACACATATTTCTACGCTTTTTAATGCGTAAGTAAACATAAAAAATAAATATTAAATATTTTCAGTTAACATAGGTTTTATACATATTGGCTTCTTCATCTTAAGATACAAAAACATAGTTGATTCTCTAAAGAAATATGAAAAATATAATAAAAATTCTTTAAAGAAAAAAATTGTTTAATAGTTGCATTATCCATGGAAATATGAGTTTTATAAAAAATTTAGTTTGAAATAAGATAAGAAATATAATATGCATCTTTAATTGCGTATTTTTACACTACTGAGATTATCTAAATAAAAAAATTGAAAATAAATTCATAGATTGGTAAATATTCCGTAATTCTAATAACTAAATAAATAAATAAATATAGAATATATTAAAATTAAAATAAACATATTTATATTTGAATTATATTTTTGTACTTTATAGACATTTTATCATTGATAGTAACTAATATTATATGATTTTAGTATTCAAATCAAATATAACTGAAAATATTGCTTTTCTGACATAATTCGCTTCATTTGTTAGTTTAAAGGCATAAAAATATATATCTTGCATATTTTACTTATACAATATGTAAAACTAAAAATAAATAAGTGATAAAATATCGTCATATATTTTTTTACATCCTTTTTAATTCATTCACGTACGATATAAAATGAAAAATGCATTAAAGCGATTTATAGAAAATATATAGGAGGATAAAAATATGTAACTTTATATAAAATAGTAATTACATATTTGCATAGTAAAATTTAGAAATTATATATTTTATAAATTTAAAAACCTGGCTAAAGCTGTAAAATAATTAACAAAAAACGGAGCCTGAGAGGTTAAATATAAATTCAAATTTTGTAGATTCCTTATATACCGATAAATAATACTTTATTTGCGTAATTTTTATCAATCGGCTATCTAATAAACATAATATTTTATATATTAGATCTATTTTTTAGATAGCGAAAATATTAACTTTTATACTTTGTAACTAGCATTTTGTGTATTGATATTATTATCAAATCTATTTAGTACGATATCTACATGATCTTTTTTGTTTTTAATTTTACTGAATTTTTATAATGTTTTTAGTCAGGAATATAGCAGCAAGATTTTATTATAAAACAAAAGTATACCGTCTAAAAGATATTGAAATAAAATAAAAATAAATTCAAACGCTTTACACACTATTAAGTTTGTTTGTTGCATATATTTCATGCTATAAACACAATTAATGATATAAATACCTTAACAAAAAAACAACCCAATATGACATAAAAACACATATACAGTAGTAAAACCTTTTTTTTCATATATACTTTTTTTTCTTACAGTATAATTGATTTAGCTTTTTTTTCTATTTATGAAATTTATTGATGAAAAAAACGATATTTTATGTTTATCTTACAAATATTTTTTGCTGCAAAATATTAGCGTTTTAACTAACTAACTTTACTTATATTTATTTATTGTTTTATCTTAACGAATTTAATATAAGTTAAGATTATTTTGATATTTATAAAAAGTTTATATGTATTGAAAGTAAGTTTTAAATCATTTGTATATGTTTAAAAAGGGTTTTCTAAGCAAAATAAAGACAATAGAAAATAGATAAATTTTTAATAAAATCTACTAGGATATAATAAAGTCGAATTTAGCCGTCTTCGATATTAACTTTCTTTGAAAAAGATATTTTTTATTATTCCTTGAAGATATACACATTATAAAATAAAAGAAAAATATAAGAAAATCTTATATAATATATAACTGCGAAAGTAATAAAAAGTAGTGCGGTTATCATAAAAAACATATTATTTACGAAAATAGAAAAATGATATTTTTTTGTGACATGAAACATAATTTGCGTAATTATTATTTTCATTGACTTTAAGAAAAAAAGAAGGTTTTTTTTTCATTTTGAATAGAAATAATTGCAACAGTTTGTATTTTAAACTTTGATATCGCCATAATTTTATAAATATTAATTTTACACAAAAATAAACCTGGCATACATGAATTTATATAACAGATATTATATTAACGCCCATGAAAAACAATATTATATTTTAAAAAACTATAATTTCTATAGAAGTCTTGTTGATTTATATACAAGTGTTTTGAACTCTGTAAATATTTTTCCTCAAAAGTTCACAATTTATATGATATATTTTGTATGCCTAGCGAAAATAACGCTTTTTGGTACTAAGAAACCATAAAAACATATTAATGTGTAACTTAAGAATATAAGTATACCCATGGTTTAATTGCCACAATATAAATTTTTCATGCGTAATATAACCATTTATTATGAACTACTGCGTAAAAATATTTATACTAGTGATAATAAACTTATGATGAACATAAAACATTATATTAATCTATTTTGATGTTAAGAAATTTTTTTAATATAGTGTAAATAGCATAAAAATAATTCGCAATTTGTTTAGAGATTCAAGATATTGAAAATGTAACTTAAAAAGACAATTAAGCTAACGGGTTAGTCTATTTGCCTAGCTATGTTTTTATTTTATATAAAGGTGCGCATAATCAATGATTTCTATAATAGGAAGCTATAAATACTGATGAGTGACATAAATCCAAAAACGATTTTTTGATGCCTGCTTTATAACACAAAAAATTGGTCATATATTTCATAATATACAGCATACCCAAACTACTATAAAGAGCTCTAATTTAAAAAAAAAACTTTGGGTATATAAGTATGTAAAACATAGAATAGGTCTGTATAAAAAAATTACAAACTCAAAATTTTGTTTCGTGCATGCATGCTATACATTCTAATATCAAGAGCGGTTTGATGTCAATTTTCACAACTACAGTAATATAGCCCTATATTCCTGCCGCTATAACATTTTTTTGATCTGTTCAAAAAATTAACTTCAACTTTTATCTTCTTTTATAATATTTTTCTCTACCTATGTTCTACTATAATTCCTGGGGTCCTTGTTATTCCAATAAATAAAAATTAAGCAATTATATTTAAGCAATTTATATTGCAAAAATATGCGAGTAAAGAATAATTTTATGTAGAAATGGTGCATCCTTTAGTTTAATTTCAACTATAAGCCTTGAAAAATAAGTAAAAATAAAACATATTTAAATATTTATTATGTGCATTTACCTTACCTATAAACAAGATTTTGAATTTTTCGAATAATATCTCTATAAATTTATATGGTAAAAATAACTAAAAAAATATTCGTACATGAATTCATGAAAGCAACAAATAAATGATTCAATACATTATAATTTCCTAAAAAAATTATGATTTTATTAAATTCTTATAGAATACAATACAACATAATTTTTAGCTTTAAATTCATATACTTTTTATTGCTGATGTCAGAAAATTAGCATAACCAATACATTAATATTTTTTATACAAAAATGGCCATGCTAAGTGGCTCAAAGGTAATCCAATATACTCTAAAAAGTGTAAAATAGAGTTATTTGCAAAAAAAACGATGTTAAGTTTACGAAAAATACACAAATACCTTTTGATTGTATTCTTAAAATATGCGTGGTAATTGTATCTTTTCCGATTTAAACTTTAATATTCAGATGTAAAATATAAGAAATAAAATTGAGTTTGTATATATACATTCATATAAACAATAAATAAATATATGTAACTTTTATTTTATGTTGCATTAGTGAGATTGGAAAATAAAATAAACTTAGATCCTATCGCCTAAATTATATAAAATATATCTGAATTTTAGCACGAAGACTTTCTCTGTCATTATATAATTAAATTCATGTGTATTTTGCGATAATTTCGCCTTTAAATTTTTTTATGATTGCTGTTATAAATAAAATATATAACAAATGGATAATTATAACAGTAAACAGATATTACATTATTGTGTTGACAGATAGATCAAAATTCGATTTCCCAAATAATTAGATGCAAAATTTATTCATAAAAAAACTATATGAAATGTAATTTGCTATTTTAAAAATAAAAATAAATTCTTGTAAGAAAAAATGTAGCATACAAGAATAAAATACATGAATGGATGTAATTCTTTTTATATGGTAAAAATGAAATAGTTTAGAATAGTAACCAATAAAATAAATCGATCTTCAAAAAACCAATAAAAAGCTATAAGAACAAAAATTAACGCTAACCTCTACAAAAAAAATAATAATAATTTAAAATACTCTGAATATATTCTCTAGTATATTGTCGTCGGTATAAAATGTTCAAAAAAACCATATATATGTTTTAATTTTTTAAAGATGTAAGATTTTATGCAAATTATCAAAGGAGTTGATACCAGATATATTCTAATTGTAAAAACTTGATGCTAATATTAGATGGATTCGTTTTATATATCAATTTATATATAAATTTTAAGACTATATTTTTGAATAATTTTTCATGCATATATATTTACCATAAAACCCAAGACGTTATTTCACCCATTTTCAAAAGTAAGTTGCCCTTTTATGTGGTATTAAAGCTAAAAATATTATTTATGTTTGCTTCGATTAAGTTTACATGGTTTAATCGAGATCTGATATACATGCTCATATTTTTATAAAACTATTACAGCAAAATATGGTGAGAGATACCAATAGAAAAACACGTATAAATTTATCATTTAACACACGCTATAGATATATTATTCTTTTCCATATATTGTTGATTTTATGCTAGAATAAGTACCAATTCACGATATTTTTTAATGATCTATGTTGAAATGTCAATAACTAAACACAAAATTTACTTATTGTAAAAAGGAAATCTTTAAATATTGTAAGAATATCTTTTTCTTAGATTAAAGAATCTAGAAAAGTTCTCCAGGCCCTACCGAATCTCTTAGTATATGCCTTTTTTTGATACAAAAAAATATATATTTTTTTTTGAAATAATACAGATTTACTCGTTTATAGTTTATATAAAGAATTTAAATGATTTTATTGACATATTTCTCATTCAATAAATTTGAATTCGAATGTTATTTTAAAATGTAATGATATTTATATTAGTGACACTTTTTTTTAAAAACAATTTTTTAATTAAAGCCTATATATTTTTTTTTTACAAATTTTTTCTAAATTATATATTTTCTATTATGAAATCTCTCATCATCTCTTATTTTTGCTGATACATCTATAAGGAAGTTTTTTACATACAAAGAAGAAATAAATTGCAGCTTCTTGTCATTTTGATATTTTTTAAGACATTCTGTTGTAATGCCATTATATTAAGCAATAAAAGTGACGGTTTTAATAAAAATTCGTGCTTAAAATAAATTTTACGTTAGTTGAAATTTTTTGTATTTTTTATTTGTCTTTACTGCAATTTTCGAGCATTTATTGTTATTATCTTTATAAATATTTTTCAGCTGCTCTTTTAAAATTTATAAATTTAGGTATAATTCTTGATATTATTTTGACGACTGTCTTTGTTCTTTTTACATAAACTATTATAATACTAGCAAAAACTTTTGATTAAACTATAATTTTTGGTTTTCTTGTGTGATTTTTACCCGTATTTTTTTGCTTTTACTCACCATATTATCTACTCCTGTAAGCGGTTCATAGAATGATAATTTCTTATAATCAAACATGGAAATATTTAGATAATAAGAAGCACAAAACTTGCCGGCTATTGTGGCTTTTCTGTTCATACTGTAGATATTTTCTGTGATATTCCCTTTTAATTAGCTTAATTATAATAGAATTATAAGAGTTTTGGATGTATAATCATATATAATAAATATAAAATGCATTACTCTATATTAGAATTGCTATTCCGGGGTTATATCTATTTATGCAATATTTTTTTATAATGAGAATATCTTTGGTCTTTCTATAGAATAACCTTTTTAATAGACTGTATTTATGCCGACCTATGTAAATGCTTGACCTATAAATTTAGTGATTTATGTAATTCATAAGAATTTCAGAATTTTTAAACAAAGTTATAAACATATCTGCGATAAAATTTCATCTATAATCTGACATATGGCTATCATATCTAATTTTTTTTGATATTATCCATAATATTCTTTTTAAAAGTCATTTTACAATTGTTTTACTGCATAAAAAAATCAATGTCTGAATTTATGCGAATATAGATAGATTTTTATGCATAGTCTAATGATCTAGCTTTCATATGCAGTACCTGCTGCTTTTTATCCGATTAATATATATATTTTGTAACGAGTTGTCTTTTTATCACATTTTAAAATTTTTTAACATAATCCATATATTTAAAATATCCCGTATCTCTATAAATAAAGCCTTTGGAATTCAGTTTATGCTTATAAGTGCAAATTTATACAAAGTCTTCACTTTTCTATGCCCTTAAAGGACATGAAGGATAAATTTCAACTAATATTAATATTATCCAACTTTATGATTAATCCTTGTCACCAGAATAAAACTAAAATGCATATTGCACACGTTCTAATTTGGTCGGCACTTCTAGTTTTACGATTGGTTTTTCCTGTAGATTCGCCTATCTTAGAGATTCAAATTCCAATAAAGTCTCTCTTAGATGGTATACATGATAATTTTTAGATTTATAGTTCTTTTTATCAATACAATTACCTTTGAATTTACCCTTTTGAGTTCTTTCCAACCGAATAAATCACCCGTGCAATCAAAATACATTTTAAAGATCATATATTTTATAATTTATAGAAAAAATATTTTTTGACAAAAAAAAACGCTGTCGGTTTGATTTATTCTTCTATCAAATGTTTTCTATGACCTTTTCTTGGGATGTTTAATATCCCTTGTTTATTTTTATCGTTTAATGTTGGATATCAAGATACGTTTCTTACAGCCAGATATTTAAAAACACCTTTCACTTTTTTTGATTTCTATTAGCATGGCTTATATGAAAATGTTGACAATAATTATCCATTTACAACTTTGGCGTTATTAAAAACTTGTTATGGTAAAATTGCCTAAAAATCAGTCGATCTTTATTTATTCAGATTTCTATTATTAATTCTTATAGTTGAAGACTGAAATTCGACTATTTTATGTTATGTATTTTTTTATCTGATTGCCTACTGATTTTAAAATAAGTAGAAATTTATCATATCATATGTTTTACGTTGAAGGATTTAAATTTTTCCGAAAATTTATAATATTGTTCTTAAGCGACAATTAATATAATATGCATTTTGTTGGAGTGTTGCAGCTGAATTTTATTAAATATAGAAATCAAATTCCTGAAATTTTTTTTAAGCAATGTTGCGTTTTTTATGTTATACATCATGTTTTCTTCATTAATCTAGAAAATTTTAACAGCTTCAAATATCTTTATAAGATAAAATAGTAGTTTTAAAGTAGGTTTTATATCGATTTTTTATTTAAATAGTATTAATAAGGCGTTTATACCTTTAAGTGAAGAATTTATTGCTTAATTTCTTACTTCTCGCTAACTTTTTTTCCAAAAAAATATTTTATGTTAATATTCTATTGCTGCGATATATATCTTTCTATGTTATTTTTACTATGTTATAAAATTCTATGCATGATTTAATGTCTTAAATATATAATAATCGCTGATTTTATTGTTCAAAATATAATCACCTCGTAGACCCTTATTTTTAGAACTTATAAGTTCTTAATTTAGACATAACTATTTTATGTGATTTATATTTTTATCAATTACTTTGTTTATTTAATTATTCATGTAAAAATAATCTCTGTTTTAGCGATATATTCTTAAGATCATTTTTTCTTCAATTTTACTTATTTCAATAAAATTTTGTATCTGTATGCGTATTTTTTATGATCGTTTAAGCATTTTCAGCATTGTTTTCTATTGCGCTTACGCATCTTTTGTATGAAAAATATAGTGTGTTTTTTGATTTAGTATCGAAACCTCTTTTAAGTATATCCTTTATCTATGATTTACATGTAAAAACCTCTAAACTCCATTGAATTAAATATATTGAAAACACATAAACTTTACTTCGACGCGAAAAAAGTGATTGTTTGATAGATTGTGTTAATAGAACGTATAAAAAAATATTTATTTGCTTTTAAATAGCAAAATTCATTTTTAAATATTTTACTTTTAGAACTATATTCTGCTATATCTTCAACTTTTCTATATGTATATCTATATTTTGTAGTCTAAAAAAATTTATTGGTGATTTTCTTATGTATGAACCTATGATATAGAAAAAGTAACAGTTAAAGTTAAAAAGTCCATATTAATTCATTTATGAAGTTTAAAAAATTCAATCAAGACCATATTTATTGAAATGACACAAAGTATATTTACGGAATAAAATTCAATGGGGTGCATTTTTATATTCATATTTACCATAATCGAGTGAAAATACCTTTATGTTACCAAATTTCTAGTCCGTCATACTTTTTTTTTGAATCAAATTATCGTCTATTTCACATATTTGCAAAAATCAACTAAAAATATTTTATAAATATTGAAATTCACTTTCAGCTTGACATATATATTAAAAAATTTAGGTTTGATTTATTTTATGTATTTAAGCTACTTTACAAAAATTGAATTTAAGATGATTTTAAATCAATTTTATGATAAATATACTTTTTTAATCGTAATAAATTTTAATGATCATAATTTCACTCTTCTTTAAAAGCCCATATTATGTTTTTTTATAAAAAAATACTGGTGTTTGGGTGTATGCACGCCCTTTCGTTGCCCGAGTAGACACTTATATATACAATAAAACTTATTTTTGTTGTTGCGAGTACTATCTGTTTATTTAAATGCTGTGTTAATCTTATAATATCTTCACAATCAGGCGTAGTTAATTGTAAGTTTATCTTATTAAACTGTTCTTCTTTACGGACATATATAGAATTTTTTTACTACATCATTATTTTTGATACTTTTAGTTTTTTTATATGAATCTTGTGCAAAAAATCTATTTAGTTATGTTTAGTTTGATTTTTGGCTTTATGCTCATATTTAGAGACAATAAAACCTTTGTAAATATCAAAGTGTTTTATTCAGAAAAGAAAAACTGCAGAATGTCTCATATAATTTATATCAAAGCCATTTTATAATATATAATTTTGTAAACTTTATCAAGAAGCTTCGTTAACAAACTTCTTTAATTTTTAAATTATTAAAAATTTTTACCAACAGATTTATATATATTTATAATCAAGATCAACGCTTTTACCATAACTTACACCCTGAAAATGCATAATAGACATAATAAAAAACCAGAAAAGATTTTATAGTCAAAAAAGATAGTAAATTTACCGAAGTTCATGTACTAAGCATATGTTTATCCATTTTTGAACTTAAAAATCATGATATGTCTCATAAATATAGGCGTTTTCTTATATACGCAGATGCTTCTATCAAGGTAAAAATATTATTTCTGCACAAAAATGCATAAATTTGTGACTTATAGGCTCTTTCCTACATTAAAACGTAGTATGTACGGTTTTTCAAGGCGTTAGAAAATTTTTAATGTATTTATAAAAGATAGGTAAAGATCACTACCTTCTATTTTATGGTTTTTTCATTTGTATTGACACAAAAATAATCATAAAAATATCTAAATTGTGCTAGAATACTGATTTTGGTTCAAAAACAATATTACGGTTTTTATGTGAATTAATCAAAATTTGTATATATTTAAAGACATAATTTTACACTATCTTTATTACTAGGTTTAAATTTACTAATCATTTGAATAGTGATGCTATAATCAAAAAATAGCAAAAAAAAGTTCTAAAGGTTTCTATCCATATATTTTATTTTAACTTTTCTAAAAATATGCTATAATATAAAGGCAAAATAAATTCTTAGCAATACAACGACATAATTTTGTGGATGTAATATTCGGGTTAGTTTTAAATATAATTAAAGGCTAATAATAACAAATGATTATCAATGAGTCAGTATGAAAATAAAAGTTGCAAACTATATTCAAATAACCTTAAATCAAATTTATAAACTTTCTTTTGTTTTAGATTTTCAATTTCTTTATTCTTCAATATAAAACTTTTCAAAACTTACATTTCTTATGTGTTCTTTTATTATATTTATACATAAATCGCTGTATTTTAGTAAAAATTCTAATACCAACACTAAATTATAAGATTCATGCAATCAAAAAAAATCATGATTTTGGTTGTATTTATGTGTCCTAAAAATAGTTGTAAGATTTAATTTCACACTTTGTTAAAATTTTTCAAAAATTACTTCCAAAAATTAATAAAAATACAGTGAACTGTCATGCATAAAAATCCAATTCGAATAGTTTAAATTTCGCTATCACAACAATATCAAAAAATATATAAGATCCTATAATAATAAAATTGCAACCCTTTTCTTTGATTTTCTAAGAAAAAAAGTAAAATAGCCGCCAACAAAGCAAAAAAAAATATTCATTACTTGGATAATTCTATTTTTTGAATTTAGAATTTGGCATGATTACCTAGTTTCTTAGATTTTAGTCCACAAGTTTTATGAAATAGTGTTTTAGAGCCCCTTTAAACATATATATTATAATAATATTGGTTTATCAACAAACATTCAAATACGTTTTATATTTTTCATGGTAAAGTTTAACTTTTTTGATAGTTGAAATATATTTTATTCGATATGAGTTTTACTTTTTATAAAAAAACGTTAAAATTTTACATTTGATGTTTTAGCTGAGCAAATTATTTTTTATAAGACTTAACTAAGTTTATCATGTATTAAATAATAAAACATTGTATCATCCTAGAATTTGAATGTAAATTTGGATCCCTAGATAATCAAAACATGTGATTTATATTTGATACTTTCAATATGAGCAAGATTCAATCATGACGTAAGTAAAAATTATTCATCGATTTTACAACAAAAAAATCTTGAAGTAAAAGTCTAAATCAATATTTTATTTGATGGAAAAATATTGTATATTGCGCAATTTCTATTAAGAATAAATACAGGATATAAAATCAGAATCATAAAATTTATAAATAGTAGATTTTAAAGAATTTAAAAATTATAATTAGTCAGAAATCTTAATACCAGGATCTTTTCGTGTAATATATTATGTATTTTTTATAATTTAATATTTAAAATAATTTTCTTAAATATTTTCAAACAAAAACATCTATAATTTTTATCTAAATGTGCTAGTTGAATTGATTTAATATATAAAAAAAAGTTTAGATTCGATTATAATATGTTGAATAAATTAAGTTAAATATCGTTTTTTCTTTTTTGAGATATCTAAAACCACCTATGTTTTCTTACGGCTTATTTTATTCCGATATATTTATTTTTTTAATTAAAATCAATATATTCACTGCTTATTTCTAAAACTTAAAAAATATAATAAAAAGAGCGGACTAGAAAATTTCCAACGATATAAAGTTATAAATTTAGATTTAAAAATGAAAACTGTCTTTTTTCATTTACAAAATACAAAGAATTACATCAAAATAGCGTCATGATATATAATTTTTATATATAATAAAATGAATTAAGCTTTATAAAATTTGTTTATGGGAATTATTATTTATCTATGAATTGAACAGTATACTAGTTCCTAGGTGTTTTATAGCCGGTAATTTACTGAAGTTTAGACTACTGAGTAGGTATTAACTTTTTGTGCAGCAATTATATTTATCTGTAAGTTTTTTTTATTATATTAATTTATTTATCTTTATGTCATTTTTATTATATTCATATATTTATCTGTATGTTTTTTTTTATTATATTCAGTTTCCTTCTTTTGTTTGTTCTTTAAAGCTGTTTCGCAAAATAAAATATTAATTTGCATCTTTTTGATATCATGTGTATATTGCGATATTCATCAGATCATTTTACAATATTTTAATTATGAAATCTTCATGTTTGCCTAAGTTTCTGCAATTATAATCTACACATCATCCATCATAAGTTGCAACTATTACAGTGTAAATTGTTAAATGATAATTTATAAATAAAATAAAAATTTTTTATTTATTATGCGTAAAAAATACCCATCTTAAATATTCAACGATTAAAACATGACAACTGGCGTCGGCTCAGTCATGTTTTACCAATGGAAATATGCTTCATGGTATATATTTTTATGATCATTGTGTGTAATTTGTCCCGAATTCGACTTAGACGCATAAAAATTAATTTCACAATTCAAGAACAACAATTTGATTTTCGAGTGAACATTTCTATTTCGTTTGTAATATTTACATAATTAAAAATTAACCATTAATACAAAGTAAGTAATATAAATTAATGAAACACATAACTTTTTGCTAAATCAATTTATATATTCTAAATATTATAACTTCTTTGGATCACAAAATATATAATCTCGATTATTCTTTGAATTTTTAATCTTATTCTAATCTCAAACTTTTGATTGATATAATTTGTTTAAAAACATGATCTGTTAAATATTTAAAAGCATGTGCCTAAATTACTAATGGATATAATATTTTATTATTTATACTGATCAAACAATTATAATCGACAAATGTATCAAACTTCACTATGAATTGCCCCATTTTGCCAACATTGCTTTTAACGTGCATTAATTAGAGCATTACCTTTTTAACTTTTGACAAGGATATATCTATCCATTTATCACTTGTACCTAAACCATTTCCAAGCATAAAAAAAGCGTGGTGATGGTTATTGCCGTATTATTTGACTTTGATTCGTTAATAGACGAATAGATTTTGAATACTATTTATTCATGGGTCATTGATAAACTATCAAACAATCATTATTACCGCTAAGCGGCAAGGAATACATAAAACAATATTGTTATATGGATAACCAAAAAGATCAAAGCTCACTCAGTACAAAAGATCTTCGAAAACGAAAATGCAGAAATAAAAGTTGATACCCGAATTAAAACAGATATTTTAATCAAACAAAATAGACCTGATATTTTTCTATACGATAAAAAAGAAAATATGGTTACGCTGATCGAAATGGGTATAACGAGCCTTGATAACTTGACTGAAGTTGAGAATGAAAAATATAGAAAATATGACATCTTGGCAAATGAACTTGGTTTAATTTATAAATGTAAAACAAGAATAATACCATATGTGATGACTTGGGATGGGGTGGTCACAAAATATCATAAAAAATATGTTAAGGAGTTAAAAATACCGGACGAAGTAGAAGCATACATGCAAGCTCTCACACTCCGCAAGACACTTGAACTCATCTCATTTGAGAGAAGAAGAGCAGTTGATAAGAATAGATCAGTGGAAGGTGTCAAAAGATGCATCAAGGTGTTGTGCAATATCCCGATAGGGTGATCACGTCTAAATAGATAAAATCGATAAAAAGGGAATTAACTCATAAATAAATAAAAAGATAAAATAATATAAATTTAGTAGGTTTTATAATGGAACGATGTAAATTGAACTAAAACCAAAAATAGCAATATAATACTAATTAGTAAAAAGAAAATGCATTTTTATCAAATGTTCTAATATATAGCCAAAATAATTTTAAGTATAATCACGATATATATATTTTCTTTTATACATAAAGTCATTAATATTTTATCAAACTATAATCGTTATTTTTCTTCTTCACTCAATCATAAATGCACTGTTTTTAAATCAATTTATAATAGATATATTAACTTTCGCATATTTTCTGCGATTAAATATATTCATTGTCACATACAACTATCATATAAATAAAAAGTATAGGGTTTATTATTCTTTCAAATTATTTATGTATTTATTTATTCTATAATAATTTATGATTTCAAATAAGTAAAAATTTAGATTGATTTAAACTTTATGCATTATTGAAATCCAATTTTTTCAAAATATATTCATAACCTTCCTATATAAATTCAAAAAAAGACACATGGTTACAATTTACTTCCGAACTTTCAGGTTCCAGCGTTTAGAGGCGCAACCGTTGGTATTTCCCACTCACTATAGATTACTCGTGGCACTTGGTGATCAGAATATATTTCGAGATGACATGGGTAGTTCTTCTATATCAACATCATAAAATTAAATAATCTTCATTAACAAGAAAAGCATATTTTTAGATTCATCTTTTTCACATGTTCTCAATTGCCGATTGTCTAATTCTAATTTAAAGAGCGTAATTTTATTTTTAATATTGAGCATGAAATATAACCAGCCATAAAACGGATGCATTTATTTTTTCTGCTATTTCAATGGGTAAACTTAATTTTTATCAACTAGTAAATATTAAAATACCCTTTGATGAAGAAATTCAGCCGATTGTTCACTTTAGTTATCACTTGTTTATGCTGGATTTTTTTCTAAAACAACATTTAGATGACAGTCTACAATATTACACATACCATATATTGACATGGTTTGAAAAAAATATCACATTTTTGAAATGAATCATCTGCTTTTTAATTTAAATGGTTATTATGTAAAAAATCAAGAAATATTACTAGAAAGAATTCAAAGCATATTAATAGAACATTTTGTCATAATATCACTTTGAATTTTCCACGAATTATGATAGTATGAAAAACACGTGATAAGAAATTTTCACAGATGCTTCTAATTTTTGATAATATTAGTACTATGTATTTTATTATGTTATTTAAATTTATTTTATGCGTGAATGTCTTATTCTTGTTAAAATACAAGATTTCTACATTTATTTGTACATTATTAAAAAAATTAATTGATAAATAATTTAAATTTTAATGAAGGGATGAAAAGTATCGTTGGCTGAGTTTTATAGCTAATTATTGAATCTAGAAATATTAGACTACTAAGAATTAAATGATGTATATTAGGCTTTCTTTTCTGTCACTGATATAAAAAGTTCGTATAAGAATTTTCACCTTCATACATAGAATCTTAAAATACAATACTGAAATTGAATACAAATTATAATAACATTCTTCTACTGCATGTTCAACTTCAGTAATATATCATGAAAGCATTTTACAATGCTAGCCAAAATATGGAAACTGACATATTGTGATTCACATTTGATCTTATTTAAATAAACATAGTGATTATAATGTTCATTCTCTTATCTGTATGAAATTATTAAATATATTTGGTCTTAATGATTAGATTACCATAAATCCGATTTTTCCTATCACCAAAACATATGAAAGCCAATGGATATGTAAATTTACAATGCGATTAAATATACCATTTAAAATATAAATGGAACATTGATCTATTTTATAATCTTGTATAAATAAGACACGCATCTGTAATAATAAAAATCAAGAAAAATTTTAATTCTTATTCGTGTTTATGGATTTATACCGTAATTGTACTATGTTTAGCAAGATGAAATTCAAAAAAGTGAATAAATTGCCAAGAAAATGAAGGAACTTGAGAAATAATGCAAAGTTTCCCGAGTTTCTAAAATTTGGGATTATTTCGTAATTTGAGATTTTATCATAATCTAAAGCAAAATGTTATGAAATATATATTACATTTATATAGAGCCAATGAAATTCGAGATAAATAAAATTATTTTTGATTTATTTATTCGTATTTATCTTGATTTAAATAAAATTTGCTTGTTACTATTAGAATCTTTCGCTTATCTGATGAAATTTCAAGTGGTTCTTCTTATAAACAGTAACCAGTTTATCTCTATTTATTAGATCTTTTACCATGCATAGTCGACATAGAGGAGATATATAATTCTATCTACTTTCTTTCGCTGGTTAATTATGCTACTACCAGTCTGGAATTACCCATATAATTGCTGAACGGAGCAGGTTCATTCAATAATAGGCCTCTTTGTCGCTTCTTACACTAAACTCCAATTTTTACGGCCCATCAGTCTTGTTGAGGTTTTAACTTCTAGTTTTGACATACTTCCTTCATGTTAGTAATCATCGTTTGGGTGATCACTCGAATTTGGTGAGCTTTGCAGTTGAAAATTAGGCCCCTTTCTAATGTTTTCTACTCTAACATCCTCACAGCAACCTTGACGAATGATAAATATAGATGAAAATATGTTTTGACTTAAATTATTAACAACATAAATCCTAATTTATATTTATTTTACTAAATAGAACTATATCTATAAATACGATATATATCTTGGAATTTTCATCTGTGAATACTGAAAAATCATAAAAAATTCTTTATGTAAAAAGGAATATAATTTATCACTATATAGATAGAAATACGTGTTCTAATTTTTCGAATTATGGGGAGCATGACACGCATGTAATCAAGATGTTCTATAAATGTGCATATACTTTATTCATAAGTATAATCCAAATCTCTATATAAAAATAGCAAGTTGATCTTTTATTAGAGGCGTTTTCCATTGAATATCTCTTTTCTTATTTATTACGGCGTTTAGAATTAATCAATCGATCAACATAGTAATTAAATCAATAAGATGGCAATTGAATGCACAAACATATCAGCTTTATATAAAATATATCCTTTTTTCATGAAAACAATATAAAAATATTTGAGTTTTCATATGATCTAATGCTAGTTCAAAAAAGATAATCTGATTTTAATGTAGGAATAATATCAAATTTATACTTTGGCTGGTTTAAATAAAACCAAATTTTTGAATTTCGAGGTTACAATATTTTTTTTCATTGATTTATAGATGGCTACACTATATTTATACCAATACTACTTATAATAGAATTTTATTTCGACGTTGTAATAATTATTTATGCTGTCACTTTATGAAGACACTCATAACTCAATATAATATTATGGGCCTTTGTTTTCGGATTTGTTTAAATATACTTTTGTATGAAATAAAAAAATATGATATTATATGAGCCAACAAAGAAATAAGTTGTGAAAATCATCTGCAAATGCATTTGAATTATCTTTTCAAGTTTTTTTCGCATAATAAATTGTCATAATCCACATTAATCGTACAAAAATATAAGAAATAAAGTTTAATTTGCGTTCTTATTACTTTATTTTTACTACAATTACAGTATCTTAGTATTTTCTTGCATAAAAATAAGATTTTAGATTTTAAGTTAATGGGTAATCAATAAATACTTCAAATGGTATCCTTGAGTTTCTTAAAGGATGTTAGATTTTCTAGCATGAATTGAAACTTTTTCTATAGTTTAATAACAAAGATTATTAAAAATGAATGTATTTATTTGAAAATAATCAAATTCATAATTTTTAATTCGTTTATTAAAACAAAGAATATAGATGTAAAACGGCTAAAATAGATGTGGTGTCAAATATTTAATTTAATGTTCATATAAAGAAAAAAATAAAATATTTTTCAATCAAGTAAAAAAAGTATCCATTAATCGAGCGAAACGGCATTTTTTTAAATCAAAAGACTTCTAATTTTCTTATTATGATCCCTTAATTTTGTACTTATGTTAAATGACAATAGTTTTTTCTGAGAACCTTGAAAACATAATTAGAAAAATCTTCACGTTTCGTAAATAGTCTAAAAATTTGTATGGTTTTCGTTGTGGATTTTATCTTTTGGAATGGTCGAATAGTTATTACATCAGTTTTGAATTTTATGAAAAATAGAATGATGATTGATCATAGTTTTTCAATTTCTTACACCGATTCTAATTATTTTTAAAACGTTACAATTTTTTAAAAATTAATTACACTATTATTTAGAAATTTACGTAAATAATTTAGAAATTAAATTTGGATCCTCTATTTGTTTATGAGATGAAATATTTATTATTACTTATAGTTTCAAAAAAGTTTCGGCTCGATGCAAGCTAAAATTTAAAGAAATTTTACAAAATAAAAATCAAGAGATGGATGTCAAAAAAAGCATTTTCTACTGTGTAAAAACGAGATATTAAATCTATTTTTATTATGTAATTTTGAAAAAGTATAATTTACGTGCAAAATTAGAATATCTATGTAATATATACTAGATTTAAACACTAGAAAAAACCACTTCGGGTCAGAAATTATAAAATAAGAATATTGGTGTATTTTTTCTGATATAAATTTTTGAAAAAATTCATACAGAACAAACATTACTATTCTTTTATAATTTCAGCCATGAAATGTTGAATAAACGTGAAAATGTCATACACATTAATTAAATATGTAAAAAAATACTGACTCTCAGCTTGAGTCTAGCAAAAATTAGGTTCTAAACCTTTTTTATGGATCTAAGAATTTTTGGAACTACAATTGTTTTCTTAAGGCATATTTTAACTATTATTTAAAAAGTAATCATTTTTTTGATAGCACATATGCATAAATTTCTACTGTCATATGTCTATAAAATACAACTTCAAGGATGGCAAATATAAATTCAAATATTGTAGAGCTATAACTTTTGGCTTTGAAGGTATAAAACTGGCTATTTTATACATGCATTGATCTACTAAGCCCTGCATCAAAAATATCATAATAGTCAATTTTTCATGAATAAAATGTAATAAAGATTTTATAATAACTTTTATATAAATTTTAGAGTCTGTATAAACTAGACTAGTATCTAGTTTTTAAGTTTATCAAATATTTTTTTAACTGCATTTTAGACTTATTTGGGTGTCTCTAGATATTTGTATTGCAATATTATTTTTCTCTTTATTATTATAAATTTTCATATCATTCTGTTCTCGACTTTTTTATGCCATAAAAAGCTTTGAAACACAAGCAAATATTCAATTATCCATTTTTGATGTTTATTGCATATTTAATTCATTTTTCTTTGCTTATAATTTTTTGATTTTTTAAATTTTCATTAATGCTTAAGTTTCTGTAATTAATTATCTCTATATCTTCATGTTATGATGTAATTATTACAGTTATAAATATGTAATCAATGTGTAAAAATAAAATATTATATTTATTATATCATCTAATATTGGATTAAAAGCCGAGAAGATGATATACCAGCATAAAAATTTGCTTGAAAAAGTAAAAACAGTTCGCCAGGAGGGCTACAATTTTAAAAGTAGAGAAAGAGAACAAGACACATCTCTAACTGTTTAAATAATATCTTAAAAATAAATATCATATTGATTCACCGATTCCGAGACACAGGAGAAAAAGCAGCAAGGAAGTCTATTGTGTAAAATAAAAGAAAAACATTGCACCAAAAACCTTTTGAAGTCAAGAATAATAATAAGGTTGATATTGTTGAATCACCAAGATAAATAAAAGACGGCAACATAAAACCAAGTAAAGAAGGAGAATTATGTTTTTTTCAAGACAGAAATTTGTTTTTTGGTGAAAGGATAAAATGCCCACATTGTAACGAAGCCATGAAAACAATTGATTATCTTTCAACAAGATGCAAGAAAGTGTTAAATCTCGATTAAACGCGAAGAAGAAACGAAATTATAAGATGTCTTCACTTCCTCCTATCAAGACGATACAACTTCAAGAAAACCAAAAAGATCAGACCTCACACAGTACGAGAGATCAGCGAAAACGAAGACGCTAAAATAAAAGTTGATACCCGAATTTAAACGGATATTCAAATCAACAGTATAGACCTGATATTAATTATACGATAAAGGGAAAATATGATTACGCTGACTGAAATAAGTATAACTAGCCTTGATAGCCTAACCGAAGTTGTGAATATAAAATATATGAAGTATATGATCTTGGTGAATAATCTTGGTTTTATTTACAAATGTAAAACAAAAAATATGCCATACCATGTGTAATGAGCTGGGATGGACAGGTTACAAAATATCATAAAAAATATGTTAAGCAGCTAAAAATCCCGGACAAAATAGCAGCATACCTGCAAGCTCTCGAACTCTGCGTGACACTTTAACATATCTTATTTGAGAGAAGAAGAGCAGTTGATGAAGATAGATCAGGGGAAGGTTTTAAAAGATGCATCAAGGAGTTGTGTAATATTCCCAACATGCTGACTACGCCTAAATAGATAAAATCGATAACTGTAAAATAGACCTTGAAGAAAATATTATACTTAGATTACTGTACTTTATACTCGAAGATTTTTTTTACATTTTTAAATTAGCTATAAAAAACCAATTTATTATTTATGAAACTTAAATTATGTTGTCAAAAGGTAAAATATTTTAAAATATAAACAATGTTCGACGTATTTACAAGATTTAAATATAAATATCTCTATGTAAAAAAACAAATATATAAAAACTCAAGTTTTTGCTCATACAATTATTATATTTGTGGTCAATATGTTTATAAGAGTAGAAAAAATTTACAAAATATTTTTTACGTTTAGTAGATCTATATCAAAAACTAGGAAAATACTAATTATATAAGTTTATTATTTTGCTATGTAATAGTTGGTTTAAAATTCTTCTCTTTATAATCTAGTATGAACATGTATTATTTCAGAAGCTATTTTTTAAGATTCATATGCTCAATTTTTGCTTCTTTAGAAAAACTAAATGTACGCAGACCCATATATATTACCAATGAACCTGTCTATATTCCAAAGGTATGGGTATATTATGTTTGTAATCGTCTTGTTGTTTTTTCCGCACATGACATAATTTCGACAATTTCAATATAAAAAACCATAAATCTGTTTGTATCTCAAACATAAATATAGCTAAAAGAAATTAACAAGCTTGATTTTACCCTGACTCCAATAGATTTGATTGTATAGATACATAATAGATATTAAGAAATCGGATTTTTGCAAATATGAGCTAATATATTTTACCTATCCGAAAAATTTCCCTAGTGTTTTTTTACGGCATACAACGAATAGATATACAACTGAATATATTAATGCAGTGATATGGTCATTTATACAGACTTTGAAATATAAATTATACGTGACACATAAAAAACAAGTATTAATATGAAAAATCGTAGAAAAACATGATTTTTAATTTACATATTTTATATATCATAATGAAACTATTCAAGTAAGTAATTATGACAGCATAAAAAATTTTAATATCTGTACAATTTTTAGAATCTTTGCTGATGAAAAGGGATTTAAAACTATATAAATTAGAAATCTTATTGACTAACAATGATTAAAAGCAACCAAAAAAATATAAAATTTAGGTTCATCTTGTCTTTAATATGTATTAAGCTTGAAAAAATTGACCATTTTTTTTAGGGGAAATAGAGTTTTACGTGATTTTACATATATTTATATGGCGCCAAACCATATAATACGAAATGAATGCTTTTAATATATTAATGCGAAAAAATAATCCTATCAAAACAGAAGTAATTTTCGCCTGTGATCATTAATTTACTCTTATAAAAGATTTTATTTTCACAGATAAAATTATTTTTTTTCTTGAGTATCTTAGGTAGTTATAATCCTACTCTTTCTAATTTTCGAAATCTCTTTTTTTAAGAATTATAAATAAATTTCTGCAAGATGCTTTCCTTGCGAAGTAAAAAAAATATTTAAGTAAAATCACAGCATATAATTATTTTCAAAATAATTCACATTTTAGGAAAAAAAATATGATTAAATCTAAATTTACAGTATTTAACAAACATAGGCAATCAATTTCATACTGAATTATTATGAATCTACCACAAAATAAATTTTGATCATTTAAATACAAAAAACCTAAATTCTCAAAAAATACATGCTTTTTAGTGATATTTTTATTGTTGGATAGCACAGAAAACAAAAATAAATTATAAGAATACGAACACAAAGAACTATATACAATCTTATCAGATTATGCGGTGCGACTTAATTCTTTGAAAAATGGTGCTTAATTGCTTAAAAGTAATATTTGAATATAAACTGAAAAATCTAAAACTATGGTACGTGCATCTGTATATTAGAAAAGAAGATAAGCTTAAGAATAATTAAGGATTTATAAGCAAACAGCTTAAAATACAGTGAAAACACATTGAAATTATATCGATGTTTCTTTTCCAAACGAAAGTAATTATAATAATCGATTAATCCCATAATGGCTTTAATTATAAATTAAATATTATGGCGGAAAAGTATATCAAAAATTTATAGGACACAACAGATAGGAAAATCTACGAATTTAGAAAATTTATGAATGCATTATTTTTTATTGATAGAAAATCTTGCTATGAAGAGACAATAAATAATAATATATCATAAATATATTTAGTATATGCACGTATATTTTATTTTATTTGGAATGCTTAAAACTTTCTTGGTTATTTAAAATAAATGATTCAAACTTCAATACCGGAAATATTTATATTTATAAGAAAATTTGATTCATAGATTAAAAAATTATGGCTTTTATGATAAAAATACATACAAAAAAGAGAAAAAATATATCCAAAAATTGTTTATTGAATATCTATAAAATTGTTTATTGAATATCTATAAAATTTATTTTTGAAGCAACATGCGAAAAACAATACATATTAAATGATATGTTTATTTATATTTTTGAGCAACAATACATGCAAGCATAGAATTTTAGCTAATAGAAAGAATCTAGAACATAGAAATAAATAACAAGTTGCATATTCACATAATTTTTTACTGCTCAAAAACTAGATTACAGATTACTGGTCGATAATTATTTGAAAAAAAAATGTTTTTATAATACTTAGTTTGCTTTATAAGTTACATTTGATTTAAATTATATATATGGCTATTGAATAATACCAATTATATACTTATCTATGATGCTATCTTTTAAAATACTATTATGTAGTCTGAAAATACATGCAATTTATTTTTATAATAAGGTATAAATAATATAAAAGCCAATTTAAACCGATCTGCATTTCATACTTTTGACGCTGTAAAACTGTTATTATCACCATTGCTATGTTTTTTTTTATGGTCCAAAGTTGTGGTTATATCTTTAGTTTTTGTTTTAAGGCTCAACATGCTTAATTTCACGTACACACAGCGTATTTTTTCTTATGAATATCTCCTCTTCCAAAAATTCTAATAGATACATCACTTCTTTCGGGTGAACCTAGTGATTTGCATGGTATATTCAATCTCGGGATTGTTAATATGCATATTTCTATTGTGTGATCTGGTGTTTCTTCTGGTTACTTATAGGATATAGAATCAAAACCGAGTACATAGTTGAAACATATGAGAAACTGTTTTTTTTTCGACAAATATATACGTCACAATAGATGATAGTAAAGCAATTCTCAACGTTTTTTTGTTCTCTTTTATGTTTATAATGTATATACTGATCACTCTAGTTTTGATCAGGGTGATTAAATTCTATTTTTTCTAAAATACATTATTTCGGTATTTCATTCAATAATTTATGATCTATTTTTATTTATTATATCAGCTTTAATATCCAGGATTCTTTTTCCA
This sequence comes from Rhyacophila brunnea, assembly GCF_057557595.1. NCBI lineage: Eukaryota > Metazoa > Arthropoda > Insecta > Trichoptera > Rhyacophilidae > Rhyacophila > Rhyacophila brunnea. The sequence continues at coordinate 462,524 of NW_028233344.1, forward strand.
TTATTTCTGTACAGAGTGTAGATTGTATCTTGTTTTTTTTTGAAATGTATTTTATATCTAAAAATAGTAAATATATTTCTGTATATATCTTTTTCTTATTTTATAATTATGTAATAACGTTTTTACACAATTCTTGCAAAGATATCTACATTTCCAAGCGTCTTTACAGTGCGAAATCTTGATTATCTCGCTATGACTTGTTTATGGCTAAATAGACAGAAACTAACATCTTTAAATTATATTAATTTCTACATTATAGCCACATTGAGGATCCATGTATTTTAAGCGTTTAATTCTTATACACATGTAGGATCTTGATGACGTGCTGTAGAATTTATTTTATACAATAAAATCTATATTGTTTATTTTCAAGGACTTGAAAATCTAGTTTATCGGACATGAATTTTATTTCAAAATAATTTATCAAGGCCCAGGCGATCTGCACTTCCCATATAAATATTAGTATTGCGCTTTTATAAGCGATTGTACTTAATAAATTAAATTTATAAATGAAAATGTTACAAAATTTTAGCTTTAATATTTTAATAAATATAGTGTTTCATTAGCTATGATGATTATAATTGCATTTTAAATATTCTATCAATAAGCTGGCTTACATTTATTAACGGCTAATTTGATCTTAGCTATACAAAATATCCAATGAGATGTTTGGATTGATCCTTTATCGGTAGTCCCACATTTTCTCTTTCTTCATTATCATCCTTATTTTTCATTTCGATCTACATGTTCTTTCAAGATATTAGTTTAACGTTTATATAATCCTAATCTTTGTACGTCGGTTTTAGCATCTGCTGATGTTTCTTACGTTGATGCGTTAGATTTATATTTTTTTATTTACACCATCAAAAATATTTAGAGTAAATCATCTTGATTGTCTATTTTCGTTTACTTATTGTCATCTTATTGCTTCATGCCTAAATCACTTTTTCATTCAGTTTTTAGATTAAAAATTATAATTTATATATAAAAAGTAAATTTTTTATTTATTATGCGTAACACAAACCTATGTAAATCTAATTGATGCAAAGTACATTGTTTATTCTTATCAACAATGTTTTTTTTAACGAACACGTTTTCTTATTTTTATGATTCATAGACCTAGTGTAAATCATCCAATAAATATGGTTTCGATAAATTAAATTAATTCGAATCTCCGATGATATTGCAATTTATATTTATATGGATATCTTTTAAGTATAGTTTTCAAATGAAACTTTAACTTAATTTGATAAATGTTACTATGTTTTAATATCTAAAATAAACATACACATAAGTATAAACAATTTGTTGAAACGTATATAAATTCATATGATCGATTAGTATTTTGGGATGTGTATGTATTAAAATTGCATCATTAGATATATATTATACTATTTACATTTCTATCGTCAATATGTGCTATATATAGTTCAATATATTCAATTTATTGAGTTGGTGATTAGTTTTAAATTTTGCTTATAATTTTATATGAAAAATGTTTATGGCATTCTCAGATATGTTAAGGAGTTAAAAATCCCGGACGAAGTAGAAACATGCATGCAAGCTCTTACACTCCGCAAGACACTTGAACTCATCTCATTTGAGAGAAGAAGAGCAGTTGATGAGGATAGATCAGAGGAAGGTGTCAAAAGATGCATCAAGGAGTTGTGCAATATTCCCATTACGCTGAACACGTCTAAATAGATAAAATCGATAAAAAAAAAATTAACCCATAAATAAATAATAAATTATGGCATTCTCAGTGAGTATGAAAACAAAACAATTTCCGATAATTTACGGCTAAGTCATAGCATTTTCAAATAAAAGCACATATATGGTTATGTAAAACCTAGATTTTCTCTTTTCTATCACTGTGATGACATAGATATCTTATACATCGATTGAAAGTAAAGCGATAAGTTCAATTTTTAGCAAATATTTTTTTGCGAGGAATACCTCGGAGTAACACAATGTCTTTAATGCACATAATAATATTCACGTAGAAACATCACATCGAAAATCAAAATTCACGATTCTCTATGCAATCTTTTATAAAAAAAATTTAATTATATTGATAAAAAGAATTTAAATATTATTTATTTGTTTAGATTTTTTACATGATAATTGAAATGAAATATAAACATTAAATTTATATAATTTTTTGCCTCTATTATATAAGTTTTTAAAAAAAATTCCATGTACATATTTAGTCAATTTGCTCTAATTGATAAATAAAGTGTTTAGAAACCTGTAAAAATAAATATTATGAACAAATTTTACTAACCCTAACCATGAATTTTATTCAAACGACACAGATTTTTTATAATATATAAATTTTATAATATACTCACTGATGTAAAATAAAAAAGATATACTTATAGATGAGCAATTATTAAATTATTGCGGATTTTATAAAAAAAATTGGTATATATAATATTATTACTTTGAATGCAAAAAAATAAATATGATATTATGCCACTAGGATGTGTGATCATTGACTAAATACAAAGTTAAATCTTAGTTGATAAGGAAGTTTTATTTATTTAATATTTTATTTTTCTAATAAAATTTTAGTAGATATTTAAACCTTTGTGACTGATTTACATTAAGTAATAAATAATTTATTTTAAGATTATCGCTAATAATACACATATCTTTTGAACTTAATATATATGATGCAATAAAATTACTATACTATACCAATATTTTCTGTTTCGATTAATATGCATACTTTTTTTGTAGACATAGAACATGTTTTTAACAAAAAAGATTTTCTAAAAATTTTTCTAAATTGTATTTTTATTGTAATACCTTTTTTTTATTTATAATTATTAATTTATATTATTTCAAATTTAAAATATTACAAGCTATTTAGATTTCAGTCTCATAAATTTTTTTTCCAATATAAAATAAATTATATATAGTAGATACATTGCATTTATAGATAATAATAAATTCTATGCCTTGTAATCATTCATTTTATGTACCTCCAAATAGAAAGCCAATTTTTAATTATCATGTCTATTATATGCTGTCTCTTGAATATTATATATTAAACGATATGGAAACACAAATTTCTTATAAACCCATTTATGCTTTATTTTGTAATTTTTAACAGCTGATCGAATTCAAATCGCGCACTTATGATGATCAAGATTTTATAGATTTTTTATTTTTCTTTAAAAGTAAAGCACTTAATTTTTTAATTATACGTTTCAAAAAAAATTATTCAAAATTTATTCAATCTAAACAGTTTCTAAATTAAATATAAATATTTCATGTCATTTTTTTCCCATAAATTTAATTTATATATCAATTATTTTTTAAACAGAGGAAAGAACACCAGAAAAAAATTTATTTACAATAGAAAAGCTTAAAACCAAAAATATAAAAGTGATAATAAAAGAAGCATTATTTCAGGAAAAAATTGCTTTCAACCTGGTAGAATCAAGATAATCTTATTACTGCTATGTTATTTTATCTTCAAAACGGACCGCCAAGTTTATAAAACAAAAATATAGTTTTAACATGATAAAATTGGGATAGATGATATAAAAATTTATATCAACAATAAAAATTGCCAATTTATAAAAATATGAGTCTACATTTTACTTTTTTTGATCATGGATCAAGCACTATGTGGCAAAAAAATTCATTGGATTATAATACTTTATTATACAAGCAAGTTTAATAAATTTTTTATTTATAAGATAGCGCGATTTTTATAAAAAAGAAAGTGCTATATATTGAATAAATAATATAAAGCGGATCACTACATATATAAAAAAAATTTTTTGAAGAAGAAAAAGATCATATGAAATTCTATGCTATACATATTTCACAAAAAATCTGTTTATTACAGATGGTTTAAGCTGCTTCAGGTTATGAGAAAATTTTTTTAAAAATTTAAAATAACTTATTCGTGGTATTACATAATATACTGTTTGTCATCACAAGAATAGACTATTTTAACATATAAAAACGGAATTCTGCATCTAATGTGTATTTTAAACTTTTACTGGATATAAATTTATGTGAAATATATATTTTCATCTTCAAATTACGAACTTTACCTATGAAAATTATTTTGACAAAAAGAAATATTTTTTTATTATGAAACATAGAAGACAAAATTCTCATTGTTTCAATAAAAAAAATACTGTACATACTCTCTGTGTTTTTTCCTAATAATATGTAAATTTCATCATTTTAAAAAAGTTTATTTGTGATATATTACTTTAAAAAAACTATCTGTCGTCTTTTATCATTTTTTAAACTAAAAAAAAAGGAAATTTTTTTTAACTTGCAGAAAAATTATAATTTTTAATGCTATTTTATATACTGTATTATATTTAGATCTTCTATCAATAATTACAAAGAGATTTTGGAAAGACTTTAAAGTTAAATTTTGTTAACTTGTTAAGTTTGATCTTTCTGTATTATAAAATATTAAACTCTTCTTAGTATTTCATTCAGAATATCATGTTTCTCATTACACCGTAAAATCACAAAAAACATATTCCAAACAAAATCAAAAGTGAATTCTCAAGTAAAATTTTTTAAAAGTAAGCTTTTGTGATTTTTATAATATAATATTTAAATAAATTTGTTTTTTTATGATTATAGAATGTAAATCGGAAAAAACGAAAGTTTTTGTTCCTTTTAACATTTTTTTAATTGCTTCCGTATGCAAATCATGCACAGGAAGATCTATAAAAACAGAATAACAGAAAAATAGAAATTCTACCGGAACAGAGTCTATATAAAAATAATTTTCTCTGGGTAAAAGGTTCATTAGATAGTAATTGTAAATTTATTTGGAAATCTGGAATTTGGATGATAAATATATAATTTTTTGTTCTTACTTGAAAAGAATCTATGTACATTAACAACCTATAGACTACACAAAAAAACCTTTTCATTAACAGTAACAGTTTCTAAAAAAAATTTTGAATTAGTTTTAAATAGAGAGCAAGAAAAATATACATTACACATCAGAATTATTAGAATAGAAGAATACTATTATGCAAAGAATTTTTAATATATATTATAAATAATTGATAAAGATGTTTTGATGTTATATTTTTTTTATCTAAAGCTGTTGAAATATTATTTACAATCAAAAAAATACATAAAAAACAATGCGAATTTTTTATAAAAAGTATTTTATGATATCTATACAATTTTAAACATTTATTATGGCTTTTTCCATTTTTCGCACACAAAAAATACAAAAAACTGCACTTCAGGGTTTAGAACTTTCTATGATATTTATAAGAAGTCAGAGAATTTTACATATATATTTTTCTTTCAGAACTATAAATATGTAATTTTTGAAGATATGTATAAAATTATGATTAAGTCTACTATAAACGATACATATGAAATAATGCTTAAAAGAAATTTGGTAATATAAATTCGTAATGAAAAGAGTAAAGAAAGCTAATTATTCTGCAAAATTCATCGTAAATATATTTAAAAGTTCTTATAGCCTAAAATAAAGCATCTATTTTGTATTGAACAATACACATACAAATTTTGTTTCCGCTTGCAAAAAATAAAAAATTGATTATGATTTATGTAAACTTAACAAATTTTAAACATATTATTTACTATTATAAATGCCTATTTTCATGCTAAAATTACAATAGAGTAATACGCACAAAAAATATTCAGTTTATAAGTTTTCAAATTCCAAAAATTATACTATTTGCTCAGAAATAACCATCTGTGCGATATTTGGGACATATTTGCACATGAAAATACACTTTTGAACTGGAAGTATCTATTTATGTAAAAAGTTTTTATTGTGTATGAAAATGACTTATGCAATATTTTTTCCATCTAGATCTGGTATTTAATATATCATGTGAATTTAATCTCCTATAAATCTTTTGCGAGCTATATCTAATATATTACTTAGTCGATCATTTTATAAAAATACATCTTCACATATAACACATGTAAATTATAACTTTTACCACGTATTTAATTTTGCATCTATTAACTTTTTTTCGCTTGTAAAATCCTTTATTAACTCATGATTTTAAATATGAACAGATTAAATTTAATCAATGTGCTTTTATATTTTGACCAAAAAGGTTTTTATGTGTTTTACATGTTTTCAATGTCTGTTATATTACTGTTTTAACCTAAAATTTACCACATTTAGCGAATTTGTATCTACTCTATGTCTTTAAATTATAAAAAATATAAAATTAGTGTATCTTATTTCTTTTGTATTTTTTGGGTGTATCTATCTAAAAATCATATTCAAATAAATATTGTTGCCCTATGTTTTGATTTAATTACTTTCGGTGCAACTATTTGAATATGTTATCTTTTAGTTATTGTATAAGAACAAGTATATATTATTATGCATGTTTTTAAAATTATTTTTTCAATCCAAGAAACATAAATTCTTAGTTTAAATCTTATTTTTTTGCAACTATATGAAAATAGATTTCTTATTTGTTCATGAAATTTATAATAACCAACATGTTAGACGCATCTTCCCAAAACTAACCCGATTTTTTAATTTGGATGATTTGCATAACAGATCTCTAGCTAAGAATGCATGAATTGTCCACGATTATATTGTATTTTTATATAGCTCGATACCTCTTATAGCATTCTTCATTAACAAAACTGCCATCATATGTACATTCTATGTACAGTAACTGAAAAATTCTGCAGTTTTTTCTATGGAGAAAAAGCTAATTGAACATAATTATAATTCAAAATAGAGCTTCTAAATAGATTGTACATGCTTTTATGCTATGTTTAGGTTGAACCCAAGCATATGAAATTCAATATAATCAACAAGAAATTCTAATATATGTAATAACAAAAATGCTAGTAAAACCAGATATATTGACTTTTTATATCTTGAAACATCAAGAATTCATGGAAAGCATGCGGTCTTTTAAATATCGCAACTTTGTAATTAGAAACTCTAAGAATTATATAAAAACACATTATAAATTATTTTAAATGTGTAAAATACAATCAAAAAAATTAGAATTTAAAATAAATGTAAAAAATCTATAAATTTGCAAAATTTAAATTCTGAAAACACTATTTTTACTTTATAGACATTAAATAATTTTTGAAAACTTAAAATGTGCATATGCGCGTAGTTAAATTCATAAAACTTATTTAACGCTGCATATAATTTTTCATAAAATTTTATAAAATATGTTAGTTTTTTACGTATTAGAATCAAAAAATAACTTAAAAATTGCGAGATATGTACAATTTTTCGAATTTTTGCTCAAATATCTGGTACAATCAATCAAATATATTACTTTAAAACCTTGATAAAACAATATTTTCTGTTTTCGAAAAATTTAGGATCTATTTTAGCGTAGAAAGTGCACATATATCCTTTTATACTTTTAGAGATGTCCAGAATGTCACTTTAGAAGATGAATTTTCATAATTAGACTTGTAAAGACTTGAAATAAAGACGTATGATTTATGAAAATGTAATGATTTAGTAAAATTCTGCTTTCCGTCACTAGAAGCATTTACGCTATTTTTAGTGACATTTGAGGAACTAAAAATATTTTTTGATATTTAATACATCGACGCTCGTAAAGATATTTATAACAATCTCTTTATGTGTACAAAAAAAGAGAAAGGAACAATTACATCACTGTGATTTCAAAGATTTGGATTTGATATTTACCAATTATTATCTGATTCGCGATGGCTGTATCAATTTATATATGAGAAAATCATATAAAACGAATATAATCAACATAATGAAGAAGAAAGACGAGAAATTCGAAAATGACTTTCCATGTTTTTAAGATTGATAGTTCTGTAAAAATATTATGAATTAATAGATAAAAATATAATCACTTTATTTAAAAAAAGATTATTAGATTTCTCGATTTTATTTTTTTTGGGATTTTTCTCTGATACAAAGAGCATCTAAATTTGCACGTTTTGTCTACCTATTAACACTTTCGCACTAAATTTTAGAAATTATATACGAAATGCTTACTTGACTTACAAGAACTAAATTTTTAAGTTAATTTATTGCAGAAAATAATTTATTAATCATATATCAAGTTTTCTTATTTGATGCTACTTTTTTTTGGATTTAAATGTCTGGATTAAAAATATGCTTCCCTGTAAAATTTCCTTTATAAATATAGATGGTATAACAAAAACTATTTAACCAGAATATTACAATGATATAAGTAATAAAACATTTTTGTAAAAAGCTTCGAATAACATTTAGTAACTTAAATTTTACAAATATAATATATGTAATTACAAGAAATATAAGCAATCTTATTAAATCTTGATTGTTTTTTGGATATTTAACCTTAGTGATATCGATTATCGATTCTTAATTTGAAATCAACATATGAATTCGTATATAGCGTTGAATCTACATGAAAAGTTTTAACGGATAAAAAATTTTATCGCAATTATATATAAATAAGGGGTAAAATAAAAGTCCTTATTTTATTTCAGTAGATAAATCATGGGATTAAATAAAATGATTTTAAAAACGTTGTAGCAATAGAATTATATTTATAAATTTTGGAATTTAAGATTTGATCTATTATATAACTATTATGTGATTTTTTACTAAATGTTCGGTTCGCACATTTTATAAGAGTATATATAGTGTCAAACTTAACAGATTTCGAATTTGATGAAAAAGTAAGGCTGATTTCTAATATAAAAAGTTGTTTGCATACATAAGTCTTAATATTTATTTATTAAAAGTATCACTTACCACAAATACATATATCAAATTATATTTTACGTCTGTTTGCTCTATAAAAATAGAAGAAATTTTTTTTTCTGGACAAATATGTAACGTCGTAAATCAAGCTTCACATATGTAAAATGAATTGAGATAAATTACGTAAATTATTTTTTTGCGTGTTAGTTCATAAATACGTTGCATAAATTATTCAATATCATGTGGAGACATGAAGAATAATAAGGAGAAAAAATTGGGAATAATATGACGGGTCAAAGATGCAAAAAAACTGGTCTTTTTAAACTTTCGATAACATAGAACATTCAATATATTGATTGCTACATGTATTGATATACAAAAAAGATTTGACTCAATAGAATATAATTACCAGTAAGAATGTATTTTGTATTGATCTTGCCTGGATGACTACATTTTTCTACTAAAAATGATAAAAAAAGCATCTCACATAAATTTGTTACTATAAAAATTAGAAATCTATGATAAATTACGGAATTACCGTAAGAAGATAGCCTGTATTCTATTTATTTATTTCGTTCTATGTATGCATTCATTAGGTAAAAAATTGAAGATACACACGTCATAGAATTAAATTAGTGTAGAAAGAATTTTTTGCATGATAAATTCTCTTTCGTTTATTGTTTACACCAAACTAAATCAATTTCTGTGTAAACACATAACCATATGGCATAATAATAATAAAATTAACTGATGCAGAGGACTCACAATATACACAATATAAAGTAATCCACTGAGAATTCTACATGTGCAGATGGAAAAAAAATTAGTGTGATCTTTTTCGCGATTAAATTTCTACGTCCAACAAAGAATAAAAAATCAGATGTTAAGCTAAAAACTTAAGCTTAATTACAAATTAAATTCAAAAAAAAAATTTAAATTATCGTAATACTAAACAAAATGCAAGAAATCTACTCAAAGCAGTATTAACATACATAATCCATCATAAATTACACTTTAGACGATATTGATATATACCGGAATAAATTTAAATCAATAAAAAGATCTTGATGTTTTAAACGTATTTTCTCAAACCTTCAGCGAGTAATAAACAAAGATTACACACGAGAAATGATCAGCGGTAATGTAATATTCAATTTATAAGCCAAGAAGACGATCCAGCAGCAGGGAAACCTGCTTGAAAATAGTAAAAACAGTTTGCCGAGAAGGGACACAATATTAAAAGCTATAAAAAATTACAAGCACATCTATTAAAAATTAAAATTATCATAAGAAAAAATTTCATGATGAAATTATCTTAAATAGTAGAAAAAGGAAAAAATCAACAAGAAAGTTTATTGGGCATGAGAATTAAGAAATATTAGGCCAAAATTTTTTATTGCTTGGATCAGGATCTATTTGATGTCTTTAAGTTGCCAAGGTGGTAAAAAGACAATAATATCAGACCAAGTGAAGAAGTTAATTTCTTTTCTAATCAAGACTGAAATCTGCTCTTCGGCGAGAAGATATATTGTCTGATTGTAACGTAGCTATGAAAAAGATGGATGGTTTGGCAAATAGACGCAATATATTTTTATGACATAATTACATGGTAAGGCTCAATGAAAATGTAAAACTTATATACTTTTATTTATTAAGACTCTACAGCTCAAAAAATCTAAAAAGATTAGAATGCTCTCAGTATAAGAGATAAGCATTTATGAACATGCGGAATAAATCTAGATACCGGAAAATAAAAAATTATACATAAACTAAAGAACCCGAATTTTCCATATAAATAGAAAAATATTTTTTTTACTTGATTGAATTGGTATGACTATCTTTGACAAATCTACTTAAGTTGAGACCGTTAAGATAGGAAGTATACATTCTTCCGTTTAAATTGTTAAATTTACAAATTTAAAACACAAATAATACCTTATGTGATGACTTGTGTTATGTTGGTTGCAAATTATATAAAAAATATGTTTACTTGTTATGAATCACAGATGAATCAGAAACATACCTGCAAGCATTTACACTTCGCAAGACAATTTAACACATATTATTTGACAAAAAAATAGCTGTTGACATATATAGCAGGTAAAGATATCAAAAGATGCATTTAGGAACTGTAATCTATTTCTAATGAGCTGGCTAAATCATCTTATTAGTATAATTTGCGTTACTAAGATACTTAATCAATAAATAAAAATACTTATTAAATAATAACAATACAAAATATAACATATAAGATATATAAAAGAACTACTGTAATAAGGATAAAATGTAAAATTATTCAATTTTATTTAGTTTATACCATCGCGATCTAAAATAAGAATATAATACAATCCAATATTGTTATATAAAAATTATAAATAAATCAGGTTAAAGCATAAAATGATAAATTTTTTATAGGTTAAACTTATAAAAAAGATTTTAAATGGCCCTTTTTGTAGCATAAATTAAATGATTTATTGGATAACAACTAAGATTTATATTTTATAAGGGAAATTTTACAAATAGAGATTATTTTTTTAGTTGCATGAATTCATAAAAGAGCATATTTTTTTAAAGATATTTGATAAATATAATAAAAGTGTAAGTTATATACCTTAAAATAAAATACAGGCAAAATAGTCCTTATACATTTATTTAGGCAGGATGCATCTTAATTCTTTATTTTCACGTTTTTTTAGAAAAAATATGAAGTATGTTTTTAGATGATTTATTTCCTAATCTAATAAGTTATTGTCTTCTTCTAATTATTTTTTAAATCAAGTTCAACCATGATTTATTAAACATAGCACAAAAAATAATATAATTATATATTAATTTTTCCAAACTTAATAAACATAAAAAAAACATCTTTAATGAAATAGAAAAGGATAAAAAGAAAACATGTAAGGATAGGTTCAAGCTAATTTTTTAAGCGTAAAATACTGTAGATTATAATCATCAATTCCTACTTTTAAAGAAGTTTTTATAAGAAATCAAGTATAAATCCATCAAATTTCTATCCCATCTAAATACAAAACAACACCTAACATAATAGGAAATATTATCTATATGCTTATTAGAATAGCTGATAAATATAACAGAAAGAGTCTATTTATACAACCAAAGCATTTTTAACAATCACATCATATGATTAGTAGATATATTTGTAAAGTATACCGATTATTTTTACAAACTTTTATATAATCAAATTATTTTAAAGGCTTATAGTTGAGTCCTCAATGAATTCTGAAACTTATTGAAAAAAGTATATATTATACAGGAAAGAATCATAAACTTATTCAATTAAATTTATAAAAATATAACATTAGTGTACAAAAAAACTCAAAAGTTCCAAATCATGTTTGATGAAAGAATGTGGTGTAATTTTACACTAATAGTCATTGATAAAATTGCTAAATCATGATTTTGGCTTTTAAAGTTGAAATTTCCGAATTTAAGATGTATTATCTGAAAATTATATATACATACTTTTGAAATTAATCACATAATTTATAGCTAAAGCTATTCTTCGTTAAGAAATTTATTTAAAGCTCTGTTGTCAATCTGATGAACGAACATTTTCAAAAGTAAATGTTATGTGAACCGAAAAAAATAGTATGAATATTGAACAAGATAATTCTATTATTGTTTAATGTGAGAAAATTATAAAAAGAACATTTTAATGAACATTTTTTTCTTATGTATGTGAGTTATATCACTTACATAAACAGGCTTATTTCTTCAGTATAGAATAAAAAAATAATTATTTTTGCGTTTAAATTTCACAAATATAAAAACCCTAAACGTATATATTCATATTTTTTATTTAAAGACAAAAAACCGATATCGAGATATTTATTCTTATTTTCTGAAGCATAAAGTTAATAAAGTCGTGTAGATAATTTAAATAGTAAATACTATATCAAATAAAAAATTTCTTACAAAATAAAGAATATGTAGTGCTTTTCATCGACTCCTTAGTTACATATTACCAAGAGGATTTTAATAGTTATACATTCAAAACCATTCACTTTATAATTTTTTTGCTGCCAAATTGTTAATACAAGCGTAAATGGCAGTTATACGCATAAAACCTTTAATTTGGAAAATGAATGTGATACAATATATGATAAACTTGCGCTGTTGATTCTCTGTATAAAATATAAAAAAGCTGGATCAGAGAACAATTTTCAGATGACGGTAGGAATATCTGACGAATGCTGGCATATTGTATAAAATGTAGATCATTATTTAAATCTAATGATTTCTAAAGCATTTTAGTGTTTAATAACGGATAATAGAACACAGCACCCCATAAAGGGGTCTGATTAATAAAAATTTCGGATATCAAATGATGTAATTTCAAGAAGTACTTAAAATATTATAGAAAACTATATTCCAAATGGTAAAAATACAGAATAAAGCAATTGTTGCAAGTATGAAATATCTTTGTTTCATTAAAAAAAAATACATGAAAGAAAAATATTAAAAACTCTTCTTAAAGATGAGCTTAAGGCTTTGTAATATGTCGATACCATTGTGGCTGACTTAGAAACTTCATCTGTGTATTTTTAAATTTTTGAAGAAGAATTACAGTTCAAAAAAATCATGTCTATTTGTTTATACAAAGACATACATTTTTAAACGTGTTTATCGAGTTTTATAGATGTATTAAAGTGCAGGAAATACATAAAATCCAATAAATTAGCACAAACATACACAATGTACTTGTATTTAATATAAAATATAAATAATCACGACAAGATAACACTAGAAGAAATTATATTATGATAAACAGAAGAAAAATTGCTTTAAGTATAGAAATACATATATTCGTTACATTTTTAGAAAGAGTATTTTTAATTATATTGTATATATATTTTAAAAAAACGGAGAATACACAACTTTGTTTTGAAAATAAACATAAAAAATATATCCACACACTGTGTCATGTGTTTGCAGCACTTTTTCAAAATATAAATCATTTCAAGCCTAACTATTTATGGATTCTGTCAAAATAATTTATAATGAGTTTTTTTGGTTGACAATTTAGCATTATGTATTAAGATGATAAATAATAAAGCAAGAGTGTCTAAATAAATATAGAATTCATAAATTTCGAAATAGAAAAATATAAATTCTAAAGAAGATGCAAAGACGTCTTTCAGTTGAACTCTATGGATTTAATGTCACACTTCAATATACAGCGTTTTTGGATTGAAATAATAAAAAATTTACAGACGATAACATTATTATTGTTCTTTAAATTTTTATAAATCGTGAAAGATGACATGTTATTTATGTATCAAGTAAGGAGATTAATACGGAAAGGGATGATATAAAGAAAGCGAATTTGCGCACTTGGAATATCTCGTATAAACAGATATTTGTAGATTTTAAACTATAAAATTTCTTTGGTATGCTATTCTTTTCTATTCTATACAGATATACAAAAAAAAACTCAATTTTCATGTACTTTACGGAGCTTATGAAAAAAAAAATTGGAGAAAATACAGGCCCAAAAAAAAACTATACCATTATAAAAGGTTTTTTAAATCCTACGATTTCGTTTTCTATATTTTTAGTCATTACATTTTGGGTATATTTCTATGTAATAAAAAATGATTTTTGTGCAACAAAAAAAGATATTAAAGACGCAAAAAAATATAATAAAAGAAATTCAATCATGGAAACATAGTTTTACTAAAATCACAGAAAATGTTCATGTATATCTTCTGTATCTATTGATATTTGTTAGGCATAATAGAATGTAAAATAGTTAAGTTATTATATTTATCGCCAGTTAGTTAGAAAGATATTTGAATTCGAGTTAAAATAACTTTCTCTATTCTTCTAAATTTATATTGCACAAAAGGTATCCTAATATGGTATAAGCTAAACTTTTGACGCCTCACAAAAAATATTATGTATGCTATAATATAATGTATTGACGTTTTCTTTGATTTAAGAATATATTAAAGCAATCCATGTCAAAACTACCCTTTAAATGTGCATAAAAATACCAAGGAGCCGACTAAACAATAAAAGCTGAAAATAGACACAGTAAAAGGCATGTGATCTTTGAATTTTGCCTTAAATCTTATATTTTACAAATACAAATTATAATGTCTTGACTCAAGATTAAATCTAATTATTAGATAAAAAAAATTGTCTCATATTTTTGTTTAAAAATGCAAAATTCAACCAGATTCATAGAAGCTCGATCCAAAGATTTTTTTCTTATTTGCCAATAATCTTCAATAAAAGATAATTTGGATTTTAGAAAGGTATTAGAAAGTATGAAAGAAAATATATCAGATAAATCCAAAGATTTGTGAATCAAAGAAGTGCCAGATATATATCGCTTTAAATGATAATAAAAGAACTTAAATATAAACAATACTGTACAACCTAATACAAATTTTGCTAATAAGATATTAAAAAAATCTTATCGGTGTTTTTAAAAGCAGGTCATCATATATCGATAAAACAAAGTTAAAGTCATTGTCATATTAGATTTTTACTTTCGAATTAGACATAATTTTTTTAAAAAAGAGGTTCATGGATTCTAATTCCTATATCAATACATTCAAACTTTATAGGGAATTACTTATATTTGCTTCCAGAAAAAATCTTTGAAAACTTGAAATTTAATAAAATAAAAGAAGGCCTCATAAATAAAATAAAGATACTCTAGAAATATGCTTAGACACCATTATAAAATTTGAAACCACCCATAAATATAATTTAAAACAAAAGTTGTACACAAGAAAAAAGAAGCATTGCAAGAAAGATTGTTAGTTACTGCATGTGTTTAAAACGATGAGAGATCATTCTCGTTTAAATGCATATAAGATTGTATTCTTATTCAGTATTGTGTAAATAGCAAAGAAATGAAATTATGACATGGAAAAACATAAATCCGAATTAGTGTCGATTTAGTTTATCAAAATACAAACCTTAGAAAAAATTATGGATTTTTATCGGAATTGCTTAATGTGTGATTCATACAAATTTAATTATGATATAATGAAAGATCGCCATAAATTCCTATATGAAATGTGAATTGATGGTTTGAAACACAACTATATAAAAATAATGATCTAAAGTTGCGTAATTTCACATAAACTAAATTTTTTATATCTAGATAAACTTCATAAAGCATAAAATTTATTTTATTTTTTTCTAATTATAAAATGATATTTTTAATTTATCGATATAGGATTAGTTGGCATGTTATATTTGATATGAATTTATATATTTATATGTGTAAACAAAAAGATTAAAAAAAACTATGTATTTATCATTATTTTTATCTTTGCAAATGGGTACAATGGTGCGGATTTGCAGTTAGTTTTGTAAAATAAAGTTGATTTGTTAACTCACGAAAAGTCGTAAACAGTATATATTTTTTACTTTTAGCTATAACAAAAAGAACTTAAATCATTATTATATGAATTATAGACAGATTTTTTTGTTATGTTCATCTGATTCATTTGGTTGTGATAAATCTAGTGATTATACAACCACAGAAATATTTTTCATATGAAGCTTCTAATTTTAAGCCATTTTCAAGAATAATAGATCAGATGATTGTCTAATTTTTATAAATTCTGCATTTGTCTTTTTATACTATATAATGTTATTATTTTTCTTTTATTTATATAACGGCGAAGGACTACTTTAAATGTTATAAACACTGTGTTACCATAGTATTTTTTTTCTTCGAACATATTAAATTTGTTATAAACTTACTATAATAAACTATTTTACTTAAATTTCTAATGCATGAAAAAAACTGATTTATATAAGTGAATATTTTATAAGCCGTATTTAATCTTGTATGATAAACAGGTGACCTTTATTTATTCATTTGTTTTCGTCTTTTACTAATAAATTGATGCGAAGTTCAAAATTACAATCTATTTTAGCATAAGTAACTAATATTAAAATATATAAAACATTTATTTTAATTTACAAATATAATCAATTTGATTTTAAATATAAGAGGTGGTTGTCGGTTTATTTATAATAACCATTTCATTTAATTATAACATTTTGCATTAATTTTCAAAAAATAAAATCACGAACCAGGTTGAGGCATATATTCAAACCATGGGATTGAGAAAAACCCTTGAATTAATAGGTCTCGAAAGAAGGAGGGTTATTGAAGATGACTATGGAGAGGAGAAGATAGACGAAAGTATAAATACGCTGTGTGTACAGACAATCAAGCGTGCTGTGCCTGAGAACAAAAACTAAAATTACGACTAATAATATAGCACTTAAATAAAAAATACTAAGATTAATTTTCGAAAAATAAAATATATTGAAAAAATTACCTAAATAATTTTAATTACATGTGAAAAAGTATATATTAATCATACCTTCTTTTTAAAGAAGGTAAAATATCATTTTTTTGACCGTTAAATATCTTAAAGAAATATATCGAAATACCGGAAATCAAATAGAAAAAATGAATTGAGATGATTAACTACACTTTAAGAATGATATACAAATGCGTGTAAATAAAAAAAATGGAAAGCCAGAATATTCTATAAGTATATGCTGTCAAAAATTTATAGTCCTATAACTTGAAGATATTTAGAAGCTATGTTCAAAAAAGAAAAAATGAATTATATAAAATGTAATTTTAATATTATCGAAGTTGTTTTTTACTTCTTACAAATTACATATATATTTGTCTAACAGAAAAACATTTTAATATATATTGGCGATGATTAGAATTTAGTCGTCATTGCTTGTAAAATATAACGTAAAATTCTGGAGATCTTGTTATTATATTGTATTAATGTTTTTTTATTTAAATCATAAGCATAAATCCACAAGAAAGCAAGAACTCCCGTATATTTTTTTTATATAAGCTTAAGATTTAAATTATTAGTGTAAATCGTATAATGTTTACATGTAAACCATATCATACTCATAATGTGTTTGATTACTTGCACTTTTTTTCTTTGAATATATTCAAATTGTTTCTGCCTCATATTCTTGTAATGTACAAAGCCGATAGAAATTAATAAATATAAGTAAGCCTTTAGTTTCGAGATTTGTGGATCTATTGCAGGTACATGGCATTTTTTTTGCTTGGACATCTAACAACAATTTTTAATCGTGAGGAGGATTAAAACCAAAAATTATTTAAATTGAAGTTCTAATTCTTATATTTACACCATTGTACATCGCAACGCCCGTGCATATAAGAAAATCTATATAAAATACACATCAATTAAAATATGGGTGGAGCATTCAACCTTTGTACGGGTTGTAAAAAACTTAAATGATGCAAACAATATTTAGATATTTATTTATGGGTTATTTTTCTTTTTATCTATTGAGACGTAGTCAGAGTGTTGGGAATATTGCACAACTCCTTGATGCATCTATTGATACCTTCCCCTGATCTATCTTCATCAACTGCTCTTCTTCTTTCAAATGAGATGGATTCAAGTGTATTGCGGAGTGTGGGAGCTTGCATGATGCTTTTACTTGATCTTGGATTTCATAATCTGTTTTTTTATAAAAATTTTTATCCCTTTGCTTTAGATCCAATTTAATTGTTAAAATAACATACAATTACTTAAATACTTGTTGAACTCGAAGAAAGAACCAGATCTAGGCAGATATACAAACCGTGGGATTTAGAACAAGTCTTGAATGAATAAGTCTCGTCAGTGTGTGAGATAGCGAAAAAGACTTCGGATAGAAGAAGCAACCCGAAAGTAAGAATACTTTGTGCGCATGGGGCATCAAGAAAGTTGTGATCGAGAACAAAAGCCAAATATATTACTATGAATTATATCCCTTAAAAAATCAAGCAATTCACAATAATCTTTAAAATGTAAAAAACGTTGTATTATATTGATTAACAGAGTGAAAAGGCGTTATTATACGTATTGTGAATAGTTTGTAATTTTATTGGATTTAAAAATCTTTCGCCGATATTTATATTGTTCTCTAATGTCTATGAATTAAAACCCAGCACATTTTCATTAAAAACATTTGCTGTATAATATTTTTTTGTGATTGATGCTTTTTATTTTTTTTATTGATATATACATGGTATATTTCAATATCTATCTATTTCTGGTTTAATTTTTTCAAACTAATTAAAGTAATTTTACTAGTTAATTTATGATTGATTTGCTTCATGATGCCGTATTCATTTTTTTAAGAACTTATTTGGAAAATGTTGAAATATTACAAAACTCTTCATGGCATTCAGTTGCATATTTTCACTTTAATTCTGATACACTTCTCTCCTCACATAGCATATAGTTATAAGTCTCTTATAAGGCATAAATAAGATATAAAGGTATTCTTTCTGTCTATACACATTAGCTTTTTAATGACTTAATTTATCAAATTATTGTCTAAA
Organism: Rhyacophila brunnea; assembly: GCF_057557595.1. Taxonomy (NCBI): domain Eukaryota; kingdom Metazoa; phylum Arthropoda; class Insecta; order Trichoptera; family Rhyacophilidae; genus Rhyacophila; species Rhyacophila brunnea. The sequence continues at coordinate 481,627 of NW_028233344.1, forward strand.
TAAATTTTTTTATTTATAATAATTATTAAAAATTATATGCGTATATCGAATATTTTATTTTTGCTTTTATGATTAAATAATACCTTTCATCTTTTTATTCCTTTCTTGCAAACGTAATATATTTTGATAAATTGCTATCATGTAGATATAAAGTGAATTTGATTTTTAACTCATGAATAGCTTCAAACTTTAAATCCTAGACTAAATAAAAAATTGAAATTTTAAGAAAAATAAAGATAGTAAATTGCTCATCGATTATGTAATTCAAATATTATTCAAAAAAAGAGATATTTCTTGAATTTTTATGACTAGTTTTATCCTAAGAGCACATTTGCTTGTGCCAAAACCCCTATGAAGTTCAAAAAATTAGTCGGCAGCATTTAACGCCATGAGAAGAGAAATACAGCTAAGCCAATTAAAATACCTTTTTTTCAATTACAACCATTTAATATGGTGTTATTAGATATTCTATTGATTGATTTTTTACACATCATTTTTTTATCAGTTATATTTACATTCAAGTAGTTCACCATTTTTAGAAAAAATTAGTAAAATGTATTATGGGTGTTATAACATAGTCGAATATAAAGTTTTTTCAAATGGCTGCACATAAATAAAAAAAATTACGTCGTTTATTTTTCATTATTTATACAATGAATTACTTCATGCCAAGTGCTTATTTTTTTTTTGCCTTAATATATACGTTTGTTAGTATAATTTAAATTATAAAATCAAATATCCTAAATAAATATTCAATTGGTTTTTATAGTGTTTTGTATATAAGAAATAGCTTTCAGGATAAATTTTTAATTATTTGGAATACTGGTTTTGTTGCTCAAAGCCGTTAACCTGAAATACTGTTAAGATTATTCATCCAATAATAGATAGATAAAATACCTAAAAATATTTTTTCAGACCAGTTTATTACACAATAAATAAATCGTGCAATTATTGTTTTTTATAAAATTGAGAATTATGAACACCATCATATTACGGATACTTTTAATAATATCCATAAAAATAAATCTAAAATATGCCTTATAACAATTTTAGCCTTTTCCTAGAAGCATAAATTATAATTTAAAATTATATTATTTGTTATTGTATGTCTAAAACGTTTCTATTGAAAATTTATTTTCATGTGAAAATTATATAAATATTTTTATTCTTTACAACTTTTTTATGAATCATTCTATAAAAGCAGCGAACTAAAAAAATATGCATATTTAGCTTAAAACGTCTAAAATTTACATCAAATGTAGTTTTTACAAATGTATTCGCACACCATGATTCTTGTAAAAAGCAATATGTTTATTTCAATATTTGATTCTATATAAAAATCAACTCTTATTAAATCCAAAGACTGCTGTGGTCGTTTGCTAAAAAAGCGGGCTGTGTTACAACTACAACGCATCTACAAATACGAGTTATTTATATCAAATGATAAATACTAGCATGTGGTGGGCTGTTGAAACTAGAAATTAGAACATAGCAAAAATAAAAAGCTATGAATATATAAGAATGTAGCTGCGTAAGATTTCGTAAACTTCTCGAAATTGTTTATTTCATATTCTATTTATCAAAGCTATGGCCAAATATATAGTGGATCTTGGACATAACTAACCAGCAAAAAAAAGTAGATAGAATTATGATCAAACCTTACATTAACTACAACCTGGATGAACAGGCCTAAATCAGGTGATAAAATTGGCTACAGGAAACGTGAAGCACTACGCGCGAAAGTCCATCAGATAGCCAAAAGCCCTAAAGTCATTTTAGAACTTCTTTACCAGACATATATACGAGTGAATATTTATAAATTACTTACACATACCTGTAAATTTTTTTGTTCTCATTTATTAAAAAATAAAGAAAACAACAAAAATTATATAGATAGAAAATTTCAACATAAATTTATTGATATTAGAATGTACTATAGCTAAAGTAAAAACATATAAATTAAACAAATTAAAAACTATTCCGTATTTAAAGAGATAATCGTTTTGATGCACTATTCGATAACTTTAATCACAACAATTTTATTAATTTTTAGCACGAAAAAATTATGTATATAACCTAAGAACCCTTATTAACCCAAAATTTATGAAATTTTAAGTTTAAAGGGTTTACATAAATATATTTGAATAGTTTAATTATATCTCATTTTATTCCTAATTATCAATAACGAACATTTTATATATCTTTAAATTTAATTGTTGAAATGTAGTCACATAAATTTTGTATAGTTCTTAAAAATTATATTCCGTTCTTTAGTTATCTGTAAACATTTTTTATACACATGATAGTGTGTTTGATCCAATACCATTTTTTGTTTGTAATTTGATGTATAAAAATAGTATTTGTCGCATGCTTTGTTTATTTAATTTAACATGCCTATTTAATTTATAAGATATTGGGTTATTATATTTTTCTTGTTTTAAATTTAGCGATAAACAGTACATTCAAGTGTTTTTAGAATTTCAATTTTATCAATATTTGATATCTAGCTTGATTTTTACGTATCAATCAGCTTTTTTTATTATTATCAGACTTTCTTAAGTTTATTTATTGGAATATTTATTTATTTATTTTTATGGTTGTGTCTTTGTAGAATATTTATTTTTTATTTTTTATCTTCAATGAAACATAATTAAACGCATCAAACAATATTTTTTGTCGGAAAAATGCAAAATCCAAAAAACATATTAATTTTACAACATATAACATGAAAGAACTAAATTTGTTATATTTCAAATTTGCAAATTCTATTTGAGTATTAGTCTTGCATTAGATTTTATATTTTATTGCATATAAGTGATTCACTATTATAATAAATAATGTAAATTACATTATAAAATTATAAATAAAATAATTTTCGGATTTTCTAAAAGGCATTCTACCATATAATTATTATCCGTTGAATATGCTTTGATGCATTAATTTTATATGAATAATATTTTGCGAATATTTAAAAAAATGCCTATGCATATGCACATTTAAAGGCTTATTTTTTAAAAGAAAACAAACAATTTTTTTTACTGAATCAATTTTTTTCATTTTATATAATTAACTATTCTTCTATGTTTTTGATTTGCGGTTTAATTTCAATTTATAGTTTTATATTTTTTCTTGAAGCTTTATGTGATAAATTTCTTATGCATGTAAATCTTCTTACCCTTGACCGTATCCTCTCCTATTACATCTTCTTCGATACCTCTCATATTTAAAAGGCTTATTATTGCTGATTTTATAACACTCCTTTAATTCTAATATATGAATTGATTTTATTTATGAATTTTAGCTCTATAATTTACCTTACATTATATTGTGCTACCACTCCATCCCATGTTACGACATATGGTATAATTTGTTATGGCACAATATGAAGTTAAAATAAAAAATAAACAAAGACTAGTTGATTATAGTATGATAATAAAAATAATTACATGAATTTTATTTTTCTTGACATTAGTATAGGTTATATTATTCATGTTAGTAACCATTGGTTTTCTCATCGAGTTTCAATAGTAGAAAAAATCTCTTTGCCTTACAAACATTTTAGTGAATTAGTTTATTAGTTTATTTGTGTGTTATATTATATTCTGTAAAAGCCTTCAGAAAAAATAAATTCGTAAATTGTGTTTTTTATTAGATACCTAATCAATTTTATTATCATATCTTTAGTAGAAATTTCTATGTAGTCAAAGCAATATTTATAACAAACATAGCAAAATTACAGGCTTTGACATTTATAACATCAAAGCCATGCTAATTTTTCATAGATCTGATAGCAATGTTTTTTTAAAATATCTTTACTATTGTAAGCGAACCATGTTTTGGATGAGAACTCTTCATATCAACTAATTTCTGCATAGTTTCCGATTTCAGGATAATCAGATACTTTCAAACTTCAATTCTTGGGTGTGATAACAGGCAGTAAAACAACCTAAACATCCTTTGAATAAATCGGCTTAAAAAATCAATTACATTCGAGATTTTTAGAATGAACATGATAATAATATATATTAATTCTAAATTTCAATAGAATAAACAAGTATACAAATAAAAAATAGAGCCGATGAAAAAATATAGACCGTAAAAAAATTATTATAGATTAATTTTCCCTTTTTATGGTAAAAATATAAATTATTGTATGGGTATTCATATATTAAATTTTGAAATATATTCTAACCTTTATTGAGGCCCTGTCATTTTAACTTTTATTTGTGAAAAATTAGATATTAATGAAACTATAAATAGTTATAAAGTATAGAATGCATACAAAATTGCATTTTATATAAATTATACAATCTTTTATACAAAACATAACATTAATTCATTTGTGTTTTTTTTATGGATCTTTTTTCGCGACAAAAATTCGCTCTAATGTGAAGACAACTACTATTAAAATGCAAAAAGAAATTTTTTAAACACCAACATAAAATCGTAATTCGTAATTGTATCAAAGATTCAAAATGTGAAATAAATCAAATAATATAATCAATCAATATAGTCATCTTAACAGGGTTGGTTGATAAATATATTATCGTTTGAAATATAAGATGATCTTTCGTGATTTTTATGAATTTACTTTGATCGTATCATATAAGAATGTGCAAATATGGTTGTATGCTTAGTATCTGAAAAGTTGAAATTCAAAAAATCGAATTTAATAGAAAAAATTATACTTTATAATCCAAACGAAACCAATTATTGTATATATTTTAATTTTAAAATAGATATATCACAAATAAAATAATAAGTACTATTAGCATGCAATAAATTTTCTAAATCTTTATATTTCTTTTATAAAATTTCATATTTCCTGTTATCATGTAATCGTATCCCCAAAGCAAAAATTACATTCTATAATAAAAATTAGATTATTACAATCATTTTGAATTTTCAATCGGTCTGGTTATATTGTTATATTTTCAATTGTAGTTTTTTGTGCCTATAAGGCAATTTCAGACTTACTTGTGATACAAATCTGGAGAATGCAGTAAAAATTATAGATTAAAAATAGTTTTCGTATCTTTACTGCGGTTATTATATGTTTACCAAGATCTTAAAAATCTTATTCCGAAAAAATATTCAAATATTTTTTTACTTAAATTTATGTTTTATTGTTAGAAGTGAATTCAAGTCAATAAATTGTATCTAATTGAAAGATTGCTCATAAATTTTACCGTATTATTGTTTTTCTTTATTGTGTTACGCCTATATGTCACAGAAAAATCAGATGTCTTTATGTAGCAAACAATACATTTGATACATTGGTGTTTATAAAAAATCGATTTTAAAAAGTCAAATTCAATTGTGACTATCGATTTTTTTTGCTTAGTAGATAATCATCAAATAATTATGTGTAAAATTATTAAAAATGTTGTATTATTTTACATGTATGAAATTATTGTAAAATTTTTATTGTTTTTTAGTTTTTAAAAAATTTTTATTCAAATTCTATATTGAGCTCATAACTTTTTATAGTATTTATTAAATAATATCTAAAATATTAAACCATAAAAATTTACAAAAACCAAGCTTTACACTTAATCAAAGTAAAATTGCATTATTATTTAGCCATTAATTTTAAGTCATTTTTACTATGATATAAAAAATAATTATCATATTATAGCCACAAAGTTTTTTTTAAATACTATAATAAACATATTCCTGTTTAGGAATATCTTCAAGCTCAATTCAGCGTCATAAATTAACGCTGAAATATGCATAAATTTGACAAAAATACAATTCAATATCTTTATTAGCATATAAAAAATTGTAAGGCTCATTAAAGTCGAAATAATATATATCTAGTGGTTTTGATATTTCAATAATAATCGTATTTACATAAAGGTATTTTAATAATATTTTAGTTTTACTTTTTGTGATTTGAATTATATTCGCTGCGAATATTCCAATGAATAATCTATCATTCCTTATTCTAAAGTTATATAGTGATATTTATCTAGCAAGTTCTGTATTTATGTTTTCGATTGTGGTTTTTATAGAAATTAATACGGTATTTATTTTTTTAATGAAGAAATTTCCTTTGTGTTCTTTATTTAGATTACTCGTACAAATGCTGCAAACGACATAACACTTATTTAATCAATGAGAAATATCAAATAACAAAATTTGTATGATAATAACAATATTAAAGTTGCTTATATATGCCATAAGATCTTCAACTGGAGGAAAAAATATATAGAAATGCAGCAACACATATTTAAAGTCATTAAGCGAATTAATTGTTCCTTTTGTAATTTTTTTACTCTAAATTACATCTATCTTTAGATTAAAAAATATTTAACTACAGTAAGTAACATTAAGTATTTAAGAAATATTCTAAAGTTTGGTTTTTTCAAATAAAAAAATATTAAAAAAAGTCGATATGTGCGTCAGAACTTAATAAAACAAAGGATAAGCACAATGAAATCGGAATTTTTATGTTTTTTTATTAACATATGATATATTTATGCATAATTTTTTAAACTTTGTAACTATGATATAAGAATGTGTTTTCATATCCAAATATATATTCGAGGCTAGTTAATCATATGAGAATCTATTAAGCTGATTAATATATCTTATAAAATTATATATCTATTTGGACCATGAAGAATATCCATAAAATTTTATAACAACAAAAAAAACATTTTAAACCACATTTTTTATCCATTAACTTGTGTTATAAATGCATATTTTTTGAATGTACTATTTTTAGAGACATAAAGGCATTTTCTATTTTTAAAGGATATAAAACAGAATATTAGAAACAAAAAAATACATTTAATTAAATAAATTTAAGATTTTAGTCTGATTAAGAGCAAAAAACATTATAGATAATCAACTTTACTTTATAACGTCTAAAATTGCATATATTAAATCTTGAAGCATGCGAAACAATTTACATAAAAAATAATGTTTTGCTATAGAAAAACCAATGATTTATTATATCCCAAAGTATATTATATAAAAAAAACTTTGAATAAAACGAAGCTGTTATTTAAAGCAAAAAAATGCTTTAGAAACCTTTTTGTGATTGTTAAATATATAAAATCAACAACAAACAGGCTCTTATTGACTATGATCAGCTAGAAGTAAATTTTACATAATGCCTTTTTTTTTTCCTTTTTATTGTACAGTTTATGATTTAACAAAACTGAAAATTACGACAGTTGCAAGGATAAGATAACAATAAAATTTCTTCTGTGTTTTTTATAAAAGAACTTACGGAAATAATATTTCAATCTCGTAAAATTAAGAAATAACTATCACAATAAAAAATATAAAAGAAAAAAAGTAATTGTAATAATAAAATATATAATGAATTATATTCTAAGTGCCGATTAGAAATTTATTAATATGTATAATTTTAGTTATTAACATTGAAAATCAGTTTATATTGTGTTGTATTGCTAAATACACAACAAAAAATAGCCTCGATATCACGACATTCGTATATAAAAAATTACATACATATAAAAATTCTATATAGTACATCTTTATGTTTATATAGCTGCAAAATATCAATATTTTGGTAGATCCGATCAAAATACAATATATAACTCAATAAAATGAAAGATGTACTTTTTCATGTGTTATAACATCGTATACAATTATAATTGAAACCATACATCTGGTTCTTTAGTTGTGAAGATGCTTTTGCATATTAGTGCAAATATTTTGTTTGTAAAAAATATATTAAAATATTTTTAGGTTTAGAATTTGTCAAAATAAAAGTAAAATTTTTGATTTAAAAATTTTAATATTTGTTATAAAAAGCTATCAGATTCGATTTTTATTGTTATACAATGTATAAATATGTGCTTATAATACCGAACATGTTTTTTTATTCACGGAATAACATAACTTTAATTAGTTTATCTGATTTTGTTTTGTATCGATAATTTAAAAATAAATTGTGTGTTCCGATATCGAACATTTGAGCAAAAAACATAGGCATTTAAATTATATTATATAGTCTATTTGAATGTCATATTTGTATTTTATTTTTTATTCCGAAAACTACATAGTTAAGAAAAAAGGTATTTTTGCAAACAAAAGACCTTTATTTACATGTCTAAATTCTAATAATATACAATTCCATAAATGTGATTGAAACTAATTTTATAAGTTTTATATGATCTTTTATTTTTTTACATATAACAAATCTTTTTATAGCATATCATTTACTTTTGTCTATTTATAATGAATATTTTTGCACTTGCATAGTAATAATCCATATTTTTTTGGTCGCTAAACGGCTAAAATATAAATTGTATGTACCTTTTTAAAAATCCGATCATATTTAGCATTTCATTACGCTGTATATCACATTTTTCGATAATATAAATATAAGTAGGTGTTAAATACTTTTCTCTTTAGTAATACCGACTTCAGTTTACACACAGAAAATATGTGATTCAAAAATTATTAGTCGATGTAGCTGAATTTTTTCGGTATGTTTTTTTTTGTTTTTAATCTTTTGAAATATGATTTTTTCTTGTAATTATGAAGGCTTAAGCCAATAAAAATATTTATGAATAAGAATGAAATAAAAAACATTTATTTTTTTTGGATTACAATTAGAATAAGTTTGTACTGTATAAAATTTTCAATCTGTTCTTTGAAAAACAATTCATCTTTTTTTATTTTATTGTTTTTATTTTATTCTTATTAAAGCATAAGATGATTGAAATTCATTAGTTTGTCCGATTTCATAAAAAGGTTAGTTTTAAAAAATGTTAAAATAAGATCATTCTCCATTTTTTAAGGTTATGCATGTGTAGACTTATGCGATGTCACCGGAAAACATGAAAAATGTATAACTGAATAAGAGTAACAATCCAAAATATAAGTTCTTCCACCAGTGAGAGTGTTTTTATATTTTAAAAATAATTTGTTTTTTATAAATAATAATTGTATTATTAAAGCTATTTCTGCAGAAACTAATTTACATAAGTCTCTATAAGCCTTTTTTAAATATTTTAAAACTTCCAATGTAATTTATACTACATTTAACTGGCTAAAAAATGCAAACTTCGATTATAAATATTGCTTAGCTAGAAATAAAAAAGATTTAGGCATATTAACTCACAATTATTATAAAAAATTCGTATAAAGTTATAAAAATATGAATTTGATTTTGATTTTTGTATTAAAATTATAAATTGAATTAATATATGTAAATCTTTTTTAGTTCGAACTCTAGTTTTAAAACAATAAAATAAAAAAAAAAGATTTAAAAAATTCACATGTAATTGTTAATTTTATTTAATAAATCTATGATTCGAAAAAAATATATGTTTGAAAATTTGTGCTTAGATTTTTTTCTTATCATAAATGAATCCAATTAGCGTGTTTTGCATACGCTTAGAAAATCAAAAATTACTTTCATCTTTAAAAAATGTTTTTTATATACTGACTATATTTTTCTTTAGTTTGATGCATTTTTTGTAATACTTATCTATTCAAAAAATATCTAAAATAGCAAATTAAGTAATAATTACAAAAGGGGAATAATATTAATTTATAAAATTACAAATCATACATCTACTTATTGTGCGCAAGAAACACAAAAAGTTTATCTTGAAATGAATTCTCTAAATGATATGATGTAAAATATCAGTACTATATCGTTTTTAGACATTTTTTCTTATTCCGTAAAAATATGTCTGCATATATATCAAAACAAACTGGTTACAACTTCTGTTTTTATATTCTATTAAAAAATGAAAGCTCTATTTACGTATATAATTTTTTATAGTGTACTACTACATTCATTCTACAAATAAAGGATATTTTATGATGGCTTGGTTTGTTTATTAAAAAAAATTTCTTAGATATAAATTAGCCATTTAAAAAAGTTATAAACTTATCAGATTTTTACATATGGATATATCTATCTTATTATAGTTTTCATCATAAAATCAGCACAACAATTTAATAAATGGATTGCACATACATTACGAGCTCAACCAGATTAAATAATACAAAGATAGGTTATTTAGGCATTAAAAAGGAGATGAATTTGAAATAAACATTGAAAGCGTATTTTTTTATTTCCATAGCAGTGATTAAGAAATTAATTGTGTAATAAATATCCTAAAATTGAGCATTTACAATACAGAATAATTTCTAAGAAGAAATGATACGTTTAAAAAAAAATTGAATGTATCACACTTTCTTTGCAACAAATAAAGTTTGCCACAAATATCATTTAACTCTTAGGTAATCTAATAAAGTATGAAATATATTTAAGGACACAATGATCGTAAATACGCGTTTTATTCTATATAAATAGATTCTATAGACATAAACATATATATATTTTTTTACAGCGTAAAAGTATTATATAAAGACAAACATATACTAAATGTATCTAAAATAACCTTTAAGCTTCCATAAAATATTTTTCTGATAATAAATAACATGTACACAAAAATTAATAAAACTCATTATATTATAATAATGGATGATAAGTAACTAAAAATTACATATGATAGGTATCAATTTTCAATGTTATAAACAAAGCAATATGACACATAACAAAAAAAAAATTCATTTCAAAAGTTCTATTAACAAATGAAAACGATATATCTTATATAAAAGATAAAGTCATATGGTAAACTACCTGGAAAAAAACGTTTTTTACAACTTATTGCATATTTAAAAAGGTATCGAGCCTTTTAAACATAAAAATTCCAGTATAAGAATTTTATTGAATTTTTAAGTATATGACATATAGTATAATTATGTTTGCAATGTATTCAATAAGAAATCTCGACATATTATCATTATACAATGTTTTCTACGTGCAAAAGAATATAACCTTTGTACTGTATACATATGGTATCCAATGCCAGATATTTATAGAAATTAATAAAAAATAATTTACCTTTAAAAGAATATGTGCATATGAAAAATTAATTGATTTTATTTTCTAAAAATAAATAAACTAGAGATTTTATTAAATATAATAATTTGAAAAAAAACACCATAGCTTGAACATATGAATTTAAAAGAATCGTATTTACAATATATTAAATATAATAATGACCAAAAGGAACTTTGTAATTGATTTTTCCGAATTGCGATCGTGCAACTCTGTTTTAACGAAATACCGTCCTAAAGAGCAACGAAACAACTAGAATTTCATAAATATTGCACAAAATTTTATTTTAAATCAATTCGTACGCATAAACGTAATTATTCAATTCTTCATATCTTCAATTGAATGCGCCCTAAAAAAAAATTATAAATTATAAATAAAAATATGATATGTGGCATTTTTAATACATAATGTTGACGATATTTTTTAAATTTTAATACAGAGCTTAAAATTGCGAAATTATCCATTATAAAAAATTCATTTAATAAATTTTATACTCTATTAATTTCGCGAAATAATTTATTATTGCAGATTTTAAATTATAAACTATAATAGAAATAGCTAAGATGAAAAATTAAGTTTGCTTAATATATAAATATTAATGTTGGTTTCTTGTTATTTCAACTTTTTCTTTTCTTTATTTCTTCATATGGATTTTTATTATTTTAACTCTTCATAATTTGATTAGGCTTATACAATCGCATAAGAACTCCGTATTTTATCAATAGAATTATTCTTAACTTTTCATCTAAGTATTACTTTATGATACAAGTACAAACAATTCTAAATGACTATTCAAAATCGATCGTAACATATATAAGAATTTATAAAATTAATCTATTTTCGCAGTATGATTTTAGTTACATTTACTATACATCTGACAATACCATTGATGAAACGACCAGCAAAAGATTGCATGTAGATGACGAATTCAAGAATAAATTGCAACCGCCCATTTAAACTTACCTTTTAATCTGTATAAAATATAATAATTTATAACACATTAACCAACTCGGAAGAATTATTCTATCTGCTGCGTATTGATCTCGAAATTTGGTATTAATAGAAGTTAATCTGCGAACTGTTTTTTAAATTATTACCGTAAAACTATTTCACCGTATTATTAGCCCGTTAAAATAAATCAAGAAAAAAATAACATTTTTCTTATATTTAGTTTTGGCTCATTGTCGTATTGCCGATATAAAATATAAAATATTATGCATAGTTTATGCCCTAAAATTATAGGAAAACCAATGGGAAACCAATTAAAAATGGAAATGAAAATTTTAAATTTCAATATAGGTTGAATATCTCTAAATAGACCAGATTCTTGAAATATTCAAGATTTTTAATTCAAAAAACATTTTCTTTTTGCATAATAAACTATAAGGATGATATAATACAATTTTAAAATGTTCTAACCATTTTATAAAAATACAAGAATCTGAAATAACAGATAGAAAACCCAAAAAGCTAATATGATCTGAAAATTTGCTACTTATTATGGTTGGAAACGTCAAGAAGGATGTTAAGAGTTTAGATTTACGTAAATTTCTATTGTAAAATGTTGTAAATTTTAGGATGTGCTAAACAATGTTTTCTATGTTAGAAAATCACGAGCTAAATCTTACAATTAATGGATAAAAATGTAAATATAGCCACTAATAAACGTCTACATTCTGATCCCATAATACATAAACCTAAAGAAGATATAATATAGAAAAATACTATATATAGTTCTTTTACGTGTGAGAAAAACGAATCTAATCAAAAAAGAAATCAAGGATTTTATTAAAAATAATAGTTAGCTGCTATTTTAACAATCTATATATATATTTACATAGTTTATATCACCAAAAAAATTAGTGCGTAATCATTATAAAATATTTTGTATTTCAATAAAAAAATATATCTATAGAAAGCATATAAAAAAAAAATTTTTACACTGGTATACACACATCTTGATTTTATAATGAGCATATAAATTCTTTAGTATAAGAAATATTTGCTGGTTTTTATGAACATATACACACCCAATATTCAGAACAGAACTTTTAAACAACTCGACACGTATTTTAAGTCCCGTATTTTTATGGTAAAGATATTATTAGTATTGAGAAATTACATAATAGCACAAAAATTCCTTATTACGTAATTTTGGTCACATAAAAAATATAGATAATTGTAAATTTAAAATATAAGTATGCATTAGTTACTTAGAACACAAAAAATATCTTGCATTTAAAACAAATCCAGGTGTTTAAATTAAAGATAATAGCTTAAGATAACATATTAAAAGAATTAATTGACTCTAGCTGTGTTAATGCCTATCTTTATCTTCATAGCAGTAATTTTTATAACTGTTTTACAAGTGTATTTTATATGCTTAATGGTTTAAAGAAAACGAAATTTATATATTAAAAATATGAAAAAATTCATGTGCAGCTGCAGCAAAATTTTAATAATGCAAACCATAAACACATTATAATACAATAAAATAAAAACGTCGTTTTAGTAATATGTGAACACATTGGTAATCTATAAAAAGAAATCAATATAAGTGGATTCTATAAAATTTTGGCAATGATTATTTGAACATCTATTAATCAATTTTCCCTCTAAAACTTTTTAGAATATTCTACTATCATGTTTTTATTTGATATTTTTTATAAAAGATCAGTTCTTGTATATTTAATCTTTAAATAAAATAAAAAAGCATATCTACGATGTTACCATGATCATAATCCCCAGAATAATATAAGCAAAAGTAAAATTATTTATTTTTAGGATTTTTAGGATTTTTTACAATTTTGTAAACTTTTACTTTTATAAGCTTTATATTAGATTATTAGTCAAATCAATATAAAATATACTTAGATCTCATATTAGGCTTTTTGTCCTATTACGTTTCTAGACATACAATATTTTATTGGAGAAATTAGAAAGGTGTATAGAATAATAAAATCAGTAATGGATTTGTAGTTAATTTGTCATTTTTATACATATATCTAAAATTTTGCAGAAAAAATGATTTTATGATCATTCATAGATATGAAAAAGTAGATATTGCATGATGAAATGATATGTAAAATTTGTTATATATTTTCTTTAAATACTTATTCACAATTGAATAAAATTCTAATTAAATTTATTTCTTTGCATAAAGTAGGTTCTATGTATAAATTATTTTGTTCATTTCATGAGTTCGGTATGCAGATTACATGTTGATAATCTATGGGATCGATTTTATGGTATTTGGTAGAAATGGTGATTAATAAATCCTTAAACACCTTATAAGCACTAATTTATCTTTAGATAAACATTATCAAAATAGTTTCTAATTTTAAAACGAATATATTATATTTTTGTTTGAAAACTATAAAATATTGCAATACAGCATCCAATATTTATTTATCAGACAATATTTAATATATTATTATGAACATTGGTAAAATTGCCATCTGCAATAATAAAAAGTAAATAACACAAAGAAACATATTTTCAAAATATTATTTCATATTATTTCTATGTTGCTTTAATCGATATCTATCATAGAAAATTAATTTTTTTTTAAAACTTAAAAAGTAGATACGTGATATTATAGTGTGAAAGTTTCTGATATCCTTATACGTATGAAGCCCATATCAATCATTAATAATTATAGATTTCAAAGTCTATTTTTGTTTCACATATATAAGATTTTTATTTATTATAACTTAATCTAACAACCTGATCAGAAAATGAAGGTGAAAATAAAGATCTGTAATATATTTTCCATCGTATAAAAGGAGAAATTTCAAATTATATAAAGATTTTCATATATTTTGGAACCACAATCATTGTAAAAAGCGCACATATAATCCGAAAAAAGGTTTTGAGATGGTTTTCATCATATTCTAAACATAAAAGAACGTCTGCTTTCCTTTTTTTCATGAAATACAATAGTTCTTGATATTCGAACAAAATCGTATAATAAACAATTCAAATAAGCACATGAACATTTTTTGTGTTAAACAACATTGAATAAACCTAATAGTTGAGTGAATTCTACTTTTTCTATTTGATATGTTACAAAATATTTTTCATCATTACTTATTTTTAAATATAATAAATTTATGAGATCTGCAGTATCACCAATGAAATTCTTGTAATTATCCCATTAAAAAAATTTGTTAGGAAAAAAAACTAGTAATAAACTTCTTGATTGAAATTCAATACTTTATATGCCTATTTTTTTCTTTATTTTTTTTCCAATATATGATTTATTTTGATTACACAAATTTAACTATTCTTCTCATGGTTCATGCATGTTTATTATCTATTGTAAGATGAAATATATATTATTTATCCCGGTAGAAGAATCTTATTATTTGAATCACAGTTAAAAATCCCATAGCAATTCATTACTAGTTAGACGTTTATAAATATTGTATTTTATAAAATTTTAACTAGTTTCTATATTTTCAGAAAAAAACCATAGATAAAATTTTAGTCATAAATTTAAATCAATAAATGTATGTATACTTTACTTTCATTGGCTAAAATTAACATTAAAAAAGATGTTTTTTTATCAGATAATATATAGGAAGTACTGATCAAACAGGATAGAAAAGATATTTTCTTACACGATATAAAACAACTATTATGATGTTGATTAAAATAGGGATAATAAGGCTTATAGCATCTAATGAACTTAATCTATGCAATAAAGGCGTATAAATTCACGAAAAATACAATAAGTTATATATTTTATTCAAAAAATATATGTAATGACCCGTTCATTGTGTGGTTAAAAAATTACACATACAATATGTAACTGAGTTAAGAATCCCCGATATAGTAGAAAAACACATGCGAGCTCTCATAATTATAATAAAACTCGAACTGATATAATTTCGTTGAAGAAAAGGCGCGGTTAACGAATAATATCAGGGGAGGTTGTTAAAAGATTCATTAAAGAGCTGTAAAATAGTTAAAGGGGTGTACACAATGCAGTAGATAGGGTTCAAAAAAAGAAGAAACACAGCACATAAATAAAAGAACATATTTAGTTTCATAACTATCAAGCATACCTCAATATAGCTAGGATTATACCGATTATTTTTATATTATATGATAATTTATCATTTTATAATAATAGAACAAATCAAAATTAATTTTAATTAAAAGAATGCCGTAATTAGGACTAAATTTTAAAGAATAATTTTAGAAATTTTTCTCCAAGTTTAACTTAATTAATGTCCCGTGGGCACATCACATCTATAATATTCATAATGTCTTCTTTCTTACATCTTATTCAATAAGTCAATACTTTTTAGGGCCCATTAACTTGGGATTATATCTCGATGCTAATTCTTATATATGCTTCAGTTTAGTTTGTGAGTTCGAGTTCTTATGGGTACATTTTATTCATTTAGTTGCAACATAACTAGTAATAAATCATAAATTGAATGATAGCGTATTTTGCAAAGAAACAAATAATTTTTCTTAAAATCGGATTTATAATTTATAAACTTTATTAAGCATTAGAATAATTATTTTTTTAGACAAGCCTTAAAGCTAATTTCAAAAAATGCGGGAAGAGTATGGATTTACATATTCCACTATGAGAATGGCTTTTTCGGATTCTAATAGCTCCAGCTTCTTTTTTTTATACGCAGAAAGACCAAAAATTTTACATTTCTTAAAATTATAGTTGCCCAAATACAAAATTACACTAAAAAATTATTACTAAACGATTCAATAAATTAGATGATTTTAATTTATATGTTCCAAGATAAATTATAATATTTATAAGGTACGTTCATGATCTTTTTTTCGTAATGTAATCCATTTTTTTAATTTAACAGACTTAAATACATACAAATATAAATAAAAAGATAAAACAAATATTTTCATTTTATTACATCTAGAATTATTCATTATATTTATGTACAACTTTTCCATCTTTTAAAATTTAGGTTTCTTGCTCACATTTCAATGGTAAATTGATATGGATGTTCATTTTATACAAGATCTGATAATTAGATTTAAAAACCACAGTTTTTATCTAGATATAGACCAAAAAATATTCAAATTTTCAATTTAAATGAAAAAAAAACACAAAAAAAGATAATAATTGCTTATTTACAAAGTAAAACTTGCGAAAAAGATATATCTACGATTTATTTTATAAAAGTACTTTATACACGTGAAGAAGATAAATCTTACCTTATATTATACCACTGTGACCCACACTCGAATTATTTATTATAGATTATTATACAAGTTTTTTATCTAGATTGAAAAGGTTGAAATACTGTCACTTATTTAAAAGTAATATTTTATTGTATATTACTTATTTGTCTAACTGAAGAATGATCGACCAATAAAAAGCTTCTTTATACAATGTTGATACCAAAAAAAAATAACAGAAAATTTTACTTACTGATGACTGTATAATAAAGAAAGAGTAGTATTCAACTATTGAGTGTATGAACACGTAAGTATTGTCTTAAAAAACCTAAAAATAAATTCCGTTACATATGATATTCTATACAAGCATCGTTAAACCTCCGATACCTCCAATTGATATAATGCTTACAAAAACATCAAATTTGAATCCCTTTTAAACTTCAAATCATCGTTAATGAATTTATGTCTAAAAATATTCTTTTTAAATCAAGAATATCTACACTTTAAATTTAAATAAAATATTTATGCTAATAGAATATATCATCATTTGAGCTGAACTTGTTTATTTTATTTGGATATGGTAATTAGATCAAATTAGATGTACAATTTGATTGAATTTTAAATGGTAATATTATATTTATATATAGTTTATTTTAACATTGTAAACTTAGAACTTTATTATCCCAACACCAGGCTTATCTTGCCCACCAGTATTTACAGTAGCCACAAAATAACGTAAAATTTAACTAAATAGTTCTGGCTTAACTACAGGAAAAACAAATACTTTTCCATTATAAACAATAATACGATTACCAACAATATAACGTGCATAAATTTTAACAATTCTTGGGTTTATATTATTTATTCACACATGTTTGTTTACTCAATAGGCATTTCTTGATTAATGTAACTCCTATTGGTGAAAGACCACGCTTAATATGTCGTCTTCATATTGATAGAAGAAGATCTGAAAATTATATTATTGTATCTCTTCAAGATCAATTCATCGGTATCTGTATTTTCTAAATACCAGGCGTTGTTTATCCAAATTATTGACATTTTGGTTTGGGCTATGAAAAATAAAAAGTCTAGATTTGAATATCAAAATAAATTAACAAATATTTTAGTGATTAAACGACCATATATTACAGGTTACGCGTTTCATTTCCATATAAAACGTATGCTTAAATATTAAGCACGGATAACCCGTTTAAGTTTTGGTTATTATCTGAAGTATTATTAATAAGTGTTGAGATGTAATTTATATTTTGAACACTTTGGATTTTAATTTAATCACAAGAAATCAATACAAAATTATATAATGCACAACGAATAATCAGAGCATTAAATATAATCGTAGAAAACATGGGCGATATTAAATATTAATCTATGAAAAAAAGTAATGAAAACATTCATGGAAATAACCTTAAATTCATATAATTTAAAGATAGAAAGATGTATTAGAACATAATCATGTAAATATAAATACAGTTTTACAAAATTCGTAGTAAAAAACCCAAAAGAAACCATCTTCATGCCTATACGATGCATTATATACAAAATCTATCTAATAAAACCACAGGAAATATAGTTAAAATCAAATATAAAATATAAATAAAGTGGTTAAAAAATTTTATGCTAAGTTTTTAATTTATTGGATATATATATATTCTTCGACCCATTAAAAGTCAAGTATTCGCCTAATAGAAATTACATGAATTTGATCTCATAATCTATCGCAATTTACATATTAAATAGCAGAAGATCAAAAATTGTTGTGTTTAAAATATATGCTACTTAAAATCAATAAAATCCAAAACAATGTTCTACTTAAAGTAAAATTGGTTCGCAAATACTATAATTATTAGAATCCAAATGCTTTAAAATCACATAAAAAAATATTACTGCCATCAGAAGATATAACTGTTTATGACAGAAAGTGATAACATCAAAAAAAGATTAAAACTGTATTTAACTTGCAAGAAGCTATCTATCTACATGTAATTTTCGACATATTTATAATCCAGAAAAGATAAAACATTAGATTAGACACCAAGACGTAACATAATACAGAATCTATAATAAAGAAGTATTTTAAGTTGATAGCCGAGATATATTCTAATCATAAATTTGCTTAATTATAAATCGATTTTATGCTAGGTTATATTTATCAGGGGCTAAACATTTTAAAAACGTTTAAAACATTAAAAGAGGCTTATACTGTGCTTACTATTCATTCAAAACCATAAAATATTTTTATGCATCTTGATTTACATAAAATTATTCTTCAAGTGTTGTAATTTATTCCACTTTTAACATTCATTTTGTTTCTACAGGTTCTACCTAATCATATAAATTTTTACTTGCGCTTAACTTTCATTATAAATCTGAGGCGTATATTAAATTTGTATTTGTGTATCTACGAAATTTTTCTCGTAGATTTGAAAAATCAACTATAGAGTAGAAAAAAAGCAATTTCTATAGCCTATGTTAAAATTTGAAAAACAATATCTTATATTTTTACATATATATTTTATAGATATTTATCTTTATCGATTTAAACAAATAGAAAAACAATCACCGTAAAACGAATCACAAAGTATTCACCGAAATCAAGATTCACAATAAAAATAATTCGAAATATTTATACACGAAGCCATATAATGGACAAAACACTATAAAATGTGATTTTTTTGTCGTGATTTGCTATAGGTCGTATATTAAGAATCTAAGAAGTAATAAAAAGTACACAGTGAGAATAAAATCAAATAAAGGACTTGAATCGATAAGTCATGAAAATAGATACATTAGAGTGATCTCAACGATGATGTATATTGGGAAGTATTAAGCTATTTCTGTGATTATATATAAATCAATAGTTTTGCTTAACAAAATATCGTTGACATATGAATAAAAATTAGCTATGCATGCCATATTTAATAATAGATTTAGCAGAAAATGTGAATATTTAATGCTCATAAATTAAGCCATATCAAATAATGATATATATACGAATGTTTTTTTAAGCCAATATTAACATTGTTTCAATGTTTTTAAATATATGAATTATATCATAAAAATCATCTGGCTATAATAAAGATAATTTATTTTTTCAAAGCATAAAAAGTTAAGTTTATAAATATCTAGAGAAAATTTTAATGCGTTTTTGCGTCTTAAGGCCCCCAGGAGGGCTAAAAGTTGAAAACTTACAATCAGGGAAGCCTTTCTTAATCTAGTACCAAGATGTGTCACGCCTATCAATCATTTCAGCTTTGATAACAGAGCTGTAGAAAAGTTTAATTTACAGTAAAAAAAGTATGGTATAAGAACTAACACAAAACAGAAACTTCTAAATCTATGATATAAACAGTATTTTTTATAACATAGATATTTTTCTTGTTCTTTTACACTTATAATAAAGCGAAAGAAAGAGAATATTATATATATCTATTGTGATATTTGTGCATAAAGTTGACCTTTTAGCCTTTAAAATATTCATTATATAAATTCGTAAAATCACTATTTATAGTGCTATAATCAAGTTTTAAATATTCTTCACATAATGTAAATATTTGATTTACTACCGAAATCGATTTCTAGTTTATACTAAATATTTCAGTAGAATGTAAGTTTTCAATCAAACCACCAAACCAAGTATAATTAAAAACTCCTTTTTTGCACTATGATCCTCTATATTTTCTTAATCTTCTGTAAGATCAGACCGTGAACCTCTTGTGGACTAAGTATGCAATATCTTTTGTGGAATACAACAAACTTATAGGTCAGTTAAAATTAAATATTCATTGGTAAATTAACATTACTCAAATAAGACACATATTTTACATCCATTAGGAGATGGGTGTCCATATATATTATTTTATTGCCATAATTTATATCTTAAGCTTCTGGCAACGACTTTAGAAATCATCATAGAAGTTTTGAATTTTTAAATTAAATATTTAAAATATACAAAATAAAATAAAAGCTTAGAAATTCTTGAAACAAAATTATATTAGCCTATCAAACACCTTATTAATAAAAATAAAGTTGAAATCTTACATTAAATGATTCTTGGTGTATTTATTATTTTAAAATACAAAAAAAAACTTTGAAATACAATTTTTACGTAGCAAAATAAATACATTCTTGCACACGAATAAACCTAAAAAAACATCAAGAATAGTAAAAAAATTATGATAAATAATTCTCTTTATCCTCAAATACCCATTCACATTCTCAAATCTGTGTTAACTTACGTTTCAAAACAATCCTGGGGATTCGGGACTTGCTTATAATTGTATATTTTTAGACAAATAAAATAGTATTTAAACATAAACTAAAAAATAATACTGCTTAAAACATAGTGAACGTGTATATATTCTAATATAGTGATATTAAAAGATTTAAGAATATCAGAAAAAATTTCAATAAGTTTTAAGATGCCTATTAACTTATCATTTTTAAAAACAAATCATTTAATTAATAACAACACTTCGATTGTATATTTTGAAATAATAAAAAAATTTTTAAGATGAAAAAGTGTAAAATAAAAGTGTGCACATTGAAAATCTGCTTTAGAATCAAATTTATTTTTATTGGATTTGATTTCTATCCTTTTAAATATTTTTTTTTATTTATATCCCTCAAAATGCTTATTGCTATTACAAATCACCATAGTCGAATTATAGGAATCTGATTTTTATATAATATCACAAAATTTGACTTTTCATCCTTTTCTACACAATTTACCCGGTAAAAATATGCAGTCTTTTGATTTTTAAACAGAAAGAATTAATCGTATAGTAACGTTTGGATAGATATATATTCATATATGCAATATAGTGACGCAGTTGGTTTAGAAGCGCTTATATCAAAACTTGTGATCTAACTGCAAAGAATCATGGATTCATATAAATTTACTCAAAACGAGAAACAGCCGCGAGAATCCGGTCTATCAAAACTAGAAAGTACACCCTTAAAACGACTGATAGCCGATTATAAATTGAAGATTGTTGTGCAAGACACCGAAAACTAGCAATTATTTAAATGAAAACCACTACTTTCAGCAAAGAACATGGATAAGTGGAGAGTGGTGGTGGTATCGTAATTAACCAGCGACGAAAACTAGATATAGTACCTTTCCCTTACAAAATAAAATCGAGTAGTAAAATACGGAGAATTTATGGCACTGCTAAATGTGAAGAACTACATGTTGGTTAATTAGATAATCAAAAATTTCTAAAAGTCATAAATGAAATCCTAAAATGAAGACATGCACGAGTAAATAATAAATAAAGTGAATTCGTCAGGAATTTCAAAATATAGGATTTTGGAATACTTCTAAGTATTGGATTACGCACTATCAAGAACTATAAAGACATTTGAAACAATAAATATTGAGATAGAAGATGAATTGAAAAAGAAGGTGAATATGAAGTATTAGAATTAAGTATCAGCCAAGTCTATTCCAATGAGCATTCTAAAGTTTTCTCCGGACACCATTAAAAAGCAAAATTAAATCTACCTATAAATTTCAATTTGTTTTATATCATCCATATCTGAAATATTTCGGGATTTTTCTCTGATTCACAAATAAAATTTATATAGCGACATGTCAAAAGATTTCAGTCGGGTGTCTTTGATTATTATCACCTATAAACATATTAATTTGTGCTTCTTAATATCCCCATTTTTTTTATTTTTTCTTTTCATTGACATATAAACAGCTTGAATTCTGGAACGCAAAAAGTTTTTTTATTATGAATCTATATGTTCATTCTTTCCCAATTTATAGATTAATTAAAAATAAAACGCTTTTTTTGGATTTTAAATATTATTATGATCACATAATTCTAAAAAATTATAGGTTTACTAATCTTGAGTACAACATAGATCTTTACTTTTCGTCTATATAAATAATAGACTAGCACGGTTTTTGTTTATACTACTTATAACAATAATTTAATTTAAGAATTTATTATTTTCACAGCATCCATAAATTACCCTAGTAAAATCTGAACAGCTGATAAAATCGTTTCTTCATGTTTTGCCTTAATATAATTAATTCTTTTTGAATCAATTTAAAGTAAAGCGAAGCGATTCTATCCTTTAAAAAGGATATTTATTCATGGTTACCATCAGATATCACATAAATATTTTTTAAAAATAATTATATTTATCGGAAAACCCAATTCTAAAAACATAAAGCGGCACGCTTAAAAGAAAAAAATTCATGATGTAAAAAACAAAATCCAATTCCTCTATTTTTTATATTGATGCAAGTATAAAACCTTTATTTTACATATTATCGGTAATTATAGTGTTATATTATAATTAATGTTTTAAAGAAGAGAATTAACGTAGGTCAAATAATAATATAGAAAATCGTAAAATAGTTTTAGAAACTCAAATAAGCATGATATAACAGCAAAAAAACCATAAAAGATCTTTAAAAATCAAAATACTACATATATAGCAAAATTATTTACTGTAATCATAGATTGTACTTAAATTTTTATAGCTGTGTAGATAAATACGTATCAAAAAACTGTGCAACACTTTATCCAATGATTTTAAATACATAAAAAAATATTTAGAAACGATTAAGAAACTATGCATCTGAGCATTAAACTTAATTGTTTTTTTCTTCATGTGTGGTATAATTTTTTTGGGTGCATTGTTGAAAATCAAAATTAGTGTATTTGAAAATTTTATTGCTCAATAGAATATATATTCAAGTTTATAGCCATTTCTAAATCATTATAAGAAAGAGCGTAGTTTGAGTCAGTTGATTATATTTCACACTATTTAATATAATTATTAAAATTCCTTATAGTTTTCCATAATGGCATATTTTTATATATGTTAAGAGAATAAATATATTGAGCTTAAGATAGTATATAATGTATTCTGTTTTATGCAACTCTTTTATAATTTTAAATTAGTAATTGCTTATGCTCTAAAAATTTTGAAAATTCTGAAAGATTATGTCAATTGTGAATACTTATTTTATATGATACGATGTGAATCTATTTTAAATTATTATTTTAATTGATGCATATTCGTTTACAAAAAAAAAATTAACAAGATTTTTTTACACATTTAGGAAATTTAAATTGATTTTTTAATATATATTTGATCATATGCAGTTTCTCTTTTTAAATGCATATGACTTAATATTATATGTTCTAATATAAAATATTTCTGCTATTTTATTTCGCAAAACACTGCAAACACGCAATTTAATACATAATATAAGTTTTTTGATAATATATTCGCCTCATTATATTTAAAAATTTGCTTTTTAAATAAAAATCATTGATCATTAACAGCACCATTAAACAGCATAAAAAATGACATGTCTACAATAAATAAAATATATCTGATGTACATAATTGAATTTTGAATTTTTATTATTTAATCTGTATCATAATTTTCGTTAATTCAAGAATAATTGTGGCAAATCGCTTCATTCAGAATTACCCATAGAATATTAATGACTTAATGGCATAAAATAAAATGTTGATAACAAAGATATTTATAAAAGCATCAATTGTTTTAATACTTTTCTTCGGATCTTGGGCACACTAAAGCTTTCTACTACCGAAAAAATCAAATTTACACTAGGATTGATATAGAAACACCTTTTCGAATGTAATCTATTTTTTCTTTGAATTAAGAAAAGCAATTTTTTAGATACTTCATGTTTTTAAGTGAATCAATTTTATCTCGAAACAGATGCTGGACTACATATTAATAATCAATATGAATGTTATCCATGATACATAAGAAATTTAAATAAATCCAGGATGGAGAAATATGAATTTAAATAAAAAATTATAGAAAAATGCTTATATTTTTTTAAAAAAAATTTACTACGATTGATTGTGTAAATTCGTTCATATAATTATTGGATCTATCACAAAGAAATATTTACTATAAAACAAAATTTAAATCGCTTAATCGGTCTATAGAGAATGCAATTATGATATAATCTGCGTCAAGTTTTTGATCGTAAAGACATAATTTATTTTTTTCTTAATGTTGGGCGCATTTTCATAATAGAAATAGCAATAGTTTTATTTTTTTTGATTTAAATGTAGAACTGAATTACATAACCATTTTATGCAATCTTAGTGAAAATAAAAGAATTTTTATTAAAAACACAAAACTAGCCTGTTATTTATTTTTATTAACTCAACGAAAATATACCCAAGATTGAAAAGTAATCAAATATATTAGATTCAACTATAAATAAAATATGACTAATAAAATAAAAAAGAGTCACTGGACTTATAATTTTATTTAAAACTACACATATCATCATATTTTACATTTAAAATCTCGCATTAAGCTGTATAATTACAAAAATCTTCAAAACTATGTAGCTAAAATACTAATAAAGTCTTTTTTTATTTGGTTATGCTAAAAAGTTCCGTTTCAAAATTAGCCCCTTAAACAAGCCAAAATGATTATACTAAGTTTGTTCAAAGTTTTTTTATTGCTTGGATTATAAAGTTGTTAAAAAAAATACAAAAATTTATGTAAAAATATGATTTTTATAGATTCTCAAATAAACAAAATACTAAATTTAATGTTTTTTAACATGTAAAATTACCTTTACCTTCATTACTACGACAAAATTAGCTATATGTATCACACCTAAACTAATATGATGATTTAATCTAATATTGTTATCTTATTTTTGTTTATTTATGTATTTTTACAAATATAGAATTTTTGATTTGTGTCAAGTGATGGTTAAAGAAGATTGTTCTAAAATTTAATAGTTATTGCTAAATTTAACGCTACAGAATTTTATCTATCATAGTCATTCACAAATATTTAATACAAAACAATAATAATATTTTTGTTTTTATAGTGATAGAATAAATTTATTGTTCAGATGTAAATTGATCCAAAGTAAGAACACTCATGATTAAGATAATAAATTAAATTTAATATATTACGCAAGTAATAGATTAAAAGTGATTTTTTAATATTGCTATACACAATATTGAATTTAAAATAAAAAAATAAAGAATTAATAAAAGGCAGAGAATGATATCTATTTTGAAATTTTCAATCATACTAATATATCTGATTTTGTGTAACAATTAAAATCTAAGCAATCTTAAGTTTTTTTTCTTGATATTCAATCTTACCATTGCTAGAAAAAAAAGCCAGATTTTTCTTTGTAAATTGCATAAATGTAAATCTTCTGCACAGCCTATGTTTTTTTTTATGAGTAATTGATAAAAAGGTTTTATGAGTATATTCTAGCGAATAAAGACGGTTTAAATATGTTTCTGAAGATAGCGTATTTTTATATTCGCAAATAAAAATGGGCAAGAAAATTATATTTTAGATTTCTATCACATAATATATTTTTTGAAGTATCATTTGTGCAGTCTCATGATACTATAATCCCACGAATCTAGATTTTAGGATTAGATTTCCCAAAGTATACATAGACATCAATTTTTATACAATCCAATAATTCTATTTGTACTTTAAATCATATTAAGGTTCGCACGATAGAGAAGCGAAATTTTGTAGGATATCAAAGATCATTTTAAATAATTTTAAACATAAATAATATTTAAAAAATATAAAATCGAAGAAAATTTCATATTTATGATGTACAATCATTTTAAAACATAAGTAAAAGAAGCTTATTGAATTATGGAAGTATAATTCTTGTCGCAGAATGTTCAATTTATAAATTCATAAAGTAGATTATGCGCCTGGTATGAGAGGATCCCTTTTATGCAAAATAAATAAAAGTAATTGTATCTATATGTAATTAATATGTGAGTGAGATATAAAATTGTAAATTTAATAAATTTATTATATTATAATCACAATTGACATGGCAAAGGCACATAAGCATACATTAATAATAATATAAAATGGATTTTTTCGTGGTCTAAAAAAAATTCATGTAATATTCAAAAATTGTATTTTTCACTTTTAATATTTGATTTTTAAAAAATATATCACTCTTAAAAGTCATTTTTGAGTTTTAAATATATCGATTGGTATATTGAAGTATTATCTATATTAAAATAATATAAAAAGTTGCAATTCTAGGAAAAACTATAATAAATAATTTTATAAATTTTTATATATCGTTATAGCGTAAATTTTATTCTATATGCGTGAGTTTGACTCAATAGTAATATTTTATATACTTTGTGTGATTATAGCTATATAAATAGCAAGAAGTAATCTCATATTATATATTAGAGATAAAATTTTTCCAAAAAAAATCTTTAAAAGCAAAACAATTTCATCTAAATCACTGCTTTTTTTATTTTCATCTAGGCTATATCTTCACTGTTTATAACATTATTTTGATCAAAAAATGCAAAAAAAACCTGAAATTCTTTATATTCATTTAAAACCCTTTGTTTAGAATGGTTTGTTCTAGTAAAGCTATTTTCAAGATAGAATAATTATTAAATGATTTTTATTTGCATATAAAGTAACCCATTTACATTTAAAAATATACATTTATATATATAATTGGTGATTTGTGTTTTATGTGTTGTTTTTTACACTTTAAATCTAACTTTAAAACTGTTTCCAGATGTTTATTAACCTTAATTGTCTGTTTAGACGATGGTCTGTATGAAATTTGTATTTTAATCATGATTGCCAAATCCAGATTTTATAAACCGAATTATACTTTATAAAAACTGTATAAATACATGTAGAGAATCATTACATTTTTTTTATCTTATAAAATATTTAAAATGTGTTTTATATTATTTTTTGGGAATTACATAATTATTATTGAATCAACGATAAAGATAATAATCCTTTATTTTTACTGTTATTGAATATAATGTTTTAAAAACATTAGCTTAAAAAATACAATAAAATATACACATGAATTCCATATATCAAAACTAATCAAAAGATTTTTATTCCTTCTATCAATTTATGATTCATATTTGTTGGTGATAAAATTATTCCATAAGAATTAGATGTGCTTTTTGTGTTTTAAAAATATTTATTGTATTTTACATGTGTTTATGCGCACTTGAATTTATTATAACAGATTATAAAACATAGTCATAATCACTCTGAATGTATCAGATTGCGTTATTTTATTATCTTCAAAATAGTTTTAAAATAATAGTCAAAGATTAAGAGACTAAAATTAAGATGGTCATAACTTTTTGTACAATATTTCCGAAAATAAATGATTTAGACGTAATATTCAAATAAAAGTAATTCCTAAGGTGCAAAGAATACAAGATTCAAAAACCCGGAATTTGCAAAATAATTACATTATATTTTTCTATATATTTTTAAATTTAAATTTTTGCTTAGTATTGTGAACCCATAGTAGATTTAAATAAAAAAATATACAGATTTAGCTATAATAAACAATTCCGTTAGAATTTTAATAGACCGGAAATGTAATGAGAATCTAAAAATAATTAGTTCATGCCATTTTTATTTTATAAAAGTATTTTTCCACTTACTCTGTAATCTAGCCAGAATTATTTTATTTGCAACATAAATAAAATAATATATGAATAATTAAAATATAAATTTATACGATATTTTTTTCATACAAAAGTGCCAAAATAAATTTCTATTTTATGTAATAGTTTGGTATATATATAATTTGTCGAATATAAAATGTATAAAACATTTTAAAAGTTGTATTTTTGCACATGACAAAAAGTTCGCGACATTCCAATCAAAATACATGAGTTACACTAACATTTAAATATAAATGTGACGCAAAAAGATTAAAAGTTTTATAATACACAGATATATTGATTTTATTCTTAAAACCTTAAAAATAAAAATTTAACAAATTTTATACTCATATGGTAGTATTGTCTACAAATCTCTAAATATGTTTCTAAGAGATTTATCACGTAAAATATTAATAGAAAATCATTACAATTCAATGCGGTTTTTAGGCCGACAATACAGATAAAATATATGATTTCGAAATATCTTAGTGCCAAAAAAAAATTTCTCACCCAGAAACATCCTGAAAAAACATGAAATAAACCTTCAAATTCGAAAGCTACTTCTTATAATGATAGAATGGCATTGGCGTCACTAAAGAACATGTAAAATTTTATTTGAAATTTGTGCGCTTTGTAGATAAAATGGCTATAATAAATTTCAGTGGGTAAAATATATTAACTAAAAAAGATTGAACCACTGTGAAATATATAAAATCTAAGCAGATAAAGCTTCTTTAATTTTTATTGTCAGTAAATGTAACATTTTTTCTTGGAAGTCAGTTTTGACGGAATTTTTAGATATTTGTGCTAAAAAAACCAAAAACTTTTTTATATAAACGCTTTTTGTGTTTTGAATCGCATATAGACACAAATTTATGAATAATTTTGAAAGATTTTTTTTTATTTACTCACATAATTTTTTTTGAAATATAATTTAACTGGTTTCTAAGTGTATTAGAAGGCTTTAACATAGTAACTGTTTTATAATTTTATATATTTTTTTACCACAATAAAATGATTTCGGATGCTTATCTTGCGAAAAAAAAACATGATTGAAGGCAAACCAGAGCATATAAATCTTTTCAAAAAAATTTAATATTTAAAATATGTGAAAATATAAAAATATCTAACATACAGTGGAAATTGAGCTTGGATTTTTATTTCATATCAAATTCTTTAAAGATAGAAGTTCGACTATATATAACTATACAAAAAATGATCAGTTAAAAGATGAATACTTTATAATTGATATATCAGCGTTGAATATTTGGTAAAAAAAAATATGAATATCAAGTATCTTATGTTTCTTTTTATCTTGAGGTATGCGATTCAAAAAATTCAAATATAAAAAACAATTTAAAGGTACTACTCACATATTAATAAAAAAATATAAATTTAAAGCCACGAAAGATTTCTAGAAGATCTAATAAATATAGTTACTATTTATTTTCCTTAAATTTAGGAACTTTCATGTTTATTTCGAAAAGAAAAAAACTTATGATTGAATGATGATTATTAAAAAAATAAGAAATTCTAGAAGTAAAAATGAATTTCTAAATGAAAATAAAATATATTACAGTAAGTAAAGATTTTTTATTATATATTCCAACCATAGGATTGATTTGCAAAAAAATAAAGCATTCGATGAAAACGGAGCATTAATCAATTTCGCATTTGATCAATATAGAAAAAGCTATGAATGTATTAATTTATTGAATAATTTTATTTTTATTGTCATATATAAGTTAATATATTGTGCTGGAAATAATAATGAGGCATAGAAACTTATGTTTTTTTATTATTAAAAAGTTGAATACTTTCTGGTTATACAAATTTCTCAATTTTAAGTTTTTCAAGTCTAAAATTCTACTTAATAAATAATTTTTAACAAGGAAATTTTGATTGAAACTATCATGATTGCATTGATATATATACCAGAAAAAATTTTTAAAATTTGTTTTTTTTATTGAATAATTATCCATTAGGCTTAAGCAGAGCCTATAAAAAACTCGACACTTACTAAATTATATTTATTGTTCGAAAGAGTCTTTTGAAGTAATGGATGATTGTTTTATAAAAAAGCAATAAATGAAAATAGAAGCAAAAGTTCCAAAATGCACAAGAAATGGTGTAATTCTTAGAATGGAACACCCAAATACCTTCGGATAATTAATAATATTATATTTGTTTTGGTTGATCTGTAAAATTGAAACTAGTTAGATTCTGGATTATAAAAGCAACAAAAGAAACAATTTAAAAAATTTATTAAATAACAAATGCATAATATATTATAATGCAATTACCAATGAGAATATTTCTAAAATTTCTTTATATTGGATTGCAAATAATCAATAGCTCTAATCTAATATTTCATCTCTTTTTTGCTCTGCAAAACTTAAATTAAAATTTATTAAATTTATTTATGATTCTACTTTATGATAAAAATTATATAAAATTTTTGAATTTCATGTTTAAGCAAAAATAATGTTCTATTAGCCGCAATGAAAAAATATATTAAATTTAGTTATGATTCTACTTTATGATAAAAATTATATAAAATTTTTGAATTTCATGTTTAAGCAAAAATAAGGTTCCATTAGCCAAAATGATAAAATTTATATTTAAAAATTATATCAATTGGTTAGATTGTATATGATGTTTTATTTGCCCCTTAGTTATACAAAAGCGTCCAATGTAATCCTAGGATAAGATTTTTACAATACTAGTTCATCATTTCTATCAGGCACATTGTATTTGTGTTCTTTTCAATCCATATGTTCAGTCAAGATATTTTCATTTAATTTTTTTCTCGATCCTATTGTTTGTAGTTTGGCATTAGATTCAATTTGGATTTTTTGCATTGATGCTTTATATTTGTATTGATTATGCTTTAAACATTCAAAATATCACCATGCAATCTTCTTGTATTACTATGTTCCCTTACTTGTTGTTATCTTATTAATTCATGCTATAATCAAACTTTCATACAGTTTAAAGCCTTTAATTCGTATATAAATTATATAAAACAAAAACTATTATTTATTGTGCGCAACATGCACGCGTAAATTTGGAAGAAATCAGAATATTGTTTACCCTTATCATAAACAAAATTTTTTCTACAAACACATTTTCATTTTTTTCTAATTCATAGGTATAATGTGAATTATTAAAAAAATAACATGTTTGCAATTAAACAATTAATTAAAATTCCAGATCCTATTGCTGTTTTATTTTATTTATATGGATATCTTAATGAAATTGTTTTCAATAAAAACAATTATTTATATGATAAACGTTGACATGTTTCACATATCTTAAAAAACTTACACATAAGCACGATAAAGCTTTATAACGTATTTATTTTCTTATAAATTGATTATTATCTTGGTGTGCATACATTGAAATGCCCATGATTATAGTTATAGTCTGTATGTTCATTCCTTCTTGGCCCAATTGGTTGTATATAGTAGCATATATTAAATATCAAAAGTTGGTGATTGGAATCTAATCTTATATTAATAATTTTTATGGCATTTTTAGTGACGTAGTAAACACAATCCTATTCTATAATTTAAGGCTAAATCTAGTATTTGAAAATACCTGTACATGTTCTGTTAATTATATGTTGAAATTTCTCTTCACCCCATTGCCATAGATATTTTACATGTTAAATTACGGATAAGCTGTACGCTTAATTTGCAGCCAAAATATTTTCAACCAGATACCATTCGATAGCCACATAATACCTTTAATACATATTTCAATATTCATTTTTAAACTCTTTCATAAACGATATGATCAAACCAGTCTTCAAGCAACCTTTTGCAATATAAAATTTAATTCTCTTGATAAAAATGGACAAAATCTTTTTCTGATGTTTTCATTTTTATTTTTTATATAATAATTGAAATTAAATTTACTCATTTTATCGATTTATTTTATTTAGTTATTTAATGTTTTAAAAAAACGAAAATACATATTCGGTTTAAATTTTCCTCGATTAAATATTAAAGTCTGATAAACGCGTAAATAAAATATTTGAATAATATGATTCTGATTATGTTTAACCATTAAAAAAACCATAATAAAGCTAATTCAATTATCTGATAGGTTTTTGTTATGTTTAACAATAAAAACTTGAGTATAATAAGATATACTGATAATATAGAAGTTGAAAACATATAGTATTTTTTTTATCCTCAATTTTTATTTATTATATCTTTTTTCTGGTTAGAATACATAAAATATTTGAGAGTTAAGGACCTTTGGTTGTGTTTAAGAATTTTTATACAGATAGAGAACAACATGATGTTTTATGATGTTATTTAGTAATATATGTATTTTTTCAGTTAGAATTATAGTTTACATGGAATAACATTTCATTG
The DNA here is from genome assembly GCF_057557595.1 of Rhyacophila brunnea. Classification (NCBI taxonomy): domain Eukaryota; kingdom Metazoa; phylum Arthropoda; class Insecta; order Trichoptera; family Rhyacophilidae; genus Rhyacophila; species Rhyacophila brunnea. Next base: position 514,584 of record NW_028233344.1, read on the forward strand.
TCTACATTAAGTTAGATTTAATTTTTTTATAAATAATAATAAAAAGAACAAAAAAATCTTGAACTAGATATAATAATATCAATAAAACTTGACTAAACTTATATTTGTTTTTTCACTATCATCCATATTTTATGCTCGGATATAGAACATATTATAAACTAAAAAGAGAATTTTATAGTTTTTCTTAGCATTTAATATTTATATTATTATCTTTGTATCAATTTTCATTTTAAAAAATTTATTTTGCAAAACCTATCCTTATTTCAGCCTCAATATATTTCTTTGTGTCATAAAACATAATTTGTATTATATTAATATCATTTGTTTTTGAAGATATATTTTATATTTAGCCAACATTATTTTTTACAATCCAAATTAAAAGCGAATCTTTGTTTTGCTCTGTCTTTTATATGTTAATTCCCTTGAATATTATATATTTACACAATATAAGACATTAATTTTTGTAAAAATTCGTTTTTTTATATATTATTAGTCTTAACTATTGTTCGAGTTTTGAATTATTCTTAGTTATAAAATCAAGATTCTTTCGCATTTTTAATAGCCTTTGATATCTAAAAACAATTGATTCTACAATGATATATTAAAAATAAAGAAAATTTGTGATAATCACATGAGCATGAAAGTATTAATATCGATGTTGATATTTTACTTGCCAATTTTTCTGTTCTTTTACTATAAATTCTTATAGATATCAATAACAATTATAGTTATAAGTGAGCAGATTCGCTGCACAGAAACACTTGCCTTATATAATAATGCTTTGTAACCAAAAAAAAGTTCCAAAGGACCGTTTCCATAATAAAGTTTTGTTTTAAGCAGGATCGCATCAAGATTTATCAACCAATCGCTGTGTTTATAGTCTGAATGTGGTATCGTAAGATATTCCATTAAAAAATCATTTCATATACTCATGATTATAATCTATGGATAAATAAATCGTTCAAAGTATTATATCAACATTAAAAAATATTAGTTTGTATAAAAGCAAATCTTTGGAAATAGCATATATTGATATGCGACTAAATACTAAATAGGAAGAAAATTAATTGAGAAAGTTTCGAACATTATGCTGGTAATTTTGAACTATAAATCTTATTATATCATACTAAGATTTTTTATATATCTATTTTACTAGATTTTTACAAAATAATATTAGTCAATCTTTGAATTTATAATTACATAAATTTTATATGGATTCGGATACCAGATAATGCATTGCTATATGAATTTTATACAAAAATGGTTTTTAATATAGAGTAAGTCATTTTAGGACACGATTAAATAAAATATAAGATTTTAATAACACTAAGTTTTAAATTTTATATACATATTCAAAAAATAAGGGATCTTAAAACGAGAATAAACATTTACAAACGCAAAATCCCAATTCTGAAAGTAGCATTTTTTTATTGATTGCTTGTGAAATTTTTGAATGTAAAATTTGTTTATTTTAATGTTCAATTACAAATTTGTAGTTAATTATAATTTTATAACAAAAAAATAGCCATATATTATATATTATTTTTGTATCATATGAAGATTTTCTGATTTTCAAAGTTAGTATATTTGTGTTGCATTACTGTAATATAATATCCTATCTTATGTTTAGATTGCAAAAACTAGAAATGCTGAATTCGATAAATTACAGGTAATGAAAAATAAAAAGCTTAAAATAATACTTCGTTTATTGTATTTTATATATATTTTTTATCTTCTTAATTAAATTTGTTTTAGGTGACTCAGTAGAAATTTAGATATTTTTCGTCATATGTGGATTTTAAAATGGGTAAGAAATATGTTGTTCATAATATTAATTAAACACATAATATTTACTTGAACACCAATGCATCAAAAAATATTTATAAACTATTTAAATATGTTGTTTTTATCAATTCCTAATGTTTAAAACAGTTTTACTTGTTGTATCAAATGTATTATTTTCTTTTCTTCTAAATAAGTTTATGCACTCGATGAAGAAAAATTTTTCTTGATTTATTCAGTCTGATTGTACAAAAGTATATTATTTGGCTCTGAAAAGATTTAAAAAATGTATTATACTAAAAACTAGAAATTCATCTATTAAAGCGGCTTTATAAAATAAATAATATTACACTGCATAAAATTCTTCTTAAAAAAAGTTGATTTTTATGACAAATCTACATAGAAAAAAGATAAAAGAGCTTTTCTAAATACAAAATAAGCCATGCTAAATAAAAAGAAAATTTGCAAATATTTTCTAAAAGAAATAGATAGACAGATATAACCATTGAAATATGTTTTTTTGTGAAACAAGCATACCATTAAAGAAAATAATATATTAGTTTAATTAATCAGTAAAGAAATAATTTTTGTATGATAAATTTTTGATTTTGGAAACTCTTCTTTTCTTTGATTTATATTATTTTTTATCCAGAATAATTTTAATCTAAAATAATTTAAATAATCATTAAATCAAAAAAATACAAGATAAAAAGAGTTATAAGTATATCAATATAAAAACATGATGTATTCAAAAAAAAATTTTTTATAGTTTAAAGGAAAATATTATTCTTAAAAGTTTTTCTATGTTTCGACAATTTTTTATGCTTTGCACATATGAAATTTGTATAAATTTATATGTAAGATCAGGTAAAAAATATTTTTACTTTTCTTACTTTTTATTTATATATTGGTATTTTTTGAAGATATGTTTATGTTTTTGATTAAATGTGTAATTTTGATTCTAAGAATTCGATGAGCTAAATAGTGTATTGACCATATAAATTCATATTTTATAATAATAATAAAATTAATCATTTTTTGATGTCTAAAAATTCTATAATTAGAAAATAACACAGTCAATGATTCTGAATATATATCGTAATTTGATTAAAAGGTTCGCATAGCTTGCAAACTAAACATAATAATTATATTGAAACCATGTTAACACAAATTAAATTTATAAATGATTCAAAATATTTTTATTTATTTTTTATTGCATGGATCTATAAAAAAAATTTATATAAATGGTCAAAAGTTAAGTAAGACAAATTAACTATCTATACTTTTAAATAGACTTATAGAAAGTAATTGATATGTATTTTATATATGGCCCAATATCCATATTTTTGTGGTAATTTTATATCTGAGCTATAAATTATAGAATTTCCATATTAATTCATGCAGTAACCTAATTATAGGTAAAAGTCATGTTTTTTATATGTATGAAAACGTATTAGGTTTATGTATATAAACCTTAATTCCGTTTTAAAATATTTTTCAAATAAAATATGGGATCATCAAAATAGCGATCTTCTTGTATAAATCTAAGAAATGGCGATAATAGTTAATCTGAATTATTTTGCTTATTGCCATATATAGTCAATTGTCTATTTATAAAGCATCATTTTTTCTTTTACATTGAATAAAAAGATTTTTTTGACCCTTTATTTGAATACATGTGTGATTTACTCAACAAATTAGCTTAAAAAACTTTATAATGAATTATTGATCTACAAATATGCGTAAAATATTTTTTTTTAATAGAATCTTATATACTTACCCAAAATTTATATGACTTAAATCTCTTTTATACTACAGTTTTGATATTTAATTTTTTGCATCGATCTAATTTATATAATCCTATGGGACATAAATGGTAAAAAAAATTTAAAAATTTGTTTAGTTTAATTTTTATATTCACGACGTTCAATCTACAATCTCTATATATTGTAAGAATGTATTGGCATGCTTTGATTATATTACTAATAATTAAAAATCTAAAATATTATGTATTTATGCATTTTAGTTTTATATAACTTCAAAAATACAATTTTATTAGTTGAAATAGCTTTTTAATATAAGAAAAATATGCAACAGGCTATAATCTTTTTTTATTACAGCTTCTCTAAAAAAATACATCCCTTATTTTATACTATTTAAAATAAAATCAACTTGCTTTACGCATCTTCTTATATTAATTATTATAGTTTGAAAATAGCTACATAATTTAAAAAGATCACTCTTTTTTAAATTACATATTCAAGATTGGAATTATATATTTCTATACTATATCTTTTATTCACAATGCCATATATTATACTATTCACTATAATCGCTATAATTGCCTAACTTTCTATGCATATTAACAAATAAAATATGCTTAATGGCATTAAATTACTCGGTTTAAAGATTTTACTCCGTTTTATCTAGAGAAAGACCCTTCACACTCAAATTAGAACTCGCATCTTTATTCATATTGAATTTATACGTAAAATTACAAAGTTTTATATTGTATTTACATGTAATTTTGTAATTTCATATGCGTAAATACATTCAATAAAAATCGGACTATTAGGATTCTTGTTCTTATTACACTTATCTTAGCCAATATACCAATGACAAAAAAACAAATAACTGATTTCCAAATAAATACTATGTAAATCATTGACAAAAAGGAACATTGAACCTGATTATAATATGAATTGAAGCTTCATATTATCTAAGTTATGCACAGTATATAAAAAATAAATATAAATTGACTTTTTACACCAAACAAAAGAAAAACCGGATTTCTGGCGCATTTTGTCATATATAGTATTAAATTATAGAAACCATGCTGGCCGTTTATCTTCATCAAGATCTTTGTTTCTTTAAATTAACTGATAATATAAAAATGTTCATGTTTTTTTTATTTACCGCTACTTCATGAACATAGAACCAAAGATCCATCCATGGCAAGCGATGAATGCGTTATAAAATATTTATAATGTGACTAATGTATTTAAAGAAGAAAAAATACCGATTTCACAGAATAATGCGCAAATTATCAGCATTTAGATATATAAATTACTATAATGGATAAAAGGGAACACTATTAATAAATTACACCAAAAATACAAAATACATAGATAAAACCATAAAACATTTTTTTTTTGCATATACATCTATAAATAGTTCATAAATATTTATATTTAGTATAATTTAACGCTAAATTTTTGTTTTGCATATTTAATACAAAATTAAAGCATAAAAAATTATATTTTTTAAACCTTAAAAAAACAATGCTTTTTAATGAAATTTATTTACAAAATGTCTCTTTAGAAGATGGATTTTTATAAATTTAGGATTGAAAATAATAAAAAGATGTTTTTGAGATAAAATATTCAATCGTTTTTAAAAAATTACATTTTCTTTTATAAAAAAAATTCAGAAGATTTTAAGTGACATTTGAGAAATAAAAAAAATCATTTTTAATTTATACAATAGTTGCATATGTAAGATATTTAAAATACTCATCATATTTTACAAGATCAATAGCACAAAAAATCGCATCTGGTGATGAGAAAGAATTAAATTCGATCGGACCTAAATTAAATCAGATCCGTGTTGGTTGTTTTGATTTTTATAAGAGAAAAATAAAAGGAAAGAATCTAATTGATTCATTGAAGAAAGATTAGAAATATGAATATTATTTCATGTTCTCTAAAATTGATGGTTCAGCAATAAAATCGGGAAGGTCTTTTTTTTGTGAAAGATTATAAGGTTTTCTTGCCTTTAAGTTGTTGACATTAGAGTCAGATCCATAAAGTTATAATATGCACGTTTGAAGTTCTTACGAAAATTTCATCTGAAAGTTCATTGTTTAATTTCGAAACCTTCTTTGGCTCAAAATAAATAAATATATAAGGTATTTTATAAAAGAATACCATTATATAATTGCATATCGTTGTTTAACTGGTAATGGTCAGATATTTTATTACATAGAAATGTTAAATGAAAAAAAATGCTTACACGCGAACTTTTGTACATAAAAAAAATAGTATTTCAAAACAATTAAACCAGAATATTATGATGCCTATAGGTTTTTATTGTGGTTTTATAAATAGATAATTTAAATTTTGAACCAAAAGCTATAGATAGAAGATATATAATTACAAAAAAAAATTGAAATCTTATTAGATCATCGGTTGGTTTTCTAATATCTATCCAAGTATTATCAATGACTTAAGTTCAAATCTGAAATTAAAATATGAATAAATAAAAACGTTACATATACACAGATAGTAATCATAGAAGATCGAATAATATTCCCATTATATATCAATCTAGAATAATAACAAAATCTATGTATTTTTATCTTAAAAAATAAATATGATGTAAATAAAAAAAGGAATAAATATTTTAAATAAAAAAATAATAATCAATTATAGATTGTTTAATTTATGAAAAATTTGATTGGTATATTATTTATTTTTTTTAGAAATAAATCATGGGTTCGATGTATTTTAAGAGTATTAACAGTCCCCAATATACATTAATATTTGCAATCTAATGCTAAGAAATTGATGTAGACAGTATGCGGCAAAAAGGAAATATTTTCTCAAATAAAAACGCATTAATCATGTTTCAAACTTCGAAATAAAATAATAAAAGAAATTTTTCCAAAAATTATGTAATAAATATCTAGATACTAGATAAAAACAAAATAGTACTAATTTGCATTTTTCTATAATAATATTACTTATTTGTGTGTCAATTAAACATAAAGACTGCATATGTAAATAAAATTTTCTAATTCAAACTCCACCATTAATATCAATTAAGTTTGACATTATTTATATGATAATATTCAATTACATAGTTAAATATGTATCTAATAAAAGCTTCAAAATAGATTTTACATCCTTCTTCGATAATATAGATAAGCGACTTTTTTAAAATGCTACAAACACTGAGATATATTTTATTTGCCTTATTCAACAATAACTGGCTATCCAAGCAATAAAGATTTTTCATCTAGAGAAAAAAATTATATCTGGAAATTTAAACATAAACATCAATATTGAAATATATTTAATTTTTTTTGAACAAATTTCCTTTATATTTGAAATCATTGTAAATAAAATCATTTTATAAATCTTTATATAAACGCCAAGAGATAAATAAAATTAACAAGAATAAAAGAGATACACTTATATTTCTAACTAAAAAATTTATATATAATATATTTAAATAATTTTTTTTCTTTGTGATTTATTCTAATTACCTAAAAGGATACATAATGGATCCGGATCTATTTTAAGTTAATCATAATTTTCTGATTTTATAGACGTGTACTCTTTTTTTGGTTTTAAATATATTTTTCATGTTTAATTGAATACTTAACTGTAAAAAAATCATCTAATCTCTATATTTATGCCCGAATCGTGATAAAATAAACTAACAAATTTATATTGATCGTATTATTAGTCATTGATCGAAATATTTATCCATATAAGAATAATTTTATATAGTTTGATTTATAATGTGTATTAGCTCAAAGAAAATTTAACTATTAGAATCAAAAATTCCGGCAAAAGAATTTACAAAAATTAACTTTTTATGTTTTTATTATAGAACACAGAAAATAATATTGTGACACATATAAAAAATTCAATGCAAAAATGCACAAAAAATTACAAAATAAATTATAAGGTAAAAAAATTGTATGTGCCAAGCTTCATAAATATAGTATATCGATGTAAATCATTTCGAATAAAATGATGTAAAAATTATCTACGAACTTGGAGTTTTTATTTTAGTTTTTATCTGTTCGTATTAGTATATAAGATGACTGCAATATAGCATATATGCCAAAAATATTAATTATTTTTGCTTTTTTATTATAGATTTATACCTCTAAAAGTGGAAAATAAAATATTAGAATACAAGTTGAATAGACCAGAAATATCATAAAATACTACATATCTTGATCTTTTTAAAAAAAAATTGGATTTATATTGTTGAAGCGTTTAATTCCAGTAAAAATTTTTATATATTTGCAGTTTTTATCTACAGGTAAATTTCCTTCTTTTTATGAATCCCATCTACTGAGACGTAGGGAGCCCATTAAAAAATATTGCACAGCTCCTTAATGCATCAAATGATACCTTCCCCTGATCTTTTTTCACAAAATTTGTTTTCTGCTGTCAAAATATACGGATTCAAGTCTCTTGAAAAGTGCGAATTTTTATAGATATGATGGATTTAATCATGATTTATAGCATATAGAAACAAGTTAAATGTAATTTACATTATGTATCGACTATTAAGATAAAGCAGTCAACCAAACGAATCATTATGACCATTTCATTAATGAATACCAAATAAAAATAGGTTTTCTATGCCTTACTGTTATATTATAAGCGCAAAAGATTCATTTTGTTGCCTTTCTTATCATAAATTTTTATATTTTGTTTATACTCTTCTTCACTATAATGTATTTATAATTTAATATGAAGTTTCAATTATTACTATAATAAAATATATTTTTTGTATTTATTGTGTGCTCTATAAATGCTACTTGTTTAATGATATAAATAAGTTTTCAAGTTACGGACTACTTATTATCAATATTTTCGCGTATCAAAAGTTTGCTTAAAAGAACACTTATGTGTTCAAATATACATGGGTTTATAATATAATGAAAATATTGATGGTTTATTATAGTTTTTATATGATTTATTCTTCGTCAATATCTGTTTTAAGATGTGTATCTATCATAGTTTTGTTCGATTATTTTCAATACTACAGACTTCTATAATTTTTAATCATTAGATCCTAAATTTATGTTTGATTTGCACAAAACTACCAGAAATCGAATCCTATGCTTATTTTAAATTAAATAAAAACTGACCATGAATATTTTACCAACGCACTCAAAATAAGGAGGAATAAAGATGACAAATAGGCGAGTGTATAGATGAAACAATAGCTGAATTAAATACGACTACTATTATAAGTGTGATATAAAACCTCAATACGTCGTTTGCTCATATTATCAAACGAGACATGTATTACGTCATGTTTAACAGAAGATAGGAGGGATCAATAGATTCATGTGATGCACATCTAAATCCCAAAAATGTTCCTAAAAAGGCCGTAAATTTACTGACGTTATTTTTGGAGGTAAAAATGTTATTTAGATGTGCAAAACAAGCATTATCCATTTAAATCATTAGCATCAAATTTTGAAGACAATGATTGATACATAGAGAATAGTCATATATTTTTATAAGAAATAGAAGCAAGAAAAGCTCGAGATATATATAAAAATATGACAAACGTATTTAGTGATCCTAAGAAATCCATAAAAAAATCCAATAACTTATATTAATATTATAAAGTTTATGTATTCAATTATAGTTTTATATACTTATGTGTTATTGTTAGAGTGTCACAAGTTCTTCAGCCAAGCTACTTTTTTGGTTAGCAAATACAGTAAAAATTAAAAACTAAAAATATTGCAAAATAAAGATAAAAAAGCATGAAGAAAATATATACCAAAATCAAAAACATCATATGCAAAGATTTCAAGAAAATATATTAAGAATGAATATAAAGAAAAACTATAACGCTGACTACCATATCCAAGATAAAAAAAAGTGAATACATGCTAAAAATGCAGAGAGGAGAATATTTGAAAGGTAAATTAAACATTTTATCTTTTTTTTTATTTTTTTTTATCAATTTAATCTATCATTTTAACATCTGAATATTTTACAACTTGACAGATGAAACTCAACTAGAGGTAAGGCAAAAGTAAATATAAAGTCGAAATTTTGCCAGAATTGTCTAATAAAACAAACAACTAGGCAAGATAATAAATCACGGCATAATTGCTCTACAATTAATATGTTTACAAATAGCTGCAACACAAAACAAATTCTTTGGAAATATTTAAACAATTTATAAAGCTTTAAGACACCTTTGAAACGATATATATAAATAATTCTGATAGAAAATAACATAAACTCTTCGTTGATACCCATTTAGCTATATGTATTGACATAAAAATGATGTGTAATTTTACCGGTTATATTCCGGCATATTTTTTCTATTTTAATATCTTTATAAATTTAGTCTAATTCATGTGCGCCAACTACTTGAAAAAAAGTAAAAGCGGTTACTATTATCTAGCAATTTATCGAAGACCTTTTGAGTCTTTTTTAGTCTTTTCACATCATAATAAATAAAGTGTAAAAATCCTACGTATAAAAACATGAAACAACGAGTTTAAACAGAGATCAGCAGATGAAAAATATAAAATTTAGAAAACAACGCATAAAAAGAGCATTATTTGTTTTTTTTGTTGGTGAATAGCATCGCACTTATTGCAAATTTTACTTATATAAGCCATACAAAATGTGAATTGCGTACTATAAGATACAGTAAAATAGGTAAATGATTACAAACTGTAGGATTTCAAAGGTCCAGTGTATTTTACATATGATCTCTGGTAAATATAATGTCAAAATTCAAAGACAATTAGAAAGCATTACACATGAAATAATAGAGTAGTAACCTGAAAATTTATGGTTTATTTCGTAAATAATAATTCGCAACTAATATATAACCGGCTTGTTATTTCTAAGAATAATAACACGAAAAAGCTTATCATAATTTTTAAATCAAAATAGCAGTGATTAAAACGCCACGAATGTCAAAAGAATTACCATCGAGACTATTTTCTATGCATATTTATAATGTTTATATACGAGCACAGCATAAATATGCCATCTCGCGCAATGAATTTAATATTTTAAGTATACATCACATTTTTTTTGTAGGACTATTTCTTTTTTTTATATGAAAAACAGATTTTTATTCTTTCCTTGTATCATCAGTTCGTGCTCATTCTGTTATTTTGCAATATTATAAAAAAATCAAGGTTTTGACAGAATGATTAAACTTTCGATCGAATGGGCTGATCCATTTTACTAAAAAAAGATAAAATATGTTCTTTAAGCACAAAGATCTTTGTAAAAATACGCTTTTCCAATAGCCAAAAAATTTGGAATGAGAATTAATAATAATAAAGCAGGTAAATTACTCTGATTCCAGCATATTTTTGACTTGACGATGCCAAGTCGCGCTTGTTATAAAAAAAAATTTACGATTTTTTAAGCGTTCTCAATAGTATTCTTTAAATACGTAGTCTTAGCACAAAAATTTTGCAGATGATAAATCCAATGTTATTCAATAGATTAGGATTCTTTTTTTTGACCGATTCATAAATCCTCTTAGTTTGTTTATATTGCACGTGCTCCATCTGTACAATTACTTACTAAATATTATAAGCTTACATGCAATATTCTACGATATTCTGCTAGCTTTTGAATAAATATATTAACTTTTTCTACATGCTAATGTTCCTAATGCCGATAAATATTCATAACAGTGTAAGTCTTGATCAATCAATGCGAATAAAATAAGAACCAGAGTTTAATCGTTTTATCTGTAAGATCATCGACAGTAATGGAAAAAAAATATAAAAATATGTCTACGAAAAACAAAAGCTTCTTATAGATATACTGGCATTTCATTTTGTCTTTTGGTGATGGTTTTTCTTGATAATTTTTGAAACTAGTTTTGTAACTCAATCGGGATCAATGCAATATACCTTTTTAATTATGCATTCCCAGATTAGCTCGACATCGCTATATAGAATTATTAGTCTTATTTATAGACAAGCTAGTCAGATAATTGCTTCTGTAGGCCTTTAAATATATTTAACAAAGTACATAAGTAGCTTGATTTATTTTTGTTTGTCTTCCTTTTTATTAAACAGCTTCTTTTTACGAGATTTTCTTACCAACGCAGAGTACTATTGTTCTCTGGCAGAAGCACAATATATTTGCATTTTGCTTCTATAACATAGTTAAATTATACCGATATCAAGTGACCATCTTATATTTTGCAGCAACGAAAAAAAAGCATGTTCCCAAATAACGTTATGATTGTATATTTTTTTTTAATGTCTATGAAAATAACTTAAATAAATTAATGTAAATATAAAAAGCTCATGAGACCACAAAAATTTCCTCTGGGGCCATTTGTACTCAAAAGACCCCTGATTGCCCACACAAGGTTTATTTATGATAAAATTATATATTAGTATGGATCTATTAGTACGAGAACATGAAAACTAGGAATATTGATTTTAAATTATAAGTTCAATATTAATTTCATAATTTTTTTTGCTATGCTTTAATTAAACAGATAAACTGATATTGCAAAAATTGTATTAATATTGTGAAACTAGGTTTTTTATTCAAAGAATAAAATCTCTTAAAAGCATTTATTCGATTGAAAATTTTTTGTGGTTTTAGGTTCGATAAATTTAAAGTTTTTTGCAACACTATGCTTTTTGTAAAAATTAAAGTTTTTGCTTCTCCGTTCCAGTTTTTTATATGCTTAATTGATGTGAATTAAATTTGATTTTAGTGGATTCACATTATAGAAAAAAACAGAAAAAAATTAATATAAAACAACGCCTTAACATAGTCTAAAATGTTTTATGATAAAAAAGCAAAAAATTATATGCAAAACGACTGAAATCCATTTATATTTATAAAATTTGTATATCTAACAATAAAAAAGCAGAAAACTACACAATTTTCTGTGATTATTCACCAACAAAAAAGATTAAGTTTTTGTTTACTTTTAGTTATAAATATTACATATATATCTATATATTATAAGAGCATAAATTATTCAAAGCATATCTGCATAAAAAATTTAGAATGTATACTGGATTTTTTCTTCGAATTTTTAAATTAAAAACAGAATATATTTAGTGCCATACACAAAGTTTAACGTGAGGAAAAGGGTATAAAAAAATATGTTCAGGGTATATGAATTAATAAAATTTCAAGTTTAAAGTCACACAAACACGTTTATTAGCGATTAATTTAGCTAATATAAAATTTATACGTTATATTTTACACTCTTATAATAGGCACTAGGTGATAAAGTCTTTAAAACATCAATACATTCTTTGAAAATTAAATTAAAAGAATTTCATTTATTTATGGTTAAAACTTATTTTATGTTGTTAATTTGTAAAATAAGTTATATTCATCCTCTAAAAGAATTTTCATTATCTTTTACAATTATTATATATTTTTTTAGATAAACTCGGGTCTATTGTATCTAAGATATTAGAGTGTTTGACGATCATATAAAAATAATTTCGCCAAAAAACAATGTTTTAAAACATTAGAAATATTTCCATCTGTCTTAAGGCATACGTATTATATTTTCTTTTTTCGGTTTTTAAAAATTCAATTTATAGAATCGTAATTTTTAAATGTGATATTACTTAATTGGCGAATATTGAAATCATCATTTAGAGAACCCTTGCAGTTTCATTAAAAAATAATTTTATTTACCGTTTAAGGATGGAATATAGTATAATTTAATGTCTATTTTACATATTGAAAATAAATCACATTATGTTTGCGTTTTTTATCTGATTATTTGCACTTATTCGGTATGATCTTATTTTTTATAGTCATCAAGCCTTAATTTAAAATCATTTTTTTCTTTTATATCCGTCGGGTCTCTATAAGTTATTATTATTTACAAGCGTGAAATACGAGAAAGCTTTTTTTGCATCATTTATCAAGTTTTTCTTTCAAAAAAATTATTTGATCCGGTTTTTAATTTATTATTGTGAGCTCGTTTTCTTATGCAGTTTTATATTTCTTCGTTCTCAAAATATTTGACACAAGCATTAAAGATAAAGATAAAAATAAAAATATAATTTACTATGAAGATAGTAAACGCCTGATTTTCACATTAAATATGAATATGCGCATTTATGTCGGTCCGTAGCTCAAATATGTTTAAATTGGTGAGATCAATGTGCAACGTGTGATCCTATGACGTTAATAATCTAATCACTTTTTATAGAATATGTATTTTCTAAGGTAGCCAGGCTCAAAATTATAATAAAGCTTTGTAAACATGCGCTATCACAAATGATTTGGTTTGTTTTCTTGCTTCTGGATATACAAATATTAAGTTAAATGACGGTATCGATAAATAATATATATACTTCTTCAATATTCATTAAATATATGTCTATGGTTAAGCTTATTACTTATACGGTTTTTTATAACAAATTTTATGCACATAAATAGTACAGTATCGAAAGAAATGTATATGTGTGATTTATATGTATAGAATGAGTAATTTTGTGCTATTATGAAAAAATCCGAAAGATATATATAACTTTTATTAGGTATATCCTAAATATGTTTTCATGCAAATATCAAAGGAATTTTTGCTTTACATACGTAATTGTGTGTGCATTATCGTAAAAACAGAGCCATAAACCGCATCTATACATACTTCAATTATCACATTTATTTTTCATAAGATATGCTTTTTTTATCCACAATAAAATACCATTTGTATTAACATTGGATCATTATAAAAAACAAAAATCATCCTGTATTTTTTAAGATTTGTTTTCACGTCGTGATGATTTTCGAAAATCGACTATTTACCAATTAAAAAAAATTGTACTAGTTTTAAAATATTTTGGTATGTATATAACCACTTGACCAGAGGATAGATACTAATTTAAAAAAAGAAATATATAATTAAAGTTTAGGTCAATAATTTGAAAAATCATTGATTTGATATATGAGTCTAAAATCAACATTGTATAATGCAGAAAGCCATTAAAAACATATACCAAATTATGATTCACAAATTCAGAAATGTTGAACGTTATTGAAATGAAAACAATTTAGTTTTTAGAAACATTGATTTACGAGCATATTTTTCAAACAATGGTATCAAGTATCCAGGAAATATTTTTTATGTTCTTAATTATCTTTAATTATTTCGATAGTTCTTATTATACAATTATGTTAGACATTCGTTTTATTTATCAGAATCCATATATAATATCTTATATTTATATGTGGGGTGTATTTTCAAGATTAGATGATTTATCCGCAATAAAAGACATATCGCCTTATTAACAAGCTTCTAATTACAACTTACACCCCAAATTTTTATAAACAAGTAAGTTATATGGTGGATTACTACTTTATGATGTACAATCAGATCAATCTACCTATAATTATAACTTTTCCGCAACCATAAATCATGCTAATATATAATGCGATGATTTTTACAATGTAGCATGTTGATAATTCACTTTCCCATAATTCTGGTATAAACATGACGGTCAGATTTAATTATATAACGTCTAATTCATGGGTGAAGGCAAAATTCAAGATTATATATCTGGAATCAAATGATGATATTTTATCCGTAATATGTTAAGGTATAGAAATTTTTATGGGTTTTTGAATTTTGAGCCACTAGTTTGTGCTTTTTTTGATTCACGTGGATTTCTGTTTACTCACATTTGCGAAAATATTTTTTTGAATATAATAAATGGCATCTTTAAAATTATAATTTATGTATTATATTTCTTTTAATTTATTGAATAGATTGAATTAAAAACAATAATTATGTTTTATTTATGTATAGTTTATGAACACATTACAATTCGAAACCAGGTCTATTGTAATATTGTAAAAACTAGTTTAACGATTTGCTATTTGTAAGTAAATGGCACATTAATTGATTTTAAAACATAAAACCTAGTCCTAGAATTACATTAAAAAGATAATCATGAGATATATTTTCTATAGTAGTATCATATATGATCTCATTTTTTAACAAAAATAATTATTTTTGTTGGGCGCTTGGTCACTGTTCTATGCCATATTATAATAAATACAGTAAATAATTGGTTATTACTCCTTTATAAAATCCCATGAAGTTTATTTATATGTTACTGGTTTCATTGGGTGGTAAAAACATAAAAACAGCTAAAATGAGATTAAACCAAGGCAAATGAAAGTATGTACTTTTCGAGCCAAAGTGATTTAAAATTGATTTTCTACTATAAAACTTTCGTACAAATTATATAATTTTTCCTAGGTACAAAAACATTCATCATATTTTAGAATTGTTTTACTTTAAATAAGCTTGAGGCCTATACATAAACATTCAGGTGGTAATCTGTAAAAAATATTGTAACGGAAGTAAGATCGTAAATCACGTTTATACTCGTATCTTAAACAGTGAAATCCAAAGACGCATATTCGTCAACTTCATATGTTTGCAAGTAGCGCCTTTGTTCGATGCATGTTAATGATATACAAAGTAAACCGAGGATATTTATAAACAAAGCGAATTTTTAATGCAAAACACAAAAAAAAATAATGAGAATTGACGCATTTGAAATTTATTTTATAAAACATTAAAAGATAATTAGATTAAATAAAAAGATCAGGATGATTATAATTTGACAAACTAACAAATAAAAAATTGAACTTTATTTTTAACACGGATTTTTATGGGTATTTTAATAAATCTACGAACTTTTTATTTAAAAAATTCACTTCTTATTAAATCAAACTTACTTTTTTGAATCCAAATTATTTACGATAAGAAAATTTAAATTATATTTGTAAAAAGATCTATGGAAAATTAATTATATTTTAATTTTGAAGCATCAGAAAGTGTAGTTTAATATTTTTTCTTAAAAAAGTCTTATATTTAAATATTAGATGATATTTGTTTTTTTTAGTACGATTTAGGTCAATATAAAACATTAAAAACAGCAATTAAAATAAATATATTAATTTTATTTGCACCATTAATATCAGTGTGATATTTTTCATTTATATTCTAACGTATTCTAATTGGTAATTTTTATTTATTTTATTTAATTGTCTGCTAAGTCTCCTTTAAATTGAAGTAATTTAAATTGTAAATATTTTGTATAGATAATTTTAAAAAACTTTCAATTTACAATTCATTCTCATAAAATGATTAGAGATTAATATATGCATCTTTGGTTATTGAATTGATTTCAAAGTATACAAAAAATCGTTGAATGTTAATCATATTATATATAGAATTAATCCACGAGCATATTATAATAAATTTGGTTTTTCTATTATTTTAATCATATAATGACGAGAATTTTTTTCTTATATAAATCATAGCTTGTTCAAATACAAATTATCAAAACAAATTTTTTTGATATAATTCTATTTATTTTTATCCTTATTGTTTATTCATAAAATTAATCTTATGTTTATTTGATATTTATGCTTTAAATATATCCAAAAAGGATATTAAAAAGGATTATCATATGAAACTGTTCATTTTTATACAACTACTATTAAAGCGTGATATTAATAATAAATTTTGCCCCTATTTACAATTCCATGTTTCTCTTTGATGTTTCTTAAGACCTTTATAATTTTTAGGTGTTTTATTTTCTATCCAAAATAAATTGTGTTTCTTTCTTTATCAATAGTAAACCGTGTAATTGCGTTCGAAATCTAAATTTTTATGCTTAGATAGCGTAATAAATCCATTAAGTTATATAAAATTATTAAAAACAAGCATGATAGATACAAATTAAGAATTAATTTTCTATAATCGTTCATGGTGTGAAAAAAGCAATCCTTTAAATAGTTTTATAATATATAATGTCTTTTATTTCGTAGAAATATAAATTGTGCTCATATCATTTTTTGAAAATTTTGCAATTTAATTTTAAATCTCCAGAAATAGTTCAAACGGCTACAATTGTATAAGTCTGAAATATGTTATTAATAGATATTTTTTTGATCTCTACTTTTTTACATTGTTTACTGAAATGCAATTGCTCACAAGTGGGGATATGATTTAAATTAGACAACGCTTACATTTTTTGTTTTTAGATTTAATTTTTTATTAGAAGCAAGATATTTTTGATTCTTTTCCGATTTTTACATCTAATCTGAGCACATTTATTTTATAATTTGAATTTGTGTATTATTAAATTATAATTGTACTTTTGTAACGTAATTTATAAGCAATGGTGTGAAACAGTCAACAAAAATGATGCTATGATCAATAAATTTTAAGTGATGTTTATTTCGGAAAATTAAAGATGCAAATTTAGAAAATGGAAAGAAACGAAGGTTTGAGGTGTTTATCCCAAGACTAACGATAAAAGAATTCGCGCCACATATAACTTTTAAAAAATTTGCATTTTAGGCACATTACAAAACCCAATTATTGAAATGGAACAAAAATGGCTATTTTACATGCTCTTGAGGATTAAAAAAATCACAAAAAGTGAAAAATAAATTTTTCTTCTTAAGTTATCTTATAAAAAAGTCTTTTATTTTAATTCTTTCATTTACGTGATACACTGTGATCATCAAACAACATCACATGATATTAAGAGGCTTTTCAGTGGTTTCTATTCAAATGTGCAGGGATATTTTTAGTTAGGATAATTTTTAGGCAAGTATATAATTTCAAAGAAATATGGAAATATACATTAACACCTTATAGATGTTAAAACCATTCTTGCATATAAAATACTGCATTGATCGTACTAAGTTTTTTAGGGACAAAATTACATTCTGTTGTTTTTTTACTACTGGCTCAAATATTGATGAACATCCTTTTTTTTCTTAGTATTAAATATATTGAGAAGTCCCTATATTTGAACTGATCAATCCAATAAAAGTTGCCCTTTATACTATAATTCATCCCTATATACTTTAAAAACATGTGAAAACATACCATACGTCACAGTATCAATGTATTATGATGTTTTTTTGTGTTGATGCCCGGATTCTATTTTAAAGAAGATTTCAAAGTTTAATGGCCCTATATAATTATAATATTTTAATTGTATTTAGAAAGTTAAAGATATATAGATAAAAACGAAATATTATACAAATATAACTAAAATTTGCGTTACCTAATATTTCGAAACATGACAGACGATATATAGTTAAATCTAGCCAGACGTGTTAAATTTTAACATCTAAATACTGGCTTTCTGTTTACAGGCAAAAGTTACCATCGAACCATCATAAATTCTACTTGAATGCTTTGTTTCATTTATTCTGATAGTAAATAGGCTGGTATATAGTCAATTTAACGGTTGAACATAAGACGTTTTTTTTAACTATTATTGTTTGATATTATTACTCATCATATAGAAAAATCCATTTATATCCTCAAATTTTATGTTATTATGATGATCAAAAGTTAAACTTTACTTGTAAATAATCATTTATGAATATTTTTGAACAAACATTTTATTTTTATTATGAGTAGGCCAATTGAAATACATTTCGAAGCAAATAAAAGCCATCCATTATGTAATATACTTTAAGTTAGGGATAAATAGATATAGATGCTGCATATAATTAAACTTATATATCGATTAAAGAGAATAGAATATATTACACACCCGTAGAATGACCATGAATCATATGACGTATCTGTTAATAAAGCTATATATAATTGTGAGATGCAAAGAATTCATAGTTAAACTTCTTTTGAGCAAACATTCGTTCATAATATAGTGTAATATAATTTTTTATCGTTTTTATTTCATATATGCAATATATTAAAAAACGATGTTTGCTTCTATAAAATTTAAGACATAAAATTTTATTTTTGTATATAAATTATAACAATCGATGCTGCAATTTTTGATTCTTTTCTTTATGTTACCAGTATAGTTTGTATTGTCAATTAAAATGTGAAAGGTAAGAAAGCCATCTACACCATATTTAAAAACCATGACACATTATTTTTTAATGTTTATTTATTTAAAATTTCACTTATGGTTTTTTGAAGAAGAAATAAAGGGTATATGATACAAACTTTATACAAAAAAAATATAGCGGTCAGGAAGAATTAACAATTTTATCGTATAAAAAACAAGTATTACAACGCTTTGCACAAAAATATCAACACAATTAATTTTTTGACCTATAATATATACGAAAAACATGTTTAATATTACGAACGCAGATAAAAGTTATTGTCACATGTATAAAGTTAAAAATAATCGGTATCATCAAAAAATTGAATTTTAACGTAGTTTATAAGTTTTCTTTTAAGTTTAAAATATTTCACAAAAATATACAAAAATAGATTTAGTTTATATATCAAGAACATTATTTCTAGAATGATTACGATGATAATGAATTTTTTAATATTATTTCTTGCCCATATTTTAATAAGAAAATATAATGATATAATATACCCAATTTTTTTCTAATAAGATGAAATAATGAGAACAAGACATGTTTCATATTTATATAACCTTTGAAATTTAGTCATATTATGAATATATTAGAAAAACAATCTTTATATTAATTGAGTATATGAAACTACTGAACGGATTATATATATAGATTTTAAACATATATTATTCCCAAAATATAAAATGTTTATCGAACAAACTTAGCACATTATATTTACGCAATATAGCGACACAAATAGCTTGTTTAAAGCTAAAAAATTAAAGATGCGCTTTTCATGCTTTAGATTACTAAACTAACATATACAAATATCACACATATATTTTATTTCACATTAAATTATTTAGCAAGTTCTTGCATCAAATGTAAATGTATATTAAGAACTCTAGAAATAAGTTTTTTAACGGAAATCAATTGGTTGTATGAGAATCGAAATAAAGAAAAAATGTTATTTATTAAGGTGCAAAATGTTCTTAAACCCAAAACTAAGTCAAAATGTCTGTTCTATACTAGAAATAATGAAAAAGTCTCGCGCTTTTCTTATATATTGTATTTTATAGATAGAAGGATAGTTTTGTGCTATATTATTATGTAAAATAGATATAGTGCCCTTTATTAACGCTAGATATCTAAAAAATAATTTACTCATAGTCTGTATTTTATTCCGAATTTTGTTTAGAGATTTACAACAAATAGTAAACCGTCGCTTTCTGAAAACAAAAAAAAAGTACAAAAATAATTCTAGAATGGAAAAAGCCTTTTCAATTAGAATTTAAATGTTATAAAAAGGTACTTTGCAATTTTATATTTATTAATAATTACCCCTTTATTAATATAACAATTAAGGTGTATTTTTTTCGTGCCTTTAAAGTTTACTGATATCGGATTTTATGTTTCTAAAATAGTATTAATATATAAATTTATTTTGTTACTTTTAGTATAATAGAAAAACGCATTCTAAATAAAAAAGGGAATTAATAAATATCTAGAAGGCAACTAAATAAAAAGTCTATACTTTTTTTTGATGGGATAAAGACTTACTTATATGATTATTTGTATAAAAATTTGCTGGGTTGGAAAAAAACAAGAGATCTTGATATAAATAAAATAATTTTAACGAATTAATATGCAAGGTAATATGTTTGCAAATCTGAATTAATTTTTAAATATTCAAAAATGTGTTATATTATACAAATAATATCTTTCGGCATTTTTTAGCTATGTTTTGTATAAACGACACAAAAGTAAATATAAAAATTGAATTATAGCAGTTTTATGTTGCATTTGTCGTTTACAAGTAAAGATTGTATCTTTAGAAATGTCATATACAGATAAAAATATTAACCGCAATGTAATCAGCATCTGAAATCATTTATAATCTTTTTCTTCTTATTATAATATGTTTTTTATCTATTTTTACAAGAATATATCGTATATTAGATATTCTAAAACATATAGAATTACCTATTATTTTAGCTTTGCGAGAGTAGGTGGCAAATGTGGCAGTTTGGGCGGATTCAAATATACAAATAAGTGCGATTTAGTTGTTTTACAAATATCTTGTAGATTTTTTATACATATGCAATTTTATTTTATCAAAAATATATAAATATAAATAAATAACTCATTATATATTTCATCTTCTTTGTTACATAGAGAACAATTATATTTTGTAATTTTTTGCCCCAAAAGATGTTTAATATTTAACATCGTATTATTATTTTTTCACAAATCTTTTAAATTTTCTCGTTCTAATCCTACAATGGATTTTTTATATGTATATATTAAACAAGCAAAATAGCATATGTTTTTGGATCAAAAAAGAACCAAAAGCCACCCAAAAATAAGAATTGATATATGTAGAATAACACACGGGCTTATGACATTACTATAATAATTTTAAGTTCTTTTTACATTTTTTTAAATGTTGCTTGGTAATAGTCCTTAGTCAGCTAAAGAACTACCTTACAAAGCTAATTAACTTATGCAGAATTCTAGATCTAGATTCTTATGTTTCATATGTTCTAAAAAATATTTTTATGTTGTTATTTGCAAAATTTATCCATACAGAACATAAAAAGTTGTATTTTTCTATTAACATATACACCAATATGAATTTAAAGGTTGGATTTATTTAAATTTATAATTAAAATTTTCCTAAATTCATTTAGATCTGTTATAAAAAATTCGTGTAGAAAGCATAAGAATCATCAATTATTGTTTCTGGCTTGAACAAAAGATCCAATTAGTTTTCCCAGTATAGCCATGATAATTTTTGTGATAAAATTCTTTTAAAAAAATGTTTGGCAAAAATGAAACGAGAAAAGAATTATTGGTTAAATAGGATATTTCACTAAAATATTTGGGATTGCTAATTATATTATTCAAACGATCACTGAATTAGCAGAAAACAAAAAAAAATGTTAAATAACATAGTTATAATTTAAGACAAAATACAATTGACAGAATTAATATATTTAAATGCAGTTATAAGGAGACATACAGGTTAGGATGAATACACAAGCAATTTTTTTGTAAAACTATTACAGGAAAATACATGTTATGTAAAAAATTTTAAGCGTTCAATAATTCAAAATATGATTCTCTAACACACCCTATACTAACTTTAATCATGAATGATGTACTTTTTGCATATATTTGTATTAAATAGTTTTTCCAGCTTAAAAAGTTTTTTGTAAAAATTTAATTTAGGCTATTATAATGCTTTTCATTTTTTCTAAACTAATTTTTTTCTTTTGTTTCTTTTTTAAAAGCTATCTTTCAAATGAAATATTGGATTTGAAATTTCGCAGTCATCTGAAGATTTCGTATTTTTTTATTTCAGATCATAAAACATAAAATAAAATAAAAATTCAATAAATAGTTTAGCGGATTTCTGATAAAAATGCTTAGATTTTGTTTTTAGTGACATTTGAAAAGTATTTATTTTCAAATATATGTAAAGTGAGATACAGTGATATATAGGCTCATATATAAATCATTTTCATAATCTTGAAAACGAAAATATTAAATACAAATGTGCTCTTTTTGGTTTCTTATTTAACAAAAAATTTTATGAAGATATAAAGATAATACAACTTGAGATTTGCATTTTAAAGATGTTTTCTTCTTCAGAAAAAAATGCTCTTTAATAGACGAGTATGTAAAGCCCCGTGTGAAATAAAAATTTTCTATAATAGTGTATACCAGAATAAAATTTTATGTTTTAAAAATGTTGAGACAAATAATGTAAGCTCTAAATTTTTTTAAGTCTGTTAATAATATTGTCTTTTTATTTTGGGGTTTTCACTATTAGTAAAATCAATATCATATCATTACATTCAGTATTTACAAGGTCTAAAAGTAGTATAGTAGATCTAGAAAAATAATAAAAATTCTAAAAATTATGAC
The DNA here is from genome assembly GCF_057557595.1 of Rhyacophila brunnea. Lineage (NCBI taxonomy): Eukaryota > Metazoa > Arthropoda > Insecta > Trichoptera > Rhyacophilidae > Rhyacophila > Rhyacophila brunnea. The sequence continues at coordinate 537,923 of NW_028233344.1, forward strand.
ATGAGCAAGATAAAACTCATTTAGATGCCGCAATTTATATTTGAATAATAATAGTGATATAAATTGGCCTATTTATCAAGTATGGCTTCATATATTAAAATCATCAAACCTCTTAAATAAAAAATAACATTCAGAAACAATCTTATGATTATTTTCATTATATAAGTCATGTGGTAATCATAGGGCATCAATGATTTTTTACTTTTATTTTAAACAGAAAAAGTTAAAGTTTACACACATTATCTGTGATACAGTTACGTGATAATCACATATTTTTAAAATTTTTTTTTACTGCATTTTGATAAAGCTATATTTTCTGCGTTAATCTTGCTGGTTACAAAGCAAAATGAATATATAATTACTAAATTTATGATTTAAAGTACAAAAACAAAATGTTATCTAATTTCTGATTATAAAAGGATATAGTATTTATAATATAAAACTATTGAAAGTATGTTTATCATTAAAAAAAAATGCACTATAAATAAATTCATGATTTTTTTATTTACGTACGAGGTATTTATAATTAATTCCATTAATTATATATTTACTTTTACTATAATATGAGCAAAATTGTATATTATAGTTCTTTAAAATATGTAAAAAATTCCAAATATAATATTTTTTTTTCTGGATTGAGTTTATATTTATTAATTGCATCTAATTAATCGTGATCAGCTCATTGAAAATATTGCACAACTCCTTGATGTATTTTTGACACTTTCCATGATCGTTCTTTATCAACTGCACTTCTTCTCTTAAATGTGATGAGTTCAAATTTCTTGCGAAAAATGTTGGTTTGCATGTTTGTTACATCTTCGTGCGGGATTTGTAATACCTCAACATTTTTTTATGGAATTATGTAATCAATCATTTTCTAGTCATTAAATAAGTTATTTTTTTATGTTTTACTTTGTAAATGAAACCAAGTTAATTCGCCAAGATGTCATACTTCTAATATTTTTCATTCTCAACTTCGGTAAAGTTATAAAGGCTAGTTTTTCCTATTTCAATCAGCGTAATTATGCTATCTTTTTTATCGTAAAGAAAAATACTGGTCTATTTTGTTTGATTGAAATTTCTGTTTTTATTCGGGTATCCACTTTTATTTCCGCATTTTCATTTTCGCTGATCTCTTGTACGAGTGAGTTCTGATCTTTTTTGTTTTCTTTAAGTTGTTTTGATAAACACAGTGTAAAACTTTTACCAAAAAAGATAACAATTTTATAACCAAAAAATACAAACACATTATAAAAAAATAAAAAAGCCTGAAATTTTCTTGCTATATATCGTTCTGATATTATTTGAAATAATTTCTGCATAATTTACATATTCATTTATCAAGAAATTTTATCAATGCAATTTACACATTTTCTTGAATTATTTTTATACAATAACTGTTTTTTCAAGAAGTTCAGCTAATCGCTGCATTTTTACGAATTACTTGTTAATTCGTTTATATATTTTCTAAACACTTTTATTAATTGTATTTTTTTTCAATCCTATAAATTAGAGAATCCATGAACTTTTTTAAGTTTATAATTGCCATTTATTGCATTCACTGATACTTTTAGATAGCTTGAATAATTAAATTTTAATGAACATCCAATGTTTTTACTAGAATTAAGTGAATACATAGAAAAAATACATGACTACATAAACTATAAAATACGATTTATTCTTATATTATCATCTGTTTGGAAAATATAAAAATAAGAACAACGAGCATCAATTTCTTTTAAAAGGTTTGTAAATGCTTTTGGATCATATCGTATCTATAAAGATATTAGACGATTAATAAAGACTGATCTAAATTTCATGGATCTTTAAAGCGAGCTTTCAGCCACATTAAATAATAAAAATGTATTTCTAGCCCTCTTGCGAACTAAGTAGACTTTTTAATTTTGGTATATTATATTCAACTTTTTTTATTTTTTTTACATATTAGAAGGTAGTTTGAGCTATGTTCCATGAAAATATATCAACTTATTTACATATGATATTTTGAAGACAATTTATTACATATTATCATCGTTTTTCTTCTATAACTATTTATTTTAGAAATATTTCATATTTACCATAATTCATGTTAAAATTTTTTGAAACTTTTAGTTTTCGTGGCAGTTATAATATGCATATAAAAAACAGTTTTTTTTACTTATAATGCGTAAATCAATTCCATTTAAGTTTCTCTCCTTAAACTCTTCTCTTTGCGGTAATCTCCAAAGAGTTGTTTTTTAGATGATCATTTAAATATTTTTATATACCCACAATATATATTGAAACTATGAGCTCAATTCGTTTTTGAAGCTCGTAATTGAATCCAAATAACCATAGTATTATATTTTGATATTTGTATGTGAAGATATTTGTATTATGGTGGAAGTAACCATATTGCTTTGAGCTGATAACTATGCACATGATTCCAACATTTTCAGTTGAGTAAGTACAGATATTCGTATAAATTTAGTCTTTATATTTTGGTAAAAGATTCTTTCTTTAAATCATAAATATATAATATCGGCCTTCTTTAGCTTTCTATACTTTTTATGCCCAAAAATGCTTTCTATGGTATAATAGATTGATAATCTTGGTCGAAATATATTTATTGTATTAAAAGAACATAAATTTTATCCACGGTTATATTTTATCAATATTAGAATAAAAACATCACAGTTGCTGTTTACAGATTTTATACTTCAATTAGTTTATCTTGACATCGATACTTCAAAGAGCAGACATAATGTAGTATTACATACATTTCTATAGAAAGTAAGATAACTCGGTTATAATCAGATAGCACAAAGTTATCTTTAGAATAGAAAACAGGATGTATCCTTTATTTGGTAATATTCAATAAGCTACGAAAATTCCAATATATTCCTAATCTATATTTTTAGATCGATATTTGCAAGCATTTGAATAATATTCCTCTAAGATGCATTTTTGATGTAATAATCGCGTGATATCATAGATTCTATGTATGTTTATATTTATAGGTTTAATTTATGCCTTACACTAAAAAAGTTAATCTAATGCTACGCTTTTTTTGGTATTTTAATGTCTTCTATATTAAGAAACTGCGAAATAAAATTAAATTGATTTAAATTAGGCTTAAAGAAGTGTCAAAATATGAGAACACTTCATGCTTTTGATACAAAAATCTGAATTTGCAAATTCATATGCATTTAAACTTTTTGAAAGATGTTCTAATTAGCAGAAAATAGAACAATATTTATGTATAAACACCTGCATCAATTAAAAGTACACAATAAATATATATAATTTTATTGCAAATATTTTACAATATAATGGTATTTTTTTATTGGCAACTGATAATAGTTTAACTAATGAATAAATTTTTTATGTTTTTGCAAGCCCCCTTCTTACGATACTTTTGTTCATAATCAATAAATAAAATCCTATGGAAACAAGATCTAAGCAAGCAAAAAAACTTATATTTCATTCTTTTGTCTTTCTAATATCTTCGATTTTTAATTTCTCCGTATTATTATAAAAAGAAAAAAAACATGGATTATAAATTTAGTAATGAATGTTAGTATTTTTCATAAAATTCTTTTTAATTTCATTCGAGTATAGGTTATAATTAAAAAATATCGGAAAAATTGCATTTGTATTATATTATTATTTTTTTATCTAAAATATGTATTCTATTTTGTGTAAAAATATAAACAATTTTTATTTACACATTTTATTGATAATTAGGCACATAATTACTTACTTTTTGTTATCAAATATTACATTAATATAGTATACAATTATAAACCATATTTTTTAGCATTTTCTATGCCTTTTGATCATAAAAATCTTGTTTTGCATCATTGCTGTATTTCAATACGCAAAACACATCTATTAAATAAATTAGTGAAGTTTTAGGGATAAATAATTTTTATATGTTTTATTTTGCTTAATTTATTACTACCGATATAAAATTCATATATGAGAAAGTTCATGAGAAAAAAATACACGCGAAGCTATTGTCACATTTAAATATTGTTTTAAGCGTACAAATTAGATATAAAAATAGGAAATTTATATTGCACAAATTTGATGTTACTGTATAATTATATCGCAAATAATGTAAATGTATTTTTTTTTGTATTCAGCTATACTTACTACTAGAATAATGCGAAAATGTTTTATATCATGATTCAATTCGACAAAAATATGATCTATTGTAATAATGTCAAAGATTAATATTAGTATTTCTTTATTAACTTTTAGTTCGAATCAAATGTGTTGAAACAATACTAGATTTTTTATAAATATTTAAAAATAGTCAAAGCATTCTTTTCGATGACTGAGTCTGTATAAAACAATAATATTTGTATAAAGGACTTTTTATGGGCCTTGAAAAAGATATAAAGATCATATATCACATAGAAATTTATAAACAAAATTATTTTTATATCTCAGTTATGTAGATGCAAACCACAAAAATGTATTGTATAAGCAGAAAAGATTATAAACTCTTTGTAAAAAGTAAAAAAATATTACTATTCTTCAGCTCTTTATATATTTTTTGATGCATAAATATTGTCTTGAGATAAAATGCATTTTTTTGTTTGACTTACCCATCTCGTAAAAAAGCACAAATATAAAACATATTTTTGAAATATAAAATTAGGCAAATAAACTAAATATTAAAATTTTTTATTTGCATTCTGACGAATTCTTCAATACACCAAAAAAAAAGAAAAAAAAAGTTTTAAATGCGTTAAAAAACCTTATTTTTATTAAATTAAGTTTTAACTATATAATATCAGCAATATTATAAAGTTTGCATTGTATATTTTGTTTATGCCCTTCTTTTAAAAAAATACCATGAACAATATTGTGTATATATTTAAATGATGTCGATTTATCTTTGATAAACATTTAAATAGATATTTATTATGGTTAAATGTTCTAAATGAAAATTCGATCAAACTTAATGCTCTAAAAATAGAATAATTTGTGCACAAAAAAAAATTTATTTGTCACTGTTGTGTTAAAAAAGCCCGGCATGGTATTTCAAAAAGTATTAAATAACATTTCCAATATTATTGGTAAGAATTATATTTTTATGTTCTAATACTAAATTTTCAACATATTTATAGTATATATATTACACTATGATAAACAGATTTTATCGAATACATCTTTTTGTCTTGTATACAGTAAACAAGAACTCTTATATTAGTAAAAATGTTATTTTTATTTTTTTTACGGCCTTACTTATTATTCCTTTTTTCTTATCATAAGGGATGTCATATATAATACATACCATGATCGAGATCGCTAGTTTATAGGGGTTTCAGATCACATATTAAGCGAGAAACTGCAGTAAACAATAATAATTGTTGTCGTAATAAACAGTTCAAACCCAATAAATCGGATGTATAAATGTTACAGACCTAAAAATATAAATATCGTTTGAAATTTTGATTTTAATCATAATAAAATTTTGATAAATCAAATCTGCAATTTTTATTGTATTTAACGGCTTTAACATAATAGTAAGTGCCATTGGAATGGGCATAAATTTATACTATTACAGAAAAATTCCAATTTAGAAAGGCTTTTATAGCACATAAATACATTTAGAAAGCAAATCAAAATAAAAATGTAGTTTTTCGACGCAAAATAATACAAAGCAAAAATATTTTGATTCGATCATATTTAAAAATCTAGAAATTGTCATTTTTATATTTTTTTTCATTATTTTGTAATATTCTCTTTGATTCGTTATGAGAGTGATATTTTTATCTGTTATTTCAAAAAAAGGTGCAGAAAATGATATTACTTGTTGGCTTCATAGATTTTTTCTGAATAATAATAAGCAATAATTTTTTGTTATCGTTAATTATATTATCTTTTTTGTTGGTAAAAGTGTAGTCAGAAATACAATAAACTAACATATTGCTTTCTGTATTGAATTCAGATCTTTAGCAAATAAGTTAATAATAAGCCCGTTTGTGTGATCATAAATTATAATAGAAGGTTCGAATTAATCTGAAAAATACAATGAGGGTGCCAAAATAATGCTTTATTTTGAATAACACAAAATTAAACCAGAAATAATCATTGAAATGGTGTATTATTTAGGTTCTGAGTAAAAGTTTATATAAACCAAATTTCCAAAATATTTTTTTTGCACCTTAATCAAGTTGTCAACTAAAAACTTGTTCAAAATATGAGAAAAAATAGATTTTTTGCAAATTTAAGAGTTTATGTCATTTTAATTGATATTCGATATAAATTTATTTTATTTATAATTTATAAAAGGATTTATTTTTTTAGCATAATAATATATCATGTCTATATAAAACATGACCCTTATAAAGATAAAGTTGATTTAACATATCTAATCGAAGGGCTTTGACAGCGATATTTCTATTTAATTTGTGCTATATAAGAATCTTGAACAGACTTATAATCACCAAAATACTTTCTATTGATGTATGAAGATTTTGATGTTTTCGAATTTGAAAATTTATTTTTATGTTTTTTTAAAAGAATTGAAACGCTATTTTTTATATTGAAATTTTACAACTGTCATAATGATGCCACCAAATGTAAAAACATTGCACATTAAGCATTACATCTGTATATTACTCTGTGGTTTTTTATTATTTAGTGCTATATTATAAAATTTATATTTTTCATATATCATTTTAGTTTTTAATTCTTTATTTACATAATATGTTTCGTGTTTATTTATATGCTAAATTTAAACTAAAACAATTTTTTATTTAAATATGCAAAATTTTTTTTGTTAAGAATTCTTTTTATTTATAAATCAAATATAGAAATAAAATTTTATGACTAAGGCTTTTTCTACAACCACCTTCAATCTTATAGCTTCAAGATTATGAGAAGATTGTTTATTGCTTGTGGCAAAAGAGATGCATCAATCGTAGAAATATGCTCGATTGCCTAACAAATCCGATATTTATCTACCGGATTGGAACAGGTACACATATATTTCACAGATAATAAATTTCAAAATATATATACTTCTTTAAAATTCAACAAGAGCTGCCATTTTTTCGGCTTATATATAATATTAATGTGCATATAATTTAATTATGGGTTAATTTTCTTTTTATCGATTTATCTATTTAGACGTGTTCAGCGTGTTGGGAATATTGCACAACTCCTTGATGCATCTTTTGACACCTTCCTCTGATCTATCTTCATCAACTGCTCTTCTTCTCTCAAATGAGATGAGTTCAAGTGTCTTGCGGAGTGTGAGAGCTTGCATGTATGCTTCTACTTCGTCCGGTATTTTTAACTCCTTAACATATTTTTATGATATTTTGTGACCACCTCATCCTAAGTCATCACATTTGGTATTATTCTTGTTTTGCATTTGTAAATTAAACCAAGTTCATTTGCCAAGATGTCATATTTCCTATATTTTTCATTATATTAATGTATATTATATCTTTTTTATATATAAAACATCAGTAGATTTATTTTATGTTATATTCTTCAATTAAATCTTGGATGTGACCTTAATTTATCCGTATATAAAACATTTAATTTACTATATGTCCCAATATATAAATCTAAAATATATAAAACGTATGTAATTACAATCATATGTACATACTAACGCCACATTTGTTGATTTGAAAAGAGTGATAATGAATTTATGTCGAAATTGTATTTTATTTATTTCCGGAAATTTTTAGAAAAATATGTCTTCGTTCCTAAGAAAATCATATTATTTACTATATTCTGTCATGGTGCATCATTTTAAGCAACTCTTCTCTTTTCAAAATACTTTGCTTCCACGCCTTTGCCACATCCACCGGTTATAAATATCATAATGAAAATTATATGGATTTTCAAAAAGTAGGTGACATGCAGAGAAATGTAATATATTCTAAATTTTTTTCATATTATTTTCCCCTATAATACACAAATTTAAGACTCTTCTTTTATTTTATATTAGTTTGTGTCAAATACGAGAAATTAGAATTCTTTAGACAAATTATGGGTAAAATAAATTGTTCATATATGGAAAAACATAAATAATATAAAATTTTTAGGTTGAATGCTAATATATATAAAAAATATATATTCTAACTATATAAACATATTAGGGATATTCTTAGTGCAAGATAATTCCACCTTCTTTTGTTTTTTCTTGTGAAATTCTTATATTCAAAATTCTAGAACAACATTATATTTGCTAGATATAGTTACTGACATTTTTCAAATGTTTAAAAACTTTTTTAAAGATAGCTATATAAAAAATTGTCTTTTTATACTTGTAAATGCATAAATGCAAAAATAAAAGATTTTGCATAAAATACGAAATTAAAACTTTAATATGTAAAAAAAATGATACGATTTTATTTAAACAATCTTTTTTAAGATTTCTATTCGTTGAATGATTTTATTAAATTTGGACCATAAAGTTTCATTAAATATGAATAAATTGCAATAGAAAATAATAAATAGAAAACCATATAAAGCACAGAAGATTTTCAACTAAATTCTATGTAGTTATTGAATAAAATTCGACATTCAGAAGATATTATTGTAGATATAAGATTAGAGAATATGTATATTTATAATAAGAAATATGTATTTAAAACTTTATTTATCAAAGTTATCTTATAAACTCGATTTTTTTTTGCATTAAGAATAAATTTATTTGATTATCTGTTGCAAAAAAAAAGATTTATATGATCACTGACATATACTATCGGTTATAAGTTATAATTCAAATCTGTATGATCAACATGTAAATTATATATCGATAAACGGCTAAAAATAAAAGTTCTGTCAACTGTTCATATATATAAAGTGTAAAATAACGGTAAAAATTAGACATACACGTATCCCATGCTATTAGGATTACAATTCAGCCGTATTTCAATTGAATTGTTTTATTATATTTAAATTTTATAATTATATTTTTTTGCCATAATTTCTGTTTGATGATTCTAAAATGTTCAATGAAAATGAAATAATCTTATTATGTGCAAGTAGCTTTTAGTATACCAATTTAGGCGAAAACGAATGTAATGCATTATACAAAAAATAAAAAGAAATAAATTTCACAGCTATATTACATAAAAATGGCAAAATATAACATTCTTTGTTGTGAATACTTCAAAACTAAACAAATATCTCAGGTTTACAAATAAAGAAATTGCATTATATCATAATTACAGAAATCACGACAAAAATCTTGATTTTATCTGTATAAACTATATTATAACACTACGATTGTCCGTTTTTTTCCTAAATAATTATAGATTGACTTTTTATATGTGTTCAAGGGCATTATATTATGTAGTTTACTTTTATAAAATTTTTTGAAGGTTTTATATAAAACATACTTTTTTGATTTTAAAGTATAAAAAAAAAGCCTTATGTACAAAATTATTATTCCAAATTCTATGACTGTAAAAATGTAATAGGAATAAGAAATATTAATAATTTGAGTTAGGTGTTATTGTATTAAGATGTTTATTTAATCATCCTGACCTAATAACTCAAGCTATCATTAATAGATAGTAAATTTTGAATAATTGATTATAAAACACGATTTAATGGTAGAAGCATGAAGACTTTAGTTTTGTTATTATTGTAATTTCAAAATTTAATGTGAAGCTTATGAAACATAAATTAGCAGAAATAACATATATTAATATGGTTTTATATATGCAAGATATGCAAAAATTATTTTCAAAAAATCTTTTGCAATAGCAGAGTTATAAATCACATGTTACGAGTTTTAGCTACATAAATAATAATTTTAAATGTGATAAAGCTATAAAACAAGTAATAAAGTGCCAAATACATTAGTTTTGACATTATATTTGTTATAAAATCTCAGCAAATGAGAATAAAAAAGCACTTTATAAAATTAGACATCATATAAAAACTTCTAATGATAAGAAAAATATATTTAGACTGTATAGTAAATCACGTAAAAAAAGTAAGTCACGAAATATTATGATTACAAGAAAATAAAGCATCAAATAAACTAACTTTTATATTGGTTATTATAGTGCCATCTAAAAGCAGCCGGTGTATCATTGTTGTTTTCTAAACTACAAGATAAATACTATTTTTTGTTTTCTAGAATATATGAGAGATATTACGAAGATGATTGAGTTAATATTCGCCTGAGATATATATAAGGGAATCGTAGTTATCATTAGAAAAGTTTATTTATTGTAAGTTTAAAACGTATAAAAAACCTTTCTATTTATATTTCTTGTAATCCTATGTAAAAAGCGGCGTACAACTTAAAAGATAAAAGGTATCGAATTTTGTATGTATAGTACTAAGATAATTTGTTTATGGCAATATATATCCATCAGCATAAAATAAATATTTAAAACACATTTGAGTAAATTCAAAAATGTAGATTTGGGGTATGATGGGCAGTAGAATGTACGATTTATACCTTTTATGTGTATAATTGGGTTCTACATTTTATTTTTTTTCACAAAATTCTGATGTCAATACATAGTAGTTCATTTTTCATGATTTTCTTACCCTCCATATTAACATATAACAGAATAAAATTGCAAAATAAAGTCTATTTATGTAAAATCATGCAAGTTTTATCGGTATATCACAGAATAAAATACTTGAATATAAACTTTATCTTGTTACAAATCAAATTTTTATAATCTGCTAATTATAACTAAAAAAAAATTTCCTTTTTTTTGAGTAGGATTAGAAAATATGATCAAAAAATTTATAAATAGCATATATTTCTAATCTAATTTTATTAAAAAAATATTGTAATGTAGGTGTACGGATTGCCAGCAAAATGTATTTCTATCTGATATTGCGAATTTTCAAGAATTTTAAATATAATGAAATATGATGAAACATGTTTAGTTATACAAAATACTACAGTTTAGTAATTTTCTATATACTAGGAATAAAATATGGAGAAATAACATGTAGATTATGTTTTTGTGCATCCAGACACAGAATATACCATATTTTACTTGGACTTAAAAGTAAAAATTTGCAATTTGAAGGAAAAAATAAAATGAAAAATTACGATTATCAGTATAAAAAAATCCAAATACTATTCTATTTAAAATTTACGAATAGTATCTTTATCCATCAATCGGCTATTAATATTTATGCGTAATTAAACCTCCATAAAGTTTTATGTAGCCTATTACAAGTTGAATGGTATTTTTTTGTAACATATATAATATTTATTGCAAGAAACCATCATCTAACAGTAAAATATTATGCATATGAAATAATTATATACAATTTTAAGTGCAGAACATTTTTTTGTCATTAAGTCTAAATTTCTTCTAACACATTCCAATATCAGCACAAAAAGCTTTATTGCAACAACTACAATTATCAATTATTATAAAGAATAGCAAAATGGACTTTTTTACGAACTCTCAAGACAATACGAAGAATCGAGGAAATATGAGAACTCTTGTTTCATCAGAAATTTTTTGTAGTTTATGTTTTAAAATTTTATATACTCGTTTTATTTGTTTATAAGTATAGATCCTATGTTTAGAGATAGATTTATTAATTAAAACTGCTGAAAAATGGCCCATAAAATTTGCAGAGAATCTAAACATTCTTTTTTTTTGTTTTAATTAGTCAATGGCTTCATATTATGAATTATGCGCAAACTTTTTTCAACCATTCCAATTAACTAATATAACAATTCGTGTCCGAACTGTTGGCGATACTAATAATGACAGCATCACAATAAAAAATACCCTGAATATTTAAAAATTACTTCCTGAAAAAATCGTTACAATATATGAAAAAATACAGATCAAAAGATTTAATTTTTTATTTATAAAGCTTACAGCGCAATTAAAAGCCTATGCATCTATTATTATTTTGTTTCAGTAACATTTAAAAGCACAAAATAATCGACATGTACATTTCAGGTGCATCTAATACGCTCTTTTTCGAAAGAAAAAATTGAATAGAATAATTATATATTTTCATATAAGATTATATTGTCACACTATATATATGATTTTGTAGTCACACAACAATGATGTATGAAAATGTATATTAAAATATAGTAAACAAATTTTGATGTAGTTTTATGTCCGATTTTCGTAAAGTTGCAATTTTTGTGATAATATTCTTACGAAATATTGAAATAACTTGAATTCAGGGACTAAACTTGTATCCAATATAAATGGCCTATAATTCTATATTAAAAAGGTTTTTTCACATAAAATAATAAATATCAACTATTAGCAAGTAAACTATAGTAGCTTAAGAAGTTGTAAGGATAGAAAAATATGGATTAGTACAATAAATAATTAAAATCTATAAATTTCAAGATCTTTCGTAGATGGTTTACAAGAAATGGAGACACTGAGAAACAAAAAAAAGGTTTCAAAGACATACATATGGTTTTCAGCATATAAATAAATTTAAAGTAAATTTTAATTGTAATAAAAGTATAGTATGCAAAACGTAAATTTTACTTTACATTTTTTTATTAGATTTACTATTGTAAACCAGTATTACGGGTTATTTGGATCTTATATCCATCAAAACATTCGATGTTTAGCATCATAATAAAATAGCAAAAAATTCATACAAGAAATAAAACGGTGTCAAAGAAATGTATATTAACTGTAAATATGCATCTTAAATATGTTTTCTCAATTGTTTTGTTTCTTTACATTTGTAAATGTTTAGTGCAGTATTAAAACATATTGCAGTTAAAAAAAGTAAAGACAATAATTTTATATATATACGATGTGTACATGTTTTTAGTGCCTTTTGAATAACTTTTCAATATAAAACCTCTAAAAATCATTAATGTCAAAAAAACGAGTTTTATGCTTTGGAAAAAAAATTTGATTGGTGTAAAATCAATTTAAAAGTTTTAAATTCAAGTTAATTATTACGCTCGTTTTAATTGCGATTTTTTTAATAAAAATATGACTGTAAGAAAGACAAAGCAAGAAAAGGCATGTACGCATTGATTTAATATGTATAATTCATATAGTTTACTGCTAATGCAAAAAAATATATTTATATAAAATCATATTTTAAGATAAGATTAAATCGAATTTTTTGACATTTTGTATGAATATTTTACATATTTACCTCTTATACTTTTTTGTTATTTTTTCTCATGTACCTAAAATATATATACAATTTAAAAAACGTAAATTTACACATTATTGAGCGAATACTAAAAAGTTAATCCAAATGTGATATTTTTTTGTCGATTTGAATTACCTCGATTTTTTCACATGATATATGTATATCTAGATTATCGCAACATCCGTAATATAGATATATAATACCAGTAACTTTAGGTATTGTTTTTTGGTGTTTTTGCATGAACAGAGTGCAACGAACTAGAAAAAAAATGCATTTTGTATAACGAACTACCAATATAGTGCATGATTTATATTTTTTTGCATTAAAAAACGTAAAATGTATAGAATATATTTAATGAAAAACAATTTTTACATTGAGTATATCTGAGAAAGACCACAAAAAATCCCAAAAAATATACTTTTTACGTATATTATTTATAAAATCTGATATTATACATTTTTTAACATTTCTTACATAAATTTGTGATAATATAGACAGCATACACTACAATATATGCGACTCTGAGCTAAAAATTAATAAATTAGATGTATATATTATTTAGAAATAGATTGTCTATCTCTTAATGCTACAAAAAATAAAAATTTAGTTCAAAATTAGTTTTTACAAAATATTAAAATATTTTTGATGCAAATGTTAAATAGTTCGCGATTTTGCCCCTCTTTATCTACAAAATACAACCTATTTAGTACAATTTTTTTACTAATATGATATATAATACATGTAAATTATAAAAAAATGTTTATATAGGCTCGTTTTATACTAAAATATGACATAATTCAATCAAAAATGAAATATAAATCTTTTATGTTGTAATCTAAAAACACAGCCCATTCTAATTTAAACAATCTCAAATATATTGTTTTCGAAGGGGAGTAAACAAATTATATAATTATCTTAATCAAATAATAATATTTCATATTTTTGCAATTTAGAAGTTTTTAATTCTCCTTTTAAGTAATAGATGTTATATTTGCCTGTTTAATGTGTTAAATTTAATACCTATTAATTCTTTCAATATTATAAATGGAAAAATATTTTACATTAGCCTAAAATCTACCAGGAAACTTTTTTATTGTGTTTAAGAATTTAAAGATATAATGTATCAATTCAGGCCTATGAATCTAAGATAATTTTTATTTTCTGCGTTATTTATAATATCATATGGCATATAATATTTTCTGTTGCTACGAAATATCATATGCTATATATAATGGAATTTATGGTGGCAACATAAGCAGTAACGCATTCAAACTTTTTATCTAGAAAAACACTTGAATGTGATGTCTTGTGTGTTTAGACGTATATTAAAAGGTTTTGAGGCGTGATTTTTTGCTTGAGATACATGATACTTTGATTGAAACTTGTGCATCAATAAATATTCAAATCAATTGTTTATGCAATTATGTTTATTTAATTGCATTTTCAATTATTTTCCTCTATTTTTTCTTAATAATTTCAAATAATAAAAATTGGTGGATGTTTGTATCCTAGATATCTGTATTTTTTAAAATTTCAGTTTTTAAAAAGCATGATATAATAACAAGAAAATATTCAAATATTATTTTAAAAAGAAAATTAAAAAATATACAGCAAGCATATTTGTATATATGAATATTTTTTAAACATTGATGTAAATATATCACTTTGTCATAATATCAGCATAGCAGATAATTATTTATTATTATAACGGAGAATATAATATGCGTCAGAAAATTTTTTATGCTAAAAGGTCCAGAAAAACGTAAAAATTCAACAACATTTTAATTTAAAAAATTACATGTCAATAAATTGGCTTAAAATTTTTTTATCTTGTAGATTACAATTTTAATACACAGGAAATATAAATTATTCATCTGCAAAAGTACCATCATATATTCGACATATTCTATATTTTTCTTGCATAAAAATTTTGTTGTTGACAAGTATTAAATTTTTTAAGTTTCACTTATTTTTTTTTGATAGAAACAATATGTGTTACATTTTCTATTTTAAATAGAAAATTTTTGCTTTCGATTCATAAACTAAATGCAAAGTCCGGTAAAATCTTCGATTCAATAATTTTAACAAAATATTTTTATTTTTTAAAAATGAAATACGTTTCTCTAAATATTCATAGTTATTTACTTATGTATATTTGGTTGACGGCGCTACATAAACAGTGTTTTGGAGAAAAGCAAAATTGTCGTTTAATCCTAGGCTTCTATTTTCAATCGAAAAAAAGCTGTAAAGGGCATATAAAAATGCGCAAAATTCATCTAAAATGTTCAAAGTCGTATTTTCTCGCATTTAGTGTTAATTTTACCCATAAAGTAAACAAATCTATTATGAAGACTTAAATGCTTTATATCTTCTTAATTTATTCGATAACTTATTCCGGTTGATCATTACTGAAAATGTGCCATATAATGTTTATAAATATCTATTATGTGTAAATTATACAAAGTAAATTTTTTTTTAGAACATAAAGCTATCGGATTAAAAAAATATTTCGGGTATTAAATGTCTGACAAAATTCTTTCTTTTTGTTCAGTTATAAACGAGTCAGATGCTAGTGAGTATTTAATTGGTTATCTGCTACAAGGAAACATCGTCATTATTATAATGTTGGCTTGCTTACTGAAAATGTGTAGAGTTGTTTAAGAGCCATTATAAATAAAATGAATATGCTAAAACATTTTTTTTCTAATCTTATACCATGCATTGTTTTCTGTTCACATGTAGTCACAACTATAAGACGAGTTCGAAATTTAATAATGTTTTGTGTGCGATGATTTCTAGCCCTTTAATATTTCTGCTAAAACATTGTTCATATATTTTGAATTATAAACTGATATAAAACAAAGAAAACGGATTTTAAATTATGTATAAAAGTTGCCATCCTACACATAAAAAAGAAAACATTTTTAATTCACGATATAATAATGCGATAAATGTATAAGTATATAATTTTATAATATAGCGATATTTTATAATCTTATAGCTACTATATAAAATAAGAAACATAATTTTTTCATTTTATCGATCATATATAGAAATAATACAAAAAAAACCATTGTTTTTATAATATAACAAAATATAAGTCATTTGACAAGAATATCAATCCAGTTATTATTTATATTTGTATATTTATGTATTTTTTACAGAAATATAAATAAGAGTATCTTTAGATCATATAAAATATACATATAAAATTATTAGGAATGCTCATATTAGGATGATGCCAATTTTTTCTGCTATTAAAATATATAATTAGTTCAATATATGTATATGGTTATAAATATATAATTAGTAGATTCATAGAATAAATTTATGTTAAGATTAAACTTGTTATGTGTTTCTATTATGAAAAGAATATTTTATCTGAAGATCAATCGAATGATTTTTTTAAGTTCGATACCGATATTTCTATATATAAAAAAAATTGTAGCATAATTTTTTTATTTTTGCCTTTGACCGAATTATTCTAAATGGCTGATTTCATAATTTTCATACAAATAAAATAAGATTATTAAAAGGCAAATTATAGTGCTTACATTAAAATTAAAAAAGAAAACATCGATAGCATTCAAGATAATTATAAGATTTTTCTATATAAATTAAAAAATTTTGTACGGCTAAGCATTATATAGATTTTCTAATGGGTTCTTTTCATTAATATCAGGTAAATTGTCGAATAAAAATTTAAATATTATAACATCTTATATCCTTTCATTTGTTTTGTATCTATAAAATAAAACTCGAATATTTCTTAAAAACACATTATATTAATTATATTTATGGTAACGTGTTTATATTTTATATATTTTATCATGATTTTGCGATAAAAAATATGCTATATTTTTGTAAATATATTTTTCATTTGATTTTAATAATCACTGCAGAACATGTTTAATTTGATAGATGTACTTTGTAAAAATATTGTTAGACAAGTCATTTCCTTCAAAAAGATCACATTATATAATATATATTGAATTTTACTACTCTTTTCATTAATTCATAAACAAGATATGTAATTTTGATTTGAACTAGATATATAAGTGCGAATTCGGCATCAAAATTTTATTTGTATTTTTTATACAATATATTTAAATTTTTCTCTCACGTATTTAGTTGGTAATTGAAGTCAGAATCATTGGCTCTATGGGATTTATTATTGGTAAATAAGTTTTGTATGTATATATTATATTAAATCCAGCAATTTATTAACGAAAAACATAAAGCAGCATATTTTATAGGCAAATACATAAGCTTTATGAATATGCTAGTTTTTTATGCATTATGTGCAGTGAAATTTTGAAATAGTAGTTCTATTATTTAAAGCTATATAATAAAATATTCAGCTCATGACAATATGCATTTAGTCTATTGTAGGTAAGAATCCTATTGTTTTTACAATTTTTATCCATTATCAGCCCTTCTTTTTTTCCATTTAGTTAGCAACATATTATTGATACTAATTATAAAAATGACTATCAATGGGCAAAAAAAATCATAGTACTTCGATGTCCATATTACACCGCGAAAGTATGATTATCATATGAAATTGTATACTTCTTTCAGTTTCAATATGACTCCTGAATGAAATTTGAAAAACTATTACAATGTTTGTGATTTTCGACGTTTTTAAATGAACAAAAGTCCACCTTTGCAACAGATATTTATACTGTTTTTAAAATTTATGATGCAGAATATTAAAACTCTTAAAATTTCTATCGGCTTGTTTCATTTTCTAAAATTTTTTTACGTTCATTATGTCCCATTTTTACTATAGCAATATTCTAAAAAGATCATTATACACAGAAAAAAAGAACACATTAACGGATAATATGTATGATTGTAGGGTTTTAGATCATTTTGATATATAAAACACATATTATTTTCTCGTTTTCT
This sequence comes from Rhyacophila brunnea, assembly GCF_057557595.1. Taxonomy (NCBI): domain Eukaryota; kingdom Metazoa; phylum Arthropoda; class Insecta; order Trichoptera; family Rhyacophilidae; genus Rhyacophila; species Rhyacophila brunnea. Next base: position 555,944 of record NW_028233344.1, read on the forward strand.
TTTTTATTTATATAAGTGCTAATCCACATTTTTATCTTGATTTTTAATTTGCTGATCACATTTTAATTATCTTTATTATTTTAAATTACAATATTATAATACAATTTTGACCTAGAAGACGCTAGAATTAGCAAAAATTTCTAATTATAAATTTTTAATGGTTTTTATCTTAAAAAATATGTAAAACTTGCTATAAAAGATATGTTGTTGAAAAGACGTATTAAACCACAGCACCTTTTCCAATAAATAAATAAATAAGAATATACGGTTAGATTTTAGGTCATATATGCATTTAAATACATGAAAATTCATATGATTATTTATTTTCAATTTCTTAGATTCGGTTTGTTCTTTTTTAAAAAATTTTAAAAATTGCCCATAGAATTTATTTTAATAAACCCGTAAAGGAAGTATAAATCGAATTTTTGGTCTAACTAGAATATATAGGGTCAAAATATTGGCTAATACATAGCTTAAAAAATATATCTAAGCAAATGCATCTGAAATTTCGTTTTTTTCTCGCAAATGCATCTATTCGTACGTTTTATAAGTAAAAAGGTTTACTTTAGAAAGAATTTTTAAATTCTCTATTAAAATATAAGTACCTCATGGAATCAAAAAAAATAATCTACTTAAAATTGATTACATAGATTTTCATGTAAATTATAAAATATGTTAAATTTATAAACATCAATATCACAGTAACAAAAAATTTATAAAAGGAACTAAAATTAAAAATGTTATTAGTATGAAAGGTGATTTGTATATGTGCTAAAAATATTCTTTTTTATACACATAAAATACTTTTATGTCGTTTAATAAACAGAACAGTAAAAAAGGTTTATAAGAGTGAAAATAAAATCGTTTTATATATTTTTTTTAAACACATTACTTTGAATATGGCCACTGTTTAATATTGAGAAATATCACTTTCTAACATAAATCAATATCTTTTTTTGTAACATATATCTTTACTTATATTAAATATGCTAATGCTCAAAAAAGATATAATATTTTTTTCAATTTGAATATTATATTTAAGAAATGTAATATAAATGATGTAAATAGAAATTAAAAAATAATTTCGATCTATCAAATGTAATAAAGATTAATCTTTATGATTTAAACAATTTTAGAAAATCCAGAGATTGTTTGTTCATTGGGCAGAAATATATGGATACCAATGAATTGCAGTACAATTCAGTTTATTTTTATGAATGAGGCATTAAAATCTAAAATATAGTAATTTTTACGAGTATGATTGTATTCCTGTATATTCATGTAAATCATATGGAAACGATAAAAATCCCTAAAGGGGTGCTGAGCTTGATATAACGAACTTAAATATACATAGAAAGCCCTTTAAGATATAAATTTACATATTAGATAATCTAATTATTTGTGAAAACATTGATAATAATAAATTTATCAGTATATCAGAAAAACACAAAACTGGATTAATAAAACAATCGTATGAAATCCACTTTGCGCAGTTAAAATAATATATAGTACTCTTAAGTTTAGACATGATTAGATAGAATATAGACTTAGAAAGAATATAATATGTGGTTTTCATCTGCAAAAAAAATTATAATTTTGTGTAAAACAATATATTTTACATTTAGATAATTGATATATATCGCAGTATACAAGCTCTGTGGTCCTCATTGTTTTATTTTCATCTGAGCATAATTTTCTTCAACTATATATGCGATCGATTAAAACTACAACCTGTAATATGCACCAAATATTTAATTTATCTAGTTGGTAATGTAATTTTTATAGAGGCATTAACGTAAAAATATAACGTTTAAGTCTGCTCTTAACATCTTCTGATTTCTTTCTAACCGATCTTAATGAATTTTATTTTAAATTTGATAATTTTGTAAAGGGACTGACATTATTATATAAAATAAAATGATTAAGGTTGAAATGAAAATGTTTTTTTTTTATTTATGTGTCCAAATTTGACTAGTTAATTCCGCTATATTTATTAAACTATGATCTATCCATTTCTCTAATACACAGACAATATTTAACGCTATATTATTCTTGGAAATATATGTAAAGCGTTTCTTTTTATTTAATTAAAGATAGAAATCTTTTCCTGCATTCTGTTCACATGCCATGAAATCTATGCATTGTTTATAACGCATACTGTTGCCACAATCGTTCTCAATATTATATATACTGTAATTTATGGGCATACTATTATGTGTGAATGGTTTTTTTTCCATCAAAAATAATCATTCTAATGCAAAATATATGTATAACAACATTTATGTACCCAAGATGATATAATGCTATATATATAGTGCAGATTCGTATAAATATACCATTTTTTATGTGTTTCCTGATGTTAACGTATTCAGATTATATAAATTACAAACTAAATAATGGATCACAAATGAAAGTCTTGTAAATGTATAATTCGTGGTAAAAAAAATATGCAATTATGTATTTCATATCTCTTCAATGGTATCTTTCTTTAAAATTATAAATACATATAACATTACCAAAAATCTTTGAAAAATTGATTTGTTTTTGTGAAAAAATATTTATAGAAAATAAAAAGGACTTGTTTAAGTAAATATAAAAATATTAGCCGTTATGGTTTTCAGATGTATAAACTTATTTAAAACAGATAATTCGAACATTGAATAAAAATTTATGCACACACATAATTCGATAATAATACGACCTAATACCATGTTACATAATTGCATTGATATTTAAGGAAACACTGTCAACCTATTTGAATACTACTTGCAATAAAAATTTATGCTATTCATATTCTATGTATGCAAAATTTATAAAAATACTGTCTTTTAGTTTTTAGATTGTTAAATGAAAGCCTATTATGTAAATTTATATAAAACATAAAAATAAAACAACTTCACCAATTCCCTGTGATTTTTATTTATAATTCTAAATACTTAATAACGAGAAACTTTTATGTTTTTTAAAAGCTTAAAACCGCTCAACTGTACGAAATTATCTTTCTAAGCTCAAAACTTAAATAGTCAACAACATATAATCTAAGAACACATATATGAAATGTTGTTATTAATAAGTAAAACCATGTGTGTTTAATTTTCTTTTATATAAACATATCAAGTCAATAAACATCTTTTATGATTTATAAAAATGAATTATTAAAATCAGCTTACTAAAAGAATTTATAATATCATTTAACAATGAAAGTTATAAAAAAAATTTCTATAATATATTTATTGCAGGCTTTCATCTGTTTTTTTTATAAAAAACCGTTTTAATTTTTTCTAATACCTTAGGGAACTAGAAATTATTAAAATAAAGTATCAAATTATTATATATCGAATATAAAAATCCAATTTAAACGTATCGAAATATACAATTGTAAAACGAAAAAACCAGAAAAAATTTAAAAAAAGTAGAAAATATTACGTAATGTTAAATCGAAAGTAAATAAAAAATTTCACTTATTTTGATTAATAGTATAAAATGTTATATTTCTCAAAGAATCATCAAAATGAAACAAAGTATTAACAAATATTTAGTCATTTTTATTTAATTGAAGTAAATCTTACACATATGATAGAAAAAAAAATTAGATTTACCCATTTATAAATTTCAGGTTAAGTAAAATTACTTTACACACTGAACACACAAGAATTGTTTCTAGGGCTGTCTTTAAGAACTACATGTTTATTTTTTTTGTCCTGTAAAATGTGAGAGAAGAGAAATCTTGCATTATATTACATCTGACAGTAAATTAAATTTTTAAAAATTATCTGATTAGCTTCAGCATATTTATCTAACGTAAAAATATACCTAGTTTAGTTGAACATAATATACAAATACACAAATAGAATTTAAATATGCCATTTTTGTCCCAATTTATTGTCATAGGCCAAATATTTTTTTTTAGCTCCAACTAATGCAATTATATGTCAAAAAAGATTCGATGTGTGTTTGATATATTTACAGCATAGATGTACTATCAATATTATATATATGAAAGAAAAAATTTAAAGTAATAGAAAATTGTTCGATTATCAAAATATATGGGGACGCATCGAATGAAATATCTATGTTTGTGGAAATTATAAACATATCAAAGTTTATATTTTATCAAAATATTATATAAAAAAATATTTTAAAAGATACAGGAACATCTTCAGTGTATAAGACGTATATCAAATCAAAATTTATATATGCTTTGTAAACATCATGAAATGCACAAACTCCACAAGAACCTCAATTAAATAGAAAAAACATATTAAATACGAACAAAATCGAGAGGTATTAGAGTTTTTCAATTAGATTCGGTAAATGATTCCCATAAAAAAAAGAAAAATTAGGAAAGAAAACAATTCTAAAATGTGAATCCAATATAACACATGAACTTTTTCAATTCTAATATTCATTGTGAAGATTATAAGATCAAGTGTTTGAATTATGTATAATATGTGTTAATTTTAAACAATTAAAGCCAAATAAGTAAATAAAAGAGATAAAATGAAACGAGTAAAATATAGAATATAGAACGAATTGAAATAGTTTTTAAACAACAATATATTTTTGCTAAAAAATTTGTTAAAAACAATTTTCCCGTGCACCATTATTTGGTTATACAGAGCCAATTTTATTACTTATTAGTTTTCCAATGCATCAATGATAACCACTAAAGAATTTTTACAACCAATTGTACATAATATAAAAAAAATATTTTTACAATTTTGACAGTGTAAAATGCACCTTGTAAATACTTAGAACATAGATTTGACTAGAAAATATCAATAGTATTAATAATTTTTATTGAAAAGATAAATAAATTGAAACGACGAAAATGATTTAAAGAAAAATATTTTTGTTCCCTAGGGACTTTTCCATTAACATACGCAAAAATAAAAATCATTGAATACCCAAGTTTTTATGTATTCTTCAGATATCGATTTATTCATAAACTACCTCTTTTCTTGTAATGGTTATGGCATTAACTTTTTTTAGCGAAATAATGAACATATAAAAAATTTATATCGGACCAATTAAATAAAATATATATCGTTTAGATACAGAGAATAACTCGCATATATATTTGTTTTGATTATCATTTTGCTTAATTTTTATTTAAATTAGTTAAACCTAAAAAAAAAAATTAACTTACTTTTAAACAAATGTTAATGCCCTATATTAATCTCAGCATTTTTAATTTCTTATAATAAATTTACCCTTTTCGGATATAAGAAACAACAGTAAAAGATTTTTATCAATTGTTTTTCACAACATCTTTTATTTAGTAATCTTACGATTTATTCATTTTTCATTTTTATAATATCTATTATAATTTATTCATTGTGATAAAATCATACAATATTTTTTATATTAATTTGCTGATTTTTGTATTATTTTAACAAATTTCTCTGCAATTTTTTTTCACATTCCATCTTAAATACCCTATAGATTTTCACTCTTTTAAAAAAAAAACACCACTATCATTAGTCCATTCTAAAAAAAATGAAAACAAATATGTAATAAGTATAATAACCATCTAAATTTCTGTTTCCGATGCAATCCGTAATCTAGTTAACATTTTCACATTAAATAATTTACTTTGCATTGTTCCTTTTAATTTAAGGCTACTTCTAGTTCCACTTGGTTTTTATAAACTGTACGAGCATATCTTTTATGTACATTATGATCAGCTACAAACATACTTTCTAGAAAAAAAAATCGTTTTGATTTTGCCTGTTATACGTGTAGTATTTACTCAACTAATCATAAAAGCAATGATTTATAAACAATTTCAATAGAATCTCACAGGATTTCATACTTCAATATACATAAGCTAAAAAAAGAAAATTTCTAAAAAATTACTTAAGTCGGTAGTATCTTTAAAAATAATTAAAATTCTTATTTTTACTATTGCTTTAACATTTGGAATCTAACACGCAAAAACCGAACTTTATATCTATAAAAATAAAAATAAATTTATAAACGATTTAAAAATGTATAAATGCTTAATATGTTTTCTTTTATAATATCTGTAAAATTTGATTGTGGTTTAGAAAATAAACCTAGCACCTCACTACATTTGCAATGTTTTAACCGTATATTCTAGATCTAACTACGAGAAAATATGAGCATCTAGAACATAAAACATATTATAACAATTAATAGAGAGAAGAGCCTTTTAAATCATTCTAATTAATAGTTTTTATATTACGAAAATTAGAAAAGATTAATGTGTAAAATTCATAATAGAAAGACAAAAATGAAGCATCTTGCTAAATATAGTTTGTATTACAAAAAAATACTTTGGGCATAAATAATAAAGGCAGTCTGTGCCAAACATACTTGAGATACCAACGTGAGCATAGGCACAAAAAAGGCGGATTTCTGACTTTTATATTTATATATTAATAGGGAAGAATAACGCGTTATTAAAAAATTGGTTTATGTATATAAATGTACATTTTAATCTTTTCATTAGCTATAATTTGTTCTTTTTGCACAAATAAATTTCACATTTTAATATAAAAAAATGAATCCATTATAATATATCGAACATAATTTGAGATTTTATATGTATTTTGAAACAGATCAAATTCAACTAAATGCGCAAAAAATATATAAAGAGGTGCGCAGGTACATAAAGATAGCTTATGTTAAAAATTGCACTGGGAAACTTTATTTAATAGATTTGAAATTTCTTTATATACATTAGATATAGAATATTGAGTACATCTATATTTTATTGCATACACTATATAAAGTTACTTTTAATGATAAATTAGCTTGAATTACTGTTAAATAACGGTGTGGAAGGCATTAATATATTTTACAAAACTAAATATGGAAATATAATAACTAAATAATCAAGAATTTTTGTTCATTTGTTGCAAAATTTATTTTGAATTATGAAAATTAAAAAATTCGTTGATTTTTATGAGATAAAATATTTCTAATTATAAGGAGAAACAAAAAAAAACAAAACAAATTTTATAGGATAAATAAAACGACTCTATTGCAAAAATATAGAATATTGCAGTTAGATTATATATACTACTATACGCTATTTAATTTTGCATAAAATACCAATAAAAATTTTTCCCATCATTATAAACCGCAAAATTACAATAAAAAGTCATCATATGATATTACTTGGCTGAAAATTTAATGGTTTAAAAAGGAAAGAGTATGAATTTGGAAAAAAATCTAACAGGTTGGTAAATCAGAATATAAAATCTAGTAGATACAGTAAAGATTTGTAATATATATATATATTGTCAATCTTATTTTTAAATGCAACGTAGAACACCAAATAGTGAAATTGGAAATTAAATTGAAAGAGTGCAGCATCAATTAATGAAATAATCTTGTTTATGATAATATCGATTTCTTAATATTTAATACTTTTGTAGCATATATCAAAAATTCTTCACAATATTCTCTCCAGGAACCTTTTAGTACCATTTTAAATACCCTTCTTTGCAATTTATATTGATCTGGTAATATTCAGCTGTGTTTTATTAAGATTAATGCTTTTCAAAATATATCTGTCTTTATTTAAAATTATTTAACATTACAATTTATTAGGATTGATAGTAAGCATTTTGTATTCAAATGCACTTAAGAAAAAATTTATTGGTTGTAAATTTTATTATAATCCCTGCAAAAATACTCATAGATTTGATTATTTATAGAGATATGATAGCAAAAAATTCAAACTAAAGCAAAATATATGTAAAACATTATAAAAATCGATTTGGCAACTGTTATAATTTAGAATATAAAATGTAAAAATTGTGTAGAAAGCAACACTTATTTATTATTAAACTGCCAGATAATAATATAAATTTTGATATTATGAATAAATTGAGATCTAAAAATATTTTTCAATTAAGAATGCTAGATCACCTTTTATTGGTTAAAAAATTTATTTTACTAACTAAATAATTATCTTAGAAGCATATAGGTCTTTGTTAAATTTCTTACTTCAGCAGATGATTTAACATTTATATGGCTGAATTTTTTTCGCAAGTAGTTTTAAACAAAGTATATCATCTGCTAACACATTTCCGTAGCATACGTTTATCTGCTTGTAAAATAGAACCAAAATGCATTACTTATAAATCAAAAAGGGATGAACTTTATTTTATATAGTACGAAATATGATATTACGTTTATGTTTTCTCAATTACAATTACAATTATTATGTCTATTTTTTGTACATAAAAGGTGAAGCAGTCTAATCAATATTTGGAATTCTAACAAGATATTCTCGCAAGGTTATATTAATATTGATATTGCTTTCATTGTATTAAATTTATCGCAGAAAAGTTCTATATTTGCTCAAATATAATGTTTAATATTTGCAAAAATAGCATTTAATATATGATTTTACGGCTGGTTGGCAATTTTATTATAAGTTGTTAATAAATAATCATAGCAAAATTATAAATTATAGATTTCGAATTTGTATTATACGATCATTTTATACGAACTCTTTATTTTCTGAATAGTACAGTCTAACACTATTAATAAAACACCACGTCTTGATATTTTAACATCTAGTTTCCTATCAAGAAAATTTTAAGTCCAAGAAAATACAAAAATAACATCTTCGGTTTTTATTATTTTATTCACGCATTCATGGGATACCAAATTGTTTTATTTGCAAGAAAAAAATCGGATCAAACCCATTGCGAATAAGCTTTATTCTTAAATCAGTTGATATAGTAAAGTTTGCAGAATTCAATCTAAAAAAAATTTCATCAGTTCAATTACAAAAAGAAAAAGCAAAAAAGCACATATTTCTATATATTTATATCCTTTAAGTATAATTTAAAGTATTTTTGCAATCAGTTAATCTTGTTTTGAAGCAAAATTTGTTTTTGATAACAAAAATTAATAGCATGTCATGACTACTATACTTTGAATATTAAAACCGTATTAAAAATAACGCTATAAAAGAATATAATTAAGCGTACAAAAAATAGGTTGTGTATCTTTCTTTATCCCAGCTAAATTTTCTTTCGATACAAAGCATTCAATACAATAAAATAAAGTTTTTAGATACATAGATTTATGAATACTGTATATAACTGTTATTTTTTGTATACTAAGCAATATTATTTTGCTGTTTAATATGCAATCGAATTTTAGAGCGGCGGTAGTACTTACCTAGTATTTTGATTTAAAGAATAATTATAATTAGTATTTTGATACATCTCACACTGGAAAATACCTTTTTTGTATAAAATATCAATAAGATGCCTTTAAATTTAGTAATTACTAAATATCAATGTAAAATAAGCGGAAAAATTCATCAAACTAAAAAATTCATTTCTATCGTATAATATTTATCAAAATAATTTAACAGACGTTTCAAATTTGTTGATCTGAATCATATGATCTTTCTTATTTAGAATATACAAATTAGCTACATTAAAATAAAAGTTCAGGGTATATATTAATATATTGTGTTGTTGCTATTTAATGCATATTTTTTTTTATAATTAAAAAAAAACACAATAAGATCAATAATTTAAAGAACTTTTCAAATTAATCATTTTCAATTATCAAAGAAAGAACAACGCAAAAGCTATCTGAATTACTATACACAAAAAAATTAAAGCTGAAATCAAATTTGTTGGCTACGATTTCGATATATTAAATGGAAATTGTGTTTTATTCTCAAAATTTGTTTTTCATCTTATCATATATTTTTTATTACATAAAAAAACTTTTACTTATAAAAAAACTTATTCTTTTAGTGTATCAGTTTACAAAAGACATATGAAGAACGAATTTTGATTTTAGTTTAGTTTATACGTCGCCATATGTTCACATTTGCCCAAAAAGAATATGTAAAGATGTATATTAATTTAAATACATACCCACTGGCTGTTTATACATAAAAAAAGGCGTGCATCTATATCTTCATAATACTAATTGGGACAAATCATTTATACGAAAATGTATTATTAAAATTTAAGACTAAACTCTTGGAGTTAATGAATCTATTTTTCGATTTTTATATGGTAAAATCATAATATTAATGTAGTCTTTAGTATATTTTATTAATTTTATGTCCCTATAATGACATACCCAACACCTCAAATATAAATTCACTTAATTATTGATCATAGTAGTGTTCTTATAAACTATATGTGTAGTATTATTCTTTAGTAAAATTTAGCTATTGTTAAGCTCAGCATACATTTAATTATGGTCCGAAACCAATTAATTTATATTACAAATTATGTATACAGATTTTTGTAGGTTTGTGGGCATTACTAGATATAATTTACCATTATTTATATAATTTTAACACTTCATAGAATATATTCGCTCCATTTTTTTAACAGATATAATATTTGAATATTCCACAAAATCTGTTCAATTTTCAATCCCCAAAGATCAATTTGTATAACATATGAAAGAGATCATTACAAAAATATATTTTCTAAAAATTACATTTCAATTGTTAGAGTGAATTGTGTATCAATAATAATGATATTTTTTCTGTTAAAACTTGAACATATTTAGATTACGATCGTATTAGATAAATTGATGGTATTTTTAAAAAACAAGCTTTTAACTTAAAAACTATAAAGTAATTATGTAAATTACATGTTATATATATCAGTTCAATTGCAGATAAGGTCGATTAAAATCAACGCCGTAAACAAGAATCGATCTATATTTTATTTAAACTTGCTTTAATCCAACAGAATGGCCGTAAATTAGCAATTTTTTGCATCACATTTCGTTCAATGTGTGAATTACACAAAGAGTTCAAACCTCAATATTTCGCCTGATAAATTTAAGTGTGGCTAATAGATCTTTTGAATATGAGATTTTCCAAGCTATATAATACTTTACGATTATAACCAACAGAAGCCTTATTTACTTCTCACAGCAGAAAAAAAGAATGTTGAGATGAATGTTATTGTAAATGATTAACTTTCGCATCGAATTAGGTTTACAATTTTGAAATATATAATGCTACAAAGTAAATTCGGATTATCTAGAACTTTTGAGTTAAAGGAAATGCTGGATTCTTTAAAATATTTAGAGCTAGAAAAATACATTTGTTGATGATATGAGAATAAAGACATGTGAAATTATATAAATAGGATCATAGAGTTAAAAAATTAATAGGTGGATAAATGTTTCCTGTAGAGCTGGGTTATATAAATTAAATGCTTCTGCCTCGATTAAAAAAATAGGAAATATCTAATATCTCTAAGTAAATATATGAAATGCTATTAAGCGATTGTTTTACTTCGAAAATATCTTAAACAATGCATATATATCTTATAGATCATTAATTTAAAAATATAAATTCATGAATGATAAAAAATGAAATAAATAAATTCCAAGTGAAATTTTTAAACATTTTAAAGCCGCAGAAAAATAAATTACAAATAAAATTTATAATTTATATACGTTTAAATTTAATGTATAACTTATAAAAAGATAATAATATCACAATAAAGATACCAATTATGAATAAGTATATTCCAATCAATTATATTTGGTACACTTACATTAAAATTTAGGTGATCAAACAAATTAAATCTAGCAGATTGAGATTATGTTTTTGGATAAGATTTACAACCTTTAAATTTTTTTTAATAATTATAAATAACCATTTAAGATAAATATTTTTATCAATTAATAAAATTATTCAAATTATCTTAATATCAAAAAAAAAATGTAGAAAAATATCATTTATTCAATTTGGGTAAAAATTTATGCATCCATTTTTTATTTCAAACATAAAGTTTTTTATTAATTAATATCACTGCTTCTGTATATAATAAATTGAATAATATCAAATAAGGAAACTTTCAAATAAGATAAAAATTAATAGAAAATAAGTGTTAATATAAAATTTCTCAGATAACATAAAGGAAACATCAATTGTTTAAAAGGCATGTTCGAAATATAAGTATGTACAGAGTAAATTAAGATTATTTACATTCATACTACATGCAAAAATGAAATATTTTTACACATAATAATAATGGTTTATGTTGCTTTTCAAAAATTAAAAAGCAATAAATGCAACACAGAAATAGCTCACTAATGGATTAAACTGCATAATCAGTATTTATATGCAGTTCTAAATAACCACATATACCATGTTGCAAAATTTAAAGTTAAGTGAACATAAATACTAACATAGGCTAAATTATTGTAACTAAAAAAGCTTTTTAAAACCATAAAAAATAGAGAAAATATTAAACGAGGTTATTCTATAGTGTTGAAAAACAGCAGAAGATTTGCTATAGCTCAGTGTAATTGAAAACACACACTAACTATTTTCTATGCATTTCTATCAGCTGTTTTATTATGCTTAGCAAATTATTTTCTGAATGAATGGAAACGATCATACAGTGTCTGTATTTTATATATGCGATCAATTGTTTTTGCACGTATTTTTACTAAGTTCCAGAGTTAAGGGCTTTAATAAAGATGTTCTAGATCATATAATGCGTTTTAATTTATCAATAGTTGACATTTTCTATATTTAATCTATATAAAGTTTTTTTGAATGGTGAGGTTATTACGTCTTTTTTGACATAATATAAGTATTTTGTATACCGTGTGCTATATTCCATCTATTTGATATTGGTCTAATTAATAAAAATGGGTTTTTTTGTTATAAACTATATACCATTTGTGTATGGAAGGATATGGTAAGTTTTATTTTTATCGTTTTAGTAAGTATTTTATAAAAGAAATCTCCCATTTATATTGAACGTGTCAAACATATACTTTTTATATAACAGAAAATTAATGGTGTATAAAATAGAAAAAACTTATTTTACTACAAAATAAATATAACATCGTTGATAAATAAAAGTTATTATGCGGAAAAATTGAAAGATTATTAAATTAGAATGCTTATTTCATAGGAATGCAGATCATCAGTTTTTATTTATTATTTGATTACATTTAATACAATATTATGCCTCCTTGACATATAAAATATTATATTTTTGCATAATTTCATATAAATATAATCTTCACTAGTCTTTTAAGGTAAAAAGGTGTTTTATATACTATAAAAATTTAGTCTTTAATTTAATTCTCTATTTACTGGATTCTTTATCGTTTCCATTTTTTCATAATGCAAAAATTCTATCTATCACACGTTTGAAATATCTTTATTATAAATAAATCTCAACTTGAGCTAAGTACCTAACATATAATTTTTGATGGATCTTAAAAAAAACAAAAATTGTTGAGGTCACAATATTGCGACATATTGTATAGATTAGGACAATTTATTTATTTGTGCATATACAATCGCAATGAGCAAATATGATTTTTTATTCGAAATTACAATCAAATCGTTTTTTAATTATAGATAATGATTGGAATGAAAGTTAATTTGCTTTTTTAATTTGTACTTAGTTTCTTTTGTTGTCTTCATTTATATTTATGATCGATATATTTGCTTGTATTTTAAGTAGTACGTAAAGATTTCACGAAATATAAAATAGATTGTGATGAAAGATAAAATGATATGGTAGATTACCGACGCAAAATCTTTAATATACACGACATTTTTCATCAGTATAGGCTTAATATAGTAGAATCTCTGGTATTTATTATACTTAAATATGCATTCTGACACCTTATGCACCAATAAAAAAATAAAATGGTTTAATTTACAAGCAAAATAAGGATATTTTATAAAATATTAGCTGCGTAAAAAAATAGGAGAATCACATAGTTGTATTTGAATCATTCTTTATTATAATTAATTTTTTTTTTAAAAAAATAGGTATATATTAGTATCAATAGCAATAATTTTTTTATATCCTATAAGAATAGCGTGGAATTTGTTCTTATTTTCTTTTTTTTTTACCATATCAAAATAAAAATATTGTTTTTTCGTGTTTTTTTTAAATAAGTATATTATCCTAGCAATATCTGTTGAGAAGTTAAAAATCCCGGACGAAGCAATAGCATACATGCAAGCTCACACACACCGCAATGAACTTGAACCTATTTCATTTAAGATGAGGAAGAAGAGTTGATGAAGATGGATCAGGGCAAAGTGTCAAAAAATGCATCAAGGAGTTGTGCGATATTCCAAACACGCTCACCATGTCTAAATAGATAAAATCGATGTGCAGAAATTCAACCCATAAGTATCTAAATCCTAGCAGTGTCGAAGCATGTATTCACAACTCGAGGATTTAAATATACCCCTTTACTTATTAGTTTTATATGAAGAAGGGTATTCATGAAGATTTAGCAGAGATATATATAATTAAAGTATTGATAAAGTTCGCTTAAAGATTGTAACACAAATTCTGCTTGACCAAATATAAACGTCACAGAAATTTACCAATATTTAAATTCAATCGTAACTGTTTAAATGTGTCATTCTTATTTGATATAAGTACAACATAAAAACCTGATTCAAGAAATTATAAACATTAACTACATATATTTTTACACACTTCTTACCTGAAAATGCTGTATAAGTATAAAATTTAAACCTCCAGAAATCAAATTGTTTGTTCTGACTAGTATTAAATAAAAAATATTTTAACAGGTATATGAGAAAAATAAGAATAAATGATTGCAAGTGCAATCAGTCTTAAAAATGTAACTTTAGAAAGAAGATAATTGCTTTGATTTTAATATTAGAACTTATCATAAAATTTGACAGAAAACAATAAATATACGATCTTCGCCTCAAATAATAAATAAATGATGTTTAGATAATTTTATGAAAGAAATATAAAATTCCAAAAAGATTTATATACGATTCTATATATTCATATAAACGGACCCGTAAAAGAAAAAAATGCTTGTTAACAAATTTCGTATTTGATGACGTAATAAGACTATAACCGAAATAGAAATATATTGAACCATATATAATCTTTATTTCTTTATTAAAAAAATAGTTAGTTTTCAATAATTTTGATACAAAATCATATCAGACACATATTCGAATAATTTAAATTAAAATTTAGAGTTGATTAAGATAAAAATATCTTATACCGAAAGATATTGTCATATTAAGAAATTCACTTAGATCAATTACATCTATGTTTAATATATAAATTTTTTTGCAAAAACTGATCAAAAACCATTGTATATATGTTTGATATAAGTATTTATTATGTTAAAATCAAAACAGAACAATAATATATGTCTAAGGAATAAATAGCAGACTCACTTACAATTTAAGATTTACATAAAAAAAAATATTTTCCCATTCAACATGGATATATAAAAATAAACATTCGACGCTAAAGAACAAAGTTGCTGGCATAATAGTACGGTCAACTTGAACATATATAGATTCATATCGTCTTTTATTCTAAATAAAATTGGTAAATAATAAAGCTATTTAAGATCTAAAGTAAAGAAATCATAAATTACATCTTAACAGTGTAATACTAGATATAAACTACCATTCGAATATATTATTCGTTTTATATATAGATACATTATGTATATAATCAAATACAGATTACCGTTGGTTTACACAGTTTTTTATGAAAACTGATATCTTAACCTACTATAACACAAAAGCTTTTTAACGGATTTTACCTCTTTCTTTGTATTCAGTAGGACTTAATTTTACAAAAATAAGTCAGCCAATAACTACGAGTATAGAAAAACTATCAATTTCTGTCGTGGGCCCGACCGTGTATGAATATTGTGGTGCCCTTAGGAATATCAAATGGGGTAAAACTAGATTATTATTTACATATGAAAAACAGATTCTTATAGAATTAATAATTTTTTTAAGATTAAACTATGGGCAAGAAATCTATTTAAAGCTATTTGTGTACAATCGAAATCAACATAAACTAAAATATAAGCAATAATAAAATTTTTATCGAAAGAATGATTTAACACAATTTTAGTCATAGTAATTTTTTAATCGTAATTTTTCATTCAATACTACCCTGGGTTTAAGAAAATATAATTTTTAAATCGAAATAATTTAGAATTTATCGTTTCAATATCGAATTAAAATCGGGAAAAGTATACTGTCTGCATAAAAACAGTCCGCAAAGATGTATTTTTATATATAAAAAACGGGTTAACGCAACGTATTACTACAAATTGAAGGCTATTGTAAAAAAAAATTTATATCGTCATCATAGACTAAGTGGCTTTTAAAAATTAACAAAAATAAAGATTTTTTTGTACAATTAAAAATAAATCCTATGAACATAAAACGTTTGAAACTAAAGAATCGCCTTGTAGCTTGATTTTTCTTTCTATAAGATGGGTTAAAAACGGAAATATAAGACTAAAAGAAAGTGGTAAATGATTGATTTGTAAAAGACGGAATAAGTTCTTCATCGAGAGGATCACTTGTTTATATTGTAACAAAGCCATGAAAACAACGATCATCAGGCAACAATATGTGAAGTAATGTTGGCTCTTGATTAGTGCGAAGTCACAATTAAATGGGAAGATTTCTAAATATTCTCTTACAAAGACGCTAAAAGTTTAAGAAACAAAATATCTAGAGAATCAACGTACAATAAATTGGCAAAGATGAACACGGATAAATAAAAATAGATACAATAATTAAAATGAATTCTGTAATTAAACACAAGAGACCAGGTATTTTTTTTAACATTAAAAAAAATATTTCTTAATTACAAAGTGGTAGCTGCTCTGACAACTTAAGTGAAGAAGTATCGTATAAATTACATCTCTGCGAATGAACTGTGTTAAAAATATAATTTTAAACAAAATTACTATCATATAATATGACTTTGGAACGGCAACTTTACAAATTTACAGATACCTTTGTTAATGAATTAAAAATACCAGATAATTGAAATCTACTATAAAAATATCACAGTTAACAAGACAATTTGACTCGTATTAATTGAAAAAAGGTGATCAGTTGACTGAAATTAATAAGTGTAAGGTGTAAAAAGCTTTTAGTAAAGTTTTGTGTAAATTAATTGCTGTGCTGTCTACATATTAGAATATGTAATGAATAGAAAGTATAAACTTTTCCATGAATAAAAAAATTATATAATTATTGCTTTTATCTAACCAGAAAGAATATTAATCCAGCGTACAATAAAAAATCGAATGCTATAGAACTATAAATATAGGTTTTCTAAAATTATAATTTTTTTTTGTAATTGAATTTCTTTTATATATACTTATCAAAAGAGTATCGTAATTGTCTATATTCTAAATAAATAGAATTATCTATTTCAAAATTGTTATTTTGTGATTTATTATTTATGTTTAAATCTAACTATATGTTAGTTTATAGACGCTATATAGCCGGTAATTATCAGCTGTAAAGAATTAAGAATTTATCATGATTTTTTTATAGCAATTATGTTATCATATTCATTTACTGATTATTTTTATTCCATTCCGCTATCTTATTTTTTCTTTGTTTATTGCTGTAGCACAAAAGAAAAAGATAACTTATGTATTTTTATGTTTGTATTAGATTACGAAAGTCGGATATCATTTATATATATTTTCTTTTAGTAAATTCTATTTATTGAATAGGTTATTTGCACTATAATTTTATCTATTCCTTCATGTTAATTTACAATTATTATGTTTAGACAAATATATATGTAAAACATCATAATTTATTTATAATGCTTATTAAAACCCCTCTTAGATTATCACATACCATAGTGTTGTTTGTAAACCACGAACAATATTTTTATAATAAAAATATGTTTCTATACATATAGTCAACATTCCTAATGTTAATATATTCCGAAATAGATTTGACGCGTAATATAAAATTATTTAGCCTACATAACACAATTTAAATTTACTTGCTTCATTAAATCATTTTTTTCCAATAAACATATGCAATTCCGCTTGTTCTGTTTATAATATATAATATTTGCAATTATATTATCATATAAGCAGTATTAATATATGGAACCCATGAATTTCATAGTATTTAATTTTTATAATTCCGATACATATAATTAATTTAACCGCAAAACATATAATCTCGACTGTTCTTTCATGTTTTAATATTTTCTGACCCTTGTTATTGCTATTGCTATAGTAGAATGGTACTAACACTATGATCCGCTATATAGTTGAAAGCTCGTTCCTAAATATTAATATTGTCCTACAGACCAAACACAAATTTTTCTATGACTTTAAAGCCACATCCAAAATTGTAAATTTGAGTACAGAATCAGAACAATGTATGAATTATAAGCTTCTTTATCGCCTAATTTTAAATTCATCGTTTAAAAATGAATTTAGATAAAGGAGCACATTTATTACTTTCGGAAAGGATATTTCAGCCCTTTTATCACTCGATATTAGATAATCATTCTAAAAACACGAAATTTATGCTTTTCGTTGAGGATGTGATTTTATAAACTTGTAATTGATGGTTTTGTTTTGAATAATCTTCACCCAATATGCATTCCTCTATTACCAAACAGGTAATTAATATTGCCCAGCTGCAAGCCATACACCAAACATAATGTATTGAAACACAGTGAAAATAAATCCAGTTGATCATCACGGAAATACTGCCCTGTTTTTAAAACTCAAGAGTAATCACTCAAAGCCATTATTGTAATGAGTGTGTTTATCCTAAGAAACAGCCTAGCCAAGTGGTCAAATTCAAAGTATAAATCTCAATATTGTATTTGTAAGAATATCAATGTACATATTAAAATAGATTAGGATTCGACCTTTTATTTTAGAATAAAGTTGAACTTTCTTAAAGGCAGTGCAAAAGATTAATTTACTATATTATAGGCATCTTGGTTTAACTTTACTTAACCATGCAAATTATTAGTTGGCATGTAAACATATCTTTCATATTATTAATTTTATTTTTTTCAAGGAAATAAGTTTTTTCTTCTTATAACCAAAGAAATTTTGCAAGAATTTAGATAGAAATTCCTGATAAGAATGCTTAATGATACGATATCACATAAAAAATTTGTACGTTTTTTATATTGAATCATTATATTCAAACTGTATTTTTTATACTAAAAAGAAAAAAAACCGGCCGATAGTCTATGTTATAAATAAATACACATAAGTATATATTAGACATATGTTTTATATTATCGTAGAAAATAAAAACAAATAATAATGAAAAACTGCATAAGAAGTGATGTAAGTTAAAACAACAAATAAAACGTGTGTTTAAATTTTACCGGGGCCTTGATATTTATGTATTAAGTAAATTTGATGAATATGATATGCTATGTAATAAAAAAATATTTTCTAATTTAATTAGAGAAATACAAAAAACTATATATTTATTGGCATGATTTCTTTGTGAATTTGATAAAAAACGTGCGAAGTAATTTTAACAAAATTTGCTTAAACCTTCACTGTTTTATACATGTGTCTAAGAAACATATGAAAAAAACTTACATAAGCTCTTATAATTTATCATTAATAGAATTAATTAATAATTCCTATAAAATGATTTTTACAGATCAAATCCAAAAAAAATTGTCGATATATATTTTTTATTACCATGTATAATTTTATATTTTGAATTCCAGTATCACACATATATTGAGTTTTATATGGTATATAATTCATAAGTTTTAATTTAATATCTTTGATAAATTATAGTTATATCATTCTATTTAGATGTATCAGTGGTGCGTAAAAATGGTCTTCATATGCCCTTTTAACTAGACTCTCTAATATTTAGTTAGAATCACATTTATTTCTTTGCCGTATCGCATGTTATTTATAATAATATATTTGTCTATATTGGCTGACATTTATATAGTCCCAGGGGATAGAATCATATTAATAAGTATCATTACGACACACAATTTTTTAAAAAATCTTATATGCATTATCTATATATGTTTTGCTGATTATTCGTGTGTTATCTCGGTTTGAAAACAGAAAAGCGCTTCTCAAGAGTATTTTTGTTGATTTTCTATACATGTATCTATTTAGAACTTACTTTTCATCATGGACAACAATTTTTTATTATCACATGTAAAATTATTTTAATTTTGTGCATACTTTTAGTTATTATTATGAGGCGTTTTTGACAAATTTATCATTCTTTTCTGATATATTTTTTATCCGATAAAATACATTATTGTTCTCGGTACTTGATGGAATGAAAAAGCAATCGCATCCGTTGCAGCTATTACTTTTCTATCACATGCTTTTATATAGTATTAAAAACAATTTATCTCCTTTTGTGTGCATGTTTGATAAGATGTTTCAATGCATTGAATTATTTGATAATTATTTCAGCGAATTCGTATTTTAGGCAATGTTGTATTATTTTAGTATGATGAAACATTTTTTGAAAAGCTTTCGATTTCCAATCAGCTAGCTTGCTGTAAAAAGTTAATATATTATCAAAAATCTATTTATGGCTTTTTCTGTTTTATTGCACGTATTTCGATAAAAAACACTTTATTTAAATTCTTTTAGGTAATGATTTTTAGCCACATAATTAAATTTAGTCGGTTAGCTCCAAAGAAGCCAATTTCTCTCAAGGATCCATAAAATGCGCTTTTTATATCTTTAAATGCAAAAAAAAAATTTTAGTCACATATATAGTGGCTTAATTTCGGTGCATTAATTTTGCTGTTATAGAAATATATTACTTATATATTTTTATTCAGTCCTTTATATCCTTATATAGAGATAGGTTCACTATGTTCTTTTTTGTGCTGATTTAAGTCGATAAAGTTGTTTTTGTTTCCTTTAACTTCGATATTAAATTTCTATTCATAGATTTTCTCATATTTGACGCCTAGCCATCGCATTGCAACTTAAACGTGTGATTAAATTGCTGTAAAATATACTAACTTTATCCTCTAGCTCAACAGTAAACTTTGGAGGCTGATTATTTGTTTTGAAAAGTATTCCTAAGCCTTGTGGTCAACTAGATAGTGAACCCTTTAGATTAAAAATTCACAAGCTGTTATATGCTTTTAAATGGAAAAAATATAAGTATATGTAACACTTAAGGTCATTTGGATGCATTTTTACCACTGGAAGATTGCCTTAATATATCATTGTTCATTTGTGAAAATACCGAACCAATTGCTAATTTAGTGACATCTATATTCAATAGAAAGGGTTTATTTTTTGTCGGAGGATTCTGTATGTTTTCAAAAAAACAAAATAAACTTTCAAAATAGGTATTTCATTATGAATTTCGTTAATATATGCACTAATTTTTAGGTTTTTATTTTGTATAGTGTAAAAAAAATATCGTTGTCGCATATAAATCATGCATTATATTCAAATAGAGTATGAAACTCAATGAATGTTTTTTGCTACTATATTCTCGTAGGTATTACGCTTTTTTTGCCGTGATTTTGTTTGATTTAGTTTTAGAAAGTCACTTGTACAAATATTTACGAGCATTCATATTTCTGAGTTGAAAATTAGAACCTTTTTTTGGAAAGGATTTATTATGAGTTCCGAGAATGATTTTCGTGTTCTTTTTATGTTGTTCGATGTATACAGTAAATCTAATTATATCTTCAAAAAATTCATTAAATATCGTCTTAAATTATTTTTTAAATATTACCATTTTTATCCTTGCATAGATATGCGCGTTTTGCAGCAGCAAATCTTATACTCAAAAATATAAATGGACAATCTAAAAAAATAGAGTCTTAACGTTATTTTAATTTTCGCGATCGCAATTTGATATTCTCTTTATATGGCATCTATAATCCATAAGTAAAGCTATTAGACAGGGTTTCTGTTTAGTCGTCTATTCTAGTTAGAACTGTTTTTTTGTGGTTAATTTAATCCACTCTCTCGGTCTATGCAAAGTCTCAAGCTGCGACTGCTTAAAAAAATGGCACATATCCGCGTAAAAAACTTTGAGATGGTTATATATGCACCATTATAATTATATTTATCACATTTTGTATTTCTTATTCCAATTAATTAAAATTTTATGAATTTTTTGTTTTTAGATATTTTCTGTCTCTTTTTATACTATGCATCTAGCTATAATTATAGGATATAATAACAATCTCGTCTTTAAATATAATTTTTTTGTATTGTTTTTTATATTTCCACTTATTCATTTCAGTAATTCTTTTATGCTGTGTTCTGCATTGTTTTTTTTAGATCAAAAGTTTCGTTATCAGATAAATATAATTCAAGGTAATGCATGGAGTATAAAATTTCCAATTCGTGTTTCTGTGAGGTCAAATATACATCAATGTAAATTGATTTTTCTTTTAGATAAATGTTTCGAGTTCTTTGACGTGTCTTTCATAATATAGAAAAGTAATTTTTTTACTTTTATAGCATTTGTTTTTTTGTAACATTAACGAATTTTTGCGGAAATTTTCTAATCTATTTTCCATACGCCTGCACCGGTATCGAACAAATTGCAATTTTTTTTATTTCTCTTATATATTACAACATGAAAAATGTGTATGGTGATTTTAAAAACAAAATTGACACTTAATTTTTCTTCTTGACATTACGAATTTGCTTTTTTTTGGATATTTGATGCATTTAAAAACACGCTTTAAATATTTTTTATACCCTTTTAAATAAGTTTTATAGATCATCGAATCTTTTTGGCATGATTTTACCAATCCGAGCTTGGATAATAGCTATAGGTGTGTCTTTTCCATCACATTTCTTGACATTTTTTTGTTTTTTTTGATGTATTGATTGATAACACCTTTTATGCCGTAATTATAGGTTTTTTTGTTAAATACATCCTAATTACATATCAGAACGCCTAAAAATATCATGCCAGTCAAAATTTTGGTAAGCTATCTAAAATAACATTCTGCGTAGTTCTGATTTAAATCTTTCCATGACTGTTTTAACAAAATATATCGTATAAATCAGCTTCTATGTGGAATTAGATTGGCTTTAAAAGGTATTGTATGAATTTAATAGATTGATTAACCTCACCTTTTTCGTGGATTTTGCATCATATCCGATTTCAAATTTAAGTTGTCAAAAAGCTGACAGTGTAAATCCTGGTTTGATTGTATAAGCATGTCCTAGTTAATTTTATTTTATCGATGCGTTTGCCGCAATATCAGTGTTTAGTTTTTTAATAAGGATATATTGTGGATATCTGTCCATATAGACCATTGGTTTCATAAACGGTATAAAACTTATGTATACATAGCTTTATCTCTATTAATATTCTTGCATAGCAAACATCTTCCGTGCTATTTCACATGCGATTTTTCTATGTGCTGCACGGTCTTTGTTCTTTGAATTACATTTTTATCCCTAATAATTAAATAAAATAAAAAAATGTCATTACGTACATTATTCAAAGTTTAATTCGACAATTTTTAAATGCTGAAAAATAGAAGTAGTATATATAGTACATGGAATCTCGCAATTTTACACAGACACGATGCTATTATCAAGGCTTTATATATAATAAATGTACAGTTTTCGATTGATTTTTTCATAATACCATTAATATAAAACTAACATTAAAGGAAATATTTTTTCTATGTGATAATATAAGCATAAAAACCTTAAATTTGTGAATTCTATAAAAAGTTGGATTTAGAATAATAATTGTTTTTTTTTACAGAATTAGTATATTATTGTCGTGTTTTAGAGTCGAAAAAATACACTATTTGTCTCGACTAACTTTACATATTATTTTCTATATTTTAATTCACATCACGGATTTTTATCTTCACATTTTTTTCTTTGGCCTATATTATATATTAATAACCATTTATTGGTGCTAAAAAATATATGCGGTAATCTCAAGAAAATATAGTGGCGGAAAAAAAAATTCATATTAAAATGTTAAGCTTTTACATTTGCAGATAATGTAATACAGTATTAATGATAAAAATGCTTCCCTTTTTTTAGCTATATATTTGGAATCTTCAGCATATTTTATTTTGATATACTTTTAAATATGTTAAAAATTATTTATTAACATTTTTGAATGTTTTTGCACTATATAAACGTTTATTTTACAGAATCTACTACTAGAATACTGTTCTAAAGTAAAATGATGGTATATTTATATTATCACTGTAATATATAAACTTATAAAATAAAAATTTGAAAAAAAGCGACGATGTATATTGTTAATACAAAGATTTGTACTTTTATCTTTTTTTTAATATTCGAAAATATATTTGCATTAATATACAAAGGCATGTTAATGTGTTGAATAACATACAGTGTATAGCCAGCTAGCACGAGAAAAAACATATAGATTTCTGTTGCAATATTACTTCAAAATCAAAATAAAAGATTCGTACCTATAAAAGTAAATTTAATTATTGTGCATTGTGCTGTAGTATACATTGTATTTAAAATACCTACGGATCAAAAAGACCATGAAAGTTTTTAGACAATGTTAAATTAATTTAAATGCGTTTACATCTATCTATACTATTTTCTTCATATGATCAATCTTTTAGATTACTCTTTTATTTTATTTTATAAAAATAAAAATAAATCTATAAGGAATTAAATTTATGAAACGAGAAATCAAATTTTAAAAATAATTGTAGTTTTTATAATCGCTTTTATATATCAGTTTCTATTATTGGAATAAAAAAACATCTTTATAAATGTATAGAGCAGTATATTATTTAATTAGGCTTCCAAAACATTAAATTTTCTTTTTTATGTTATTTATTTGTAGTTTTTTGTATAGAAGCAGTATTAATTGCCCCATATAATTTTAAAGAATTTGCTATATTTGCTTTCGTTTTATAAAACACAGAGAATAAAATTTCAATATTAAGTATACAATATACATATATTTTTCCCAAAAAAAATTATTTATTTTCTTTTCTGCAGAACGAGTATAGAAAACTTTGGTTTTACTCGAATCATTGTCTGTAGTATACAAAAAATTTTCTAAAATAAAGTTCAATAGAAACATGATAATTTAACTGTGCATTTACTATAACCTTGTGCAGACTTCTTAAAAAGGATTTAATTTCAATATATCAAAATACCATTTTATCTTGAATCTTTAAATATTTTATAGATAGCATATTAAGTATAATATTTAAAAGACGAAATATAGCGTTTATCGGGATATTGGTATTAAATTTAAATAATATGATGTCACACAAATCTAGAAAATTTCTCTGAAATTTGTAATTTTGAAGGGATAGTTAAATCTTGTTTGGGCTTAGCATCATTTTAAATTACGGATTGCCACCTTTTTTTAAATTTTGACAATGGTGCGCGCATAAAAGCCATAAATTATGGAGTAAAGGCATATGTGGCGCAGATTAATACAATTTTCCTTATTAGCATAACTTTTTACATCTAAAAAATCATAAACAAAAATTAAAGCCCAGTTGATACGTGGTGGGTGATTTTTTGTATTACTTAGACATTACGGAAAAACCATTCTTTATTTTCTGCTGACATTTTCATAGTATTTGAAAGTTCATATTTGATTATTTTTAAAAAAAAACAATTGTTTTATAGTTTTCAAATGCTTTTATAAGTAAAATAAATGTTCCGAATAGTTTAAGGAATATTCATCCTCGATAATAAATTTATTATATTAAAATTATATTTTAAAATCTGATTTTGATGCTTTCGCGATGCTAAGACATAAATATCTTTCAATCTTTTTTTTGTAGGTTCTTTAGGTATTTATTAGCATTTCAAACTGTTTATTTTTTGAATTTAAAATATAATTCCATGTAATTTTTTCCAAATTTTTACATATAAACATTAATTGAAAAAATGCGGATACGATGTATTTTATAAAATAAGTAGAAGTCTTTAAACAACACATTTAATTTTATAAACATATAGCTTCGATGTTAAATTGTAAATTTCGGCTTATTTTATTGTGTAACTAAATTAAAATTTATATTTTAGATGCAAAAAAGCAAGTCTTCCTTCTTTTATCTATAAATTTATATACAATTTATTATCAGAATAAAACCTTTTTTTATTTTACACATTATTATCCGATTTTTTAAAAAAAACCATTTAATGACTGCATAATCATAAGACATTACTTATTGGCCGAATATAAAGGATGATATATTTACTCAATTTTTTTAGTTTGAATTGGGTCAGATATATTGGTAGGGTTTTTTTAAACAGAAAACATATCGATAGCCTTAAATGAATCACTTGAAAGAAGACAAATTGTGCAATAATTAGAAATTAGATTAATTTGTGTACCATCAAACAAATTTGTTCTATGTGAAATATCTATATTTTGCCTTTATATTTTAAATAGCTAAAAAATTATATCAACCAAAAAAAACTATAGCAGAAAAAAATATTTAAACTTATAAAATTTACTGTAAAATGCAAAAATATATATTACGAGTATCAATATATGTGTCTACAATAAAACTCAAGAAATTATTATTTATATGCTCATAAAATTTCGAGCAATAAAATTTTTTTAAGAATAAAACCTGTGATAAAGCAAAAAGAATGCACAATTATTAGCCTTAGAAGTTTCCAATCCTGGAAAAATATAACAGAAATATTAAACAAAAAAAAATGCGACAGTACATTTAAATAGTACCATTACCACTTTTTTTTCTTAATGGGTTAGTTTAAGCTGCAAACTAATGTCCCAAGTCTAATTTTTACTTCCCAAGATGCTTTTGTTTTATCGATTTAGTTCGTTAAAAAAACACAACTAAAACACATAAAAATTCTTGTTGTTGTAGAACTACTAACTATTATTGTAGAAAACGATCTAAATGCTGTCGGAATTGTTGACTGAAAATCTAATAACGAAAAAAAACGTACAATAAAGTTATATCTTATTGGTACATCAGAAAATAAATAAATTTTTATTTAAATACTCAGGTGATGTATTAGATTTCAGATAATTAATCTACATTCTATAAAAACAATCGAATATTATGTAAAATATTTATTTATAGTAAAATATACGTTTTCTAGATTATAAAAAACTTATAAGAAATTTAACGGGAGAAACATCAAATTTTTTTCGATTGATGAATTAGTTGAAAATTTTCTACATGTGCATAGTTCTGTTAATACAAAAAGATAGAGTTTATAAGTTTTAGATTTTTTTTATCAATCATTATAAATTACTTATGGAATTCATAAACAAATTATATCATAAAATCAAAATCTACGATCATTTATAATACAAAACAATATTTTTAATCAAAACGATATTAAATATCTATTGTTCTGATTTTTATTTTATTTGTAAAACATAGCCGAATATGTTCTAATGATCATATAAAAATTGTTATTAAACGATGCAAGTAGAGGTATTATTTTAATAATGTGTTGTGACGACATGAAAGTTCCATATTCCTTTTTTAATGCAGATCAATGTAATCTTTATGAATTACACGTTTGTATTTAATATGATATTGAATTATACATATTATATGAAAGGATATGTCTAATCAGACAAGAAAAATAAAATTAAGTTGCCGATTTTAGTCTTAAATACATCAATGTTGAATTTGAGTCTCATGGTTGGCTATCATATTTTCGTTTTAGAATTTTATAAAACATATGTGAAATATTCAAAATATTTAGAAGATTACAGATACTAAAAATAGTGTTAAACATATTTTTCAAGAAATACACTCAACAAATAATTGTATCGAATATAATATTATGAAAAGATTTCAAGAGAAATTATACTTTGTGAAAAAGAGGGTATTTTTTAGTAATCTTCAGAGAGAAAATAAATAATATAAGAATTTTTAACAAAAATATTGTATTATCAAGGTAGCTGAAGCGTACCATATTTCAAATCGGCAGCTTACGAATCATCGATTTTTATTCTTTGCTATAATTAAAATTCTTTAATAACTTTATGATACCACTTAAGCAATAATTGATTTATTCTGTATGCACATATATATGAATACAGTTTAATATGCTAAATATTACACATGTCATTACAATTTTAATATATTGAAAAAACCATATATAGCTAATTAATATACTTTTTAAATAATTTTTGCCACTGCATATATAATACAAAACAAAATATTTTACGTTTCTCTAGACATATGATATTTTTTTGGCTAATTAATACAGTAGGAATAATAAATTATGACTATTTTAAATATTCTTTGGTGCTATAGTATTTTTTAATAACTTTTTTATATAAAAGTGAAACTTTCCTAGCAACAATTAAATAGAAATAAATTGATAAAAAAAATTATGTGTAAATTTTCAGTTTAATCAGGTGCAAATACATTTTTGCTATAAATCAATAATAATTAATAAAAATAATTAAATGTTTAAGATATTGATACTATTTTTGTCCAATTTTATCTTTTTGGGGTGTATTTTCTAATTATCAACAGTTACAAGTTAAAATAGGGTTTAATGTAAAATTCCTACGTGTAAATTTACTTGTAGATTAATGTTAATTTTTGTTGATATTTGTGAAGTCTATTTTATTTCATAAAAAAAAATATAATTTTGAAAGCAATTTCGACATACTGTGGCGTTTTATAGACTATTCTATCAATAAACTGTATTTTTTATTTCAAGACGCGCAAAATTTCAAATAAACACACTGTTGACTAATCAATTTTAAAAAATAAAACTAATTGATAAAATAGAATAGAATATGCAAAATGTACGCCGTTTACGTTTATAGTGATTTTTTAATAGGCCACAACTGCACAGATCTAAATTTATTTCAATAAATAAAAGTAAGCAAAGTACGTTTTTTTTATAGTAGAAAGAATGCTATGAAATAGAAGGAAAATATTCTACCAGCGATTTTTTTATAAAAAAAATTAAAAATTGCATCGAAGCTGTCTAGACAAATTATCTACACTATATACATTCCGTATATTAGCTTGCTAAAAATACTGTTACATACATCAAATGAAATCGAGACAATGTGAATTTTACGTATTGTAAAGTTGATATTCTGTATTTCTTTTAAAATAAATAATGTGATCTTACTTGCAGCTCTAAATGAGTAAAAAGTCTAATATACAGCTAAAAATATATTTATTCCAAATAAACCCAATAGATTCTATTCATGAAAGAAATATTGCGTATAAAGCAAAGCATATAATTTAAATATAAATACGCAGAAATGCACTTTATTGAAATAAATTCTGATCTAATTATGAATCAATGTCAATTTTTGTGGATATCGAAATAGCTACTTTCGTTCTTAGCTGAGTGAAGCAAATTTATATATCTCAACTGAAGATACAAATGGTAATTTTTCTTTGGAAATATATATCCGATCATTGCCCAAGCCTTTATCGATCATAGCAAGTTGTTGTGTAAAATTAAGATCTCCAACTGATCTTCGACATATCGATTTTGTTGCTAAATTGATTTTAAAGACCCCATATAAAATATTAAGTGGTTGAAAAGAATGTTTCAAGAACAAAATATTTACAAAAAATAACCTCTTTATTGTTACTCGTTGAAGCAAGCGAATGTATAAAAGAGAAGACTATAAATTTACCATGAAAATTTTCGACCTGAAAAGAGAATAAATGTTTTAATTGGATATTATGATCAATGCTCTTATAGCTCCTGCTCATTATCTATTGCAGTCGGATTCTTCCAGGACGAAATAAAAGGGAGAGCAATTTACTTGAGCATCTTATAATAAATGAAGGAGGCAGACCTTCCGTTGAGGAATTAAAAAAACTTCAACATTAAAAAATGGCTTTAAAAATGCTTTAACTAGTGTTGATATGACTATCTACAGTATGGGTATATGTAGTACAGCATTTATCAAATCTCTTGTGATTTTTCAAACTTTTTTAAGAATCTTGACTTTGAAAAAGATTTTCTTGACGCAGAAATTGATTTCGTAGATTCGAAAGTATTTCATAAACTCATGAAATATTATTACTTTGCCACAAAATTTTATTTTATAGTTTTTTAATAGATGGATTTAAGATCTTTACATGTGGTAATAAAAATACACCATTAGTTATCAATTTGAAAGAGACTATAATTAATTTGAGAAAACTAATTATTGTTCAGGAAAATGGAACTTGTTTTTTATTTGCAAAATATAAATGTGATATATATAATAAAATGATTTTTTTTCAGACATCCAATATGCAAGAGGTGTATTTTTCTTGAACATGAGGAAAAAGACAAATTTCTCATTGCAAGGAAAATTCGAAATCATGATATACAGATTTTGCAGGGGCATAAAGACAATATCTGCAATAAATTTTTATTTGGTATTCTTGATGAAAATTACCTTGATAAATGGATTAAAATTAAATCGATAAACAAAATAAATATAATAATTGTTTCAATCGAGATTCAAATTCCCCTAGGCATAAACAGTAAACATTGTATGAATTTTATTTATTTTTTGAAGCCCAACGAAGGATTTAATTCTTTTATATGGATTCTTAAGAGGAATAATCTGATCATGAACTTAAATACAGATATCAATAGAACCATTTACTATACAATTTTTCGAATTTCAATAGAGTGTACACCCCGGGGTTGCAAATACAAAATAATTATATTATGTATTATAGAGAATTTTTTTATTCATCGGAAGCATTGATGATCAAAACACAAAAAAAAAGTTATCGACAGTCCATAAAGATTTTAATAATTTAAAAATAGACAATACCATTACACCAGATGTATATCAGAAGGCATTAGAGGCTTCATGTAATATGCCTTATTATTTAGTCGAAAATGATTTTTGCGATAATTATGTCAAAAATGAATTCGATTATCTAAACTTTCTGTCAGCTATCGATATTTGTGAGCAAGCTAAAAAATACCGAACTTTATGCATACAACAGCAAATCAAAAAGACGACGGGATCATATGTATGCAAAACACCAATATACAGGCTTTGAAGAGATGATTTCTAATGATTTTATTTCAAACACCAAAAAAGATAAATTGAATCGTTTATTAGAATATAAACCGTCATGGAATATAGGAATCCCAGATATTGCAAATTATAATGAAAATATGCTCGTAATCTTTAGTAAAAACTTTGGGGAAGATAATTATAAGTTTGATATAAATGATATGAAAAATCTACATGGTGGAAAGATTAAATTTATAGATATAAGCGAAGATATTATGGATATAACAAGGCAATAAAACAATAATTTGGAAAAACACGCGATTATTATAATAAATCACACATTTATCGCTTCACATAAATCTTGCTTGTCTATTGAAGCGAGCATTCGAGTTTCAATAAAGAATATTATATTTAAAAATATACTTCGAGATGGTAAGACTTATGATAAATGTTCGATATAACTTTTTTGTATCGCAAGGTTATCATATAGTAAAAAAAATATTAAGATCTGGCATCAAACTGAATTTCGTTGCCTAAAATAAGGATATGATGAAATTCATTGAAATTTATTTTTCTTATTTCTTTATTTTAAAGGATTTAATATACAAAGAAAACCCTTCAGATAATCTCTTATATTTATATGAATACGCTTTGTCGATCTCAACTAAATCATCTTTTATGTATGAATATTTCAATAGTATGGGTGATGTAAATTCTCTTCCATACAGTTATTATTTTGAAATTATTGTGTTTGATCATGAATTTTTAGACAAATTAGAGCTCAAAGATATAAAAATTCAATAAAACTGTTATTTGCGTATATTAATGACAACGACACAGACTCAAATCGAATTCATAAGCTTATTTCAATTTTTGGGAAATAAACACAATTCATCGATCCAATATAATTATAAGATCAAAGAATGCCAACAAACAAACAATAAAGAACTTTTATCCATTGAAAAACAAGGAAATAATATTGATGAGATGAACACTTATTTGAAAGCTTTAAATGTATTAGAAACAAATATAGGCAAAAAAAGAACGATTTAAAGCAAAGAAAATAATCTCCTAAGTTCATTTCTACATAAGAAAAAAAACATGGCAAAAATGAAAAAAAAAAATTGAAGGCGAACGAGCTGAATACGTAATTTATTCTAGTAAACCAACAAATAATCATGTTACCGCATTTTTAAAAATCAGACCACTATATATTGGCAAAAATTTACATAATAGCCACTCTGATAATTGAATTTTTTGCGCCTAAATTTTATGAAGAACAAAAGAATTAATAAACAATCGGCTATGCTTGTAGATAATTTTCTTACATATATTTTGAGGAAACGTTTGTAAATTCTTTTCTGGAAATTTCTAATAGATTATCACATAAAATCATTAAAAACAAAATCTATGAATA
The DNA here is from genome assembly GCF_057557595.1 of Rhyacophila brunnea. Taxonomy (NCBI): domain Eukaryota; kingdom Metazoa; phylum Arthropoda; class Insecta; order Trichoptera; family Rhyacophilidae; genus Rhyacophila; species Rhyacophila brunnea. The sequence continues at coordinate 588,121 of NW_028233344.1, forward strand.
CATACAGTTTTAAAGAAACTGTCTGGATCAAATTATAGAACTCGATGCCACATGCACGATTCGGTAGAAATGACGAAGAAGGAAACGGAAATTGCAAATAAAATGCATGGAAGGTATAAAATATCTATATTAATTTGTAAAAACATAGACACACGACATAAAGGTAATATTTGTGGCATTTTAAAGGAAAAATTAGAATAAATAACCACGATTCTTTATTACGAAATATTACACCCTTAGGACGGTCTTGAAACAGATTTCGATTTTCATTGCGTAAAATTCAAGGCATTCAAGACTTTTATCGACAATTTCCCGTATTTAACTCAAGTACATTTTATTACAATAAGGATGTCAATAATATTTTATAAGACATGAATATATAAATTTTAAAATTATATTTTGAAGAAATAATAATTGAAAGCTAGAAAGTGCCTTCGAAATGTTTTATACAGCTGAAATATTTTAAAACATTTTTTTTGGTTGGTTTAACTTTTTTAAAATGCGAAAAAGAAAGATTGGATTTGAATTGAGAGGCATATTTAAATTGTTAAAAAATTTGTAATATAATAAAATTTTTGTTGTCTCTGTTTTTTTCATCCTCATATAAAAACATCCCAATTTTCAATATCATTGTTCATCAAAATTCAATTATTTTCTGTATTATCTTTATTATAGTTTTGGCTTTCTTTTCGACCTATAATTCTAACAAATAATACTAAAATTACGATTAGTCGATTGAATTTTTCCGAGATAATCTATTATAGAATTTTAGACGACTATTTTTGCCATTTATATTGTTTAACAATTTTTATCGGTGTGTAAAACACTCAAATTTTGATTTTAAAGTCTTTATTATATAAAATTCATTGGCCCGCTAGGGACAATCGAGCTTGTTTTTCGACTAGGTTACAACCAAACCAAACACAACAATTGAAAATAACCACAAAGAAATCATAAAAATGTGTTAACACAATATAGCATTGAACCATTCTAATAACTAATATAATTGCTTTCTGTTCAAATATAGAAATACTAGGTTAATTTGAGTTTATCGTGCAATAAGGAGCTAAAAAGATTGTCACATAATAAAGACTTAAGTTTAAACGTAAAAATAGCGTTTTAGCCTCTTTTCTATACCAAAATTAAGATTTAAACATCAAAAACCGACATGATTGGTTATGGGTGTCGCTAATTACGCGCTAGCTGTGCATTATTAGGTTTTATTATTTATAAAAATAGAATTTATAAATAACTAATAATGGTGCTTTTATAATTTAGGGGGCTTTTGCTATGTAAAGACAAAATTTTTGCTTTCAAAAATATTTAAAAATGTGCTATCCCTATGAATACCTTAGAGATGTAGATATGTCTACTTTTAAGACTCTTATACTCACGAAGCACGTTTGTAAAATTCATCTTCTAAATAAAGTAGTTTTCAATATGACCCAGCTGACATATATAGTGTGATATATCGTGCTGTGGTTTTACATAAATTTATAAATTTATTTAAATACAACACATCCTTAGTTCCTGAATATATTTTAATGTGCGCAACAATTTCTATGCAAAAAAAAACAGGTAGCTTTGTTATTATAGTCATAGCGTTTATATTTTTCGTATCTGTGGCTTTATAAACATGATAATAGGTATTATATGAATTTTACACTTGACTCCATATTGAGATACTATAGATTCGCTTGCGGATGCATTAATTTGCTTGCCTTTTTAATTACTAAAAGTTGATGTTATTCTTGCCATATAATTTAATGCTATATAGTTATATGTTTATATCTATTATATCTATTATATTTTACAAACGCGATACTATATCTGCAATATAAATGATCAGTATCTAACGCTAAAAGTTTTTAAAACTAAAATAAATACTTATACGATATAAAAAAGAATTTTCAATAATAATAGTGACTTTTTAACATGAAAACCAATCCAAAAAATATTTTTTGCTCTTTTATGCCTATAAATTATAAAAGAAAATGTGATAAACACATAATGAAACCATTAATAAGTGCAATATTTTGCAGCATTCGCTTATATGCATATGATTAATTTTTATAATACATGGTAATTCTTTTTTTATGCTTGTCTTTTTCCTCAAAATATATATTTGACGAAATGAAACATATGTATTTATATCTCATGCCCGACTTTTTTATACGGATTTTTACGCCTATAAATTATCCGTATATAAATACTACATAAATTGTCCCTTTTTTTATTATTTTAGTATGTGATTCAGTCAATTTAAATGTCTGTAATCATATCAAAATTATACCTTTCAGGCAATTACATACTTTTAAAATATTCATAGTTTTAGATGTAATGTTATATTTGCAAAAAATACAATTTTTTTCGCTCGAAATTCATAAATTATATTAAACAGTCGTAAAAATGTAGAGATAAAAAAAAATCTGTTATTAATATACTTCTCAAATAACAGAAATTTATAATTTACAAATATTTATCATTAAAAAAATAAATTTTTAATTAGTTAAAATTTATATGAATATACTGTGCAAACATATTTTTTGATTTATGGATAATAACATATTCAACAAAAAAATAAGTAATTAAATGCTATATTGATTTTTGTAATTCTGTTATATACATATAGAGCTCAAATATGTATATATCTAAATTATAAAATGCAAATATTAAATTAAATTATATATATTCGCCTTAATAGTTTAATATTTATTCCTTTACTCGTATTTGGCGTAAAGATCAGATTTTAAAACTGATTTTATGACTTCTGATCATAAGTGGTTACATGTGTCTAAATTCATCATCGGGTTATATTAAACGCTAATAAGTATTAGAAATATTTTTTTAAAAATGAAATTTGTTTTCTTAAACACTAGAAAATTATTTTACAAAACTTTGTTATAAATCTATGTTTTATTAATGCAGATATATTGGTTTATACAACGTTGCGCTATATAAGTTATCATATGAAAATCATAGATTTCACTTTAAAATAATATTGTTTTATTTTATTTATCACCCAATATTTACAGTATTCAATAAACACATTAATCTTATAAGAATAATTTCTCTAGTTATTTGCATTGATAGATTTATGTATATTGTTTGCTTAAACTAACATTTCGAATTTTTATACATATGACTTTTTATATAATATGTAAACCATCCTATTTTTTGAATATGACAGCCTCGTGTTTTTATATAAAAAAATTTTGATTTTATTTGACAGTGTATCTATCTTGTTATATGCATAATATATGTCTGTTTATTGCTTTTTTGCTAATTTCTATGAATTTTATAGTCGGGATTTTTATATTGGCTAAAAATATATAGTCTCTCGGAAATAAACGCAATAAATGCTACCATTATAGCGTCTATATACATTTTTTTTCGTTCGTAATGTATATATAATTAGAATTGTGTTTAATCATTTGCCTTTTATTTAAGTTTTAATATTATGAGTAAAAAAAGTGTATTCGTGTATGATTTATAGTAAATCCAAGTATAATTGTCATAAAGTTTATATAAAATTATTATTTCGTAATAGACAGGTCTGTAAGCCTCAAATCACTGTTGGTACTACGATTACTCAATAAGATAAAATACAGATAAAGTGGAATCTAGCTGGATCTAATGACCTAATACCATGATTATTGACGTTCTTGATGATCAGAGCATTCAAATAGATAAGATGCAATACGGCATAGTCCCAAATATGCAATAGAAAATCATTATTATGCAATTATATCCATTATAAATTATGCTGATATAGATCGTTAGTATTTTTTATTTATGGGCCCATTAAATAGTTGTAATTTTAGTTTTTGTTCTCAGGCACATCTTGGTTGATTCTCTGTACGCACAGCGTATTATACTTCGGCTATCATCCCACATTCAAAGTCTTCTTCAATACCCCAAAATTTTGAGAGACCTAGTAAACATGGGGTTTTCTTATTCCCAAGATTTGAGTATATGCTGCAACCTTGTTCGTGGCATCCCATTTCTCCTAGTACCTTATACGATATCGTGTCATCACACCATCTCATGGTAATATATAAATATTTTATTTATAATTTTATTAATTTATGGGTTGATTTTCTTTTTATCTATCAGATCATTTTAGGCGTAGTCAGCGTGTTGGAATATTGCACAACACCTTGACGCATCTTTTAGCACTTCCCCTAATCTTTCTTCCCTAACTGCTCTTCTTCTATTGAATGAAATGAGTTCAAGTGTCTTGCGCGGTGTATGAACTTGTAATCATGCTTCTACTTCGCCCAGTATTTTTAACACCTTAACATATTTTAAATGATATTTTGTGACCACCCCATCCCAAGTCATCACATATGGTATTATTCCTGTTTACAAGTTGTAAATCAAACCGAGTTCATTCCCCAAGATGTCATACTTCCTATATTTTTCATTCTCAACTTCAGTTAAATTATCAAGGCTAGTAATACCTATTTCAATCAGCGCAATCATATTTTCTTTTTTATCGTATATAAAAATATCCGGTATATTTTGTTTGATCTAAATATCTGTTTGTATTCGGGTGTCAACTTTTATTTCTGCATTTTCGTTTTCGCTGATCTCTTGTACTGAGTGAGTTCTGATCTTTTTGGTTTTATTGAAGTTATATCGTCTTGATTCTGTATATACGGTCATTTTTATATATATCACACGAATATGAAAAATTAGCAGAAAAACTATATATTATTTACAACTCTAGATCACCTAGATAATAAACGTCATATATTTGTATTTTTGGGATTACAAAATCATTTTAGTTGCATATTTAGCTTATGAGAATACGAGGAAGCAGAAAATATGCAAAAAGAATACAATTCAAATAGAAAAATATAATATAAACTAATAAAAGGGAAATTTATTCTTGGAAGATTCCAAAAATTCCGAGATGATCTGACGTTTCGGCTAAATCTGTTCTTTTGGGGTTTACAATGAAGTCAGAGAAAACGTTAAAATATGTAAAAATAAAAAACTACAAACAAAAGACGCATAAAGATAGCTCATTCTATAAATGATGTTCAAAAATAATTTTATTTTATCTGTATATTTGGTTTTAATTATTTATAATTCCACAAGGAAAACATGTTACGGCTCTATTGAACAGGTTTGATTGATGCTATATTTTACTACATCATCTCATAATTTTTGCCTACACATCTTAATCTCTGAATTCTTATTAGTACGAGTTTCTTGCATAATCCTATTGTTTTGAGCAGATGCTGCGGCTTTATTTGGCATTCCTAACATCTTTATGTGCGAATATTTTTATTTTACACACGCCTCATTCTTTTTTTGTTTTAATCCACAATATTTAATAAAAGCTGTTTAATATTGAATCAAGTTGAAATTAAGATAAGAACAATATTTATCGGTAAAAAATGATAATCAGTCATCTTATTTAATATCCATATTTGAATAAAATTTCTAATGCATATAGATATAAATCTTAGAAGTAGCAAAATTTATATGAATTTCGTAATTAAACGCTGTAATTAAAGGCTTTAATAGCCCTTATTTATTTAAAACTAAACGACATCTTTCCCGTATAGATACAAAAACAAGATTTACATTATAAAAAATGTATATATATTTATCACTGCAATATTATACAATAAATTTCGACTGAGGTAAGTAAAATCCATAAGAAAATCACCAAGTTTTACCAAAAAAAGTCATCAATAGACCGATCGTGGTACTTATGTTACAAAAATTGCCTTTCTTTTTTTTGTATTTTTTTAAGATATTTTTTAATTGAAGAAATATTAGGCATTAAACGCATTGATCAGATGATCTAATGTAACGTATGTATATAAGTGTTGTATTAAAGGTCTTATATATGTATTATTTGTTTTTTTCTACTTATAAGCAAAAAAGTATAAAGGAATTAAAAACAAATATAGGTCTAAACAACAGAAATAAAAATATAATTTCTTATTTAAAGACAAAAAATTATAGAATAATTGCTTAATAATCACTGTCGTTTTTTTTCTTGCTATAAAGATAATCGACACCAAAACTGGATACATATTGATAATACTTTCATAGCAGTTTGCATATAAATGTATCGAGTTTATTGTTTTCAATATAATATTTACTGATATTTCTTTGAAGTAATTATTTATAGCCGATTCAATGCTTTTTTATTGCGACAAATTTAATAGCTAATAGTTTGCAAAAAAATATATATAAATGCATATTTCTACCTATATATGACAATACATTCCCAGAATTATTAGCAGTTCATAGAAGTAGGGCAATTAAAAATATGTATTTATGTTTTTTCATTGTATTTGTTTTCACGAATTAAGTAAAAAAATTACGTACTATTCGTAAGCATATATATCTAGGTTCAAAATTTAAGATAATTTTAAACGGTAAATATTTTACACAAGCATGCTCGAAAAAATTTATATATATATGAGCACAATTTACTTTTTCCGAATTTATCGCTGCTAATTTTTGTGCATTACTGTCTAGTACCATTTTTTGCTACATTTAAAATGATTAAACAGTTATAACTATAAACATGATTTTATATAGCCCCACATATAACGTTTGTTATGTAATAATCCTATGCATTTATAATATTTCTTATGAAACAATTTTTCAGAAAGAATATTGTTCTTTTTTTATTTTTAATTTTTTATGTTCTGGTGTCTTATATAATTTATTTTACAAAAATAATTGGGTAAAATCATGCAATTTCTTAAAAAAAACGCAAAGAATGTGAACATACTATTGATAAAATTAACATTCTCTAAATAGTTCGAAATACTAAGGGTGATCGTAAATATAATATATCATAATACTCAATATTTTAATCAATAAATTTCGGCTAGCTAGACCTAACTACAAAGGTGGAAATTAATAATAAATAAAAAAAAAGAACAATATTTTCGATGTAATAAAGCTACAACAAAAATAGACGTCTTTGATTTTTTTCTATTAATGAAAAAACTCTATACATGACCATGGGTAAACCGTAATTTGCCAATTATCTAGAATAAATTACTTGCTCTTTTATTTTCAAAAATAATAAATACGGAAGTTAATAAAATTTGAATTTTACGAGACACAAATAATTTATCAAATTAGATGTATATATTAATGCTGGCTTAACATCCGGGTATAGTCGATTAACTACGTAAAAATAAATCAAAGGAAATATAGCCCTGCAAATTTTATCATTGGATAAAAGAGTCTCTTTAAAACGAAAATTCTATAAATTTAATAAAAATACACATAAATTAGTAAATATCTAAAGAAGATATGATCTAATAACCATATATAAACTATTTTTGTTGTATCCCAATAGTTACTTTCTTTTCATAGAAAAACCAAAGAAAATTAAAATTAGAGCAAATCGTTGTTGATCTTTATAAGCTATTTAATTAATATATAATTCCGATCATATAGTGATTCATCTATTCGTTATCATAATTTAACTTTAAAGACCCCATAATAATTTTAAAATATTAAGTGTTTGGCAAGAATGTTATCAATTTACAAACAGTTACGAAATAACAATTTTATTGTCATTCGCAGAAGCAAGCAAAATTATTAAAACTGCTGCTGATAAATTTACATATGAAAGCTTCCATCTTGAAAATGGTATTGATGTTTTAATTGCATATAATGATAAGTGCACTTATAGTCTTTGTACACTATTCATTAAAGTTGGGTCGTACTAGGACGAAATACATGGGTGTGCACATTTGCTTGAGCATATTATAAGCAAAGGTGGAGGTAGAACTTGTTATGAAGAATTAAAAAAACTTCTTGCATTGAACGGTGGTGACTATGTACATGCTGAAACTTAGCGTGATCGAACTTTTTACGGTATTAATAATTCTAAAATTGCGTTTATAAAATCGCTTGTGATTTTTTCTAAATTTTTCAAGGATGTTGACTCTGAAATAGAACTACTCAATAAAGAAGTCGAAACCGTAGAATTAAAATATAATTATAGAAAAATACAATATGATTACCCTGCAACAGAACTATTATTTAATAGTTTGTTAAGAGATGGATTAAAGAACCTTTCATGTGGTAACGAACAACTATTATTAGCTAATAATGTGATAGAAATAATTATTCAGTATTGGAAAACCAATTATTGTTCAAGAAAAATGAAACTTGTGGTTTATTGCAATAATAGAAATTTAATTAATACAATTAAACAATGTTTCTCGGATATTCCGATGTGTATAAGTTCATTTTTAAAGATTGTGAAAAATATCTGGTTTTTACTTCCAATTGTAAATCCAATGAGCACGATGCCATGTCTTCTCCGATAAAACCAATTGGTATTATCGATAATGATCTGAAATCTGGTATTTTTGATACAAATTATCTATATAAATGGTGTAAAATTATTGCCAAAAGTAAGATAAGTAAAATCATCGTATCCATCGGGATACCAATACCAAGAAGCAAAACAATATGGATTCTATTTATTTCATCAAATTTATGATGGGATATGAAGATGAAAATTCCTTTTTATGGATTTTAAAGAGGAACGATCTGATCATAAGTTTAAAGGCATCGATTATAGAAGAAATTGATTATTCAAGATTAAAGATATCAATTTAGTGTACAGCCCGTGGTTGCAAATACAAAGATATTATTATAAATATAATAGAGAAATTTCTAGAAGTCTTCGGAAACAATGATGGAAAAACGAAAAAGAATTTGACAGCTGCGCATAAATATTTTAGTAATTGGATAGTTAAACAGCCTTTCTATATAAAAACCATTATGTTTATTGATAAAACGAGATGGGCTTCTTTTTTGTTGCATATTTTTCCTTATGAAATTTTTTTAAACCTATCCTTTGACAACGTTGAATTCGATCACCAAAACTTTATTTCAACAATAGATATTTTAAAGAAAAGAGGAAAATGGCTTGTTATGTATTTATCTGCGAATGAAGAAATTGAAGTCGGATATAAAACCGAGAAACAAAAATTTACAGGCCTTGAATATATGATTTCTATAGATTTTATTTCAAATATTCAAGAATGTAAAATTAATCATTTATTGAAGTAAAAGCTGACATTGGATGTCAGATACCAAGATCATCAGTTAGAGCTTTATAAAACGGCCAGTAAATTCTAAAAAAAACGATGAAAAAATAAAATGAGACTCTTTAATGAATCTATGAATTATATAAAAAAAAATGAAAAATTTTTTTGAAGATATTTTCATGGATATAAATGGCGTAATAAGGCGTCAAAATAAAAATTTAGACGATTTCGCGATCATTATGATACATCCCGGATTAATAATATCCAATAGGGCTTACTTATCAGTTAAAATATAAACATATATCTCAAATGAGGAATACATTAATTAAAAAATATATTATGAGATGGTAAGACTAAGTATAGCTAACTGTGGTTACTTTTTATGCTTCATGACTGTTTTTTTGATCTAAAAATATCAAGATCTAGCATAGAAATATATTTTTCTCACGATAATATAATAGAATTCATTTCATTTTATTTCGATCCCTTCTTTAAATTAAAGGATTTACTCTGCAAAAAAAATCCATCTGATAGTCTCTTAAATTTTTGGAGACCCAAGGAGAATACAAGAAGAATAATCGTGTCGTATGTACATTTAAACAATACTGGTGATTTCAATTCTCTTTATATAGTCATTATGCAAAAATAATCAAGTTTGATCATACATTTTTAGACGAACTGGACTTGAGGATTTAAAGATTCAAGTAAACGGTTATTTGGCCATTATAATGACGACAACACATGCTAAACACGAATATGAATGGTCTTTATTACTTTTGGCACGAAAATTTAATACAAAGAATGTACACTACCAAAAAATAGACAATAAACATCTTGCATGTATTGGAAAACATAAAAACGATGTTGAGCTAATGAAAATTTATTTTGATCCTTTAAATTTCCCCAAAACAAATGCAGATGAAAATAAAAATATTTTAATCAAAGAAAAAAATCTAATATATTCACGTTTTAAAAAATACGAGGTGTCAAAAATAAACAAGAATTTGATATGAAAATCAATGAATATTGTATGAATATAGTTGAACCAAAAGTTAATTGTGTTTCAGTATTTTTAAAAATAGGACCACAATCTTTTGACATAAATTACGTAAAGGTCATTCTCATAATTCCATTTCAAAACCAAAATTCATGAAAGAATTTCGATTTAATAAAGGGCCAAAAAAATACCAATGCGGGTTGGGACTAGGGGCTTAGGGTTCGTTAACCATATTCGTTGATTAAACTATGGGAATACTCAAATATAATTGGCGTATTAGAAATAAAAAGAAAACTACGGGAATACTCGAATCTGATTGATCTACTATGGCCAGGCTCAAGAAAACTACGGGAATACTCGAATCTGATTGATCTACTATGGCCAGGCAAAAGAAAACTACGGGAATACTCGAATCTGATTGATCTACATGGCCAGGCTCAAGAAAACTACGGGAATACTCGAATCTGATTGATCTACTATGGCCAGGCAAAAGAAAACTACGGGAATACTCGAATCTGATTGATCTACTATGGCCAGGCAAAAGAAACTACGGGAATACTCGAATCTGATTGATCTACTAAGGCCAGGCTGCAAAAACTAGTTAATTATAGTTATTCTATTGGCTTACTAGAGGTATTCTTGGGTTTTTTGGACTACTTGGGGTAGGCTGGATAAACTATACTTTGTTTATTCTAATCCTATAGTTATATGCCATATATAGTATATTATATGTGCATTGGCTACCTTAGATTTGAAGCTATTTAAGGTATTATGTAGAACTTAGATTCAAGTTCCTGGTTAATGTAGTCTGTATCGCTGACGCTTTAAAAACCTTAAAAACGATTTTTTAAGTTTGATAAAATGATTTTGATTGCTCGTATAAATAAATTGCACCTAATTATGGTTTTTAAGGATAATTCTAAAGAAAAATCTTATATTTCAGGTTTTAAACATTGTTATATAAACTAGCATGTATATATTTTCTAAATATAGATATAGATTGTATAAATCTGTTATTACTTTTTTTACCAGTATATAAATCAGCTGGCGTATTTCTAAAACCTTAAAATACATAAAAATTATACTCTATCTCCTATATAAACCTTTACTTGCATTAAACTGCGCTAGCACTTTTTGTAGACCTTAAAATACATAAAAATGCTACTCTATCTCTTAAAAAAACCCTTACTTGATCTAAACTGTGCTAGCGTATTCTACAAACCTTAAAATACATAAAAATGCTACTCTATCTCTTAAAAAAACCTTTACTTGATCTAAACTGCGCTAGCGTATTTTACAAACCTTAAAGTACATAAAAATACTACTCTATCTCTTAAAAAACCCTTACTTGTATTTAACTGCGCTAGCGTATTTTGTAAACCTTAAAGTACGTATAATTTTTACTCTATCTCTTAAGAAAACCCTTACTTGTATATAAATGTGCTAGCGTATTTTACAAACCTTAAAGTACGTATAATTTTTACTCTATCTCTTAAGAAAACCCTTACTTGTATATAAATGTGCTAGCGTATTTTACAAACCTTAAAGTACGTATAATTTTTACTCTATCTCTTAAGAAAACCCTTACTTGTATATAAATGTGCTAGCGCCTTTTGTAAACCTAAAAATACAGTAAAATTATACGCTATCTTTCAATATAAACCCTTACTTGTATTTAACTGCAATAGCGTAATTTACAAACCTTGAAATACAAAAAAATTATACTCTATCTCTCATATAAACCTTTACTTGTATATAAATGTGCTAGCGCCTTTTGTAAACCTAAAAATACAGTAAAATTATACGCTATCTTTCAATATAAACCCTTACTTGTATTTAACTGCAATAGCGTAATTGACAAACCTTGAAATACATAAAAATTATACTCTATCTCTCATATAAACCTTTACTTGTATTAAACTGCATTAGCACTTTTTGTAGACCTTAAAATACATAGAAATTATACTCTATCTTTCAATATAAACCCTTACTTGTATTTAACTGCAATAGCGTAATTTACAAACCTTGAAATACATAAAAATTATACTCTATCTCTCATATAAACCTTTACTTGTATTAAACTGCGCTAGCACTTTTTGTAGACCTTAAAATACATAGAAATTATACTCTATCTCTCATATAAACCTTTACTTGTATTAAACTGCGCTAGCGCATTTTTTAAACAAGAAATACATAGAAATTATACTCTATCTTTCAATATAAAATCTTACTTGTATTAAACTGCGCTAGCACTTTTTTTAAACCTATAAATACATAGAAATCGTACTCTATCTCTTAAAAAAACCCTTACTTGTATATAAATGTGCTAGCGTATTTTGTAAACCTAAAAATACATGGAAATTTTACTCTATCTCTATAAAAAATCCTTCCCTTGTATATAAATGTGCTAGCGTATAGTGTAAACCTAAAAATACATGGAAATTTTACTCTATCTCTATAAAAAACCCTTCCCTTGTATATAAATGTGCTAGCGTATAGTGTAAACCTAAAAATACATGGAAATTTTACTCTATCTCTATAAAAAACCCTTCCCTTGTATATAAATGTGCTAGCGTATAGTGTAAACCTAAAAATACATGGAAATTTTACTCTATCTCTATAAAAAACCCTTACTTGTATATAAATGTGCTAGCGTATTTTGTAAACCTAAAAATACATAGAAACTATACTCTATCTCTATAAAAAACCCTTACTTGTATATAAATGTGCTAGCGTATTTTGTAAACCTAAAAATACATAGAAACTATAGTCTATCTCTTAAAAAACCCTTATTTGTATTTAAATGTGCTAGCGTATTTTAAAAATAATAAACACATGTAATTTAACTTTATCTCTGAAATTTTTTTCTCTATTCTTTCTATTTTTAATTAATTGACACGATATATGCGAAATTTTTATCTTTATTTATGATTACATTTTTCACATATAAACAAGGTAATTTATAAATACAATATATACGATATTGACCTAGTAAATATAATCTAGTAATTTGCAGTGTTTGAAATTATCAACTTAATCTTAATTTATGGCGGTTTTATGGATTTATATTTATGTATTTATCAGTAAATTAAAGTTATCATATAAAATATAACTAATCTATATAACGTATTTGAAGTTTTTTATGGTAATTGGGAAATGAAATAAAAAAATATGACTATAAAATCGTTAAGTTATGATCATTAGGCTAATATTGATACTTTATCATAATTTCGTGGTTCAAAAAACCTTTAATAATCTTTGAATATCTTTAATTTTGCACTGGTCTCTAAATTATTAAAATAGTTCTAAAAATAAACTTAATTGTTGTAATATTTATTTTTTCGATCCATAAAAAACCTTTAAATAGATCCGATCTTTTTACCATTAAAACTGTTCTATAATGTGCTATTTATTATTTTTAATGCAAAATTATTGTATTTAACACCATTCTATTTTAGTATTTTGGTCTTTTTTTTATTTACGATTACAGTTTATTAATTATTTTTTATTAAGAATATGAATTTATATTGAAAAACTTATATTTTTCGCCGTTTTTTTATAAAATCGAAATATTGTTCTGTGACTTACTAATTTATATAAATATTTTTGTGTGCAAGTATTTGAAGCGGTTTGATCTTTTATAGGTTGTAAAAATGAATAAAGAATGAAAATATTTTATTTCCTTGGAATAACATCAATCGAAAATCTATATTCTTGATAGTGGAAAGTAATTCGATCATTTCAACTTATCTTTTTAAAACAAGAATAATATTTTTCAAAACAATATGGTTGTACTTGGCAGTATTGATGTTTAGTTCATGTCATAAAATATAATTTTTTTTTAAAAAATATCTATGTTTTTATCGAATAACACAAAGTTAAAAATATTTATATTTATAATTATTCAAATTATTAAAATAATTTTTCTAAAAAATTTAGCTTTTACAAATTTATCATAAAATAATCAAAAAAAATTGGTTTTCTTATCTTTTTATGAAAATAAACTCAGTTGAAACATAATAGCGTTAAAAATAAACATATCAAATATTTTAAAACTGTTCGGAAAAGTAAACTGCTGAAAGTATTGTTGTTTTATTTATTATAATTGATTAGTTTTAAAAAACATATTATAGAATAATGGATAGTTATTTATAATTAATACGAGATAGAAGTATATAATTAAATTAGAGTTTATGTCAGCATTATATAGGAGGTAATTTTTGAAATAAAAATCTCTAGAGATAGAGTAGATGGCATTTTTAAAATATGAAAATATTGTGAATAAATTTCGCTTTATATAATTTCTGAAAAAATGGTAAAATTTTGGCATAGCCTTCGGCACATTTACTACCAAATCAAAAATTACTTTTCGATTTCCAATCACCTGCACGCCTCTTATCTTCCACCAAAGCTACATCCATTATATTATTTCTTATCAATTATCCTGGCGAGAGGACTTTAATCTCTCGCCAATGCCATCTATAGAGCAGCAGAAATATAAGTTTTTGGGATTTCTCCCCTATCGTATTACCTCGACAGGATTTATTTTCTTTTTTTTAACGAGAGTCTTTCCCACTCTCGTCGATATATCATGTCAATGTAGGAATTAAAAAGATTCTAATAAACATTTAAGAACTTTAATCGCATAAAAATAGACTAATTACCGCAATATTAAAAACAGATAAATATGGAATTCTAATTGTATAAAGCTTATAGTGATAGAAAAAATTATATAAGATTTTGGCGTTAAATTATATATAAAGTATCATCAGCTAATTGTAATATTAAAATAAAAAGCTGCAGCAATTATAAACAAAAATTTACAGACTTTATTATTCTAAAAATTATATTTATAGAAACTAAACATATAATAATCATTTCTATATATTTAGAGTAAAAAGTATCAACAATATTATAAAAATAATATCAATGTATAATTTCAAAGATATTTTCGACTTTTTAATATATTTCTATAATTTTAAATCTAAAAAGATATGTTTCAATGGCTTATAATATAAAATACTAAAATCTGAATCGGTATTAGCAATCTTTTGAGATTAACATGTGTAAAACTGTTAATAATTATAGATTGACTTATAAGAACTTTGTATCACATAAAATGGAAATTAAGTAAAGTAAATATTATAATTATCTTGGTATTCACGTATTAAAAGAAATAGAGTATGTAAAAGTTTTCTGAATCCTGTTTTATGCATACGAAAAACATTATAAGCATATTAAAGCACCATAAAATGCTATATATAATTTAATTGGTAACATAAACTTAGTTTTCTATTATTATTAATTTTTATTTTGTTTTGTAGTCGCATCTAAAAAAACTTAAACATACCATATTGGCTATATATCAATGACTATTATGTCATTTTATCTTTAATGACTTCAAAGCTCATCAAGGTGCAATTTTCACACATAATAAAAATGATTTTTAAAAAATAAGATCAATGAAATTATTTTACGGCTGATAATGCAAAAAAAGCCCATTATAAGCTATATATGCATACAATATGTGATTGAGCAAATAATTTTATATAGTTTATGTGCTTCATGAATTAGAATCATAACATCAATATACAATCGCCAATATATGTTTAATAAAAAAACAAAAAAAAAATTCAGGAATTCTGGAAATTTTCGATCTTAACGATATTTCATTAATACTTATCTTATAGATATCATTTTTTTTTTCTTTAAGGAAAAAGCTTATCTTCTTTTATATATTGCAAATTAGTTTTAAATACATTACTGAATTTTTTAGCGGATTTAAACATGCTTATTCTATAAATAACTTTATAGTTCATTGTTATTTTTTATATTAAGCATAAATGTGTTTTTTTTATGGTTAAACATTTCAAAAACTAATTTATTTCAGTTTCTAACTCATCTTATTAAAATAAATCAATTATTAATGTTTAAATTAGAATATATGAGTTCACGTGAATAAAAGCAAATAGTACAAAAAATACAAAAAAAAACCACAAAAAGAATAATGATAAGTCGAAACCATGTTTTAATAATTTCTTATATTCATTCTCTTCAAATGTTTTTCTATATTAATTCATTTTAAATATCTAAAAATAACATGACTATCTTTAAATATTTTATAAGTACCGAAATTTGAAGGTCAAATATGTTAGTTATATGTTTATTACATCTTTAAAACTCTTTTCGAGCCATTAATTTATGTTTTACATGAAAAATACAAACACTCATGACTCTATAAAAAAATTATTTGCCGTAGGAACCTTGTTAGTTAATTATTATGTTAAATAAATTGTCGTTGACGAAAAATATAAATTTACTGGCTTAGATCCTTACAAAATTAAATCTAAAAATAAAATAAATTTTACTTACTCGATAAATATTATCTAAAAAAACATCAATATAAATTTATTTTTGCCACATTCTATCGATTTTTAGTTGTTTAATATGCAAATACAGAATTTTCACATGATTTATTAAAGTGAAAACAAAATATTTGTGTAAAAACTAAGTAAATCTAGCATCTTGAGAATTTAAAAATAAAAAAAATGACACGAGAAGAAGGAGGCAAATAAAGTCGAAAAAAAGGTAAACAAAACTTCTAAAATTGAAAGTTAAACTTACTAAGTCAAATAATGCAATAGAAAATTTAATTTGGATATTAACGTAAGGAAAAAAATAAATATTGGCTATGATTTGAAGAAAAAACAGTCCATTTAATAAGTCCAATATTTTGCATATAAAAAAATGTCATTTTAGTTAACTACAATAAGCAAACTTATGTTATTTAATATAATGATATAAAAAAAGGTAGTCTAATTACAGAATAGATGGGAAAGACTTATTTCATAATATTAATAAGTTTGCATATAAATATTAAGAATAAAAGTTATAATATTTGGTAGCTCAAAAATTTAATGGGGCAAAAAAGAAAAAAATATATAGTTATATGACGAAATAATTATGCATAAACTAAAAAAAAATATATGGCTCAGAAATGGAATAAACTCATATTAGTAATACTAAAAAGTGTAATCTATATATTTTACTCAACCTCATCTTTATATGAATCTATAAGTTTTCTTTCTATTCCAATTTCTTTTTAGGTGTTAATAATGCCTGGTTTATTTTTTATTTAGTTCTATTGTTCACGACAATTTTTTAAATAGTTGAGTTAAAATACTGTAAAATTGGCATTTTTACTATAAATATAAAACCAAAATCCCATTTATATATTATTTATAGAAAAATCGGACTTATTCAATATAAAACATATATAATATTATTTGTGGGTTTTAAAACAATATTTTTCTCAAATATGGATAATCCAATCTAAAAACTCGGCACTATTCATATAAAAAATGTTTGATTTGATCATATAATCAAGAAATATTACTAAAATTAGGCATTTTATATGGTAAGACACATTAATTAGTTTTAGAAAATCAAATTATTTGACGAAAATCATAATCCCAAGTTTAATAATTATCGAATAGTAAAATTATTATGTTGATTTTATATTTTTTGCTGGTTTATTATGTTGAAAATGTCAATTTAGAAAGATTAGGATGATATTTCAATATTTAATTTAAAAAAAGAACAGCTTCTAAATAAGAATAAAGCTTTATACATTACCATAATAATAAGATTCTATGGTCTTAATCATTCAACAACGCTTAGTTTACATTTCTTTATTATACAGATTCTATAGTACGATAAATTACTTTTTTTCCTGTAAAATAAAATTTATAATGTGATAAATACACAAAAAATAAAATACTTAGTCACATATATTGTCATAGATTTATTGTGTTAATTGGCCTTATAGATTAATAAAAGATAAAAATCAAATTTTATTCTTCTAAATACATGGAATATTTACAAACCTGCATATAAATAAAGCATTTCTTAATTTAGACAAATATAATAAAAATAAAACCTTGTAATTATATTTTCTAATAATTATAGGATAAATGTTATAGAATTGTATTATTATACAAAGAAAGGACCATGATATTGTTTTTTACTTACGTTATTTTAATTGTTTTTCGTTGGCATTCAAAATTAAAGTATGCTAAAAAAAATAAAATTTATTAAAAAAAAGGCTGTGCTTGGTAAATCTTGCTACAAGGAATATATAATATATTTTATCAACTAAAACTCTGTCAAAAAACGGCGATTTATAAATAATGTGATTCTAAATGTAGATTATATTTTCTTAATACGACCATTTATTATACAGTTTAAACACAAAAAATTATAAAGTTATTTTAAAAGTCGTTTTAACAACATGGAATAATTATATCTGGCTCTTTAGAATTATAATACAAACTATATGGTCTAAAGATTGATTTTGATGTCAATAATCTCGAAATTTTAGTTATCAACATTTTCTAAGGAAGATTTGACAAAAAACGATTTAAAATTTGCTATATGATAAATAAAGTCACAAAACATAAAAAAATAGGCACTTAAATGCACAAAAGCAAAGGCATTACGAAATAGAGTTCTAAAAATACATAATATATTGTAATATTTTAAAAATACCTTCACGATGAGTATTATAATTATTATAGAAACATTAAAAAATGTTTACTAATTTCTAGGTTTTATTTATTTTCAAAATAACAATTAAAATATAATAAATAATCATGTATTTTAAATTCAAAGACGAAATTTATTCTTATTTACGAAAAAAATGATTGTGATTTAAACAAGTTACATCACGTTAATAAGATCTGTTAAATTATCCTATATACAGCTAACTTTATAAATTACGTAAATTCAAGGTATTACTAAATCGAAAATACATATGTGAAATGTATCTAAAAGATTCCAGATATATAATTATTGTGGATTAGAACTTTATATTGAATTATCATATTATTTGATCTTAATATTCTTTCTCACATTGATAACTTTTATAGATTTAAAATAGATACTTATCCAATAAATCGTTTGATATGTCACCAATAACAATTAAAAAAACATAAATTTGAAACAATATATAATTTTATTTATTTTCCTATGAAGTTAATCGTAAATTCGTAATTTTTCATACTATTTTTCAGATTAATATAGTAAATAACCAAATATTTTGTCTCGAAATTTATTTCAACATATTTTTTAGCAAAAACGAAAACAATGTTTGAATAATATTTTGTGACATAGATCTAACATCGATAAGTTTATATAAAAACCCCTCAATTTTTCTTAGTCTTTTAGGATATTTATGGTATTCCACTTAGAAAAAAATTCAATAATTGGTTTTTTTAAACCAAAAATAATTTATTGTATATATATTCAAACGAATTGCACATAAATTTTTTTTACTCTTATTAATTTAAAAGAATAATTAAAAGTATTTAACAATATTTAATATTATTCGAAGCAGAAAATTCGAATTTAAACCACAAAAAATGTATATAATGTTTGAAACTTAACTTTGAAGCTCACAAATCATCAAAAAATGTTATATTTTCTAAACTGAGGCCATTTAATATTGGATGAATCATTTAAGATTATATGCAATTATAATTAGAATCTTGGTTTTTTGAAACTCATATTCATAAGAATATTTTGAAACTGTGCAAATCAAAATATTAGACTGGATTTCTTGCTAGTATCCATATTAAAATTCAATTTTATTTTCATATGCAGTTACAGAAAAACCAAGCTTTATTGAGTTATATTAGCATATGAAAACATGTCAAATTAGACTTAAATGATTTCATTTGCTATAAGTTGACATTTTTTTATAAATAAAAGTTCAATTATATAACACAGTAAATTTGATTCGTATTAATACTGTGGCTTATATAGGCATAAAATGCCAACGAAAATTCAAGATTCATCTGAATCGATTCACAAAAACAAATTCAGAAGAAAAAAAGTGAATTCAAATTCCGTGAAAATTAAAAGTGAGCAGAACCTAAATTTTTTAAAAATCGTAGAAGATGTAAAAATTTTTGATGCACGAACCGAAAATATAAAACAGAATAGTAAGTAAAGAAAATTACAAATATAGAAGTAATTATTGATCTAAAAGGGGAAATTACAGGAGAATATTGCAAAAGTTTTAGAAAAAAACATAGCTTCTCAATGATGCGAGATTTCAAAGAATCGCAAAAACAAATGAAAACACGTTATTTGATGCCGAAATAAAATCTTTAGAACAAAAACTCAGAGCAGAGCATACAAATGCATTTCCTAATGAAAATTATAATATGCTTATGAATGAATTTTTTGATGTATATCTTGATGAAGAACAACGGAAATGAAATCATTCTAAGCAAACGATTCTAGGAGGAAATTAAAAACCCACTAACAAAAACATATGATTAAAACAGCAAAAAAGATATTTTACAATTACAACATATCGAAGGTGGCTTTAAATTAGAAGAGGTGTCATATAGGCAAAAGATGTTAATCTTATAGTAAAAAACTAGAAAATCCGAAGAATCCTTGCTTAATGAGGCGAAATTTCTAGAAAGTGTAATCATGCCAAAATAATAAGATTCGATAGTATCAGTAGGTTTTTTTGTCGAGATTCCAGAACAAAGTAAATAAAAGAAATTCTTTTTACTATAAATATATATAATAAGATTCAAATATAAACATGAATAAAAATTTCACTGAATATCTTGTTTTAAGAGATTTCTAAAATCTAAATATGTCACTTTAAAAGTATCTTTTACACTATAATCAATAGATATATGCATTGAAAAGTTAAAATATGAAATGCGTAATATATTTTATATTTTGGCTGTCGATATTTCTGTAAATGAATCTATTATATTTTTTTTATGCAAAATTATATAATATTATTAAATTTTTCTATTAAAATTGGAGTGTTATGACAAAATATATATTAATAGGTAAATTATTGATAAAGTACGTGAAATTTCTTTCTAACAATATAGAATAGTAAAGAAACGGTAAAATTTTGTAAGAACCAGATTATATATATATAAAATGCTGTTTTTCGCTTCTTGATTTACGTTTTAGATTGTCAAGGATGATATAATCAACAATTATTTTTTAATCAGAGAATTCCAAAATGTGTGAGTTTCTTAGATAGTGGAGCAAAAAATCTTTAAGATAGACGAAATATATGTTACCATATTTTTTTTACATGATTCATACCATTCTATAACATTTTGAAATTCGATTTTTTATATTATTATGACAAGTACTTAATCTACCGAATATCATTGCCACTGACACATTAATATGTTTACTATTACAGGAAAGAAAATTTATAACGTAAATACTTAGACCTGTACAGATATATGCTAATAAATCTCAACAAAATCCTGTACATTTTTGTAATGTATTTGAATTTATGAGCTACGAAAATTTAATTAAAAATAAATATATAAATTACAAGGTTACTTATATAAAAACGGCGAAAACGAAAAAAATTGAGATTGACAATGAAAAATATAAAATATTTGTAATTTTAATGACTCTATTTATATAACTATATGTGAATAAATGTGCAAAATATAATATCATAATTTAAGATATTTAACACTATATTATTTAAATCGGAACCAAAAAAATGCTAAAAGAAAATTATTTAAAAAGCAAAATAAACGATAAATAAGATTCAAAACAAGATTAGTGCACCAAGATAGCTCTATCAATGGATCATTCTAGACTCTTTTTACTTTTATTAAGTTTTCAAAATATAAAATAGTATATATAATTTAACAATATAAAAAATATTTTAATATAAATGAACTACAGATATAATTATAATATTGTGATATATATGAAGAATCTAGAGAACTAGTTTTACCATTATAATTTTTTATACAATCTAATGTTTGTAAAATAAAATATACTTTAATATATTCCATAAAAAATTATAATTACTAGCGTCTAAAAAACCTTTTATCAGTGATTTTATAACTAAAATATATGCAAACAAACACTATGCCGCTAGAAACTACATTATCTATATTTTTAGTACATTTTGAAATCGATATTTGTAAAACTCAACAAAAAAAGAAATTACACAATCACAAACGATGATAAGTGCAGAAAAATCATAATTTATTGTAAATAATATTGCGTTTTAAGATGAAAAAAGACAAAAAAACATATAAAGAAACGTGTGTTGAAATATCAAAGTGAGCAAAAAATGTATAATTGATGCATAAAAAATCAAAATGTTTAGGAAACCTTTATGTTTTAGAAAATATTTGAAACGAAAATTTTAAAGTTATAAAACTATAGATAAACAGTAAAAAATTTTAATGATATTTTCTTTGATTATATATATGAATTTTTATAACAATATAAAGAATCTTAATATACGATTTATAAAAAGTTATACAAAAATCACACAACCTCATATATCGATAAAATAAACAGTTGTGTTTTTGTAATTATGAAATATTTTTCTATTTATGATATAAGGCTTCACATAATGTTTTAAGAAGAAAAAATTAAATGAACTTTAGAAATTTTCTAATCTAATAGAATGTAAGTAACTTTTTAAATAATCTAAAATTATAATAATACGAAGTTCACAATCCAATGTACTATTAACGTAAAATTTCCTAATACGTACGTTTCCGCATATCTAAAGTAGGATACTATAGGGCATTATAACCGATTCCATGTTGTTCGTGATGTTTAAACATATTGTATTCTTAGAACTAAATATTGGATTTGATTTAATATTTTGCCAAAAGTTTGTATGATATAAAATAATAATAATATATTCGGTATATGATCAATTCAGAATAAATTGTGCATTAACCTAGAGTAAACTCTAGAATGATCTCTTCTCTAATAAAAAAAAATGGCAATTTAAATACTTGAATTCTTACTTGTGCCTCCATTTATATATCGGAATTAATTACAATAAAATGTAGTATATATATAAATTTTAAAACTAGGCAAGCGATAAAAATAACTTATATATATAAAAAAACATTTTGAAGCTTAGATGAGATGATCAACGGTTTTTTTATATAAACATTTTTAAACGGTTTTGTACCATTTAGAATAACGCAAATTTTAAAACTTAAAGTATTTCTGATACATTATAATCGATCATAAAATTTTAGCTACAAGACTTTGATGAACATAGCAATAAAACCTTTTTTTATTTTTATTTTTAGAGCCAAAAAAAATATGATATACTGTATAAAGACGTTATTCTTGCTATTATATCTAAATTAATCATGTATATCGTATATTTCTCTATTTTATGATTCTAAATATTCACTGGGTAATGTAATAAGCAAAATTCGCTTTACTTTTGATGATTATATATAAAATTCACAATGATAGAACGCATGCATATAAATTAAAATTGATTCTGAGATTACCTATCCGTATTTGACACACATTCAAACATAAGAAAAACTAATTATAAAATATTGGAATTATACGAACTAATCAAAACCTAAAATAAATACAATAGCAAAGATATTTAGGTATTTCTATGGAAGAAAAACAACCGTCTAGATCATAAAAATTTGGAATTAGACGAATAAAATAATAAATATTAAAAGTTGCACTACGATAGAATTTTGTGTTGATATAATAGAATATATGGTATAAGACAAAATTGAAATCAGTTGTGCAATCTAAAACATTTTTTTCTTTCATATCTTTTATTTTCGAGTAAATTATTATTGAAGTTTTTAGAAGGTATAACGAGATTATGTCCATGTAAAAATCATGTGAATTATATTGAAATAATTATTAGAAAATACTATAAAACAGTCTATTACTCTATAGTTTGTACAATAGAGCGACAATTAGAAAATCAATTCATAATAAAACCAGAATAAATTTCTTGTTTAAAAATGATCTAATTATTTAAATATCAGTTTTAAATATAAAGGATGTATAAAAAGGCTTAATGTATATATGTTGGGATAAAATACCGACAAAATATTCTAATATCTGATTTACTTATACTTTAGAATGTCAATTTTTAAAATAGCAATATTACGAACCTAATTCTTTTATAAATGAATAGTTTTAAATCAAACTTTGTAAATTATTTTTTTGACAGAGAAAATTTTTAATGAATCTTTAAATATAAAAACACAGCGCATCTTTGAATTTGTTCGGTTATTTTATTTTTATTTACATGTCAAAGAAATTTTAAATGTAATTATATTTTTTCTTACTTTTTTTCACCAAAATTATAATATTTCTAGAAGTACATATAATATAAAAGAATATGATGCAGGAATCAAAAAAATTGTTTGTACAAATAACATATTTTGAATAAGAATATCCGACATAACTTGTTATATTTAAGAATATACGTCCATTAATTTTTAGGATTAAAGATTTAGAAAATAATAATAAAAACACCACATGTTTATAAATTTGCTATAAAATATTATAAAATTACGAGAAAAATATCATACACGAAATACACGCAGTTTTTTTTAATAAATATTTCAATTTATCCATAGTCTTTGCTAAAAAAATTGTATTATTTATACATTTTATAATTTGAGTTTTGTATCTAAATCGATAAAAAAAATATGCTAATTTCATAGCTATGCTATAATTGGGAAAAAAATTAAGTATATTTTTTATACATATTTATTCGCAGTTGTAGTAATATATTTTTGTAGAAAGAGGTGATAATTTTATTTTTTATTTGATACATCAAACTAGTAACAGTAAAACATAAATTCTATAAACTATTTTTGACTTAATTCTTCGATATAAATGTAATCAAATAGTAATTGTCTTCTATTGATCAATTTTATAGTCACAATGTTCTAATTAAACAGTTTAAAGCTCATTTTGTATTATTACATTAGAATTTTTCTATTTAATAATTTTTGAACTATAAATAACAAATATTCTTAGATTGCAGATTGTTTATAAGCTTATAAAATAAAATCAGCAATTGATAAGAAAAAATATTGTTATAATTATATTTTTGAGATAATTTATGTAAATAATATTTAATTATTTACTTATAGCTTTAATATAGGTTCGATTGGCATGAAATCAATATCTATGCGTCTGTTTATTTAGTAGATAGGTTTTATAATAATTATGATACTAATTTGGCTTTTTTTTAAATATTAAAGAAAAAGTCATTGCAGACTTGTTTACTATTCTGTTTAATTGTATAGTTTACAAAATTGTGAAAAGAAAGAAAGCATAAAAAATAAACTTCGATTAAAATATACGAGCAAAAAAACTTGGTAAATAAAAAATCCCATAAATAATAAAATTATCTAAAAAAATATTATAAAACTTATTAAATAAACACAGAATTAACAATAGAACAACAAAAATAAAAGTATAAAATCATATGAATTGATGATACAAAATAATTAATTTAAGAATAATTTTTATATAATAAAATTTAAAAAAAAAAGTTGAGGAATTAGATTATAAAAAAAAGGTAGGACGAAACTTTTAAAATTTATTATCTGAAAAATTGTGTAAGAAAAGCTAAAAAATAAAAATTTTAATAAAAAGTTCAAATGATGGAATGTCTCCTCAGACAAAAATCGGGCATAGCCTTCGGCCCAACTTTGAAAAAACCAAATTCTAAATTCTTGTCTTGGGCACTGCCACACTCCATTCTCTCCACCAGCAACAAAAATACATACTTTCTATTTTCCTGGCGAGAGGACACAAATCTCCCGCCAATGCCAACTTCAAAGCCCTTCTATCATTTTCTTGTGTATTTTCCCTATCGTTTGCAATCAGTCGGAATGATTGTTCGATTTACTCGGGATTTACACATCTCGTCTGGATTTAAAAAAAATGGGTCTAAAAATTTCTAACAGTACGAAAGAAAACATTAGTATACCATACACGAATGAATGAATATAATTCATTTAAAATCAAAAACAAAATATAAAATTATACAAGTTTAGAGTTCTTTAAACTATTTTTTAGGAAAAGCATAAATCAAACGGCGTTGAATAGGATGAATAACAAAATACAGGAATATAATAAATGACACAATGTTATAATTATATACTAAATGAATCTTTTCGAATAAGCATAAAAAGCAACATTGTAATTATATGCCAATTTATTAAAATACTTTAATATTAATTATCTGCACTTAAAAAGACCATGAAAAAACCTTATGTTTCTTTCACCTACTGTAAATATATATCCATTTTCGAAAATTTTGAAACAAATCAAAAAAGGATTGCACTGATGGTAAAAAAAACTAAATATGGTAAAGAATATATTTTAAGAATAACCGACAAACATGCTAATAAAATCATTTATAAAAAGATTACCGAAAAAAGCTCAAAAATCTTTAATATTTAATATATCATCATTTTATCATTGTTTTATAAGCTTTTACGATATTCTTATGTTTATAAAGATTTTATCACCACAGATGTTATGTCTAAAAATATGATTTGATTAAGATGAACTTATGTGAATCATTTTATTCATTTATTTTGTGAAACTAAATACTTCTTAAAGTTTCACCAGAATAAAAAATTAATTGTGAAATTCAGATAATGAGATGATATTTTTATATGATTCATAAGAAAAAATAACGGGTTGTGGCGTCAAAAAAAAAGCAGAATCATATGTATAACAACTATAGTAATATAAACACTTAAAAAATGTGTAAAAAAAGTAAAATAGAATCTGCAGCAACCTTTATAATATAATATAGATGAGTCCTAACCAAAATATTATCGAAGACTGGCATATTCTACATGAAAGAAAAAAATAAATTCCCTTATGATCAGAAATATTTTATTATTATTTAAAAATATAAAATTAACATTTAATAGGTATAGAAATTTTGATTTATCGTGTTCATGGGGCATCAAACAACGGCTTTATTACGAATAAACTTATATGCTTTGCCATCAAATGGAATTGTATGATCGTTGGTTTATAAAAATTTTATCAATTTATAATATTTATTTATTTATGAAGAAGTATGTTAGTTTAATTTACGTCGTGAAATATGTATTTATAAAAAAAGAATAAAATATATATGTATTCAAACTATAAATTTCGTATAGACGCTACCATAAATTTTTTGTTCAATTTTAAATGTACGTTACAAACCCAATTTTGTATGAATATTTTTATCAGAGTTTTATATTTACAGTAAAAATATAGAATATGATTAATAACTACGTCATAGAGCATTCTCATCTTCCTTTATTGATCGGATATTATAATATCTGATACAAGGTTAACAATAATACCAGGACACAATAAAAACCATTATTTATACCCAATATTGTTTCTTTTCTTTTATCCTGGTATTTACCTATAAAATTTTGCAAATCAATTACATACAAATTGATTTAAGATCGCAATATGTATAAAAAACTTAATATCCATCTAAATACCATAAAATAATTTATAAATTATGTTCAATTTAAAACTAAAAAATAAATTAGCATACTCTGGACCATAGTCAAAAATTGATAATGAATGAGCATATATTGGAGATTAAAATATTTTTCCAGACATTTTATAATCAATGTAACATTTATGTTAATCATAAACATATTTCGTATAAATTAAGCACTCATACGATATTAGGCCTCTTTTATATTTCCAAAACATGATATATAGTTTTTCTGGGACATTTTAAATTATACTCAAACACATTCATTTATTTATACATAATTTTTTTGTGTATAACACCTAAATTATTCATGATACAGTTTTTTCCTGGATAACGAATAAGCTTTGAAAAAAGATATAAAAATTGAACATATTCTTTCCAAATATTTATTCCCGGTCGTAATAATATATTTTTGAAGAACGAGGTAATAAATTTGATTTTATAGTTGATACATCAAACTAGTAACAGTATAACATAAATTCTACCAACTATTTTTGACTATAATATTCGAAATAAATGTAATAAAATAATATTTGTCTTCTATTGATCAATTTTATGGTCACGATATTTTAATTAAACAGCTCATAACTCACTTTGTATTTATACATTAGGATCTTTCTTTTTAATAATTTTTGAACTATAAATAACAAATATTCTTAGATTGCAGGTTGGTTATAAGCTTATAAAATAAAATTAGCGATTGATAATAAAAAATATTTTTAAAATTCTATTTTTGAGATAATAAATGTACATAATATTTAATTATTACTTATAGCTTTTGTATAGGTTTGATTGGCATGATAATAAGCTCTATGCGTCTATTTATTTTATTAAATAGGTTCAATAAATATTAGAATAATATACTAGCTTATTAAAAAAACATTAAAAACAGACTATTATGATTCTTTTTAAATGTATAGTTTAAAAAATATGTGAACTGAAAGAAATCATAAAAAATAAACATTGAGTAAAATATACGATCAAAGGAACTTGGTAAATAATAAATCCCATGAATTATACAATTATTTAAGAAATATCGAAAAACTTAATAAATGAGCACTGACTCCATAATAGAAAATTCAAAATTTTAAGTATAAAATCATGAATTGATCATAGAAAATAATTAATTTAAGATTAATTTTTATACAAGAAAATTAAAAAAAATAATAGAAATTGGATTCTATACAAAATAAGAACATAAAACTTCTTCGATTATAAAAAAATAGTTATCATAAAACTAAAAAAATGCTTGAAATCAAAAATTTAATATCATATCCGAATATGTGTCCACGTCTCCTCAGAGAAAAATTGGACATGGCCTTCGGCGCAACTTTATAAAAACCAAATTCCATATCTTTATCTTGGGCACAGCCCGACTCTATGACTCTATTATCTCCACCAGCCACAAAAAACCATATTATAACTTCTATTTTCCTGGCGAGAGGACACAAATCTCTCGCCAATGCCATCTTCAAAGCCCTATGATCATTGTTTATTACCCAAATCATTTACAATCAGACGGAATGATTTTTTGATTTCTTCATGGGATTTACACATCTCGTTGAACATTCATGCTTGGGCAGGATTTAAATTCACATATAATAAATCATAAAAAGCAAGAAGCAAGAAAAATACACTTATTGTGTTGAAAAGCTAACATAATCATATATTATTTGGATAAAATATATATAAAGCATAATTACCTTTTATTTAGTATAATTAATGCCTAATGTATAAGCTTATCAATATATTTAATTTAACAATGGAAATCCATTATATATGTTGGTATCTTATATAATCTATAAAAGAATCAAAATATTCATTTTAATGTGCATATAAAAAGGTTTAAAACCGTCAAAAACAAAAAACCTATCCATATAACTTATCTAACACAAATAAATATATTTTTCATGTTCGTAGTTTATAGGAATTCGTAATAAGCAAAATGTATAGATACGATGCATTATGTTACAATACTAATTAAAAGACTAATTAGACATGGTTATGAATAAAAAAATGAAAAAAAATATATTAAAAATGAAAATTAATGATCTAAGCTAAATATTCGAGCAACAGTAAATAATTCTTATTGACTTATTATAGTTCAAATATGACATAATTGTTTGCCGACATAAAATAAAAACACTCATAATATTCCTATAATCTTTCTTTTTCGAAAAAAACAAATAATGAAGTAACTGGCATTCTAGAATAAACTTTATTGACATAATCAACCAAAGCAAGTTATCTACAAATCCAAGCACAGAAAGATGAGTTATGAAATATAGGAAGAAAATCTTAGGTTCTTATTATTAAAATTCAAAATCTTGATACACACATTTCTAAGAATACAAGACAAAACATGCTTCATCGGGAGAAAATCACATTTAATTAAATATTTGAAAATCTTCAATTACCTATTTTCACCATCTGGCCGACTATAATTCATATCGATAGTGTAAATAAAACAAGCGAAGTGAATGCATTTTTACGATCCAATATATAAGAGTTCAGCGGAAAAATTAGACACTGTATAAAATATATTGAATAATTTAAAGAAAAAAGCAAACCTATGAGTTTACACCGTCTGAGTATTTTAAAATAGACACGATTGCAAATTTTCACTTTAAAAATATTAAAACAAGTTTATCTCGGGAATTTTGTCGTTGTAAGATTCATGTGTTTCTTTTTTATATTTTATATCCATAAAACACTACAATTATTTATGTTTACACAAACATGACTTTCTTTTTATAAAAAATCATAAAATTGAAATAATATTCTATGGATAAGATAGAGCTCGAGATATTTAATACAATAAAAAAAATGCTCTAAGTATATTTTTTAATTTTATTATGAAGAAAGGGAAGTGAATTTTTGACCATGAAAATAATAAGAATAGAAATAAATAAGATTTCAGCCTTAAACACTTAGTAAAATATAAAGCACATCAAAGTTCAAATCGGGTTATAATAGTTCGCATGATCACATTATTTAAAAATATTGTCTTAAAAATTATTTACAATTATATTACAAAGTGATAATTTATATGAGGCTTATGCATTAATATATTATTTAGTCAACTTTTTTTTTGTTTATTTTATATCTCCGAAAAAGTAATTGTTAACGCAATTTACAATGATTTTACGATTCTATAGTTTTGTTGGGTAATCAATCACATATCATTATTATATTTAAAAAGAATTTATTCCAAACTCGCATATTTTTTTATGTTTATCTAGAAATAAAAATGCTTGAGGCATCAAAAAAATTCATTACCTTCTGAACCTTGTAAGCACATTTTGATATGAATATATCTTCGTTCATTAAAAGAATAAAAAAATATAAATCAATATATAATACGTTTTAAAAGGGTAGTTTTTGAACATATATTACTTTTTTTTTAGAAATTTACATAACGATGTGTTTTAATATTATAAACATCTAAAAATAAGCAATGTAATGCTGTAGAGTATATATAAATTCGTAAATTTTTTATTATTATCAATTGTATCTGATTTATAAGAAATACAGCGAAGAATATATAAAATTCATAATATCAACTAAACCACAGAAAAAAAAGAACCTTGTTTGCAGTAATTAGTTAATATCTAGAAACACAGAAAAATAATATCGAAAAAAGCATAAAATTTATGAAATACGATGATGAAACTTACTCTGGTAATAAACAAATTACATATAAATAAAAAACCTTATTATAAACAATGCAGATTGTTTTGATGTTAAGCATAGAATTTAAGACTTTTACAATAATTTTCGGTGCATTAAATGTCCAAATTTAGGATTACAACCTAAGAATCTAAAAATAAAGCAAATTAAATTTACATTGAATATGAAGCAACAAATGGAAACTGCATATCCATGATTCATGGGCTAAATTAGATTGTTAATTTATGTAACAAAAAAAATAAAATTTTCCAATTAATTGAATATAACCAAATGAAATAGCTTGGTCTCGAAGTACTATTCAACAATATTATAATTTTAACGGCATAAATTTACATAAAGAATCATTTGCAAAACATTATATTTGGAGGCTCAAAAAATTGATCGGATATAAGCTAAGATAAATATAAGTTAAAATATACGGTAAAATGCCAATAAAAAAATATATAAATAAATCTAGATACAAGTATGGAATTATTCACACCAAAAAAAAACAGAAAATAGAATAAGATGATCATACATCGACTCAAAATTATATATAATGATTAAAAACAGTTAATAAGAAAACAATTCTTTTTATATATTGAAAAATTGAATTGTAAAAAAAAACGCAGGGTTTACTCAAATGAGCTTGTGTACATGATTTTCGAGTTAATTCAAGATCTAAAATAAAATTTTTATGTAAAATCCGATCAAAATTATTATTGTGACGTATACAATCTTTTGTGTCGAAAATTAATAGAGATAACTTTTGACTATTTGTCATTATGTTCTAACCATGCATTATATGATTATCTCAATCTTCTGGTCGTAATTTATTATTTATCTGGTTTGATATACTCATATATAGATCGTAAAAAAAATTTCCTAATGCGTGGAGAAAATCCCTTCTAATTGGTGTTAAATAAACAAATGAAATGCGAAATAACAGGTGATTTATATTTTACTTGAGAAAAATGTGCATTTATAACCAAACTAGGATGATATTTAAAGATAAATTAAAGCAAAAAAAAGTTAGATTCAATTTGCATATTTACTAGATGCTTAGGGTCTACGTTTTACATAGATACACACTAAAATGCTTTTTTAAATAAAAGGCCGATAGCAATAACTGCTCTTTTCGTGGATAATATATATTTTCATTCCAGTGTGCATAAAAAAATAAAAAAATAAGCCCTAGGTCACCTTAAATCCATACTATAATATTCAAAATCTATTTTATGGGTAAAGTAAAAATTATACAATAAATTGCTATAAAAAATAGAATCGATATAATAAATTAATGTTCATAAGAACAAGAATCGTGTAAACAACATCACCATCAGTAAAGTCTTTTATTGCTGATTTTTCGAAATTATACGAAATTAAGCTTCAGTAACTATACTTATATGAAAATATGGAGGAACACATTGTTCACTTATGGAATGACGCCGTTTTAAAGATTTTATAGGATTTTGGTTATATTATAAAATCATAATAAAAATAACAAGATACATAAAAATTTAACCAGTTGGTGTTGCTAGATACAAGTTGTTCTTATACGATATTAAATGAATTATATTTTTGAATCCAGCCACAAAAGACTAATTATAGATAGGATTATGCTATTTTATGTAGATTATGTCTATGTTTTAGTGAATATATAAAAATAGTGCATAATAGTAAAATTTAAGAGTAATTCTAAGTATACTCAACGTGCTATAAAAACTTAAAATATGCATATCTTATTTTTTTACTATTATAATATAAGCTGCTTAATCAAGGTGGATGCTAATATTTGCTTAAAATTTCATATATGACCCATAGAACGTGTTTTAAAGTACAATGAAATTATAAGTTTCAGTTTTTTTTGTATTTAAAAACAAAAAAAAATCCATAGAACAAATAAAAATCGTGGAAGAGAAAATTTCAAACGTATTACGATAAAGATTTTAAATACCGATAAAAAAAAGGGGTCTTTCAAATACAATTACATGGATAACACTCAGATAAGCATATTGACTTTTTAACGTGTTAAAAATTTGATTCGTTCTATTTTATCTATAACTCACGTAAAAAGAATCCCATTTTTCAAATATAAATATAAATAAACAAATAATATATATCTGATACAATAGGCACGAAAAATGAAAAAAAAATATAAATGCAAATAAAGATACATATCAAATTTTGCATGCTCCCGTAAGTATCATATTTGAAAAGTATTTTATTGCTTTAAAATACTTCTAGATACATAAATTGACAAAAAAAATGAACCTTTATAAAAAAATTGAAATGTGTTTTTCTTAGGCAAGATAAATATGAGACTAACAAATAGATCATTATCTGATAAATCGTTTCATCTGCTACAAATAATATTTATTTATGTAAATATACTGTTTATTCTATACTTTCATTTTTCTTTTACTTTCTTAGCGGTTAAAAGCAAATTCATAATGTTTTTTTGCTATGTTTTTGACGAAGAAATATATTAAACATTTTAGTAATAATAATTTTATTATAAAATGTCAACAAATAAATGAAAAATATACACCTTATTTGCATTTTTTACGATCAATTTCTATTTGGCATGAATTAGTCAGTTTTATCCAGTTAAAATCTGGAAATATATAAGTGAATATGGCTTTTTCCGTTTTTTTATTATCTTAAACATTGGATAAAGGAAATCGATAATTACAATATATGGAATAGATATCAAAAAAATTGATTATAAAGTCACTAATTAATATTTATTGTTAGTCCGTTAGATTTAATAAATATTTGCTGAAAAAAAATGCGAATTTTTATGAGAATGTTAAAAAAAACACTGATGATATAAGCTAAATTTGTTAATAAACTACTTTTATTTTATATTTCCTAATTATGATGAATAGATAGAAAAAATTTATAAAGTTATTTGTTTTATACCTATAATACAAAGAAACTGTGAAATTTAATTATTTATATTGTATCATTTTTTGTTAAAATATTTATCCTTGCCATTTAGTAAAATCATATGATATACTAATAATTGATAAATATAAAAAAAGTTTATAACTTGAATATCGCATAAAGATATTGGTTTTTACACATATATAATTCAGATATATCAATTTGTTTTTTATGAATATGGATTATGAATTCTGTATAACAAAAAAAAACACTTATCTGAATTTAAAACAACAAAATACAAATCATATGACTTTGAGACATAAAAGTTCAGTTTATTCTAAATATATATAAAAACAAAATATAATATACACTTTGATCATATGAATTTTAGATTAGGTGAAACTAGCAGTCAATTCTTTTGTAAAATTTTCTATTTTAAATATATGTAATCATAAGTCACTTCTTATTTTAAATATGAAATAATTAACTGTTCTTTTTTTCGTCATACAACACAGGTAAAAAAATTATAGCTTCATGTCTAAAATTTAACATGTTTTTATTTGACATTATCATAAACCTTCTCTTTAAGCATTTTTAAAATCAGTTACATTTTTCAGATTCAAGGATATAGATCATTAAAAATTTTATTTCTTAGATAGAATATATTTTGTATATATATTGGATTACTAGTCTAGTGCACGTAGGATCAAAATTGTGACATTTCAAATAAAAATTAATATATAACAGCGATTTTCAAATAAGTTTCTTATTAAAATATTACTTAACACTTGAAATTCAGTTTTTTTATTACATTGTTAAAAATTTATCCACAAGAAGTATCAGATTTGGGGTTTTTATATACAATATTCTCGCTGAAATATTAGCGTAGACTGAAAACGGTAACTCAATGTTAATTTTTATGTAAAAATATGATGTAGAATGACCTTCTGAATTTTATGAAATCATATAAAGTGTTAAATATTTATGATATAATATAAATGAGTAAAAATACACATGCATGGAAGGTACTTACAAATAAATTAATTTTATAAATATTTTTTTTGACTATATATAAAAGACACAAAAATTCCTGGTATTTGGATCAATATTTTTATGATTTCAAATATACGATATTTTTTTATGAAAAAAGATAAAAAAAAATGCCTATTCTATAAATACCTCATATGCAGAGAATTATTTGCAATATCTAATAAAAATCATTTGGTATGCTTATCTAAATGCAGTAAGTGGCTACTATGAATAAATCAGCTTTCTTATAATGAATTACATGCATATTTTGCACGATAGGATGTAGCCCAGCGGATGTATTTCAAGCGTGAAGATAATAATAAAAAATACAAGAATATATATGTAGTCATTATTTTCTTATAAAGTAAGTGTTGATGTATTTATGCAAGCAATTTATGTGTAGATCTCATGATGAAAATATAGTTTAAAAATATTATTTAAACTGATTAAATAAATATTTTTAATTCTTAATTATCTTAAGTTTAAACAAGTCAATTTACAAATCATGAAGAAAGTGGTATATTATGTATTTACATATGTTTGATTTTTGCAATTTGAAGTCTTTCGAAGTCAATAGTGGCATTATATATCAAAAATACCGATAATTTATCAACGGATATGTTAGCATATAAAAGAATCATATTTTTAGTAAATTACTAAACCTTAGAAAATTTCTCTAGGTATAAAACTGAATCTTGCCGAAGCGAATCTCGAGCTTGAAATTATTTATCTTTTTATTCTATTCAAATATTGAAAGGTACGAAGATTCCTTTCTAAACTCTTAAGCATATATTTACCATTTATTATACTATATATTTTTTAACAAGGTAGACATTTATATACATATAGCATGCATAATCCAAAAAAATATCTATAACATGGTGTATAAAAGGCATATAATTGCTATAACTGTTAAAATTTATTTACCATATTACGAAAACCAGTTATATCGCAAAAAAATGGCTAATGCATAGTTAAAACATTAAAATATAAAATTTGTGGTGATAAAAGATTGCTAAATAAATAGGAAAGGTTTATTTGTTGTAAAAAATATAACAAACTTTTTTCTATCGTTCTTGTTTATACATAATTTACTTCTATCGTTTTTTTTGAGGTTTCTACGACAAAATTATATTACTGTGAAAGTATATCATCTTTTAAATTGTTTTTATACTTAGATTTAAGATTTAAAAAAAACCTATATTATTTCTGTAAAAAAAGAAAGATATTTTTTTAATCCAATTATGTGAAATTATAAAAAAAATGATTTGATGGTTTTTGATGGTTTAATGTATACTTTTAGGTTACTCACTTCGCATTATGCATACAATGAAGTTATTAAACGAAAATATTTTTACGTGCGAATGTACAAATTTACGTGTAATTTACACTATATTATTTGGCTTTACAGTGAGTACTCTTAAAAATTATGGTTTCTGTAATTTGCTGTTAAAGTAAAAGTAAATATTCAAATTATTTATTATTAATATATTGATAGAAAACGCTAAAAATACAAAGCGTTGGTTTGCCGATAAAAAATTCCATAAAATTAAAAGACTAAGACTCCAAAAAAAAATAGCAAAAAAAATAATAAAAAATCGTGAATCCTGCATAAAAAATAGAAAAGATCTTATATTCTAGTAAAATACAAATTTTATAAACAGGAATAGCATTTAGTATCAGAAATAAAAAATACTTTAGCATGAGAGCATATACTGATAAAAGGATTTTTTTGTGTTATATTGTAATATTATCTGTAATTAAGAAGTTAAAATACTATATGTGTGGCAAAGTTAACGGAATATCCTATAAAAATTACTTTTTTGGTCTCAGAAAAAGCTAAACCAAATTTATTATCTATAAGAGTATAAAAAGTTCAAAGTATGCAAATTAGCGATTATGATAATTTTTTTATCTTTTAGAATATCTGTGATATTTTATCGTTTCAATTGTATACCGACACAGCTGTATTTTTACAAACAAGCTTACGTAAGTTTATTTGCAAAAGACAACTATATTTTGGTTTTAATGATTTCTATTATCAACACACGATTTCTATGCAATTACGAAAATAATAGCAAAAAAATCATATTAGGGTTTAGTTTCGTTATAAACGAATCATTTATCCTTTTTCTTGCTGATGAAACATATATATCTTACTATCTCTCACATTTTAATGGTGGCTTAGTCTTGAAGAAAGTATATTATAGGTATAAAGCATAAAAAATACCGAATAAGAGTATTTAATCATAAAATATTTGACCTAATTATTATTTAATTCAACAGGGTTAATCATACATGAAGCATTTTAAAACGTGGTTACCGATCTTTGAAACATTTGCAATAGGTCTGAATATTGAAATTTATAAGTAATAATTTTCTTTTACAAAAATAATGTATTTTTGGATTTGAATATGATATATTTATATGATGCTTTATAAAATATAATGTATTCAGAAAAAACAGTCAAGATACAAACATAAGCGTCTTGTTCCATGTTTAATTTATATGTTGTTATATTTAATGAATTAGACACTGGACAAATTCAATCTCTGGCCTCAATACCAAAATTTAAGTGATTTTTGATTAATTATGTTAAATATAAATTAAAAATATATTTTTTATGTATAAAACAATTAAAAGATATAGAAAATCGAACATAGATTACAACAGAATGAAACACGAAATAATACAAAAACAAAAAAAAAATTCTTTATACATACTAAATATCGTTACTGAAACTAAATGTGCAAAAAATTATTTTTCCAATAATTTATATTGTATCGGATTTCTACTTCTTTCACAAAACAAAATATTTAGACGAGTGTCCAGCTATATTTCAATACATAAATGTTTAGTCTTAATGTTTTTCAAGTAATTTATAAATGATGCAAATAGAATAATGCCATTATAGGCAGAAATGTTGTATTATGATGGCATAAAAAAATTTTATGCGTAATCATTATTAATAAAGGATAAGATAAGAAACCTATTTTTTATGATTCAAATATATTATAAGAAAAATACATAAGCATTTGCGTTTTAAAACCGAATAGAAAAAATTATACAAATTTTATATATAAGAATTACAGTTCAAGTTGCACTGTTTATTTTTTTTTAATTCCTGCCACTATTCTTGTAACATTTACATTTTCTTTATGTATTTATTCCCTTGTATTCTCAATACATGTGTTTAAGAATTATAAAATATATCTTATATATTTTTTTTATGACATACAATATGTTTTGGCGTAATTAATTATATTGATGATTATATCTTGGTTTTTCATGCACGAACAGCATATTGATTTTATTTATAGTGCATGATAGAACATACCTTTGTTTTTACACATAAAAATGCATTTGAAATGTTGTTGACAGACGCATTAAATTTAAAAGCTTTACTGTGTTTCAATTAAAAACAGTATCATAAAGTATTTTTTATGCATGTTTATATTCTAAAACACATTTTTTCTATATTTTTTGGAATACATTATCATTTTCAATGCATATCTTTGTAATTTTAAACACGTAAAAAAATAAGAAATTACATCATATTGTTTGTAAAGCAAATCTTTTTGGTGAAAAATAACATTTAATACTTGAGTACGTACTTTTAGGTTTTATAGCAGTATTTTTTCAAAAGAAAAAAACAAGGCAAAAAAAAGATGAAGTTTTTGTTTTAATTTTATTTGTATGGTGAAGAAATGATAAAATCTATTTTCTATATTATATAAATCCTTAATCGGATCTTTTCATATATTTATAGTAATTGATCAACTCTACAAATTAAATCGTAGATATTAAACTTATAGCTATTCAAATAGATTTACATTTAACATTATTTATAGAACGATCTAAAATAAATAAAGAGCGATTTAAAGTGAAAGTATTTCAGTACAGTTTCTAAGAATATAAAAAACATGAATGAATACACTATAAAACAATATATTTAGTGATTTATTTATGCTTTTCAGTTTATAGATATTTTTTATGTTGAAACAGCCTCACTATTTTGAATAAAGCCATAGATCTTGGGCTTTTTCTCTATATTTATGTGTTATTTGTGATTTTTTTATGCCTAGCCATCAATCCATAGATAAAATTTATATAATACAGTTGATGCTTATCATAAAAAAATGCGAAATAGCGAAGCATTTATACCAAGTTTACACTTTGATATTAGTAAATTTATTTTTTATTGTCATTAAAAATACAGATCAAGAATAATTATTGCGACAATAATTCGGATTATTTTTATTTAAAAATATTTTTTTATCACAAATTTAGAATATACTAAAATCATTATAATTCTTTTTGCTTTTGAACATAATTTGTTTCTATTATTCAATTAAAATAAGCTTATTTTTGTAAAAATTTATTTTATTTTTAGTCTATGCACATTATATTCCAAGGCTTATCTTAAATCATCTATTTATATTTGAAATGCTTTTTAAAATCATTTGTCAAAAAACATACATATTAAGAAATTTTTAAAAATCTATTTGAACAGTATTGATTTGTAAAGAGTTTCAAGATGATTTCTTGATCCTAAAACGATTTATAAATTATATTGAACTAAATCACATAAAAAATATTTCCTTCTAGTGCTCTTTTATGCGAATACAAAATCTACAAACGAATTGAATCCTTAAAACCAATACTATCTACAAATTGCATAATCATGTTTGTTTTTTATATTTATATTTATGGAATATACACCAGAAATTTTTTACTCAAAAATTGCACTGTGTTTAAATAATTGGATTTATAAGCGATCTTAAATATAAATTTAAATAAATATAAATGTTTGAAATCAAAAAAGAGTATTAAAATTGTAGCAGCATGCCAAATCAAAATAAAATGGGGTTTTCATTACAATAGCATAAAAAAGTACGCAAAAATATCATAAGTATTTTGAAATTATAAAATCATTTATTTATGCCATTACCTATGAACTATATTTATAAAAACGTCATTAAAGATTAATAAATTTATAATTCTTAAGATTGTGATTTTATTTAAACAAAACTGAGCACT
This sequence comes from Rhyacophila brunnea, assembly GCF_057557595.1. Taxonomy (NCBI): domain Eukaryota; kingdom Metazoa; phylum Arthropoda; class Insecta; order Trichoptera; family Rhyacophilidae; genus Rhyacophila; species Rhyacophila brunnea. Next base: position 628,154 of record NW_028233344.1, read on the forward strand.
CTATGCACAGTACTTCCGATAATCCACACCTATAATGCTATTGTCATATACTATATAGCCTTTTTCATTCAATTCATACAAAACTAGTATCCAATTTATACGTGAAATACTATTTGAGATAGTTACAGCTCTACCTCTAAACTTGAAAATAGAGTTGTATATTACCGATTCTTTTACAGTATCTTTATTATTTTTAAGACAAAATTTTGCTATTTTTGAAAGACATAAAGAGCTTAAATGCGATAAGTTTTGAAATAAACAAAATTTCTTGACGTAGGGACATTTCATATGCTCAATAACCTGTAAATCGAAATTATGCAGTGCTAAGTATGCTGTGTCAATATTCGTTGTTGTAGTTGAATCGGGCTGCATCTCTTTTAAACCGTTTTCAATCTTTAATTTATCGTTTAAAATTTCCGATGAATTATTCATATTGATTATTGCCAATTTGTTAATATCTTTACAAATATTATTTTTTTCTGGTCTTAAGTCTGCAATAATTTCTGTTTTTTCTTTTTTTCCGTGGACATTAATATTACAATCTTTATCCAAATGTGATTTTACTTTTGAATTTAGACCATCCGAATTTGAACCGCTGATAGTTTTTTCGGTATTCTCTATAATAGTTTTGTTTAAATCTTTCAACTTTTCTTGGCATAGTTTATTATTCGCCTTCATATCTATAAACAGACATTCGCTACTTTCTTCCTTTACTTGTTCGTTTTCTGTTTTTGTTGTTGTATTTTTGCTGCATGATTTCAATATTTTAATGCATTTGTCGATTTCGGTTAATTCATCATGAAACGACAATTCTACTAATGGTGTTTCGGTATTCTTTTCAACATCATAATTTGTAATATATTTTAGTAGTTTTCTGTTTTTTGATTTAATTTTTGCTTTTAATTTCTGTAGATGACTTATAACATCTTTGTTCAATTCAAACTCTGAATTGTCTTTCATTTCTTTATAGGATGGGTCCATCTTAGTTTTTATACGAAAACTCTCACACTGATTTTTATCATCATTACTCTCATATACAGCCTCGGCTTCAAATGTATGTTGACTCAAAGGCCCTTTTAACATTATAGAATAATCACTCACATTCGCTGCACGCTTAAATACATTATTCCCGTTCAAGTTAGATATTTCTTGGGCTCTAAGATTAGTTGTAGAATCTGCCGCATCTACTCTCGTGTCATCTATAGAAGTAAAAGATTTATACGGTCTTTTAGTTTCTTGTACTTGACAAATCAGTGGAACTTCGGTTATAGTCTCCATATTTTGAGTATCGTCTACTATATTATTTTCGAAATGTTGTGTAAAGTCGTTATCATATATATCGTCATGATATATGTTTTCATTTACAGAATCATCCACTGCAGCATTATATATTTGATTATTATTTTCGGTTTCCTCCAGATATGAAATTTTTGGCACTATATGTTCCTTTACAGAATTAAACCTTTGATAATATGAACCTTTCCTTTGTAGCTGCTCTTTCTCGTCAAAATCATATATATATGTGTTTTTGCCTTCTCGACGTGTATTAAATGCTATCTGATCACTAAGAATTTCCAAATCGACATTTTTTAAGTTATTTTCTTCTACTACCTCAATGTCTAAATCTTTTAATTGAAATCTATACCAAAAGAGGTCTCTTGGCACAAAATCACGCTGTGATGCTTTACAAATCAATGCATCTACGGATAAAGCCAAGTCAAGACTCATTTTTATATTTTTTTTCAAGTATGGCTGATATTTTGACATAACTTCACGAAAACCTATTGAATTAATATCGACTAGAGCAACTTGTTTACGCAAACGATTTATCTTTGTGTTAGATGTAGTATTATCTCCTCTCAATGGACGAACAATATTCCGAATTTGAATTGTACCCATTAAGCCACACAGTCCTAATCTAATATCATTTACAATTGGTAGGTAAGATATTCGCTTTCTTTCTACAACTACAGTCTCAAGATCACAGACGTATAAATTATAACCTAGCCATGTATTACTATGCATAGAGATCGGGTAAAATGGACATATTGTAATTTCTGGATTTTTATTCTGCTTAATCCAGTCTTTGAATTTATCAATGCCTTTCTTTACATTTAATGTGACATCAACGCTCGATAGTTTAAAAAGCATTGAGTTCACCACTTTTCCTTCTGTAAATTTCTTAAAACCAAAAAAATGACCTCTTTTTGTGATTGCACCTTTTAAACCCATTACAATATCTGAATTGCTCATGTTGTATTCGTTGTTTAAGAGGTTAATATGCTGATAAAGCATCGAATACGATTTTTTTTTTGATTCTGTGATCATTTCCATAAAATATTCATAAATGCTAATAACCTTGTTAAAATCCATGTAATTGTTAATATAGTTGATGTCAACAGATGATATCTTTTCATAATCCAAGTCATACTTTGTTATTGAATCTATCACAATTTTTCGATATAATACATCATATATCTCAACTGAAATCTTTGCGAATAAATCCAAAAGATCAACCGCACATTTTCTTACTTTTATATCCGTGCCTATAGAATGCTCTATCACATCTTTTACCATCCTATATTTGTTTTTCTCGACATACTGATTGTCACAAATCACCTTTATCTCTTCAAGAATTAGTTTATCCAACTTGAAAACATTGTTCTTAATATTATTCTTTTTAAACAGTGGTAGAAAAATATTGTCAAGATATTTTGGATTTTGCCCATCTTTAAAATATTTTTCAATAAAGAAATTTTCTAAAACGATTAAATATAGACATTTGGATATATTTAAACGATTTTCAGTCATCTCTGCGGCAACCAACTCAAAACTTTTGGAGATGCTATCGATAAGAATTTTTTGATCGATGACATTTATTATAACATTCGTGTGTAAATAAACAAAAATAGCTATTGCATCAATAGAAGCAGCACTGTAGATGCTTGCTTCTAAACGCAGTTCATTCTGTGTCTTCCCTGCCACTTCAATGCAACTCCTCATATCGTCCAAAATTTTGACGCAGTTATACTTAGGATTACTTAAAACGTATCCCAGTACTTTATTAAAACTATTTTTCTTCACATAGGACTCTCTATATGTTCTCGGGCAAATATATGATCCTATAGATTGATATAAATTAAGTTTTATGAATCCTAAACCATATATTGTACACGTATAAGAAAACGCATCTGATTTATCATCATCCTCAATTGGTAACATACTATTTCTTGTAAGAGCTATAAATTTTTTATTATAATTTGTTATTAACTCTGAGGCAAAAATATGGTGTGTATTCGATTTAAAGTCTACATCGAAATTCTCTGCAGCTAGCCCCAAAACAACTTTTCTTTCCTTTTTTTTTATCTGTCTTTGCTCAACACTCATGGAAAAGTCTAAATAGAATACTTCCTTTAAGCTTAAATTAAATGAACTCTTTACAGCATATATTAATTCGGGAAATGTGTTCTTTCTTATATTCTGTTTTGAACCATAAGATTCAACAAAAAAAAATGCTTTTTCCTTGGAAATAGTTACTAAATCATTCTTTTCAAAATAAAAACGTATAAGCTGCTCGAACTCAATACCATTTAGATTTCCAGTTATCCTGATGCTAGTTTTCATTTATGATAACTGTGTTTTCTCTATTTGTATGCTGTCCACAATGTTTCTGGAATTTTTATGTAGTGTTCGTTCGCACTCATCTCGAAAGGCCATCACTCTATGTGCGAAATCCGTGTACAAAATATCTAGATCTTCTTTTGTACTACAAGAAGGGAAAAAAAGCCAGATTTTATATTCCGTGGATAAAAAAATGCATGAACCTACGTAAAAATGACCCAGATCTGCAATATTAATACATCCTCTTTTATCAAATGCAATAAAATTCTTCGTTAAAATTTTTCTTTTATATAGGACCAACGTGTTTGCGCAAATACTAATATTTATAACAGGATTATTAAAAATAGAAGTGAATGAACCTATTTTAAATGCTCCACTTAAGCCATCCAAGTCTACTGAAGTTGTAGTCATATGAGCAATTTCAGAGTATTCTACTTTCTTGTTTACCAAAATACCAGCATTTTTTGCTGAAAACAAGTCCTTATTATTTCTGTCATTTAAAATCATGTCACGCTCATTTTTATCCATCTTTCTATATATTTTTCTGCCCGTTCTAAATTTTACAATGTCATATAGATCCTTAAGTTCTATTTCATCATTAACGCAAAAGAACAGAGCTAATTTTTTATCATGATACAAATTTTGAAACAAACTGTAGATTTCCTCTACATTAATATCATTTCTTACGGAATATTTGATTTTTTTATCTTTAAAATAGTTTATTCTTGGATATTTTAACGCCAAATTTTCTTCAAAAAAAGTTATTAATATCTTATCATTGTATTTTTCATTTGTAGTTAAACAATTATAATGCTCGAATGGGTGCTCCATTATAATTCTAGTCTGTATATACATACTTAAAATAACAATATCAATGATAGACGCAGAATTATCTTGAAATCCTGGGAATTTATGTTGCAGGAAAGGTAACAAAATATTATTACTTTCTAACATCTTCTGCCGCATATTAATTATAAAATGAAATGTGCCGATCATATTTGTATCATTTTCAATCTTCTCTAAAATAAATTTTATATCCATTTTTAACACTATCGATTGCTTATTTAAGTAATAATATGAAACACAAGTAATTTAAATTTTTGTAAAAAGTGCCAAAACTTTAACCAAATAACGTATATTTTTATAGATAGAAAGCATATTTGTCAATGAATAGATTATATTTTATGAATTAGTTTCATTTTGTTTTAGAAATGGAAAGCAATAAAAACCGTGTAAAGTGTTTCATAATATGTTTTCATAAAAGTAAACATATTATATTTTACATAAATATATCTTTAAAACTGTTTTGAATAGAATTTGTGGCTTTATATATGTTTTTTATGTCAATATTATAAATCTTGAAATTTGAAACACATAAACAAAAAATTTAGTGGTTTAAAATAAAATAATATTGTATCTTTATGTTTTCAAATATTTTTAAAACACTTATTTTATATTTTCATTGGTTATATATAAAACATGGTCAAATTTTTTGGCTTGTTTTAGATTTTAAATTAATATTTTTATATTTGTGAGGATATTTTCCTTAGATCCACAAAATATATATTATTTTTATAAGTCAAATACAAGAAAAAAACAAAAAAAGTATATAATTCGACTTTCTGCCACTCGTGATATAAATTTCTAATTATTGTTTTATTTTTCTAAAATTTTTGATAAAAGACTTAATATCGTATATTTAGCATCAAATATATGATAAAACGATGATCAAATATAGTTTATAGATTCTTTTACATTCTTATAAATTATAAAAGTATAAATATACATAATATGTTTTATTTTTACTATACTTGATTCTATGAGGATCTTTATTTGTTTATGCTATAAGAAAGTTCAATTGTTCGAATATTTATTAAAAATAAAAATTCGTTTTGAATTTATAATCTTTTGAAAAATGCGTATTTTTATCCATTGAATATAACCCAATGAGTAGTAAATCAAGAAATTTCTACCTTTTAATAACATAAATAATATATTTATTTTCAGTTGATACTTAATAAACAATATCATTAAAATTCACTACTTTAAGAATTTGTTACCCAATACGCGGTTTGATGTATACAAATCTAACTCAACATATTGTATTATTTTAAAACGATTAAAAAAACTTTAGTTTACTATCATTTTCAGCATTATAATATTAAATTACATATCTTTAATTTTAATTAATATTTTTCACTGATAAGGATAACAAACAAAACAAGAAACATAAACAATAATCAGCTAGTTATGACAAAAGTGGCAAATGAGGTTTCAAATGCTATCACAATAATTTAAATACTTAGATATACGTATCGATTAGGTCGACAGATCAAAAATGACTAGTTCAAAAATAAACCTATTATTGATTTTTAGAAAAAATATTATCAAATTATATACTTTCTACGTAGAAATATGTATTTTTACGGTAAAAACACTATAAAGTATATGATTTGCAAATTATCCAAAAATTTTATAAATATATATTATTAGTTCTACTTTTTTTTGCAATAGTATTTTTTTTACTGTTAATAATATAAATTTCAAAAGTCTAAAAGATGGTGAAAAAGGTATTCTTATGCCAACACTAGACTCAATTTTTGTGAAGAATTCATAAACATTTTTCATCCAAATTATAACATTATACTTGGCTTTCGTAGATCGTAAAAATCATATTAAAAGAAGGCATCTACAAGCGCAAAGAAAAATTATATTTATTTAATTTGATAAAAAGTAAATTTGGATAAAAGAAAATTTGTCCACAGCACGCGCAATTTTCATAGCTCGATTTCCTATGTTCAATACATTATTGGCTTAAACTGTATTTATTAGAGCTCTTTTTTGATTTTAATTTTATCTCTAATATTATATATAAAAGGTAAAGTTACTGAGGCTTTAAGAATTTCGAAGATCTAAATAGTATATATATAGGCTTATTTCATGCGAAAAGGCAGTTTTATAATCCAAAAAAAATCATAATAAAAAACTTTTTACAAAATCTTACGTATTATCCTTTCTTTTTATACAGTTAAAATTAGTCTAAACTTATTTTGAACTAATATTGAACGGATTTTCCAAAATTAGAAGATTTATCATATAAGAATAAATATAAATCTTTTAAAAGCTTATAACTTAAAAATGATCAAATGGCCCTTTTGAAATAAAAATTGTTATTAATTGAAAATAAAATGATTTTTTATAAGCAAACTTTATTATAATTCGTAAATGATGAATAAATAAAGAAAATAAATAAATAATAAACAAACATTTTACTATAATTTACTAATGAAATTCTAAAGACGAAATGTTATTTTCATTAAACACATATACAAAAATTAATGTATAAAAACATAAACTCTTCGTTTCAAAATGCTGTGATGGCCCGTAATATTACAGAAAAACATTTTTGAATTATAAAAAGCATTAATAAATGACAAATTTACAAAAATTGAAGCACTAAATATTAGATAAATACTTTTAATTTAAATGCTTATCAAAGCATTAGTTGTATGTTAGATAAAGCTGATTTATATATGAATATATTTAAACGCGTAATCGAAGTATTTAGCATAACTTTTGCCGATTGCCATATAAAAACTCTTTTTTTTCTTCTTTTGCTGTTAATATAAGAACAAGCTTATTTTGTTAATATTAGCATTTGATAACATGTTAAATTAGACTAAAACAACTTCATTTGCTATAATACGTTTATTTAAAGAATAAATATTTAATTACTTAAATACAGTATATTTGTTATGTATAAATAATGTAGTGCTTAATGGCACTAAAGATGCAAACAAAAAAAGAAGATTCATCAGAATCGATTCACAAGAAAAAAACCCGGAGAATAAAAGAGGACACACCACCATTGGAAATTGAAAGTGAGCAATCCACAAGCGATTTTGTTAGTTGTGATGAGGAAATAAAAGATATAGACACAAGAACCGAAGATTCAACATCACAGATGTCATACAAAAGGGATGTAGATGAAAATGAAGAGTATATGTATTTTTTTGACAAAAGTGAAAAAAAATATAGAGGAATATTAAAAAAGTTCTGGTTACAGCATAGCTTTATAATAGTGCCTGGTTTAGAGGAAACAAAAATGGAGAAAGCAAAGGAAAACTCGTTAATTGATTGCGAAAATGGTTCTTTAGAACAAAAAACTGCAAAGCCGAAAAAAGAAAATTTGATCCCTAATGATGATTATGATGCGCTTATAAATGAATTTTTAGATTCATATGTTGACATTCTAGAGAAAAATATAAAAAATATTGAAAAGGCAATCGATTCTGGGAGGGAAATGAAAAACACACAAGAAACTCACGACCCAAAAACACTTGATGAAAACTGCAAAAAAAGTATCTTGAAGCGCAAAAAATATCGAATATTGGCTGAGAAATTAGAAGAGTTGTCTAATAGACAAAAATATGTTTATCTCTTGCATTTGAATAAGAATAAGGGAAATCCATTTAATCCGTACACAACAAGATGTTCATTATTTAAGAGAGGTATTACGCCAAACAGACCAGATTCAAAACCATCAGTAGAATTTTTTGTCGAATTCTACAAAACGATACTAAAGAAAGGCCACGCTGAAATCTTTAAATATGATGGAGAATTTCTAATGAAATTTACATTTAAATATGAAGAATAGGATATTAATAAATTAATTATAAACTTACTCATATTTCTTATTTTCAAAGTATTTTTAATACAATAAAAATTATTTGCATTTTTTGAGTAAAATATGCGATAATACCAGATAAAATTTAATACGTAGATTATAAATATAAAGGAAAAATGATTGATTTATTTCATTGTTAAATAGATCCTGCTAAGGAATGTATAAATTTTTACAATAAATTATTTTTTCTAATGAAAAACTATTTTAATACAAACTATTGACAATAATTATCATCTAAAAATAGGGAAAAGTTTGCTTCTAAAAATAGATTATAAAGAAGAACAAGAAAAATGTGATAAGAACTACTTGATTATAGATTATATATACAATGAAATGGTTTCTAAAAAAATTATATCATATTATTAAAATATTCAATTATATAATGGAAAGCTTGTAGGGATTTTTTTAATGTGATTGTGGACAAAAATAGATTTAAGAGTGTAAATTTCTGATGATAAGATGACGATAAGAATTAAAAATCCATAATATCGATTTTATATCATTATTTAGCTATGAGGCGACTGAAATTTACTTTTTTATAATTGAAGCTTATTTTATCGAGTGGCGATATAAGATAAACATATTGTGATATTTCGAGGCTAAGTATTCTTTGATCTGTCTGTCGTGTAATAAACTGTTTACTATAGTTAGCTTTGTGAAAGAATTATAGGTTGAGAGTCTATTTTTATGGAAGAAAACATAAAAGTTTAAACTTTTATTGGTCGTATTATGTTTCAAAACAAAGATTGTAACTTTTGTGTATAATGTGTGTCTATAAGTAAGATTTTTGATGGATGAACTATGACAAGAAAATAATTGTTATTTTAATGATTTCTTGTTAAAGTGAATTATTGAATATTGAATGATGTTAATAAGAAAAAAGTTATATAAAATCGTGGATAAAAAAATGAATTGATAGTATTATTTAAATGATAATATCCGTATATTATTAAGAAATCGTTAAAATCGACAGATATGTCAAACATAAATAATCTGTAGATACTTGGAAATTTCATCGTTTGAATGTATAAAGTAATTCCAATCCATATTAGATGTAGATGAAATATGATTGAAAACTTGAATTGTATGTTTAATAAATCATATTTCACGCAACAAGTATACTATAATAAGTATATATGGTTTTCGATCTAGTAAACCAGTTTTTATTCATACCAAAACTTTTCGGTAGAACTGTCTTCGTTTTTGCCTTAATATATGTATTCTTGATATATTGATGTGCAATCTACACATAAAATTGATGCTAAATGCGATATTTGTTATATTTTATAGAAACAGCTTTATAAAAATAACAATTATCAGAATGTTATAAAATTCACTAGAAAATATACCATTTTACGATTTTTTTTTATATTTAAGGTTTGTTGTTTTTGATTTTCATAAGATTTAAGATTTAAGATCGTGATTTTATTTTTATCTGGATAAAATTCCCATAAAAACATTTACTAAATTTATGAGAGTATATTTCGTGTCTGTCAAGGAATTATTTTATGTTCGTGATATGACAAATACAATATTTCATATTTCCTTTTTCTCGAAAATTATATACAATCCTATGATATTTTCAACCCCAAGAATATTATAAAAATATGAAAATATTTGGTCATCTTACCAATAAGAAACATTTTCTATAGTATCAATGAAAGTATGATTAGAATGATTTAGTATCAATTTGAAATAAGAATGACATATTTTCACCCTTTAAACGATTAAATATATTGCTCTGCTCTGTAATATTCTGTGAATGGTATATTTCATGTTTGTATTTCCCTGCTTGTTTTTGAAAAATGATACATTTTTGTAATTATGATACTTATAAGAGTAAATAGCAAGACGAAACAGATGTGATAAGTAAATACAGTGAGATGTCGTAATGTAAGGTGAATAATGCATAGAAATGATGGTGTGGCGATCATATCGATGACTTGCAAACTTGTGTTGTTAGAATTGAACTTAACAAGAAAATGAAGTAATTTTAGTTTTCTAAATGGATATAATAGGGTTGGGAGATCGAATATTTTAAATGTAAGCAATCTTTAAAAAATATTGTTATTCGTGTGGCATGTTTTTTGTGAGGTTTAGATGCTATAAGTGGTATAAATACCACTTTTAAGATGTTATTGCTATTGGCCGGATTAATTAATTTGTTTAGATTTTTATCAATGTGGGATATGTTATGAATGTAGGTGATGTCGGTCAAATGAAGTTATAAAGGTTAGATTAAATAAGATTCGATATCTGGATGAAACTAAGTCTGCGATCAATAGATGAAATGCCAAAAACAAATCTTTAAATATAGTTTATGCAAGGCTATATTACTAAATTCCAATATTTAAAGTTTAAACTGGCAGAATTTGTAATTAATGTTATTTCAAACTTATCTACCCCATTGTTAAAAATGATATAAGATAACTTAAAAATAAAATAATATAGATGTGCCTGTTATATAGATACATATAGAATGGGTTGCAATTTTAAATTTAGTGCGATATTTATGCTAATATATTGTGTATTGAAGTTTAGATTTGTGTAAGCAATGTGTAGAACTAAGGTTTGTTTCGATATATGATGGCATGGTATTGACTGTCTGATTAATAAGGAAATAAATATTAATTTTGGTGAAGAATAGTTAGGCCTATCCGTGTATGTTTGAAGCTGGTATTTATAAAGAAAGAATGTTTATAAAGTATTCAATTTACGGTGATCAGTGTGTAGGGCACAAATGAATGTGATCGGGGATAAAAAATGATATAAGAGTGTAAATTTTCGATGATAAGATGTCGATGAGTGATGTAAATTCGTAACGAATAAACACAAGAATTAATTAGGAAAGTTTGGAATTTAGAATATTGTGTATTTAAGTTTAGATTTATGCAAGCAATGTGTAGAACTAAGGTTTGTTTCGATATATGATGGCATGGTATTGACTGTTTGATGAATAAAGAAATAAATATTAATTTTGGTGAAGAATAGTTAGGCCTATCCGTGTATGTTTGAAGCTGGTATTTATAAAGAAAGAATGTTTATAAAGTATTCAATTTACGGTGATCAGTGTGTAGGGCACAAATGAATGTGATCGTGGATAAAAAAATGATATAAGAGTGTAAATTTTTGATGATAAGATGTCGATGAGTGATGTAAAGTCGTAACGAATAAACCCAAGAATTAATTGGGAAAGTTTGGAATTTAAAATGAACGTGTTATATATTAAAACCGGTATATTGAGTGGCGACATAAGAACATGCGTTGTAATCTTTCGTTTCTAAATATTTTTTTATCTCTATGTTTTGATCTTTGGTCGTGTTTATGAGTCCTTATTAGAGTTCGTTATGTGACAGAATTATGGTTAAGAGTCCTTTTTTATGTATTGAAAACCTCGGAGTTTTAAGTAATATAAGCCGAAATAATTTATGAAAGTAAAGTTGCAATTTTTGTGTATAATATGTGTTTTAAGTGTGTATTTTTGATGCATGAACTATGACACAAAAATATAATTGCTATTGTAATGATTTTTTGTTAATGAGAATCTATGAATATTGATTCTTTATAAAAGAGGTAACTGAATATAAATCGTGGATAAATAAATGATTTTATAAGTATATTTGAAATTCAAAATTTCAATAAATTTTAAGAGTTTAAAAGATCTGAAGATAAGTCATAAGTAAACGATAATTGCAGTCGCATCGTTTGCTCATATATAAGAATATAATACAACTTAGATAAAGATGAGATATCATTGAAAAGGCCTGAATGTGTATTTTTTTAATAATTCTTCGCTAGTAATTATACTAGAATGAGTATAAATTGTTCTCGATTTAATAAAAGTAACTTTTTATCTCATTTATATGTTTCTAATGGAATTCTCTTGTTATTTTGGTGTTTAGAACACAAGTTATCATAATATTCATTTTCTTTAGCACGTAATCATATTTTATCCTTCGGCCTCTTTTTTTTTCCACATTAATATTATAAAAAAATAGTGTGATATTAGAAAATATGCCAAATGGCTGCCTACAATAAATACCTTTAATTTTGTTATTATGCTTTAGCCAATAACTGGTAAAAAATTTTTATTCTCTGATATCTTATAGATAAACCCCAAAGTAATATAGTTCTGTATACGAAATCGAAAAAAAAACAAGAGAGAAGATAGTAAATTTAGGAAATGAATTGAAGAAAGATGCATATGGCACAAAAAAATTTCAGAAATCAAAAAGGTGAATAGAAAATGAATAAAGGAAATAAAAAAAGGTGATCAAACGACGAATATAAACTAAATAACCTAGAAAAAAACATATGAAGGTATTATGTAATAAAACGAGAAAAATAATAAAACTCAAAAAGTATTAAGGAAAGCTAATATATTTTCTTTGACTATTAAAGAGTAATTGGAATTTACTTTATGCTTTTCTCTATATATAAGGCGTATTAAAAAGTTATTTATTGTAGTATGGCATAAGCGTAACATAGATATCTTTAAAATAACTTATTTTTTATGATTGTTAAAATTTAGGCTATTGACAATATTTATTTTAAGGTCTCTCTATTTAATATTCTGCATATATTCAATTTAAACTCATATGAAAGAAAATAGTAACAGATAAAGAACATCTATAATAATTTATATAGAAAGAAATATAAATTGCCCTAAATAAAATACGAGAATACTGGTATAAACGCATCCAAAATTACCAACAATCAGTATAATATTTTTTTTATTATCTTATAAGATATCATGAATAAAAGAGCGTTTTTTCTCATTCAATGTTAAATTATAGCAGTGATATTTTTCTTGATATTTATACGATGAAATACGTAATTACAGATTCTAAACACACATAATATAGTAAGAAGATATATTCTTAAGTCAAATTTTACCGTCATACATAGAACACATAAAATGAAAATATTTCCATAGGAACAGTCGATCATAAATATTTATTAGCTCCTTTCTATAGCTACGGGTCACAAAATTTATATTTATTTTATAAAAGAATGTATGAAATTTTAAATAAATAATTTTTATATATTAGGCACTGAAACTCATTAAAAGCTTTCTGAATAAGAATTTCTATCTTTTTTTGAAAAAAAAAAATGTTTATAGAATCTGATTGTTTATAATATTTTCACACCAAAACATTATAATATATTCTTATGACCATATAATTGTACGTAAAAACTATATAAAATTGTTTATTCAACTAAAAATGCGTTTTATAAGTATTAGTAAACGGATGGTCTATTAATATGTTTTTTTTGCAGTTTGGAGTATAAATTTTCGATGATAAAACACAACAAACATTAATACTATCGATTAAATCTTTAAAAGAATTTGGTTTTGTTATGATAGTCAACAAGGAAATAAATGAAATATTCAAGTAAAAGATACCTTAAAATATATTAAGAAATTGGAATAGAAAATTTAAATACATCATTTTATTAGAAATCCAGAATCAACTAACTCGTCCTTTGGTTATAACTACGGCAGTGCATTCGGTCATTTCTCACTCTCTACACATATATTTCGGCTTCGATTGCTGTCATACCACACCTAACGTCCACATTATGTTCTTTTTTATTCTTTCATGGCTCGGTGACTTTAAATTAGTGCTGACATCACACACTCAACTTAACACTTTTCCAGTTGATGTAGAGCTATTCTGTAATCCTAAAAATACTTTTCTGATCCAAATTTAAGATCTTAGATTCTTGGTTGAGTTTCTTGCATTACTCTCTTGTAGATTTTTATTGAAAGGGGCATGAAATTCTATTATAATACGATATTGTAAACTAAAAATTAAGAATATTGAATTATAAATAAGGAAAAATAATAGCACAATAAAACTTAAATTTACTACATAGAAACTTAATTATATAATTAAAACACCAGTATAATATTTTGCATTGTACAAATAAATTTCTCATCAACAATGGATAAAAATTGAATCGAGATAAAAAAACAAAGATCACAAAAAAATCTTGTCTTGGCATCCAGATAAAATATGGGAAAGCAGAAATACACCAAAAAACCGAATTCGGTATATCAGAATTAATAAAAATGAATTTTATCATAAATATATTTACGATTGTTTTACTATATGCTTATATCAGAAATATATCATTTATTTCATGCTAGAAAGATGCGATAAATATATTTTTACGAATTCATAATGCATGAAAGAATAGCAAAGAATGGATAACATATTATGGATATTATTAAATTTTACATTTAGATTGCTATGGAAGACACCATTAAAAAAACCATACAACTTTGGTAATTCAAAATAAAATAGATCTAAAAACAAGAAAATTTTTATTCATGCAAGAATTTATATGAATAATTTTGTTCTAAAATATGCATGAATTAAAATTTAATAAAATATCTTCTTTATATAGTCAAAGCAATTCTTTTACTTAGTAAACTATAACTTATGCTTTGGAATTAAAAAAAAAACAATTATGTCGTGTTCTATTCATGCAAAATTTTATACAAAAAAATACACACTATTTCTTTGGAATGTATTTTTTACTTATACAAAAAACCAAGAAAACATCAAATAACCGAAAATTATCCAAAAATAGTTGATTTTGGGATTCGACAGCCGTCAAATAGATTCTCTCTAGATATTTATGATCAATAAAATTTTATTGAAACCATTGCTACTTTTAATTATGGCATAATTTCTGTATAAATTCACCAAAAAATACCATTAGTATATAAAAACATTCACTGATATATAAAGCTTAAACATGAAATCGAAATAACTATATATATATATAAAAATATAGTTTTATTTTTTTAACCAGACGCCCTAAAAAGGTTTTAATCAGAATATATTTTTTTAAATAAATGTATAAATCATGGAAATACATTTATTATAGAGCAAAAATATATAATATCAACAAGACAACCGAGATAACATAGATTAAATATGCGAGTATGAATTTTGAAGATGCGAAAAATTGTTTTTTCTTAGACATAATAGTATGTAATGACATTAAATTTGTTATTAATAAAACTACTGCTTAAAATATATATCATATATGAATATATTTACAATTGATCGAATCCCAAAAGTTTGTGCCCCAAAAAAGTTATACTTATGATGTGATATGCAATTTAGTTCAATTAAATATTTATAACATAAAACATATTACACCTATAGTTGAATTTAGACAAACGAATTTAGCCAGAATTTTTTTTATAAGTTGTAAACTATGAAGAGAATTCATTTTTACACCTTTGTCTTATATTGCTTGATTTATCGTGTTCAAAGCGTATTTCTATCTGCTATACTACACTCTGCGAACAGTTGTTCAATATAACACCTTCTTTGAGAAGCATAAATTGTTATTATTATAAATTTCTAAGAACGGATACGTGCCTATATATTTTTTTGGTTTTAGAGTTTCTTCTTATATTTTTTAATGTAATATGCCACCATCTATCTTATGTTATAACTCATGAAATAATATAGGGCCGATATTGCATATTATTCACGACTCGAATTTAAACAGAATAATATATAACATTTTTTCCGTCGTTATCGGTGCAGAAAAAGCAATTTAAATGTAGAAAATAAAACATTACAAAAAAAACCACAAAAAGCCCTTATTTTGCTCGATTTTTATATTTATTATGCAAAAAATTATAGATTTTATTTGTTTTTTTTACTCTACTTAATATCATTTAAGAGTACATTTCATCATTTCAAATAAAGAAAAAATCTATAAATCATTCATGTTATTTAATACAATCATATAAAAATTTTATATTAAACATATAGTAATATTATATTTCTTGTTTTTACAATATTAAAGCTATATTTACTTCGTCAAAAAAACATAAACGAAACATTCGTTTTTAAAAATCTATTTGATCTCCAAAAAATCGCTTAAAAATATTTCAAAAGAGAAATTCAGTAAATATAGCCGATTTTTGTCCATAAATTATATTTTAAACCATTTCAAAAAAAAATACAACATCCCCAATTTTAATATCGCATTAAGTAAAAAAAATCATAATCCTTACACCATAAACAAAAAGAATTTGTGCAAAATACTATCTTGTGCATAAATATGCTGTAAAACTGCAAGTATAACATAAAACATGATAAGATATAATAAAATTATAGACAAACTTTGCTAAAAATATTTTCTTTATAGTCAACATATATATTTTATTCGATCGTACATTGAATTTCTTTTTGAATGATATATAATCAACAAAATAAATTTTCATCTTTTTATTGCTGTTAAAAAACTCGTGTTTCTAAAAATTTTAATTTTATTTATAAATAGTTTGAATTGTTATAAATAATACATGATTTCTATGTATCACCATTTCAACCTAAATATATCATTCAAAACAATATATTACAAAAATATAATTTCAATTTTATAGCAAAATCTAATATTCGAATTATAAAATTCATCAATTCTGGATTCAATTATACCTTTTGAATATTATTGACATTGCAGTTGTATTTATATTACAAAGGGTATTGTATTTGTAATGGGTTATTGCCGAACTCTAGCATTTAAAAAAAGTCTAATAATATAGCATGTATATTACAAAAAAAAAACTTTTTTTTACAAAATAGGATGCAAGTCTTTTAAAGCTAACGGAACTATAACTTTATATATTTAAATTAACTGTAATCGGTTTAGACTTAGATATTTTGTATAGTTCTTAAATGTTTCTGATATTACTAGGATTCATGTAAATTACATTATTGAATTAATTCGCAATATGCAACACCTTTTTAGTTACACGATTTTTATTATCTCACATCTGTATGAATTGCTATTAAAAATTTCATATTTATCAATATTCTCTTGTTTCTTTTTCGTGTTTCGTTTTCTCCAGTATTGTTGGGTTTTTTTGTATTTGTTGATGTAAAATGATATCATTTTTATAATTTTTAAATTCCCTTAGTCTAAATTCAATTTTATGTGACTCTAATCTGTATATTGTCATTGAATAGTGCATTATTGTAGAGAATTTCTATGCTTGAGTTTATGTAAATTTCCGACATATGTACATATTATACTTTCTGCGACTTCATTCTAAATTTATATCGTAAATTTAAAACGTTGAGCTGTAATACTGCTTTTTTTAGTCAGATTGGCATTTATGTATCGATTCAAATCCACCAAAATAAACCTAAAAAAATTCATCATCGCATTATGAATTTTCGAAATAATTTGATGGTTTATGTGGTTTTTTTACTTTAGTTTCAAATAAATGAAATTTAAATTTTGACTATAAAATGCTTTTTCTTTTTGGTAGAAATTTGAATTCATATTTGCTATACTTATGGTCACATTTTCTGTATAATGTTATGTTTTTATATATTTTTTCTTTTTAAAGATACATTTACGGCCTATGCAAGAATCAACAGTATTATGTGTTAAATGTAGTTCTAATTCGTTCTTTATCCAAAATGATAAATTCTTCTTTTAACACAAAGAGACATTTTTATTTTTGTATTTAAATTTCGACAATCAAGTTACCGCCACTTTCAGACTGTACCATAAATTTCTTGGCTAATAATCTTCTCTCTATAATATTTATGTGCTGTTTTTTGTTTTTGTAATATTCTTTACATTAAAAGAAATCTTTACTCATTGTCTATTACTCTTTAAAGAAATTATATGATATGATACTATTTTATCCATTTTTAAGAATGTTATCAAAATATTCTCATTACACACTGTAGAAAAAATATTTTTGTGTAAATTATACATTTAAAATGTGTACAGTCAATAAATTATCTGATTCTGTACCATTAAAAAATCTTTGACCATGATTTATATCCTTATTTATAGTATATGGGTCTTGTTATATAGTATGTGCATGTTGTAAGCCATGACAAATAAAATCGAATCTTGATATCTGCACTTGTATAGATGTTTATTGGTGCATTATGTAACCAATGCTGATCCCTACAAATTTAATTTTATAATGTATATTCTCATTTACTATATCTCTGTGTCTACTTTCTCATGGTTATCCAAATTTCTATTTATTAATCTTAATATGGCCAATTTTATAGACGTTTATCTAAATCATATATTCTCTGTATTTAGTATCAAATATTTCTCTAACCTAGATTTTCTTCACATTCTTTAAGCCATAAGCGGAATCTGAATTTGTATTGTAAGGTTTTTGCTCTGATTTACTGATAGCTGACTGTTTCTGCATTCAAGATTAAAAAATTACGAAATATACGTTTCATTTAGAATTTAATGTTTTAAATCAGTGCATAAATCATGCAATTGTCGTCTAATCTATACTGTGTTTTTTGATTCAAGACATTTTTGATATAATTTGCATATATATATGCATTTTGAATTATGAATGGCTGAGTATATATCAGATAATAAACATATTTTTACATATAGTTCAGTATTTTATTACAATAATATCGAAAAGTGATGCTTTTATCTTCCATCTTTTTGATTAGTTCATTTGAAAAAAACGTAAGTTATTATTATACCATTGTAAATAGATTTCTTTTACATTATTTCTAAGGTTTCACTTCACACTCGATAATGTAGAGATAAAAGGCTTTTCCATATAACTTGATTCTATTGAATATAATATTTTAATAAGTTTATGCTTTTTATGATTCAACCCTTTACTATATTGTTGGATTGTCTATTTCAAAAATATTTGCATTCAAATAGATAATTAAAAGAAAATAAATTTATTATTTTGATTCTTTTAAATAGCTTTATATCTAAACAATTTCTTTCTGCTTATTTAAGGCTATCCTGCAAAACAGCTGTAACTTGTATTATTTATATAATAAAGGTTGTTATTTTGCATTTTTTAGATTTTATTCCATGAAATAACTAGATAAACAGAAAGTATATTTTATCTAAAAAAATATAGAAAATCCCCAATAAGTTTAAAACTTTAGTTTTAATCAATAAAAAATAATATTAAAACATCCATATTGGTTGTATACAGGTCAGATCATATATTTCAACTGAAAAAATTCTGTTTTATCACTGTTTCAATAGCCCAGTTTTCTTATTCAGAACGCTTTTATCATAAGCAACATAATTTTTATTTTCATCACATGTCTAGTTTTAAACAGAATTTTTTGATCATAGATTCTTTTTTTCATGTTTAAGTTCATCTATAATTTATAATGATGTTATTAGTATTTTTTTATAAAAAAACACACAAAAATATAATCATATTTTGAATTCACAAAATATAAAATAGATTCTAAAATGAAAAGGTTTACTAAATCAATACAATACTGCAAACAGTCAATGGAAAAAAATCGTGATTTTATGATAAATCTAGTTTAAAAACCTTTTTCTTGCTTTTTAACAATATTTCATACATTTTCATAGTCAACAGTTAAACTACCGCAATTATCCACTTCATAAGTATTAACCTCTAAAACGATAATTAATCAAAGCAGACAATCTTTTAAGAGCGTTCAAGTTTTTCTGGCTATTTCTATGTGTTTTTTTATAATCAGAGACTTCATAAAATACTTTTTAAAAATGCTTATAACATAAGTCAGACATGTGTTTATTCCATTATTTTTGTAAATTCTGTCTGTATGTTATATGCAAATAAATTATCATGTAAAAAAATGGGATTCAACTGTTCTAAAACCTATTTTATTGGGTGATAGATTTAGTTTTTGTAATAATAAACATCATTACTTCTTATTATTACCTTTTTATTCTTCTTATTTACTTTCGAAATCTGTTTACAAGCAAAAAACGATGTTAATTTTTTTTTGAATCGTCATATGATTTTAGAGTCACTTAAACCTAGTATGTAAATTGTAATTTGTGTCTTTTCCTCGCATTTTAATGTTTAAAGAAATAAATAAATATAATATGTACGTTTGTAATAAAATATAGAGCTTTTTGTGATTTTTATTCTACCATACAACCTACCGAACCATAAAATTATCTTTAAACCATACAATTCAATAAAAAAAGCATTCTTTTTCGAAATCTAAGAATAATTTTATGTCATATATCAACAAAAAAGCAGTTACTTCGAATCACTAATTATTGCGTTTATTCCCATTATTTTTTCAATTTTAAATGCTTTTTTATATGTACTTACTAATAATATCAACTATATTTCGTTTATTTTTCTGATTCTAGTGTACGCAGAAATACTTAGTTGCATACTGTTTATAGCGATTCGGTATATTTTGATTCTAAAAAGACTTTTTATATAAAAAATTATAGTTTAAAAAGCAAATTTGATATATAGAAAAAAAAACGTAAGAAACTAGATTATGGTTGCCTATTTTATATATATAAAGATACGTTGGAACTCCAAAAAATATTTTCGATGACCAAAAATATTATGTTTTATTTATTTTACGAATTAAATATACATTTAGGATATCGTTGGATTTGAATATATCTTGTTAAATATTAAGTTTAAGAATTATAACTGAGATACACTCCTCTTCGCAAGTTGCAAAATATTGCCCTTTTTACCTCTATTGCAAAGAATTTTCAGCTTTTTTTGTTATAAATATTCAATTTTTGAGACACTTTAAAAATATACATGTTTATTCTTTTTTTAAATTTATTGCATATATATAGGTATTTCAGAATAATATTGTTTCATAAAAATCTCTAATATCTATCATATCGTCAAATAAAACAAAAGCTTATTTAATTCACACACAAAAGGTTTCATTCCTATGATATTGCATTTTTATTTGTTCCAAAAGCAAGTTTTCTATTCACAAGCTCTTTGTGAAAAATATAATTTTCTGTTTGTAAGTACAGAACCGTTCTAAGAACGAAAATAAAACAATTTAAAATAATTTTCTTATATAATATATGGTAAATACATTTTTCAAGTTGTTTTTACTAAAATATCGCTAAAAATCTTATTAAATGAAAAAACTAGATCAACTAATGAATAAGATCCGATTTCAGCAATTATGCAGCACAAATGAACTAATATGTACCTCTTTATAGTATATTTTTGGCAAAATTCAATTACTACATTCCACGAGTCTGTTTATATTCATTCTTTTACGATTTGATATAAAATGAAACATACTCTTCTCTAGAAATACGTATAATAAAGATATTAAATATAAAAAATCATAAATAAAAAACAATAATGTCATTATTTTTTGGACGAACAAGTTGGATTGAAAAATACAATAAAGGTGCGATAGTCACGTATATATTAAATTACAGGAAGAAAAAATAATTTTATGTTGGTTCTTTATTGAAATATTTGGGAAAATACGTTTTTAGCATATATAATAATAATAATAATAAAATAAAAGACGATAATTAAACCATGAATTATAAGAATTCGTAAATATAACACACAGCATAATATTATTATTAAGAACTGGTTACAGTTCTTCTATTATGATTTAAAACATGAGTATATAAATTATAAAATTTTATTTCAAATAAAATGTTTTTTCTTCGTATAAATAAAACAATATAAGGATTTTTAGATTCTATTCCTACGATTATGTTTTTAGACTTATCAAAGCGCTCACATAAATATAGAAAGAAACCTCTAAGATTCACTTTTGCATAAATATGCAATTATAAGGTTACAATCAATTCATAATTATATATATGTGTAAATTTGATGTAATAAAAGATAAAATTTCTATAAAAAATATATTTACAAACAGAATCTTTTTAAATTTTTTATATCATTTAGATGATTAAAACTTGTTCTATTTGTTTATAGACGAAAAATTAACATAGATTTCTTTTCTGAGATAATCTGTGGATTCATTTTTTAAATAAGATTAAGAGATGTAATTTTATGGATAAAATTGGTTGTGAAATAAGCTTTTTTTGTTGCTTTATATTATGATATCTATAAGTATGTAAAAAACGATTTCAACTTGTACACTCTAATAGTAATAATTTATCACAAATAAAGTAATAGAAAATTGATTTGCAATTATTTGAATTAACTATATTAATTTATTTTTTTAAAAGTTATAATATAGAATTATTCTTTTTTTCTAAAATTATCTTCAAAAAAGCTAATTCATAAATAATAGCATTTTATTTTCTCGATAAAAAAATTTTTATTGTTATTTAATATGAATTTTAATCAAAGTATCTGCATATTTCAACTAAATCCTAAAATCATATTGTATGTAGTAAAAAAAAATATAATTTTTATACCAAAATGTCCTATTCATGCTCTAAGAATATCAAATTAAACATTCCATTGATTCAATTTAATATAGAGTCTATCTTTATTTATTAAATAAAAAACTGAAAATTTTTTGTCATTACATCCATTTAAACGCAGTCTTAAAAGAAATATAAACAAAATATTTTAAAGAACAAAATATTACATATACAAAAATCAATCATTATACCATAAATAGCTCAACTATCTTATAAATATTTTTTATTTATATTGGCGTCATTAGATATGTACGTATTTATTTTTTCTCTGGATAAATATAATATAGAGCGGAAATGTTAAGTATAATATTGAATTACAATATTAAAAAAAATTTAGTTAATCCCACTTTCAAAAATGACATTTTAATGATTGATTGACTTCCTTTTATTTTATTAAAAAATAATATGATATGCCTCTATAGATTTTCTATGAATATAATAAATCTTATAGAATCTTTTAACTTCATATTATACATTTAACGTATGAAATACTTGTGTCGGTAATATATATTTTATATGCATATATCACAATATAACATTCCTTTAAAGAGGTTATAATCGTTTGAAATTTCTTATATAAGCAGTTTATTGTATATAGTTGCTATTTTATATTTCTATTGCATTCAATCAGAAAATTCTATTAAATCATGTAAAACAAACACGAAAAATAAATTTATTCAAGTCTTTGTAGATATTTAGAATATAAATTATGTTTTTTTTATTAAATGTATATTAGGTTATAATTGGTTTTACTTAACGTATAAAATTAAAATATATCTAAAAACAGAAAAATCTGAGCAAAAAAAAATAGTGTAAACAGACGTTATCAAACAAAAAAATAGAAAATATCGGATCTATGGCAAAATTTTCCGAGTCTTACTCGAAAGAAACTCATTTATTTAAAATACATATTAAAAAATGCAACTTACTTAAAGATATATAATAAAAATATGATTGTAACAGTATTAATTTTACTGATTTCTATTCTCATCAGAATCATCATTTCTTATTCAATTATGCAAGTTACCATATACAGTACATTACAATTGGATTTTTTAAATCAAATAAAATCAAAGTTGACTGAATATCGACAACCTTGCACGTTAATATGCTATTCATACATATGTGTTATGTTTTTTTATAAATCTTTTATATTCATATAAAATTGGACTGTTCTATCCATAAAACGTTAATATGAATCGCCAGATTATACACAATTTTTTAGCATGTAAAAAATTCAAGGAAAAAATTACGTTATTGTAAGCAAAAATCAATAAACAATTCTTTTTAAATTAGTCATCAAACATAATCATAAATATCTGCTCCAAAACGCAATAAATATACACATAGCAAGTAGTGAAGCTATTTAAAACAAAAAAAAGTAAATGTTCAATATATTTTATAAAAAGCACAGGGAAGCAAAGATACATGCAAAAAGACGTTTTATAAACATGCTTCGAATGTGACGGGTTGAAAACACCCAAAATGGGAGAACTTCTTTAGTATACAATTACAAATGCGTGACTGAAGCAAGTAAATAACACAATAAAAACAGTATTTCATGGAATCAACAAGGAAAAATAGATCTTTTATGAAGTATATTATAAAACACATCATAAGGTTGCAAAAAACTGAATTTTAGCAGAGAAATAGAACAAACACAAGAAATCCACGCACAAAGTAATCCACAGGAAGTCTAAAAAAAAAATATTTATTAGTGTAAGAGATATTTAAGAGCATAAAAACAGTCTAAGATATCCAAAAAATTGCTTTATGTCTATTTATCGTACATTTTATTGTTTCGTATTATACATGAAGGCTTTTTAATATTAAGGTAATCAAGAGCGCGATGAATCCAGGATTTTAATATATTTTTTGATGTATTTTTGGGTCCATCCTGCAAAAAAAAATATGCTTGAAGCCATTAATATCGATAGAAGTATTCATTGAAGTTTATATATTATATTATAGAATAAAGATATACATAAATTTTTTCACATTATTTAACAAGCATAAAATGGCTTAATTTAAACATTACAACGCTATTTTTTTTATTGTGTGTTAGCTTTTATAAATCTAAGTTTAATGACGTAGTATACGATTTAAATGTTAATAAATACATGTATTTTTATAATTACTTGTAATCTATTATATAATAATATCATTTTCCTACAATATATCCTTATTTATAAGCCTTTCAAATTTTTCAGTTGTGTAAATGATCATGATTAATAATATACATAAAATTAAATCGGTTAAAATATCAACTGTAAAATTTTAAAAGAATATAAGTAATGATTTCTTTACATCAAATTAACAATGAACAGTTATTTAGATTAGGTAGAGTATGTTTAATTTCACAAGCAACCATAGATATAAAGCAAGGAGAATTTAATTTATTGTGTGATATATATAAATATTGTGACTATTAGTATCTTAAAAAATGAAAAAATAAGAAAATGATAATTTAAATATTTGTTTCTATGTAATTTTAGCGCTTCAAAACTTGATCATGGTCTTCCTCCCATGTGTGTCCTATAATTTTATGATATGTACTTAGGTCTTACTAGATGCGTTCCATCTTACCATATAGAAGTGCTCTTATTTTGAATTCTTCATAGACAAGAGGTTTGAATCTCTTTTTTATGTCATTTAAAGCCACCAGCATTACATATATATGGTGCTAATCTATTATTTAACTATTACTTCGAAAAATGCCCCTATTTCAAATTTTAAAAATATAAAGATGGCACTTAAACCATTTGTATATATATAATAGTTGATTTTTCAGCAATAAATTTCTAATTTTTTATATTTACTTTTCTAACGTATAAATATTCCTAATCCTGATAAATTTTTATGGACAAAAATGAGGTGCTTTTTATTGATGAAAAATTAAATTGTCAAATACTTGTCTACGATATATTTGATCTAAATAAAGACACTTTAACGTTATTTAAAAGTTAAAATGATACAATAGAGCTTGAATTACTCAGTTTGTCCGTTTATATAGAAAATTTATACTATTAAGTTATAGAACATATCAAAATGTACGTTTTATACATAATATAATAAATGACTATATTTGTTTTTTAATATTTCTATCGCCAACGAATTTAATTATTCATATTTTACAATGATATGTTCTTTTATAACGAATAATATAGGAATTATATAAAGTAGGAATCAATTATTTTATATTTTACCAATACGGCAAATCTATTGCAAAAATAAGCCAAAATAGTTTTATACAATATTGCTTAAAAATATTTTTATGTAAATAATATATTAATATTCCATACTTATCTATCATAAATATTAAAAAAGATTGTAACATGATTTTCTATGATCCACTAATTTTCTTTTTATATAGAATAGAGGATTATAGAGTAAACAGTACATCTCGTAATGGAGAAAAAATATGAAGCAGCATATGCTAGAACTAACAGTCGTTTTTTTGATACACAGAAGATAATAAAAACAATCTTTATAATTGAATCATAATTTATTCAAATATTATTTAATAAAAAGCAATCAAGTACAATTGATATTGTTTATTAGATAAAAACACATGATATACACGCAGCAGATATATTAAGAAACACAGTTGCTGAATTATGTGAAATTAAACTAATTAAACTGCAAAATATACGGTTTTCTTATTTTTAAGCTATGTTGTAGTGCTCAATGAGAGGAGTAATTTTATTCAAAAAATAGTATAAAGACCATAAAATAGAAAATTAGCCACATAAATATGTAAATACTTAGAAAAAACAATAATAATTTATTAAAACTATCATCATATATCATATGCCTTTTTAGATTGTTTAGTTATGTTTCAAAAAAAAAATCATTAAATTTCAGCATTCATTTCATTATAATTAAACATTTTACAATAAAAAACATTGTATAATTTATTAAACCACGATATTTACAAGTTGTCTCGCCTAATTTCGCCGTGAAAATTGCACATAGAAGTTTATCTTTTTTTAAAATATGTGTGGGTCATATCTAGTGAAACGAAAAAATAATGACTGCAGAATAAAATGTTTGTATAGTATATATAATTATAATTTTATAACAATCTTTGTAAAATTCATACAAATACCTGTATACTCATTACTTTAAATACTAAACAACCGAAAATTATATTATAAGAATTAAAATGTTTAAAATTGAATCTAATGATTCAATTGAATAACTATTTAAATGATTTCTTATTGTTTATTGAAATATTTTTTAGATAGAATATATATTTAAATGTTTATATTCAATGTATAAATAATGTTTTTATCACTTATGCAAAAAAAAACATAATATTAGTCTAAAAATAAGAAATGCATTCATATAAATCGAATAAATTTGCAGCTAAAAACGCCAAATATAATTCTATTCAGATCAAAATAAATACTATATTTATTTGCTATAAATGTTTTAAATTTTTAAGATGCACATATGTTAATTGATAGATTCTAAAAAGACATATTGGAATATAAAATATAATGCAATGAAAATGCTCAAAAGTAAATTTATCCGAGGAAACATATAATATGAAAATTGTTAGATTTAGTGTGAATTTTGCATTCTTTGTCCGCTATGAGAATAAATTACCAGCAAGACTTTTAAAGTAGAAATATTTGCTGAATATGCATAAAACTTGGCCAAAACCTATTTTTTTGTAGCTTATTTATTACTTCTATTGAAAATTTTATTATTTAGTGTAAGAATCGTCTATGTCTATAAGAATGTAACTACATGCAATACTGATATTGATATTTTGTTAAGGCTAAGAGATTCTAATAAAAGTTTTAATCATGTTTTCAATAAAATTGGGCTTAGAAACAATTATACGGCAGCGATAAATTATTAGCCATTGTAATTCATGGAAAAAAATAATTTATTAATTTCTTTCATAGTTACTAGCAGTTTTTTTTTGCTTTAAATTTATATTTTTAAACATATATCATGCTTAATGGTACCTACTATATTTTCGCGCTGTAATAAACGTTTTTAAACCATAAAATTTATAATATTATCCACATGAATTGCGATTTCTTTTTATATGCATCAAAAATGCATAAATAATTCTTTTCCAACCATCAATTTTGCTGCATAAATATGCCAAAAATATTAAGAGAGTGGACTTACTAAGAAGCACATCTATGACTTAAAGGATTTATATTATCGTTTTTTAAGTTTATATAATGCTTTCTTGGATTGATTCCTTAAAGCAATTTAAATTTGTAATATATAATTAATTCACTCAAATTTAATTTTAAATTTTCAATTCACAATTTATGCATTAAGTATCCTCCTTTCCTCGTGATAAACATTTCAAATACTTTAATTTTTCTATTAATTTTAGACAAAACAATCATGAAGTCCCATAAAAATATAGATAATGGTGTTTAAATGCCGTATAGTTTTGTCATATGTTAATTTTCTGTGTTTCGCATTTTTAGTAAATTAGAAATAATAATAAACATTTTTATAAGCTTCCACATATATTGATAGATTAATGTTATTTTATTTGATTCTAGATATTTTAAAATACCCGAATTTATCATATGTATATTTAAACCATAATTTTATGGCTTTTCTAATATTATTGAGCTTTTAAGAGCTTTTTCTTATCAATTAATCTCAGTTCTAATTATCTATGTTAAGCTTTCTTCTTTTACATTTAAACTGCTATAAATGTTCATACTGAATATATTTTGAAGTGACCCTTTATAAAATATAAAGAATAAAATTCATACTTTTATATATGATGTGTGCATAAAATTTTCAATATATGGCGAGTATGATGACAATTAGTGTAATTTTTACTATTTTTCGTTGTGACCCCGTATGAAAAATTATTTGAAGCATGATCATCTTCATAAGTTGTAAAAAAAATATTTTATAGACTAACACATTATACATGAAATAAATTTTTTTCTGGATCTTATTTTTTTTATATTTAGACACTGCATTAGTTTCTAATATTTTTTTAAACTAGTATCGAAGTTTTGTTTAATATTTTTTCATCCTTATAATTTAAAAAAATATTCTAATTTTGAATAATGTTTAGTTCAAAGTGTGACTATTTCATGAAATATTAAGAACTTATGAGCACAAGGTTCATGACTAAGAAGTGATCAGGCTTGGTTTTATCATGGGTAATATGAGATCGGGAATTCATATATCTTCTCTTATATAAATAAAATGTGTTCTTTGATATAGAAGTCAATATGGATGGCAGTGAATATCATTAAGGTGTTGCTAAGTTAAAATATTTTTAAAATCGAGAATGACGTGATTAAAATGGATAAAAGTACTTGCGAAGAAGTTGATAAGATCGTGAAGAAAGTTATAGATATGGATGTATGGTGCAAAAAAATTTATGTTGAAAAAGGATGGCGTATGAAGTTAAGAGGGTTGCTCGATGTTGAATGGTGAGGTTTTACGGATGAAGGAATTATAGAAGAAGAGTGTGATTTAAGATCAGAGATGATGTTATGAAATGTATTTTCGGGTTTACGATAGTAGGTATGTTAGATGAATAAATTTTAAAGATTCATAAGTTATATATTGGAGTTTTTAAGATATTTTTTAAATAATATGATTTTTTTTGGAAAAATAATTTGGATAGCGTGAGATATCAACAAGATAAGTCCAAAAGAGTGTATATCTGCGAAATTCTGTGTTGAATATAAACAGCTTCTGATAATGATGATTAATTCCGGCTTGTTGAAATGAACAGTTTTAATAAACAAAGTTATGTTGAATACAACATAAGATAATGAATTTGAATAGAATAAATTTTTGCGACAGTTCATCAAAAGATCAATGATAGTGAATGCTGAGTATTTAAACTTTATAATAAGTATTTTTTTTGAAGCAAGGAGAATCTAATCAGTAAATTTTACAAGAAAAGTGATTTTAATAATATATTATTTTATCAATGAATATATATTAGATCACGAGGATAAATAAAATTTTAATAATAATTCGATGATATATGAAGAGGTGTTAGGAATATTGCATGTATTATGAATAATATTTATTTATGTCAAGTTATGATGTTTGATTTTGTGAATAATTTAGATGTGAATATACATAATTTGTAATAATGTGTGATGTTTGTGGTGATTGATAATCTTGAAAGGACAGATGAAAAAAATAGCTCAAAATCTGATTTAGATGATAATAAGAAATATCTATGGATAAAAATGTATAAGAAGTCCGCACATGAAGTTAAGAGGAATGCTCTGTAGATAGAATATAATATGTATGGATGATTTTAAGAATGATCAGAATCGATTATTTTTAGATTAACGAAGTGCGTTATATCTTGAAAATTATAAATAAAATATCGTAAAGCAAATATGTGGAAGATATAGCATTATTGTGTGTGATACTGAAGGTAGTTTTAGAAATAAATGATGTAAAGAGAATGAAGATGTATGTTATGCTATTTATTGTAATCAAAAATTGAGTAAGGTATGTTGTTATGGGTTGAATTTTGGATAAAATACGGGAGATTGATGTTAAGCTTGAATGACTTCGAAAAAATGTAGTTGTTGTGACGAAAGAGCATTGATAGATGGTTTTTAAAAAATCATGATGTCAAGAAAAACAGAGTTACGATGGTTAAATTGAGACATGATATAATAGGGCAATTTTTGATACAGAATGCAGTTTTAATGAGTGCTGAATTTTATTGCATGATTTTTCGTTGATCAATGATGCCCATAAGAATAAATAGATGAAAATCATAATAAAGAACCTAAATTGACGAGATTTTAAATGAGAGGCCTATTCGATCTAAGAACAGAATGCGCGTATTATTAAATTGGGATGACATTAAATGATGATTCTGACTGAGTTGAGTATATTTGTTATATGGATGATTTTCATAAAAAAGAGTTGTCATGATAATGTGGTTATATGGGTCGAAGGTTTCTAAAATACATGATGTCTAAGAGAATGAAGGTTTAAGATGTTTTTCTAGATCGTGATGTTATTTAGCGTATTATACAGTCAATAGCTATAGTTATATAGATTATCGTATTTATGTTAGAGTTATAGTTTGTACTAAAAAAATCATGCTTACGTAAGTCATAGGAAAATATTGAAATTGAATGCTAATAAACAGCGATAAATCATTTGTTGCCTTTTAACAGATAGTTGAGAATATTCAATGTTATTGTCGAAACCTGTATATTCTAAAATATTGAAGTTTGTATGTGATGATTTGCATAAAATTTTTATTATGTAAAATTTTTCTTTCGAGTTAAACGGCACTGTAAGTATAGTTTTAAAGTTAGACACAAATAAATGTTAAGGATTTGTATTTTGATACATATATGATCATATTTTCGCATTAATCTTAGTTGGAATATACAGGTTTTTTAAGTGTGTTTGTGTCTATTTTGTTGTCTAGGTAATTGATACTATGTAGAGCAGAATATGTGGAGTTAAACTTCTTTGCTCGTGTTTATATTATTACAATATATTTTTAAGTTTATTTTGTTACAATGAGCATTATAATTTAGCAATTGGCTTTATTTGCTTTGAATAAAGAAAAAAAATTAAAACCAGAGGTGGAAATGGACAATCATATTATATAATTATTTAATTAATAGTAAGAATCGTGAAGAAGGCGAATTGATATTTCGGTGAAAATATGAAAAGCCAACTATCGTAACTAAAGAAAAAAGATTGTATAATTAAGATAAAATTTTAGACAACACACCAAGAAAATGATAAGTTATAAAAAATAAAAACCAAAAGAAAGAAGATATATCATAAAAAAATACGATAAATACATTTTTCGTTATAAATATAATTCATAATGATGTAAAAAGATATGTTTATTTATCAAATGTTCTTCTAATTCCAGAAAATAACAATATTTTTTCGAATTAAAAGATAGATAAAATATATTTTTTATAATACACGTGCACAGATAATACGTAAACTAAAAGAAATTTGTTTTTAATTACATAAAATTTATTGTTAAACAAAACTCAATAGTTCCAACTGAAATGCACATTTTTTTTCAAAATTAGAATAACAGTAAATACCATGTTACCGTATATATAATTATTGTTTAGAAATACTATCTTTTTATCGATATTTGTATTTAATATATTTTCTAAAAGATTTAGCATAATAAAATATATTTGGCAGAATGTAATATATTTTTATATGCGAGAAAAGATTTTTTTTAGAATATTTAAAAAAGAAATTGCAAATTATATTATTATATATTAAATAGTAGACAAAATTTAGAGTAGTTCCATAAAATTTTTTCAAATTTTTATAGAGGAGAATCCATTATTAAAAAATATAAATTTAGTATAAAATTAAGACATAGCTCACTCCCTTAATTTAATTAAAAATTTATTGTACTGTTTAGCACAAGGAACCACTTTTTAAAGTCAACATATTATTTGATTTAATCCTGTAAATAGTATCTCAATCTCTCACCAATTTATATAAGGCTATTTCGAGCTATTTGTATGTGGTATACTTAGAACAATAGCTTCGTGCAGGATTCGCTTGTTGCAGAGATATCATATTCTTTTATTCACCTTTTTTAAAACTCGTGTCGAGAATTCACAATATTTTTAATTAATAATTTATAATTAATAAATTATAGAAGTCTAAAAATCATTTTTATATAAAAAGAAACATAAGGGAGCATACAGTATCATTTTAAATTGTATTGCACTTATTTCATTTTTTGGAAATAAATAAATTTTTTTTTGCATATTATCAATAAATTATATTAATAAAAAATGCTAAATTGTTAAATTATGTATTTAAATTTCTATAATAAAACTATCTTCTACAACAGTTCATAAGATTCAAAGAACCATAAAAAATAAAATATTAAATAATTGTATAAAATTTATATAATTTACTAAAAATATAAGGATTCTCAACATTGTTTTATGCATTTATTGATATAAAATTGCAATAAATATATTTTAAAGAGGGTTAAAATTTAAAAAGGATACAAAATGTGACCAAAACAAAGAGAAATATAGTTTAGAGACGTTTTATTTACATGATAGCAATCAAGTAAAGGAATACAATTATACAGCATAATGTATACTAATAAAAACACTAGAACAGAAAAGAACACCTTTAGTGTAAATTGATTAGAAAAAATAGTCTAGGCTTGTGTAATAAGCAGTTTGACAGACCCGAATCGATATGAGTACATCGATAACCGAGTATTTAGCTCTGAGAATTATAAGGTGAAAAATTTTACTAGTTTCGGTATATTTAAAAATGAGCTGTGAAAGTTATGTGTAAGGAAACTCAAGCTTTGGTTTATTTAAAGTTATTTAGAAAGACCATATAAAATAAGTAAAATAAATCCTGAATTACAAGATTTTGCGTATAATCTGACATCTTAAGATTTTAAATGTTGCATAAATGAGTTAAAATCTTTAATAGAAACTCTTGTTACTTTCAAATTGTTGAATACAGAAAAAATTAATTCTAACTTCTGATAAGCAAAATAAAGCACTTTACAAGAAAAAATAGTATACATCGATATTAATAATTTGAAAATATAATTTATACACTTCAATTAAGAGTGAAAATGTGTTATAAGAAACTGAGATAATCCGTAGACACACAGTATATTATAGGATAAATGCGAATTCGCTGAGAAGAAGGTAAAATCCAAATTTATATAAACACTACATGCGGACCTAATATATTCGAATTCATATAGGAGAAGAAATCTACTACTTTTACTGTGGCTAAATGACAACATAAACAAAGTTGTGGGCGAAAAATTGTTAAAGTATGATCCTTTAGCATATCAGCATCATTATTATTCAAGTGCAAATAAAAAATATCCATATGTTAGACTTAACAGAGAGGTGAGACAGCCATATAAAATATACCAGTAAGGCATATGTTCAAGAATAAGTTCGAGGTAATTATGGAGATCTTGGGGTTTAAAAAATTAACAATTAGTTACATAAGAAGTAGAGGTATTGAAGAAGAATTACAATAGATTTATGTGTTAATGTTAGTAATTATCTGTGCGCAAAGAAAATCAAGTAAGTTAGCGAAAACAAAAATACAAATTACAACATTAACGAATAAGGCACATAAATTACTTCATGAATGTAACGAACATTAAGATATATAACAAGTTTTCTTTTCAAATTGATATAAATTAAAACAAAGATTCCAATTTATTGACAGTGAATATTTTTATTTATAATTGCTGAAACCAAATAGAAGACAAACCATATAATTAAATTTTACAAATTTTCAAATAACATCCACAATTTAGATTCTGTTATCACATATTTATATTTGTAATTATCGCTATCATGGTATTAAAACTCTTAAACAAGCAAACATTTTTTTCATACCTATTTATTGAATTATTAGTTCAAAATCTAGACCTGGAATATTTAATCGTTGATTTGAGATAAAAAAGCACAATCTTTATACAAAAATTACAATTAATGAGGATTAGAAACTATCATTAAAGAAAGGATAATCCTAATCAGAATTTAATTTAATATAAACCGAAATTATGGTAGTAAAATTCTATAAATCTATTTTGACATATAAGAAATGTCTTTTTTTTGTGTTTTTTGTTGTATTTGTGTATTCTGTCCTAAACTTTCTTGTTTTAAGACTATCAATTATATAATGCGACATTTTAGTTAATTGTATTTTCGCTAGAGGCTATATAAATCCCTGTATTTATGTACATTTCTATAAACGAAATCAAGTATACAGCATTGTAATTTTATAATAGCAAACTTTTCAATAAAGTTATGACTCTGTGTTATATTGTTATTTTCGCGTATGCGTAGACTCTTAGAAATACTTGTAACAATGTTTTTTTGTGTTACTACATACTGCAGAAGATGATACAATTCAAATTTGTCCAAAAAACAGTAAAAATTTGTAAATTAGCACATACATTTTATTTAAATTAACCAGGTTTGTTGATTTTTACACAAAGGGGTTCTATAAATCCAGTAACTGTTATTTATTTATATTATTCCTCTTAAATTATATAAAGATATAAATATTTTATTTCAATCCAATATATTGTATGATATCTATGAATTTTATTCAAAACTTACAATCATAAATATAAATCATATATTTAAAATTTGAATCATAAATTAAAAAAAAAATTCATTGCACTTGAAGGTTTTTTATTTATTTCTATCTCATATTTCTATTAGATCTGGTTATCCAGTTTATAATGTAAGAACTTTCCATTTAATACATAATTGATTATTTATACGAATTTACATAAAAATTTTATATATTGCGACGGTATAATAAAATTACTTTAAATTTGTATTTTTTATGTTATCTAGATCCAGCATTAATTTTCAGATCTTAAAGAAAATGATATCTAAGCTAGAATGATTTTTTTAATCCCAAATTTTTTTGTACAATATTTATCAAGAATAATATAATAGAAATGATTGAAAAGTAAAACTAGTTGGATATGTGACTGCCTTGCAAAGAAGATTTGTTAAGGATAAGTAATTTTATAAATAAATCGATAAAGATATTTTTGGTATTTTTACTTGATAGAATAGAGCATTTTCTTTTTACAGAAGAATTTGATATTGTGACTAATTGGTATGTGGAATGAAATATTGAAAAGTCAATTTTATTTTACCCATTAAAGCATGTTCTCTATATATAAAGCGGATGAATAATAAATATCGCTGAAAAGAACAAATTTCTAAATAGCGTAATGAGATGCTAGACATTGATGTCTTTTAGTATTTAAATACCAGAAGAGCTTTTCGAAGGAGACAATATATTATAGTAAGAATAGGATGAAATATTGTAAATCTGGGCTCCATCTAATTTGTGAATAATGAAAGAAGAAACCGACGTCTGAATTTATAAAAATTGTATGTAAGATAGTGTCATTTCACACAAATCGTAGAATGTTAATGATAGCTTTCATGACCGCGGATATGTCTCGAAACTAATAATTTCTGATAATAATATCGAATTATGGATTTTAAAGAATGTGAAGTTTGAATGATTAGATTTTAAAACAGTGGTGAATCTATAATGCGAAGGTTTTAGAACTACATATTTTTTTAAAGAGCTTCATATTTGTTAATAATAGTTGTTGGATGGATTCTGTAGCTGTAATTTCGAGGATAATCTCGTGAAGGTTTAAAAAAACAAGAATTAAAAAATGTGATGGATCTATTAGATTGAACGATTTCATGAGCTTATGCATGTATAGAGCTTATATTAAAATGATAGAATGGCCTTGTGAAAAAAAACTGATCAAAGTAAATGAATTCAGTCGAAATATATATTCGATCACAGGATTTGATTTTAGGACCATATTGCGGTCATTTTTTGGTGTGAATAAATTGATATTGTATGAATTTTATATTTAATAAATAAATTATTTTTTGTTCGATAGATCTTTTTATATGTCGAATATGGTTAAAATAAGGATATTCTTATAACAAATCACGATCTAAATGTGGCTTTAAATTTTTAATTTCTCAATAATTTCCATAAGAACAAAGTTAAGATGATTATATATATTGTTGATACATAAGGAGTATAAAATAAAAAGTTAAATCATCTTACGAAGGAATATTAGATTTACACATTTATGGTTAATAATAGATTATATAATTGAAATATTCGTCCATAAATGATATCAATGGTATAAACCACAGTGTCGCAATGAAATAAGAAACTAGATGCATTAATTTAAGTTTTCGGTGTTTGAATATATATAAAGATACATTTTTTGAATATAAAATATATTTTAATAAGTGTTGATTTTAAATAGAATCTTGCTGATGCAATCAAATTATTTTAAATAAACATAATCAATCAATTTACTGATTGGAATGTATATTCACATGTGTATAAAATTATAAATACAGAGTTGCCATAAAAAAATGATGAATAATGTTGAATGATCACGATATATATTGAATGATGCTTATTAGAATATTATTTTAAAGATGAAAATAAAATTGTGGTGATTGAATGCTGAAGGCAATATTAGAAATACTGTAAAGTTTGAATTTTAAAAGAAGATTTCTATGATAATAGAGTAATAAACATTTAAAAATGAGAATAAATTGCTTTAATATATGTTACTTCAAATTAACAAATATTATTTTTTGAAAAACGCAATTTTGGTAAGGAGAGTGATGTAATTAAATGCAAATTTTTATTGATTGGGTGTGGAATGTATCAGCTTTGTATAAAAAATGTACATCATTTATTGCAGACTACGTAGGTCTATTATTTTAAAATAAAAGTTGACGAACAAAATATGACGCATTATCCATACCAAACAAGACTATCGATCATCTATATTTCAACTTTTCTTTTTGATTAAAATTAAAAAAAAAATTTAAAGCTACTTTTTATCTTCTTTAATAAAATATGTTAATAATAATTATAAAAAAAATAAGAATTTGGAATAATAACTAACAATATTGTTGAATAGACTAGTTTTCTCAATTTAAATTGATTTTGACCCTTGATAACATGTGGGTTTTTCATTTGCTTTGTATACTCAGATATTACAAAAAACAAAGTATATAATATTATCAAACAAAAAAATTCACAGTAGAGTAAACCAGATGAGATGTGAACCAAGAAAAAAAAGTAAAGTTATGGAATAAAAAGAAAATTATATAATAAAAAGTATAAACCTTTAATTGAAAATAATGTAGCTTTGTA
The DNA here is from genome assembly GCF_057557595.1 of Rhyacophila brunnea. Lineage (NCBI taxonomy): Eukaryota > Metazoa > Arthropoda > Insecta > Trichoptera > Rhyacophilidae > Rhyacophila > Rhyacophila brunnea. The sequence goes on from NW_028233344.1 coordinate 665,409, forward strand.
AAGAAATAAAATCAAAGTGAATAATTTATAGTAAAAATATCTAAAATTAAGGTTTGAATATGCTTTGAAACAGAAAAGAAGCTTAATTGTGCAGATATTTTAGTGCAAAAGATTCGAATAGATAAAAAATAAGAATAAATACTTGAAAATCATAAAAAACGACCGTATTTTGTGACATTTTCTAGGTTGGTTTATAAAACTGTAACAATTTTCATGGACCAATTTTAATGCATCAAAACGCGCTTTTTCCGTATGCTAGAAATGATAAAGTATTATATATTTGTCTTAATATGTATTTTTGTCATATATGTTTTAGACAATTAAAATATGAATGAATATCCTCAAAATCAATGCTAAAGTTGAATTTTGCCTTAAAGCGTTATTAAATATATAGAATAATATAGTTATTATCAAGTTTAGTGTAAATCAGCAGAACTGCTAAATTTAGTGTATTCTAAAGTATTTTTAAGAGATATATAGTTCAAAAGTATTATAACCTTACAATATTATTAAACCGAATGAGTTTATTTAGTTAGATAAGTAATTAAAATAAAAATTTATTAATTACGATATAGTAATATAAAATCAAAAAAGATATAAATTATATCTTTTAAAAGTAATATTTTTTTTAAGTGCGATGCATATCGTAGATTATGTGAGTAAAATCCATCCTTTTCTGTATTCGATTTTCTAGAGTGTATGATGGTAAGTTTGTGAATCATTCAATCTGATTATTTATTATAAAATATGCTTAGAATTTCTTCAACTCTTTTTTAAGAGCATTAAACCAAAAATTATACATACTTTACGTCTAAATATATAATTATTTGTGCATTTAATTACATGGTAAATTCAATTTACATATTATATTGCCAGAGTACAAAAATAGAATCGATTAGGAATTATTAATAAATGATTCTGTGGTTTAAATAGATAAATATTGTAAAAAACAATATAAAATGTTGGAAAAAACAATATACTATTAAAACTTGCGCTAGTATTGTACATATATTCTGGGAGATAAAACTACATCAAAAAAATGTGAACTAGATGTAGTAAGGGGATCCACCAAAAAATTAAACATAAAAAAAAACAAGAGATTGCACAATTATTTCTTATAAAACAGATATTATGGATAAAATAACCAAGATTAACAAAAAATCAAAAATTTATTAAAATATACGTCAATTTTAGTATCACTTTCGTTCAAAATTTGAACATAGCCTTCGGCCCAATTAAACATCCAAAATTCATTAAAATGGTCCATAACTGCGACCAATTGTTCTTTTATCTTTTTATCCACCTACAATTTCTTCTTTTATAATGAACCACCATCTTTTTTTTTGTCATGAGGACTCGCATCACATTCTTGTTCCACACAGAATATCAAATCATACTTACGCAGAGGCAGAATCACTGTTCATGTGCATCTCAATAGGTAATGGGTCATTTAATTCTTATCTTGTCAAATGTTTCTCGATCTCGTGTCATAAATATAAATTCATGGGCTTCTAAATTTATGATAAATAAAAAGATTTTGAGTAGCATTGAAATTTTTAAATAAAATAAAATTTACATTGTGAAAAAATTAGCCCCCTTCCAATGTATTTCAATAAATATCTATATTAATCAGCAGAAAAATATAAGTTTAAGTATATAATAATATAATACATATTGGAGAGGATTCATACCAATAAGAATATTTTAACTATATTTAAAGTAAAAGTACCACAAAATTAGATAATAAAAATCCATATTTATATTGATGATTTATTACACAATATTACTTTAAAAATAAAAAGAGAAATATTTTAATGATTTATTTATCATTACTATGAAATATAGCAAATAAAAAACACGTTATGGCTATAATAAATTTAATTTTTGTTTATTATAACTTGTAGCTTATGAAATCAATTAATATTTTTTTATGATATGCTAATTCTTAAATAGCAAATGAATAATAATATAGAAGAAAAAAATAATATTACATATAAGTAACAAAAATAGAATATACTTTAATAACACTATTACTAAAAATATGATATGATAAACAACTCTAGTGAATGCTAATCATAAAGCGATTCAAATATTCCATTGATTTTTGCATCAGAACACCTTAATATAACATGAAAAAAAAATATTTAAGATTAATATAACAAGCTAAACACCTTATAAAGTAAACACGATAATAATAGATTTTTCTTTAAAAAGACCCACAAAATATCATTGCTTTATGTATAAATTTTCTCATCATCAATTTCTTAAACTAAATATATATCACATGAAAGCAGCGTAAAATCAACAAATTTATAATTTCATTTAATGAAACCATAAAATTAATATCATTTTTTACACACTGATCACTATCATTCAATAGACATGCTTGATTAAGTATTTATTCACTGCTTTAATATGCCCTTTGGATAAAATTTCAATAATTCGGCAATATAATTTCTGTGATTTTATTTTATTGTTCATAATATTAATTTATTAAAATCACCTTTACGAAAAAAGGGTCTTTTTAAAAAATTAAAAAACTAATTTTACAATGTCATTAGTTAATTTACATAATTTAGAAATTTTAAAATGCAAAAGTTACGTACCAAACATCTATAATAATACAAAACCAAGGGTTTGAATTGTATTCTATGGTTTAATTGTATAATGAAATCCTTTTTCCACGAAAATAAATTCATTTGTGATTTTATATAGACAATCACCAGTAATTTGTTATCTTTATACTAGGAGAAAACTATATAATAGCGTATTTGCTTTCCTCTCATCTCGTACGCTAATATATACATAAAAAATGCTTCGCTAAAAGTAATATAAATCAAAATCTGTGTTTTCTTATAGATATATCCGCTTTATGAATGGTGTTATTTCTTTAGCTATATTATTATTTATAATGTTTACATGGATAATTATAATTTTCAAAAAAACATCTTGCGATTTCTAAATATTTGGTATTTGTAATCACGGGCTGTTTAGATTCCATACATGTGAATATATCAACGTATTTGAAAAATTGATTTGAGTATTATTAAATAAAAAAGGGCAAATAAAAGATCCGAATGGGTAGGGAAAAGGTTTAGTTTAGGGATAAATAATTAAGATGGGTATATAAAGCTTTAAAAAGGATATAAAAGTGCTAAAATGAAAGGTGCAATATTATGAATACGAAAATCATTAGTTTATTTAATGGAGACTAGAGATACTTTGTTTCTTATGTGCACATATTTATCGCTTCTCGACTTATGGCTAAAATATTGTTCTTGTTTTTAATTCAAATTGCAAAAAACGACTTAAAGAATTATCAAAAATGCTATTAGTATCTTTTAAAAAATTTCATAAAATTAAAAAAAAGAAAAAAAAAACATTATTAATTTTTTATTTAATAAATTTACAAGCTTTCTATAACATCAGTCACATAAAAATTACCTATTTTAGCATTATCCACCTTTTATTTTCGTATATAAGAAACATACCTAAAATAAACTATAAATGAACATCAAAGATAATAAAATAAAAAAAGTTCATTAGATCATAAATTACTGTTATTATAAGATATAAATTTTTGTTAAATGGGATATATATTTGATTTTGCAAAAAAGAAAAAATAATAGAACCCTCAAGCTTTTTACAGAATTCTCGAATAAAAATACAATAGATTTATTATGTATTCCATCGTTTGTCAAACCAATTTTTATATTTTTTTTATTGTATGAAAGATAATTTTACATAGAAAAGCCACATATATAAAGAAAAAAATAGCAGACATAATCCACAGATATAAGTTTCAGAAACAAGATAAAGATAATATCTATGGTTTTCATAGTATTTGAAAATAAAAAAGATTGTTTTTATATAAAATATAATTATATTATAAGAAAAAAAATCCCCTTTTTTTTTGCGATGTTCATAAAATTCAAAAAAAATCACAAAAAATGTGTAAGATGTGGGTTATGCATTATATTCTTGGCTTACAATATTATGAGAAACATAAAAAATTACTTTTTTCAACAAACTTGGCTTGGTCTTAGGTTTTTTTTCTAGACAGAAAAAATATGGCAACACATAAAACTTGAAATTGACCAAAAATCAATAAATTCACCTTTTCTAAAGTACAATAGATAACAAAACAAACGTACAGATAATCGCCATGGCTAAGAGAGCATACAAAATATCTGTTATAAAGCAAAAAAAAACTTAATATAGCTAATTTTATGTTATAATATATCCTAAAAAATGATTTTTCTTCATCATAAACGTCAAGAATCGTATTTTGCATGCCAATATTATCATTGTCGTGTTTTTTCTATGCTATCGGACATATTCAACTGAACTTATTCGGCTTTTGAGGTGACTCAATCCAGCTAAAAGTATAAAAATAAACGTAAAAAAGACAAAGACGTCGTTTCTTTGCACAAAAGAAATCTAAAATATGTTCTTTCTCTTCCATTACAGACATCTTTTTCTTCAATAGAGCGTAAAAAATTAATTATATAACATAACACTTGAAATATTATTAAAAAAATCGACTATTATCATAAATTTATCACAGAAAAAGCTGTTTATTTTAACATACAGGATTTACACATAACCAGAAAGAAGAAAAATTAAATAAATGAATGATAATAAAACAAAAAAATCTTCTTAAAATGTGAGAATGAAAGAATAAAAATCAATAAAATTACAGATTACGCTATTTAAAATAGAAAAAATCGACATAATTTTATTAAAAAAGAACTAATACTATTAGAAATCATACTATAGTAGTGCCTAGAACTAGAAGTATTTATAATAACCAAATCTAAGTTTATAAAATAGAAGATAATGTCTTTTGTTTTTTCAAACATTTATACGTTTTTATACATTTTTGTATCTCTTTTAATAAACTTGTCAATTTTTTGTTATAAATGTATAAACATTTAAACTTTATCGTTTTTACCAGTATATTTCTTTAATTGAAAAAGAAAAAAAAATTCACAAAAAAATAATAATTTCTTAACAAAAGAATCTTAAACAGAGAAATAATAGAATGAAAGAAATTTGCATAATAGAACTTCAAATATAGTTTTATTATCACTTTTTTAATAAATAATCTAACGGTATAAAAATATTTATATTACAAAGAATTATTGAGAACAATCAATGAGAAGTTCTTTAAAGTTAGAAAATCCAGTATAATGTATATTATAGACATGTATATATTATTGATAACTATGTAAATGTAAAGAACTTTTTGATGATACATTAATTTTCAGATTTAATATCCAAAAAAGCGCAAAAAATTTAAATTTTCAGAGAAATGAACATAAAATGTGCAAAATTTATAAAAAAAAAGAATAAAAAAGACAGCAATAAGAATCGATTAATCTTTTACAGCAAAAATGGCAAATAAAAATGGTAAGATGTTAATAAAATTATGGATAAGAGCACGTAAAAAGTATATAATCGAGAAAAAAACATTCAAATGATGGAATACCTACTATAAAAACGTTTAAAAAACATAGAAAATAACGACATAGTTACAATGAAGTCGTATTTACATGATCTCAATCGCATGAGAATCTATTATTTGTATTCAAGGATAAAGATACCAACTTTTAGATTTACTAATCTATCATATAGATTATATAGGATAAACTCAAAATTCAAATATGGCAAAGATATATAGTGCTTTGTTCATTTTATGAATATATTCCATATTTCTAGAAAAAAAAACGCGATATTTAAAAACTATAGACTTAAATAAAGGGTAAAAAAATAAAATTTAGGATATGTAGAGAAAAATCATGGTAAAAACTACTCTATTTATCCTTGATCTAGAAAAACCATAAAAAAAGTACGATAATCATTGTTGTTCAGCAGTATGACTCGATATATAAAAGAAACCGGTTGAAAAAAATTCAACAGGATTTTAAAAACCAAAAAATATAACGATTCATTTATTTAATTCGTTTAAAGTAGAGATAATATAATTTTGTTAAAAGAATCGCACCTTCTAGAGAAAAATAAATTAATTAAACTTATTCCAGCATTAGGAGATTTATTTCTATCGTATAAATAAACAATATGTAAACTTTATATACAATCTTATTAAAAAAAAGAAACAAATCAAGATTATTATCTATAAAATAGAGCAAAAAAGTATTAATTATACAGATTAAACGTCTTATAGAAGCTAAAGATTATTAAAATATAGGATGTCAATTTGAATAAATAGTTAGCAAATAAACATCACAAATCCTTTTATTTCGAATGAAAAACGTATAACATAAAAATAAAACAGCAAATCTTGATTTATAATATCAAATAAATAATATTTAGAGTTTAATATTTACAATGTATATGTTATTCGACCCACGTCTAAAATAATTATAAAATATAAATCTTCGGAGTATACCATAATTCTTGAATAAAATTTCATAAATATGAAAATTCTACTATAATATTTTAGTGAAACAGTAAATGTATGACGATTCAATAATTTATGTGGATAAAACCATGAATTTTTAAATCTAGAAATATAAAATTTATGTTCACATTTACCAAGCTAACTGTTTGATTTTTAGCAAATGGACGATAAATAAATTAATACAGCTTCATTTATAAAAAAAAGAGGACCGAATGCACATAAAATAGTTTTAAAATATAATAATAAATTTTCTAGTTTTCATCAATTTGTACAAAAAACCAAGATATTTATTTATATTTACACATAGAAATGAATTCTAAAATAACATTCGATTTTTGATTTTATTTATATAAAAACAGAAACAGTATACAAATTCAGCAATAAAAATAGTTATATCGATTAAAAATGGTAAAAACAATCTTTTACCAACAATAGATCAAAATAATATTCAATATACATTTTAGACATATTAAACAGTTCATCAGTATATAATGTATAAAAATTTATGATTTAACATGTAAAGAGGTTTCTCTAGAAATATAGATCCGATTTTTTTGTTTTTTAAAAGATAGATAACAACCTTTCATGCATACGAATATACACAGTCTTTTAAAATAACAAGATAGAATCTATAAGGCATACATAGTCAAACATACGAAGATTCGTTTAAAAAAGTTAAAAATACAATAATCTATTTAGTAATATTCAAACTTTTTTATTAAGAAAAAAAATAGGAGTTAGATACTATTATACAATTAAATATAAATTTTGAGATAGTTATACATGTAAATCGAAATAAATTATTTTTGACAACGAAAAAAAAACTTATTTATTCTGGCTTGACTTAGAAAGCGATTTATAAAGAAATAAAACACGATCAGCATAAACAGGAAAAAAACATTATCTTTTCGATGTTTTTTTACAATAGATACAATAGATAAAATTTTTTTTATTATTCATGGATTTAAAAAAAAAAGCTTCGATATTTACCAAAAAAAACCCTTAATATACATTTTGTATAAAACTACGAGATTATTTATGTTTCAATATTTCTTTAAACCAAATAAATGTATTTTTTAAGACAAATAGAATAGAATTTCACATCACGAATTGATATAAGCTTTTGATGTATAAGATACACACTCGTATTTACTTTTGTAAACATTTTATTCTATTAGCAATAAAAATAAAAAACATCATATATACTACAATTTAAATAATAAAAATTATATAAAATCCAGATTTTTAGCTGCCAAGAAAAGACGAAAAACGTAAATAATGCTTTTTCGATATAATATTATAATATTTGAAAATTTAAAGAAATTTTAAACAAAAGAGTGGTTGAATCTTGCAATTAAATGACTTATTTATGTTATATTTATGCGATCTGGCATAGATTTAGATGTTTTTTTTTATTTGAAAATAAGTGAAAAAGGCTATTGAGTTTGTAAAATATGTCAACGATTTTTATTTTATTCACTAAATTTATAGATATTTAAAGAAAATTAAATGATTAATGAACATATGAGTCAGTAATATATATAAATCGTAATAAAAGATTGCAAAAAACCGACATAAACATGTGATAAATATAATAATAGATTATTATATACAAATTATAATATTTTTTGTTTATAAATACACAAATCCAATGGAATGTAATTTATATTTACTTTGCACTGCGTATTTTATATAAATAGTCATTATTTTTGGATTATTTTTTATTTTTTAAACATGAAAAATATAAAAATATGGCTAGTTACTATTTTATCATATAGATAATACATTATAAATAAATTTAATATGGCAAAAAACAGAAAATGAATCTACTTAAATTTATAGATAATCAGAAAAAATGACATTTCAATCATTTACATTAGACAATGTATTTAACTAACACTGTATTCTAAAATGTACATTTTTTCTTCATCCTAGCTGAACTATTTAACAATTTATGTATTTTTAGTACCAATAATTCATGATAAATGTACGATTATAGTTATATTCAACATTAGACGTGTTAATTTGCGGTAGAATAATACCAAAAAAGGGGTTTTTATTCAGCTATCTAACAGAATTAGCACCTCTTTATGGTTATTTAGGCGACTATATGTATTAAATAGCATATAACTCACCTGAATAGTTCATAAAAAATCCATTTCTTCAAATTTTTAATCATTAAATCTGTTGTTTGTTTTACTTTAGCAAGCAGATTAAAACTCAAAATCATGTCTATTTTACCGAAATGTGTTATCGATGAGTGTGAATAATTTACAAAATACATTATATTGGATTTTAATTATATCTCAGTATTAAAAAAATCGAAAAAGTTAGTATTTTCAATGAATAGGAATATAAAAAAAATTACATAAAATTAAAAAAAAAATAGAAAAAAAAACATTCTTATTTGCTTACTTAATAAATAAAACAGCTTTTTTGACATTTAACTCATAAAAATTACCTATTTTAGCATTATCCACCTTTATTTTCGTACATAAGAAACATACCTAAAATATATTATAAATGAACATCAAAATCAATTAAATGATATCAAAATCTTCTTTTATGATTGAATATTTTAATAAGATATAAAAATATTTTTAATATTTTATGTAATTGATCATTAAAAGAAAAAAAATAATAGGACCCTTAAACTTTCTACTAAAATCCCATATCAAAATACATCAAGCATAATCTATATTGATTTATAATTCAAAACATATTTTTTTCGATTTGGTGTATATGATAGTTATTATCACATAAAAAAACCACTAAAATAAAGAAAAAAAATAGTCGACTTAATCCCCACATAAAAGTTTCAGAAACAAGAAAAAATTAAAATATATGATTTTCTAAGTATTTTACGTTTTAAAAAGATAATTTAAATATGAAAACTTAATTTTATTATAAGAAAAAAAATCCCTTTTTTTTTTGCGATGTCATTAATTATTAAAAAAAATCGCAGATAATGAGAAATATGAGAAAGTCAGAATGTGTATCTTAGCTTATAAAAGTATGATCAGCAAGTAAATATTGTTTTTTTCGCCAAACAGGACTTGGTTCTAGGTTTTTTTAAGACAGAAAAAAATATGGCAACACATAAAACTTGGAATTGACCGAAAAATTAATAAATTCACCTTTTCTGAATATCAAAACATATGTACAAATATTATCTATGTCCAGTAGAGTATATAAATATCTATTATAAGGCAAAAAAATCTTAAATATAACCAAGTTGGTAATGGCATTATATCCACAAAAAGATGATTTTATATTCTATCAACTTTAGATAATGTATTTATTATGTCATAAATTATCATTTTACGATTTCTTTCTATGCTAGTGGCCATATTTATCACCACTTATTCGGCTATTCAGCGACATAATTCAGCTAAAAGTAATAAAATTATGTTTAAAATGAGATTGATATGTCTTTTTGGCACTAAAAAAATACATAAAACTTGTTTTTTCTCATCTCGCTGCAGACATATTATATTTAAAATAGCACAGAAAAATGATAATATAACATTACTCATAAAATATTTATAATAAAATTGACTATTAATATAAATTTATTTTGAAACAAGCTGTTTTTTTAACATAAAGGATTTATTCTATACAACTAGAAGAGTAGAAAACCGCCTATATAAAGAAAAAAACCAAAAGTTTGGCATAAATATGGTGATTAAGCCACAAATAATCAATAAAAATTACAATTTATGCGGAATAAAATAAAACAATAACTAAAGTTTTCTATCAGAGACGTGATTTATATATCAATATTATCATATTAGAGCATTAAACTTTAAATATTTACATAAAACTCTAATATCTGGTGTCTAAATATAAAAATATATCGTTTGTATTTTCAATCTATTTATATTTCCTTTGAAAACTTCATTTTCTTAAAAGATGAATCTATTATTAGATTATACTAAATTACTAAGCACGAAAAGTATTTCGATTTCGCCATTTATTTCTATATATATGAAAAATAAAATAAAAAACTTAAAATAATAATAATTTATTAACAAGAGAATCTTAAACAAAGAAATAAATAACAAATAAAAATACATATAATTAAATCTCAAAAATTTAGATATTATTGTTTAATTAACAAATAATCTTAGCATAAAAAAAAATTTCGGTTTTAAATATTATAAAGAAAAATCAATGAGAAGATCTTTAGAATCTGAAAATCTAGTTTAATGTATGTAATAGACATATATATGCGTATTATTATTATAAATGTCAATATTAATAATTTTATGGTGATTTAATAATTTATAGATTCTAAATGAAAATTTAAATAAAATCAGAAGAATATTCAGGATAAATAATTTATAAAAAAAAGTATAATAGTTTGTAAAAAAATGGTTAAAAAATATAATAAAATATTTCACAATTTATTGTATCATTATATATTAAATATTTTTCTTTTTTATTATTCTTTCTCGTAATCCAAATTAAAAGAAAATTCGAATGTTTTGATAACTATATTTTATATCTAGAATGTTCAAAATTAGAATAGAAAAACAACATGCTAGCGTATAATTAAATTTAAGTGTGTTTTTCTTGCATCACGATATGTTCGAATATCTTAATCTAAAGATAAAATATCCAATAATAACAAAATAAAATAAAATAGAATGAATATATTTTTGTTTATAATAGAAAGAAAAAAGCATTGTTCAGAATTTAAAGATAATAATTATAAAAGTAATAAGAATTAATTTTACTTTTACAATAAAAAAGTAAATTATTAATAAATATGTGGATTAAGCGATCGTAAAAAGTAAAAAGATATCAAAAAACCATAAAAATGGTGGTATAATTATCATTATCATTGAAAAGGATAAAAACATATATATCTCCTATAAATAATGGCATTATTACAATTTAGTTATATATTTATGATCTTAATTGCATAAGAATATAAAGACATGAACTTTCGGACTTTAATGTTATCATAGCGATGATTAAAAAGATAAACTAAAATAGAAAATCTGATAAAGGATATACAGAGCTTTGTTTTTTTTTCAAAAATATGCCCCATTTTCAGAAAAAAACGCATAATTATTAACTCAATGGATAAAATATCAGTTATATGACAAAAATTCGGAGAAATAGACGGAAATATCATGGTAAAAATCGTATTATTTTATTTTCTTATCTAGAAAAGGGGTAAATTTGATCAATGACCATTTTAGATCAGCTTTGTTTAGATAAAGGCCAAAAGAAAACTGTTGAGAACATAACACAGGTTTATAAAAATTAAAAAATAAAAGGATTCATATATTTCTAGCTATCAATTCTAGTAAATATTTAATTTTTTTCAAGATTCGCGAAATTTTTACAAAAAAATATATAAATAAAAGAATTCTAGTAATAGCAGTGATATAAATAATAAAATATAATTTCATATAAAGTAACAATATTAAACCTTTATATACATTCTTTTTCAAAATTCAAAAATCAAGATTATTATAACTAAAATGAAGTAAAACAGGATATTTAACATATACGATAAACATCTTATAGAAGCTAAAGATTATTAATACATTAAAATACAAAATTGAATTATTGTAAGCAAATAATTATATCCAACGAAAAACGTAAAACATTAAAACAAAACAGCAAATGTTGCTATAAAGGGACAAAAAAAGACAAATTCGGGTTGGGGTAGGTGTTAGGGTTTAGGGTTTAGGGTAGATGTCATACGGGCTATTTTTATCGCATGCGAGAACGGTCATATTGGCAATTGTCATACTGGCAAATGTCATACGGGCAAATGTCATACGGGCTTTTTTTATCGCATGCGATAACGGTCATATTGGCAATTGTCATACGGGCTTTTTTTATCGCATGCGAGAACGGTCATATTGGCAAATGTCATATTGGCAAATGTCATACTGGCAAATGTCATACGGGCAAATGTCATACGGGCTTTTTTTATCGCATGCGATAACGGTCATATTGGCAAATGTCATATTGGCAAATGTCATACTGGCAAATGTCATACGGGCAAATGTCATACTGGCAAATGTCATACGGGCAAATGTCATACGGGCAAATGTCATACGGGCTTTTTTTATCGCATGCGATAACGGTCATATTGGCAATTGTCATACGGGCTTTTTTTATCGCATGCGAGAACGGTCATATTGGCAAATGTCATACTGGCAAATGTCATACGGGCTTTTTTTATCGCATGCGATAACTCATATTGGCAATTGTCATACGGGCTTTTTTTATCGCATGCGAGAACGGTCATATTGGCAAATGTCATATTGGCAAATGTCATACTGGCAAATGTCATACGGGCTTTTTTTATCGCATGCGATAACGGTCATATTGGCAATTGTCATACGGGCAAATGTCATACGGGCTTTTTTTATCGCATGCGATAACGGTCATATTGGCAATTGTCATACGGGCTTTTTTTATCGCATGCGAGAACGGTCATATTGGCAAATGTCATATTGGCAAATGTCATACTGGCAAATGTCATACGGGCTTTTTTTATCGCATGCGATAACGGTCATATTGGCAAATGTCATACGGGCTTTTTTTATCGCATGCGAGAACGGTCATATTGGCAAATGTCATACGGGCTTTTTTTATCGCATGCACAAACGGTCATACTGGCCAGCGAAATTTAATCACTATAAAAAATAGCAATCTAATAATATATCCTATACCTGAATATACGATAAAAAAAATGGGACTTAAAGACTAAAAAGGCATTTGTTAGGCTGGCATCCGTAAGTGTTAGTTTTTTAATCACTTTTGGAGATAAAAAGTGACTCTAGTGACGCTCTAAATATTGTAAAATTAGCGTCTTTAGCAAATTTATAGATCTTTCACTCAAGTTATATTGTAATTTATAAGAAACTAGTTACCGTCGTAACTTGTGACTCTAGTAATCGATGACACATCTTTTTTATTTTCGACTAAATAAATTTGCTATCTCTATTCTGATAAAGTTTCTTTTTACTACTTAACTTTGTATTTCTTAAGTATTATGCTACTTTGTACCTTTTGACGCTAGTGCTCGATCACTCTTTTTTTTTTATTTTTGACTATCTTAAAATTAATGCCTCTCTTGACTCTAGTGAATTTAGTTAAGTAAAAAAAATATATATATCGATTTAACATAGATATAATGATTAGAATTCAAGTGATTTTAGTTGAAAAAAATTATTGTAAAGAATGATAATGTAGAATCTAACATTTGCTTTTAATAAAAATCGTTTTTTATATGTAAAAATATACTATTAAAGCAAAAAATATGAATAAAAAAATTGCTCTAGAAACATTCATTTATTTATATTATAAACAAGACAAGAACCTAGCTCATTTATAAAATTTCAGATCTTAAAAATTTAATAGCTTTAAATAAATTCTCACGATTAATGTATAAAAGGTGGAAAAAATTATGCGATAAAATACAAGAAAATAAAAATACATCGAATATATAATGTTTATGATAATCATATATAAAAATTGTTTTTCCATATTACTATTCTAAATACTATTTAATGTATGGTCAAAAATAAATAAATATTTAAAAACAGTATTTTATATTTTAATAGAAATTGATAACTAAAGTATTTAAACGTTCATTTAATTCACTTATTTCCTCATTGAATATAAAAATTATAGCCAGAAAAGACACAGCAACAATATATAATATATAAACTGGCGTGAATAATCCTCTAAATATTTCCATTAGAATCAATTCAAATCTAATAAAATATAATGATTTTATTTTTATTTCATTATTTTATCCCAATAAATTATATATGTTACATTTAATTTACTTATTTTTTCTACATATTTATTATATTCATAACAATCAAAAACACTTTAATCTATAATTTTATGTTTATATACATATGTTTAGACACTTTCCTTCGATACAAACCAAAATATTTTTAAATTATCCTTTTATTTTATTTTTAGTCACAAATGTATGCCTTAATACACATAATAATTCAAACAGAAATATGTACATGTTTGTGTTTCGAAACATACTAAAAAAATATCATAGATGGAAATCTACCATATTATTTATTTTCTGTTATTATAGATAAATAAACACAATTAATGGCGAATTAAATTTATAAATCTTTTTTTTAAAATTTTATAAAACTAACATCTATTAATTCCTACGTATAAAATTAAAATCAATTTTTTATTTAATATTTTATAGAAAAAATAAACTGTTTTATGAATCTAGTAAAATAAAGATACTTCGTATGAAAACTTTTATTGAAATCTACAAACTTTATATAATATTTACAATTAGAAAACAATCTATTAAAAGATATCTTTTAAACAATAATACAAATAAAATATTAAATTATAATTTTTTAGAAGCCAAACTTATTATCTATGAATTAAATCAATTAGGAATTGCAATTTAGCAAAAATTCTTTATAAAAGTTTAGAAATGCTATAAATGTATTTAATAATAATGTAGAAATATATACAATACAAATAAAAAATTAAATAACAAATATTTATTAAATTATTAAGAAGTGATTTAGATATATATGAAAAGGGGATAATCAGAGAATAAATATAATAGGACGTAAATTACAAGAAACATAGTATATATTATGATAAAATTATTAGAAGAAAAAAAATATATAGGTTAAATTTCAATTTATTATTAAATATTTCCCAAAAAAAGTTCCGAAAAAAAAAATGCAAGGCCTTCGGCGTAACTTTAAAAAAACCGATTTTTTTTTCTATTCTTGGCCGCAGCCGAACTTCTTTTTCTCCACCAGAGCTTTTCGTTCATTTTTTAAAATTTTCCTGGCGAGAGGACCTTAATCTCCCGCCAATGCCATCCTCCAAGCAGCAGAAAAGTTTTTATGGGGGCATTAACCCTATCGATAACAATCAGCGGAATGATTGTCCGATTTCTTCTCGGTATTCTGCATCCCGAGAAGATTCATGTCGGGGCAGGATTTTAACAAACATATACCAAATTAGAAAAGCAAAAAAAATGAACGAAATCATAATTTCTTTAGATAAGATGATCAAAGCAGTATGATTTAAAAAATTTGTTATGGTAAATGCATTATTTTGTTTTAAAAAAGCTTTATCGATAAATAAAATAAAAATTTGGCGTTAAATTAAATATAAAGTATGGATTAGCTATAACTTTTGTGAAAATCTTTAGCAGCTAAGTTATAAACAACAATCAGCTGTTCTCTTATTGTTTCGATGTATAAATTTAAAGAAACTAAACTTATTATTAATATTTATACATATTTACAGAATAAAAGAATACAAAGGCAAATATAAAATATTAAACTATGCCATATTTTTTACGAGATCTTAATTTTATATATTTTTTTTCATTAGCACGAGTTTGTTAAGCGGGACATAGGACAAGTTTTGAAGGAGAAAAAAATATAATGGCAAATAAAAACATTAAATGTATTTAGAAATTGTCTTCAAACTTGATATATACACTAGTAACTACTAAAATAATTCAAAAAATCGCAATATATATAATGGTATAGTATAGGTTCTCAGAACAGACGTTATTAAGCAAAAAACAGTAAATTTATATACTCCTGTAACTATATCTATCCTAAAAAATATAAAATACTTTGAAAAGACATAAGAAACAAATAATCATAGATACAGTTAATTGAAATTGATTCTTTTTCTATAGCTATCAGACAAATTGAACATCATTTTTATGCCAATCTGAGTATTTATATGCAGCAAAAAATCTTTATATAAGTATAATAAAGGACAAAAGGTTGTTTTTGAATATTTAATACTCCATATCAATCTTTTTTCTTTAACTAAAGGACTTATTAATTACCACCTATACGGTTATTTGTGCAACTATACGCGCCTCAAAATGCAAATTTTATATGTTATCTTTTATTAAAAAGTATTATGATCAATTTACTAAAAATATTTTATTTCTTGGATCTTTGTTTTAAACTTACCTCTACTATTATATTTTTTTCCGCAGAAATAAATGAACAAAAAGAGTTTTATTTTGCCATAAAATACTTAATAAAAGTTAGATGGATAACATGGTTGTAAAAGATGTTGATTAAGTTGTATTTTAGACAATAAAAATGACAAAAAAAACGCATAGAATTAGAAAAAAAAAGAAAAAATAACGTTTAAAAACGTATAATACTCGACATAAACACATTAAAAACATATAGCCAAACTATTATATGGCTATCTTTTCGTATATAAGAAGCTATCCAAAAATAATTTTTCTTGTAAGATTTAATTAACAAAAATAAAATAAGACCTATTTTTGATGGTAAACTAGTATCAATTGACATAAAACCTTATATGCATTATTATATATATTTGATTTATCAAAACAAAAAAAAAGAAAAACACTAATAGGACCCTTAAAGTATTTTTTAATTTCTTAAATCGAAATATAATAAGTTCAGAATGTATATAACAATATGCCAAAACATATTTCTTCTCATTTTACGATATAAAACATAATTATATAAAATAAAGCCGCTAAAATAATGAAAAAAAATAGTGATCTAAATCAACATATAAAAGTTTCAAATTTACAAAAAAGGCAAGAAACATATAAAACTATGTTTGTTGACATAATATAACAAGTATTGTGCATCTATATTTGTATTCTAAGACAAAAAAATCACTGTTTTTGCGGTTTTTAGCATTGATATGTAAACCAAAATGCAAGTAAATGAGTAAGAGGTGATAAAAAAAGATACAATTCGGGTAAAAAATAGTTATAAAAAACGTATAGCGTCTGATAGAACATTAAATGTATTATCTCCGGTTTTTATTAGTGAAAGAAGAATTAACACAATAAGTAAAAAATCATATACACCATTATCACGTTATATACGACATTCAATGTACAAACAAATCACAAAAGCCTATTTTATTATATTACATACTGTACTATAGCAGTAAAGTTATCCGTTATTATGCAAAAAAAAACTATAAATATGATTATTCGTTGACTTGAAATAGGGAAAAATCCATGAAAATAGTATAATATCCCTTTGAAAATAGTTCTTGGTGTGTTCAAGTTTGTTTAATAAAATTTTTTTGCCACAAAAAAACAGATTATTAATTTAGTATTCGGCTATTTAGGCAACAAAATCTAGCAAAAAGTAAAAAAAACGTACAAAAGATTTTGGTTTGCTTTTCTTTTTCACGAAATTAACACTCAAATGGTTTTATGCATGTTTGGCTAGCTTTTATATTATAACTCTCAACAGAAGATTAATTTATATATAAAACATTAAATATGAAACATATATAAGAAGCTATTTATTTTCGCGTATATTATTTATGATAAAGCCTGTTATTCATATATTATAAAAATATTTCTAAAAAACATGAGAATTTAGTAGTAAAAAAATAAATAAAACTACGTCTTTTATATATCAAAATAACAGAACATATAAAAAATACAATAAAGATAGTAATTTATATTCGAATGATAATATCATGGTTAAATGCTCTTTAATATCATAAAAAACCACAGATTTAGTAATGACAATAGATAATGGTTTTATATGTATTTTCAATCTATTATACATACAGTCAACTACATTTTTATTTTAGAAGAGTAACTAAACGGTAAAATCTTATATATTTTAATTATATACATATAAGAACAGAAAAAAAAACTTAAAAAAATATAAATTTGTTAAGAAGAGAATCTTAAAGGAAGAAGTATAAGATACATCAATTTACACTATTAAACGCATAAATCTTTTCATAATAACAATCTTAAAAGAATTCCATAAAATGAATATAATTATTTATCGTTATAAAGATTTTATTAAAAAACAATATGTACTACGAAAAAACACCATAAAATATGAATAAATGTATAACATAGACATATTTTTATTTATAATTAATCATTATGCACAATAAAAATCATTTTTTCGATTGAGCATCATCTAATAGAGATGGAAATAAAATCAGAAGAACATTTTCTTATAAAAAATTACTTGTAATATAAAGATAAAGATCAAAAATATATAAAATAAAGTAGAGTTTTTTTGTGATATTATTTATACACGGAAATTAAATCTTCTTTGTAATTCTTTTTCGTCAATTTATTTGAAAAGATACATCAAATTATTTGACTTTACTTACTTTTTAGTAAGACGAGTACAATAAATTATTACCGACGCAGTTTTCTAGTGCATATAATGTTTGAAAAGGTACACTTTACATGCATCAAATAATATTCGAATTTCTCAATCTATATATAATATATTCTATAGTAATAAAAATTGTAGAATAGATATAAAAATTAGTCTATTAAATCGAAATAAACATGCATAATCTAGAATTTCGAAGTATTAAGCATTAAAGAGAAGAGAAAAAAGACATTGTTGTTGTAAACAAAAACCAAGAAAAATTAATTAAAATAAAAGCTTTTTAAGACTTTAGATAATGAAATTACGTAAAAAAATGAGAATTGAGAAAAAAACAAATAATATAATGCCACTGTTACCAATATGTAATATTTTTTGAATTTAAATTCTACAAGGATATTATTGTTGGCATTTAAGGATAAAAATACCCACTTTCAGATTATATGTTATCATAGTGATGATTTAGAAGATAAACTAAAATAGAAAATATGATAACTGATATACAGAGCTAGCTTTTTTTTTGTGTATATGCCCTATTTTCATAAAAAACGCATAATTAAATACTCAATGAATAGAATGATAGTTTTAAAGAAATTATTTCTTAAATAGTGAATAATTTTATCATAAAAATCGTATTATTTTATTTTCTTATCTAGAAAAAGGGGTAATTTTTTCAATAATCATTTATAATCAGTTGTGTTTCTGTATATTCAAAGGAAACATGTTGAGCATATAACACAGGTTTATAAAAATATAAAAATAAACTTTCGTATATTTTTCTTTTATCTTAAGTTTTTTAAATGTATTTGCTTTGTATAATTATTTTCTTTGCAATAAGAAGTACATCTACAAGTTATTCTAGCATTATTTGATGATAAAAATAATATTAAATCCAAAATCATCTAAAGTAACAATTTCAAACATGATTATACATTCTTATTAGAAAGAAAAAAAACAAAAACTAAGATTATTGTATGCAAAAGAAAAGCTAGATATATATTGACAATATAAGATAAAACGCCTTATAGAAGTTTAAGATCTTTTATAGATTACGATACGAATTGAATATATAGTAAGCAAATTAATATATTGAAATTTTTTTTTTATAGTTAAATAAAAAACAATTAATTTGATAATCAATTAGCGAATTTTGATTTCTAGCTATTAATAAATATCATATAAAGCTTTTTATTTACAATATATATTCTATGAATGCCAAGTATATAATTATTATGGAATAAGAATATTTAGATTATCTCTAGCTTAATAACAAGTCAATAAAAAAAACTTCAATAATATTCTAGTAAAGCTGTCAAAGTATAAAAATTCAATATTATAAACATTTATATACTCATAATAATTACTCTTTCGATCAAATAATTTAAAATATTTAGATGTGCGTGCTAAAAGATATCTATTATAATTTTAGTTATGGAAGATAACTAACTATATAAAGCTTTATTTATAGTAAGAAGGGACAAAATTGGTCTAATATGTTTAAAATATTTTGTATAATAAAAAATAATAATAAAAGGATGCTCCGTTCTTCACGTTTTTGTGTCTAGCTATAATAAAAGCTACATAAATATTTGAATATCCATACATGAAAAGAATAAAATCTAAAAAAATATGTTGTATTTGGACTAAAAAACAGTATATTTCAAAAAAACAATAAATATATACAACAATTATATATAGCTTATATTCATAAAAACGAAATGTAAAAACAATATATTACAAACTTATATTAAAATAAAACAGTTAATTAGTATTTTATACTATGTTAAATTAATACCATTCAATAACACAAAAACCTAAATAAAAAAACAAAAAAAGAAGAGTTTTTTTGCAATTAACTCTTTTTTGAGTATGTTTATACATCATAAAAATAAAATGTTACGAACATGGATATAGTCAGTAATAAAAAAACCCGAAACGCAATGTGAATCTGCAAAAACGGATATAAACAAACAATAAAAGCTATCTCTTTTATATATTATATAGAATCTAATTATTGAGTATATACATCCTAAATTAAGAATTAAAATAAAATAAGAAGATATTTTTATGCAATTAAATATAAATATTGTCTTTATACGCATAATATCGCACAATGCAGTTAAAACGACGAAAAAAGACTGAATATTTACTTAGATACTGTGTATTTTGTGATTTTATAAATTAGCCAAACTGTTTATTAGAAACAGGGAAAAAATAATTACATTAAATTTTCGTGTTAAACTCGCAAAGAGTAAAAATATATTATAAAAGTTGTAGATGTAATAGAATCAAGTAAAAAATGAAATGTCGCAGAAAATATGGGTAAAAAAATCCATTTTTTATTGCTCCATAAAACTACTAATATGCCATTTTTATTGTTAATTGGATGCCATAACTTGTAATCTAGATTATTTTCTGAATAAATAGGATTTTTTTAGTACATAGAAAAAATCTCTGTATCATGTTTATGATACTAATTTTCATAAATAAAAATCATAAAAACATACAATTTAAATAATTTGAAACATATGAATTCTATACGAAAAACTATAATATTAAAAATATCATATAACAGAAATATCAAGTATAATTATCAAGAAAAACCAATATTTTTGTTAAATAATAAAGATAATCTTTAGATGCTTAATAATATATGAACGTAGTATTTACTTTATTTTTGCATGTTTTTATATAATATGCATGCTTAAAACAAAATTTAAAAATACAAAAATTGAATTATTCAAATTGTTTGAGATATAATGTTATAATCTAGCATTTATTTTGGTGTTTAAGAATGTACAATATGTGATAAAAGGATGTAAAAACTATAAAAGTAATCAAAAACATCAAATTTTATTCGAGAACAATAAACGATCTTAGATCCAAACATAACTGATTCATAGACAAATGAGCAAAAGATAATTGTGTAAAATATCATACATCTGATCGATATAATAAAAATATCGCTTCCTGCTTAAGAAAGGCTAGATTTTCCGAACAATTACCTTCTGAAGAATGCATAAGCCCAAGAAGCAGATAATTATACATCCTTAGCTTCTTCTACGTGTATAAAATACAAAATAAAAAAATCATAGTTTCACCCATGAAACCACCAGCAAAATACTAAAAACAGCTATATCACGTGTTTCAAATACATGCCATAAATTTCTCTGAATAATTCTTCAAATGTATTCTCAGAAAATAAATCAACAGCAAAATACATATATCTATAACAGTTTCTCTATCAAAAGTTAAAAACAGAAAAAAAAGTAGAATTTTTACCTATACAATATTTTACATTATAAATTACTTCTCATAATTCAAAACCACTAGTAGCTAGACCTTTGACCATACAACACTCCAGACAATATCATACGGCAAGTAAAGTCAATTTTTTCTACTTGTCTGCATTTATAAACTTCCACCCTATATATTCTGCACCCTTTTTTCTATTGGAACCGCAACGATAATAAAATCATCGAAAATATTATTGCCAATACATCAAAAACTTAGTACAATAAGATTTAGCTGCTAGCTCTACATGTCACAACAGATATAAAAATAAATATTTCATTTTATTTACACATTATCATATTTTAATTAATACGTCATTTATTTCCAACCATGTTATAAAACCAAGATAAAAATCTCTAAAATAAGAAGACCCGTCATATTTTTTAATGCCATGCTTAAATCTGCATTACCGCTTCCCTACCGCTTCTCTACCGCTTATTTTACCTTAAACAATAAGATTGCCATCATACATATCTTCTGCATGCACCAGCCTCAAACACTAAAGAGGGATTGTGTTTCACTCACCATACACATTGATCAATCTCCAAACTTATTATAAGTGTCAAGAAACACTTTCCTTATTAATTTTTCTTTTCGCATTTAAAAGCCTACGATTTCATAATCAACTAATCTTTTTTCGTCGTCTTTAAAAATTTAATTTAAAAGGGTAATTTTATAACTATCAATGTAGGATAATTCAAACATATTGGCATAAAATAAAAACATTCAAAACCATTTTCGATAATATGAAGGGTAGAGAAAATTAAATTGATGATTTTAAATATTCACATCAATGCGGGATAGGTCATATGCTATGCCATTAATATTAAAATATTATCTATTAAACCTTTTTTATGTTGATATTTCGGTTATAACAAATAAAACACTAGTTTTGGTATCCTGTTGTGGTGTGTTTTTTTATATATTATCTTTAAAGAAAGAAAATATCTCAATTGTAAAATATTACAAGTACGGATAATGATTTCGGAAAATAGAACAATATTAAATCCCAACCAAAATTGATATTATT
Source organism: Rhyacophila brunnea (assembly GCF_057557595.1). Lineage (NCBI taxonomy): Eukaryota > Metazoa > Arthropoda > Insecta > Trichoptera > Rhyacophilidae > Rhyacophila > Rhyacophila brunnea. The sequence continues at coordinate 688,321 of NW_028233344.1, forward strand.
TCGAATCAAAATTTCAGTATAAACTAGCATATGGCTTTCTCCGTAAAAAATATAAAAAAAATTATTATTATTTAATCACGTCTAGGTTCTAGAGAAACTATAATCAGCCAAAAAAATTAAAATGAAACATAAAAAAAAGGATATATTGGGGTTAAAAAATTAAGCATGACCGTCGAAATCTACAATTTATAAATATCTATATTATAAAAACATGAAACTTAAAATATGTAAAAGTACTAGCTTGACATATTTAATCATTTTTTATTTTTCTAATTAACAAATGATAGAGGTTTAAATCTATCTAATGCCTGTATAATTATTTGAAATATAGCTACACATTTTTTTAATTTTTAAAAAAATATATGTTTCATATTTTAGAGAGTATATAATACTGCCAAAAACATTTAAATGATCAATGAAACAAATAAAATTTACTTCATGTCAATGATCGAGGAATTAACACTTTTTTTATTTTACTAAATACAAACAATAATTACTTATTTATTTGTATACATCATATCTGCTCATAAAAAATATGATAAAAGCAGTTTAAAAACGAAAACTTCTAAATACGAACGGTTAAAGTATACATGCTCACATTATAGATTATATAAAACTATTTCATTGTGTTCTTTATATTCATATGTGATACGCCGAATTTTTATATATAAAAAACTTAAAATTTAAATAATTATTTTACAATAAGAATCTAATATATCATGACAAGATTTTTTATAATAATAAGTAAATACACTAATCTTATGATATTATGTGTGTCGCAAAAAAAAATATACACGCATAGTATAATAACAATTTTCAAAAGATTAGATTCATTATCCAAATAAATAGCCAAGACATTTTAATATGAATTGTTTTTATATTGTGCAAAATATAGTTAGTTTATTCGTATAATCTTTATATAATATTATTTTTCTAATATTATTAAATTATATATATGATGTTGGATATAACAACTAATTCTACTAGATTTTAATAATATAAGAAGAGTTATACAAAAAAAACCAAAAAAATAAAATATATAAACCTTAATTTATATAATGAATTTGATTTCTATAAGTTCAATTGTTCATCATTAAGAAGTATAGTCCCGTCGTCAAATATAAGATAATCTTTAGAATTTAGTTCTTTTAACACCTTTATCCATATTTCACGGGATAAAGTATTAGCGATAGATTCTATTAACCCTCTCTTTCTAAAAAATGTCTGATATAAAGATCTCTCTTTTATAGAATTTATCTTGTTTTTACATAAATATTTTACTATTTTAGAATAATAGAAAGAACTAAGACGCGATATATCGTCATAAAATTGTAAATTTTTAAACTTGCCTTGCTTTACATACTCGTTAACACGTATATTAAAACTATTGAGGTCTTCATCCTTTTCTTCATCATTACATGGAGTCACAATAGTCGTTCCTTTTGTAGAAGACTCTTGTTTATTTTCACACCTTTTTATACATATTTTCTTTTCTGATTTTATATCATCATCGCAAATAATTTTTCTTTGATTCCTGTTTTTTTTGATATTGTTGCATGATTCTTTGTTATAACTTTCTTCGGCTTGATTTTTTATAATCATATCAACTTTACCATCATCTTCTAAATGACTGCTCTCAGATTCATATTTATGATCCTCTGTTTTTTGTAATTTTTTATGGTACTCTGATCTCATGGGTGTATTTTCAATGCATGATTTGTATTTTTTTGGTATTTCCTCTTTTAGGCATATTTTTCTCCCGCGATATTCATGAATGTCATTTCTAATTTGCGGCATTGTGACTTTTTTATTTTCGACTCTTTCTAATCGCTCAATGCATTGATAAATCTTACCTAATTCATCAAAAAGGTCAAAATTTAGCATTTCGTTATTAATATGTCCACTTTCGATATTTTGAATATGGTTCATGAACTTTTTTCTTTTTGTTGCAATTTTACGTTTCAAATAATTTAAATCATTGACTGTTTTTATATTTGCATGGGTGTGTTTATTCATTTCCTCTTTCATTATATCTAATTTATCTTTGTTTTTCTTTATAGTTTCGACTATTTTTTCTTTAAAATTTGCATATATATTCTCTAAATCGCACGGACTTTCTATTTCCACACTTAATTGTGACTGACTGTGGGTTTTAGTACATGTGGTACTCACTATTGGAGCATTAGACAACTGCTTTTCGCTTATTGTCGCTTGTTCTTTTGTAATTTTATTCTGAGGTAATTGTGATATATTTTCATGATAATTGCTTTCTTTTATTTCCGATTCGGGGTCAAGGACTATTTCAGTTCTGGAATCTGTTTCCAAACTATTTATATTTTCCAAAAAAAACTTCTCAAACTCTTCTCTTATATTCTGACTGTTTATTGGGGCTAAAGCCAATTGATTTAAATTTTCTTTACATTTATTGAGCTTTTCAATTGATCCCAAATTGTTTGATAGTAAATTTTCTGTTGTATTTAGGACTAACGTAAAATCCTCTAAGTTTTCACCTGCAGAGTATGTTGCATTATCTATAACTGCCTTTAAGTTTTGCCTTGGAATTACTATTTCGTTCTCATAAGATTCTCTTACACTATATTCTGGTTCAGCATGTAGATAATCATTCCCCCAATCATTGTCATAATCATTGTCGACTTCAGCATTATTATGTACATTTTCATGGATTATATCATTCCGTATATTTCTCGCATTATTAAGCACTAGATTTGGCGGAAGAATGAGATCTGTTCTATCATAAGAAGATGGATGTGTTATTCTTTCAGCTTTAAAATCATCGTTTCTGCTTATATTATACCATTCAGTCATATTATGATCACTTTTATGTTTATACTGTATATTCGTTTTTGAATACTCTTCTTCAAATACTTCGTTTTGATCTTCATAGGTATTGTATAAATTTGTTGGATTTTCATTTTCATCGTCTATAAAAATTTTTAAATCTTCTAATTGTTCATAATAATGAGCAGCTGTTTTTTTCACGTAATTCCGTTTAGAAATTTTGCATATATATGCATCGAACATCATAGCTAGTTCCAAACTCATTGTAATATAATTTTTGAGGTATGGCGCGTATTTTTTCATCACCTCGCGAAAACTTAGCGAGTCAACATCAATATAGGAGGCTCTCTTTCGCAAATCACTAATCATTTTTACAGTCTTTATTCTTTTATCGCTTATTGGGCGAATTATATTTCTAATTTTTCTTGTGTTCATGAGACCACACATTCCTAATCTCACATCATAATAAATGGATTTATAATTTATCCTTTTGTTTAAGTTAATTTTGCTTTTGTAATCACAAACATGTATGTTATACCCTATCCATGCGTTGAATTTTATTTCTGTGGGATAAAAAGTTCTGGTGTCAAAATCTTCATCTTTATTAGACATAATCCAATTTTCGAAAAGTTGCACAGTAGACTTTGTATCAACTTGAACTATATTATTTGATATTTTCACCAAGAAATACTGCTCGTTGCGATCCTTTTTATAAGCTTTAAAACCAAATGAATGTTTTCTTTTTAAAAATGCAGTTTTTAAACCCAACACAATATTCTCTGATGTTTGATTGTGCTCATTTTTGATCAGCTGAATTTGTTGAAAAAATTGTGACATTCTATTGTTTTCATTTGCTGAAATTAAATCCATAAAATAATCGGAAATACTAATTGTCTGGTTAGTATCAAGATGATTTTGGATATAATCAATATCTGTTTTATATATAAGATCGAAATCAATTTTATATGCAGTTGTCAACTCTTTTATAAGTTGCTTATATATCAAATCGTAAGAAATAACGATGTCATTATCAATGACTTCTAGATTCTCAATTGCCATCTTTCTGACTGTAGGATGTGTTCCTAATGAGTGCTCTATTAAATTTTTGGTCATCCTAAAACGATTTCTATGTACATAGTCATCATCACACAGCTCTTTTACTTCATTCAGAAGTCTCTCATCAAGAATAAAAATTTCATTTTTGAGATTTTCTTTATGAAAAAGGGGCATGAAAAAGTTATCCAAATATTTTGGATTTCTTGAATCTTTGATGTACTTTTCCACAAAAAAGTTTTCAAGAATGACTAAGTACAATAAAGAATCAATTTTATAATATTCACGAGAAATTTCAGATGAAACTGTCTCAAAACTTTTTTTAATGCTACTAAATAGCATTTTAGCGTCTATTACATTAACCATGGCTTTTTCACAAAAAGAATGCAAAATAGATTCAGCCTCTACAAAGGCCACTGAATCAATACAAACTTCGAATCTTAATTCGTTTTGGGTCTTGCTAGCGATTTCTATGGATTCTCTAACGATATCTAAAGATTTTAAACAATCCCATTTGGGATTCATCAAAATATGAGATAAGCATTTGTTCAAACTATTTTTTTTTATAAAATCTTGCCTATACGACCTCGGACATATATACGACCCCAGTGATTGGTATAAATTAAGTTTTAAAAATCCATCTCTTGTTATTTGGCAGCTTGTGCCTTCCGGATAAATGGCATTCAATACTTCTTTTTTTTTACATTGAGTTATAACTTTTTTGTTCAAGTTCGTAATTAATTCGGAACCAAATAAATTGTATGTATGATCTTTTGATTCTACGTGAAAATTTTCAGCTGCCAATGCTATCACTACATGACGATTTTTATTTTTTTTTATACTCTGTGTTATACTTAGTGCAATATCTAGATAAAAAATGCTGTTAAGGTCCAATGAAAATGCACTTCTCAATATATTTTGCAACTCTATCATACTCCTGGCTCTAATCTTGTTTTTTGAACCATACGATTCAATAAAGAAAAAAGCATCTTTTTTTGCTATGCTTGATAAATTTTTGGTATTGAAATAGAATTTCATTAGCTGTAAAAATTCTGATCCGTTTAATTCAGCATTAATACTAATGCTATTTTTCATCTCACTGAGTCTTTTAATTTCTATTTTCATTTTGTCCACTATGTTTCGAGAATATTCTTGATTGTTTTTTTCACACTTGTACTTAAATTCCATACATTTATTAGCAAAATATGTATTTTTTGCATCTATATCCTCTTTGTTATTACAAAGAGGAATGAAAAGCCATATTTGATATTCTGTAGATAGAATAATTAGAGACCCTATGTAAAAGTGTCCCAAGTTTACTGCATTTATGGAACCATTTTTACTAAATACATAATAGTTCTTGGTCAAAATTTTTCTGCTATATAATTTTTGGGTATTAGCAAGGACATTTATACTCACAACCGGATTTGTAATTATCTTTGCAAATTGATCAATTGGAAAAGCTCCACTCAGACCATCTAAATCAAAACTTGTTGTGATATTTGCACTAAGTTTTTTTAATTCGACTTTTTTGTTACATATAACTTCAGCGTTTCTAGCTGAAAACAAATCTTCGTTTTCAATTTCATTCATTATTTGATATTTTTCGTTTATGTTATAATTCTTCCAGATTTTTCTGTCATCTGAAAACTTAACGATACCATAGAGATCTAGCAATGTCATTTCATCATCAATACAAAAAAACAAGTTTATTATTTTTTTAAAATACAAATTTTCAAACCATTTGAAGATTTCTATCGGTGTTAAATTTTTTTTATATGTATAAGCTATCTTTTCTACACTAGAATATGTTAATCTTGGCATTTTAAGTGCAAATCCGTGCCTAAAAAATACTATTCCAATACATTCTCTATAACTTTCATTATACATCAGAGGGTTATATTGCTCAAACGGCTGTTCTAGGATTATGTTGGTTTCAAGCAGCAAGTGTGTCATCACTAAATCAACTACGGAATTGGAATGATTTTTAAATCCAGGGAATTTATGTTGCAAAAATCCGAGGATAATATTATCCTCTGAAAACATTTGAACGCGCAATTCTGTTATACGTTCGACAAGTCCTATAATATTTTTATCTACTTCAATAGTTTTTAAAATAAATTCAATATTCATTTTATAATAACGAACGCCAAAAAGTTATTATATAGAAAAAACAAAGGGGTAAAAATAGGAGAAATATTAAAAAAATGACACTTTATGTAAAAAAACAAGATAAAATGTTTTTTATTGATACGATAAAAGGAACAAATAAAAGATTTCATTTTTGAAAAACTCAAATATATATTGGATGCGAATTTTCTAGACTGTTCATATAATTTATAGAAGTTATTGAATCAAAGTACATATTGCAAATACATATCGTCGCGTGACTATAAACTTATCACGATTACAGCTTTTTATATGATTTTTATCTTGATTTTTTATAGACAAGAATGCGCTTTACAGCAAAAAAATTGTAATTTTTTTGTAAAAATTACAGAAATGAGCTTTTTTTGATTGGAGATTGCATATTGTTATAGAAAAAAAGCCTAATAAAAATATTTCGATGTTCTGTGTTTAAATAAAAAGTTTTATGATATATTTTTTATGCCATTTTATAATTTAATACAGCATAAAAACACAAAAATTATAAAAATATTATATATAACAGGGCAATATTAATTAACCGACCATAAAAGAATCCTAGAACGAAAATACAGTTGTTATAGATATTCTTCCCATATAAAACCATTTAGTATGTTAGTATAATGTAATATCATATTGTTATATCATTATTCTAAAATTGTAAAACCCCGATAATTTTCACATGCATTAAAATAATCGCATAAGAAATCAATAAATATCTTACAGAAATCTTACCAATTCTTGCTCTCTTATTTTTTCTTCATCAAGCAAATCTGTTAATGTTATTTTCCTTTAATCTAGAAAAAAACAATATTTTTGAAATTCTTTAATCGAGCAACATATATCTTTTATCATGAAAGAATTGGAGTGTATTTTTTTTTTACAGCTGCATATCATTTTTTATTATCTGCATTAGAACAAAAAAACACATTGATTGAAGATAATGTGACATTACTATAAAATTAAATAATTTTTTATTTATATTTATTTATATAACTATATATTATTATTTCATTACGAAAAAGAGAGTTAATTTTATTTTTACATGGTTATTGCAAGGTTCTGCGCATCTGATATTGGTTTAAACAATATATTGCATCAAAATAATAATTTCTATCTTTTCAATATCTTCAGTTGCATTCATTTATCTCTTGTTCGTATTCATCATTCAAGTACAAATTTACTTCTTTTTCAAAATACTGCACAGTATTATCAACAGTAATCGTATTTATAATAGAATACCAGAAGCAAAAGTGTGATACTGGTTCCGTTCTTGGTAATTTTGTCTGTAAATCGCACAGTAAATTTCTATTCTTCTGTTATTGGATGATATAAATCCGTATTCTTTTTTATATCTAATCATGCTTCCATAATTCCAATCATATCTTGTTATTTATATATTCTTTTGTTTCATACATCTAATTTCTATTCATTAAATAAGTTCGTCGGTATTATGTAACAAAATGTAGTTTTTATGTATTGTCGTTCTACATATCATACGTAACAATTTTTTAGGATCAAAAACTTAACAATTATGTATTCCGTATTCTAATATTCATTCTAAAAATATAAATATACAAGAAATTTTTTTTCTCCTTTACCTCTATAATGTTTGTTTTCTTTATTTATGAGTCAACAAATAAAACTTTATATTCATATTCATAGAAATTGCCTTAGCAAGAATGCTTAAACCTCTACTACTTTCGGTTAATGACGGCTGATCATTCTTTTATATTTGTCGTTAACTACCAGTGTTATCATAGAATACATTCTTGTTTCATTAGATTCATTTATGACATAACTCTTAATTCTTAATTTCTAAAAAATCGAATACTAAACTTCTATCATTTACCTTCAAGTAACATAAGGGAAAAGTTAATTTATATTTATATATATTACATTTGATACGGTTTTAATTTACGACGTAGTTTATAAAGATTTTTTTAATTTATGTAATCATATATTATATATCCTATAATCACATAAATCCATTTTTAGCATTTAAAGAAACAAAAGTTATAAATGCTCTTTTTCTATTTATAAAAATATCAAGCACGCTGCAAATTTTGAGTGATGAATTCAAATATTGCGCCAAAGTATATCTTATGCTGGGTTCTAATATAAAAATCCAATCCTTCTTTATATACAGCTCTATTATTAAAAATTGATCAGTCAAAGCGCATTTAAACGCGTTTTTAAAGACACCAGAAAAGCAGTTCTTTTTAAATATTAAATACAAGGCTTCGTTTCTACATAATATATTCCAAAACTTATTCCTCTATAAAACTAATATTTCGTGATTTTATCTGCATGTTTAAAATAGTTTAGCTATAAAGTACATTTCCCGGCATTTTTTTTCTTTTAAATATTGTACTACTGTAATTCAATTTTTTTGGGCTATAATTTAATAAGCTCGGAATCTTACCATAAAATTATCGATTCATTTCTAAAATTCTCACAGTCATTTCAAAATTGCCTAGAAGTTTTTTTGCTGTTTTCTTCTACAAAAACATGTTATTCTCTTTTTTATTTACATGTTTACATCCAATAAGAGCCACACTATTCTTTTTTCATTTTGACTGCTTACATAAAATTCCAATTAATTTCTACAATTTTAAATTTTTACTGCGTCATTCGTAAATTCTTTTTAATCGAGAAAGCTGCCATTTTATCTTTCCTTATAGATTATGTCAATCAAAGTTTTAGTATTTTTTGCTCTTAGTCGTTCGAGCATGAATTATAAATAATTTCTACATTTTGATGCAAATCATTGCTATATCCTATTTAAAAGCACAATATAAAAATGAAAATACTAGTTATAAACATCCTATAGTTTTCTAACAAAAAAAACCTATGTATATTATTTATTATAGAATTGTTACAATTTGCTCCATATTATTATCTTTTTTGCTTCTATCATATTATAAACTGACAAAGAAAAAGGTTTTCTCGCGTTATTTATATAGTTCCAAACAGCTGATGTTCTGGTATTTTTACCGAATGATATAAAGCAAGCATTATTTTAAAGCGGTTCATTATGCATCTTTTTAAATCAGCTTTGTCACTTTTCTAAGAATTTTTTGACATATAAAACATCATTCACTATTTAAAATTGTCTTAAATTGTTTAAGCCCATCATAAATCATATCTTTTAAGATCTAACGCATATTTGCTGTATAAAATGTATTTATTCTATATAACAAGAACACTATGGTGGTTCGTATATTAATATTTTGATAATAAGTGTTATACTCTATATTATCAAAGAAGCACAATACATTACATATAGCTATTCTTTTATACACCACAAAATATCTTTCGGCTATTGATTAAGCACCGTTTAATTATTTCTGGCTTGCAAAAAATAAGAAATAACACAGAAATGTTCAAAACCACATCTTTTTTATCAACCACTTTTATTTTTCTATGGAAATACACTGGTGCAAATAAAAGAGCTTTCTTAATAATATATTCATGTCATAGCAATATTAACATGTCTTAATTTCTCTAAAAGCATTTTATCATTCCTTTAGAATTTTAATTCGGTTAAGATCATCAACCAGCTCATATTATTATGGCATTTTGTATATGAATAAACTACAATCTTTTCATCAGTACACATTGAAATTTCTTCTTGTTAAAATTAGGTGAATATTTGTATTATTAGACTTACAAATTTATATTAATAAGAACTTTTGTGCAGCACATCTTCTCAAATTAACGAACCCAGAATCTTGCGTTTTATTCTGTTTTATATACGATTAGGAGCTACTTTTCTAAAATGATATGCAAGTTAGAAAGATTTTTCCATTTTTTTTCCAGAAAATCATCTTTTCCATCATCCAGGATTTTTCAAAGATATATAAATAGAATCGTCTGTTCTTTAATTTGCACGAAACACGTGAATTGTTATTTTCTGTATATTTCTGCGACTAAATGGCTTAGCATTTGTTTAACGTACAAGATTTACAGTATAAAGCACGATATAGCCATAAAGCAAGTGCTATATTCAGTTCGTATGCATTCATTTATGCAATAATTATATTTTATGTTTAGAAATGGACTTCTTACATATTTCTAAACTCATCTAATAGCCCATCCACATTTTTCATATTAAATCGCAAAAAATCGTTTGAATATTTTTGTTTTCAACTTCTTCAATATTCACGAAAAGTATCATATTATACAACAAGCCTAATTTCTCTTCTTTGACTCCTTTTTTTAATTTATTTATGGCTTCTGATATTAATATTTATGAAAGATATGGTAAATTTTAAATTTTAATCATTGAAATTCATTATTTAGTTAAAGAAACAAATCATTTTTTCATTCTTTGTGTGTCTTCAAAGATAACACCACTAAACTTCGATATTTATGTTCTATGCTAACATCAAGAACCAGTTACATTGTACTTTATCATCAGCATAAATATATAATTGATCTAAAAAAATACAAAATAAATGTCATGTTTTAAACACATTTACTTTTATATGTTGGGAACCGTCATAAATGTAGCATTCCTACATTACTCTGCATCAAGTCATATTATTTTCTTAATAAATTGACAATATACAAGCATATTGCACATACAATTCTTTTGTCTGTATTTAGCTATTGAGATGACATTACCCTATCTATTTCTTTATATTCGTGTATTCAGTAAACTACTTTTTATAAGCAATATAAAGATTTATTTGGCCTATATTTTTGTTATTTCTTAGACTCAGCGTTTCTGATTACGTTTTATCTATGATCTTCGTCACCATTTTTACTAGCTGTCTATTTTTATTCGTCTTTCATTTCGTTCAGGCTTTGCAGGCTAAAATTTTATTCAATTCATTATCCCCGTAAATCAGTTCAGTTATATTACCTGCCTTAAAGATATAGCATTATTATATTGGTCTTAAATTGCACAGTTAAGTCTCATAAATCAATCTTTTTGCATGCATTATTGCACAAAGTCAATCTAACATCATTATGCCATAATTTCAAACTTAAAGCTGATATTATCGTTAATTGCATCACATTCACAATTTTTATTCATTCTTTATCCTAGATTATATGTATATTTTCATTTTACCACTTGCAATGCAGAATCGGATGGCAATTAGCGCATAGGCTTAAAACATTATTGCACTCTCATCTTAGTTTACCACATAAACTAAATTATACATTTTTTTTTATTAAAAAAATACATTTACTGACATTTATTATTCAGTATAAACGTTATATATTTAGAAATTCTTTATGAATTTTTAAAAAATAGAGATATTTTTTTAACTAAATCATCTGTTTTTTCTGTCTGATATACTATGTTCTCAAAATTGATTTCTATCACAAGCATTACCGCTTCTCACTTCTTATAATGTAAAATAGACATTTGTTCCTCTAATATTAGCAACAGAGAAAATATCGTTTCTTTCTATATATTCGCTTTATTGTATTCTTTAAACGATCCTAGCATCTTTTAACATGGATGTCAGCGTCATACAATCTATTGTATATTCAGTCTTAACCCAATCTGTTATATATCCGATTTATGGCCATATGTATTAAACCTAACGTTCCTTCTAATCGGTATATTTCGTGTGCACTATAGAACATACTTTTTGTTTGGTTTGGTTGGACAAATTTTTTTTATGCCAAAGCACTCTATCTTAGTGTTTATTATAGATTTAAAGCGTCATTTAATTATAATAAATATTTAGAACCCCGGGATTGAATATTTCAGAAAACATGGAAAATTTTACGAATCATTTATTTGAAGACTATTGAAAAACATTTGTATGAACACGGATGATGTATTTTTATATTTAAAGAAAATTAACTCAGTATAAATTCCAAATTTTTGTCACTATAAGCATCATAATAAATAAATGAAATCTAAAAGAAAGGCTTTAAATATTTTATTGTGCATGGGCTACATATCAATGTTGACATCTATTATAATACTGGGTTATAAAAACTCTGACATAGATCTACTAATACGTTAAGGAAATAAACGTGCACGAATTTTTATAATATATAGAAAATAAATTGTAAATATCTCTCTACATAGGATTTATACTTTAAAGTTATCTTTGCGAATAGTGTATAATAAAAAGAAAGAAATCTAGGACGATTTGGCTTTCTCGCTGCATTATAATGAACAGACTATATGGAATCATAGAATATCTTATAGGTATTCTAACACAATAAAATTAAAAAAATTCGCACTTCTTTTTTCAAAAATTTCATAACTAATTCATTGCAGCTTATTAAATCTCAGATGATTTTATGTATATACAGCGTTTACAATTTTTTGATACGATATATTAAACGAAATTCATTTTATTATTATTTTTTATATTAAAAATTAAATCAAAAGCCATAGATTTCGTAATATTGGAAATGGTGAATTTGATGTAATTTAATTTTTTAACAGCTGTATGAAATTCTTTAAAAAATTTAAAACAGAAAAGATGATTATTAAAAAGTTTCATGATCAGAGAATTGCTGTTTCTTATCTTTAAAATTTTATCAAAATTTATGTTGTATAGATAAAAATTACTGGATGAAATATAAAACACTTCTATCATATAATCCAGATTAATTTTATATATGAGTTATGTAGAAATATAGTAGTGATCAATTTCCTGATATCTTATTTTATACTTCTGACTTAAGGTGTAAGACAGGAAATTTATAAACTTTTTTTTATAAATTTAAAATATTTTTAATATCGATTCTTATTACATTACAAAGAAAACTATGATGAGTGAAGCTCAATTAAATGTAAAAGATAGATAATAAGAGTTATCTAAAAAAATAATGCGCTTTATAAAACTATAATATTTTTTTTTTAATATTTGTTTTTATTTTATTATATTATAAAAATTTGCTATTTTTTACGTTGAAAAAAATAACAAAAAGAATTATTTTCCTCGTAATTATCTTATATGTAGGCGTAAATATAAAGAACTCTCAGAATATCCGAAGATAAATAAAAAAATAAAAAATCTGTTAAAATAAAATCACGGAAAAAATTTATTCAATCGATAAGTGTGAAAAAAATCTAAATTCAAATCTTTTAACGACCATTATTAGAGGTTTTCAGTAATATATTTGCATATATTATTTATTATTTATTTATCACTGCGAAAAATTATAAAAACATATTAAACACGAAATTGCGTGACAATTTAAATGCAAGTTTTCCAAAAAATCACATTTAATTTTTTTAAATTGCAGAAAACGATTATACGATTCAATCGACTTTTTTTTAATTTTAAAATCAAATCTTTAATAGTAAAATTTTTTTTGAGCCGATAATTATTCTTATACGTAAAATCAAATCTGTATTTGTATATATATAAAATTCACATTCTTCTAGTTTGTTTGTCCTCGATATTATAAGAAAAATAACATACAATACTACTTATCAGTATACGGCGACATCTTTAATTTTTTTTCAGAACATAATCACTATAAAAAAAAATTTTATGACTTTATTAGCTATTTGCAATGAGATTCGGGTTTTCTAGATCATAAATAAGATTTAGCATTTGTTATATTTAAATTTTATTTATAGAACCTAATATATTTGTTATGAAAATTTATATATCATTTTAAAAATTTAATATTGTTTTATATTAGTTCGATTTTATTTTGGCAATTAAATATGCTCATTGCCTTTTACTTATAGCAATTCAATTACATTATTGGGATTTATATCACAAGCTTATTATAATATAAAAAATAATAAAATTAATTCTGCTTTTTTGTTTCGCTCAAAATATCTATCATATAACTATTTGCATGTTTTATTGCTTGTAAAATCTCTATCTTTATTTATTTTGATGGTTATTATTATGTGTTTTCTGCTGAAATTTATATCATCATTATATTACCTCTACTATAGGCACATTTTTTTGTGAAGCATACTATATTTTCTTTGAATTTTTATATCCACAAAACATAATTTTTTAAAAAATTACAACACCGATTATATATTACCCAGAAATGACTTTTTATGAATACAGTTGCTGCTCTCTAAAATGATGTTTAATAAGATTTTATGAATTTTCATATGATAATTGCATACCATTTATATTTTTCTTCCGATATCTCAATCTTATCTTCTAATAAAGGGGATTTTCGGGACCTAATTGGGTTGGGTTAGAAAAAGGGTTGGGATGACGTCATAATTTGGGAGGTAAAATGAAAATCCTAGATATTCAGAGCTAAAACAATATTCGACGCTTGACAATTATAACAATATTAAATAAATACACTTTACCTATATAATCTATTCTATTATTTTTGTATATTTTTAACGGGGTAAATGACTCTAGGAAGCTAGATTTAAAAAAAATAAGGAGCACGAGCTTCATTAAAATAAAATTAGTTTTACAAAAAGTTTGAGCTGATATACTCAGATATCGCAATAAAGAGCATAATAAAAACTGCAATGATTCTAGTATCTGTTTAAGTGTCTAGCCTAAGCACATACCTCAAACCAAAAAAAATGAATTAAATTAATTATTAAGAGCATCATTTTAATAAAAATAGTATGACAGAAAGATTGAGCTGATATAGTCAGATACTAAGAAAAAGAGCAATATTTATATTGTCTTGATTCTAGTATCTATTAACATGTCTAGCCTAAGCACAGATCTTATGTTAAAAAAAATGAATTAAAATTAATGATCAAGAGATTCATTTTACAAAATTAGTGGTACAAAAAGTTTGAGCTGGCAACTTCAGATACTAAGAAAAATTGGATAAATATTTATGTATAGATATCTGTATCCCAAAAAGTATCTAGCCTAAGCACAGATCTTATGTAAAAAAAAATTAATTAAAGAGCAAGAGCATCATTTATTAAAATTTATAGTACATAAAGTTTGAGCTGCCATAGTCAGATACTTAGAAAAAATGCAATATTTATACTGTCATGTTTTTAGTATCTGAATTCATGTCTAGCCTAAGCATCGATCAGTAATAAAAAAAAAGAATTTAAATTAATGATCAAGAGCTTTACCAAATGAAATTAATGATACAAAAAGTTTGAGCTGACACTTTCAGGTATATGAAAAAAGAGTATTAAATAGAATATACAGACATATGATTCTTAAAATGTGTATAAAGGGCCAAAAAAATACCAATGCGGGTTGGGACTAGGGGCTTAGGGTTCGTTAACCATATTCGTTGATTAAACTACGGGAATACTCATATATAATTGGCCTACTAGGGGTAAAAATAAAACTACGGGAATACTCATATATAATTGGCCTACTATGGCCAGGCAAAAGAAAACCACGGGAATACTCGAATCTGATTGATCTACTATGGCCAGGCAAAAGAAAACTACGGGAATACTCGAATCTGATTGATCTACTATGGCCAGGCAAAAGAAACTACGGGAATACTCGAATCTGATTGATCTACTAAGGCCAGGCTGCAAAAACTAGTTAATTATAGTTATTCTATTGGCTTACTAGAGGTATTCTTGGGTTTTTTGGACTACTTGGGGTAGGCTGGATAAACTATACTTTGTTTATTCTAATCCTATAGTTATATGCCATATATAGTATATTATATGTGCATTGGCTACCTTAGATTTGAAGCTTTTTAAGGTATTATGTAGAACTTAAATTCAAGTTCCTGGTTAATGTAGTCTGTTTCGCTGACGCTTTAAAAACCTTAAAAACGATTTTTTAAGTTTGATAAAATGATTTTGATTGCTCGTATAAATAAATTGCACCTAATTATGGTTTTTAAGGATAATTCTAAAGAAAAATCTTATATTTCAGGTTTTAAACATTGTTATATAAACTAGCATGTATATATTTTCTAAATATAGATATAGATTGTATAAATCTGTTATTACTTTTTTTACCAGTATATAAATCAGCTGGCGTATTTCTAAAACCTTAAAATACATAAAAATTATACTCTATCTCCTATATAAACCTTTACTTGCATTAAACTGCGCTAGCACTTTTTGTAGACCTTAAAATACATAAAAATGCTACTCTATCTCTTAAAAAAACCCTTACTTGATCTAAACTGTGCTAGGTCATTCTACAAACCTTAAAATACATAAAAATGCTACTCTATCTCTTAAAAAAACCCTTTATTGATCTAAACTGTGCTAGCGTATTCTACAAACCTTAAAATACATAAAAATGCTACTCTATCTCTTAAAAAAACCCTTACTTGATCTAAACTGTGCTAGGTCATTCTACAAACCTTAAAATACATAAAAATGCTACTCTATCTCTTAAAAAAACCTAAACTTGCATTAAACTGTGCTAGCACTTTTTGTTGACCTTAAAATACAGATAAATTATACTCTATCTTTACAAAAAAACCTTACTTGTATTAAACTGCGCAAGCACTTTTTTTAAACCTATAAATACATAAAAATGCTACTCTATCTCTTAAGAAAACCCTTACTTGAATATAAATGTGCTAGCACTTTTTGTAGACCTTAAAATACATGAAAAAATACTCTATCTCTCATATAAACCTTTACTTGTATTAAACTGCGCTAGCGCCTTTTGTAAACCTAAAAATACAGTAAAATTATACGCTATCTTTCAATATAAACCCTTACTTGTATTTAACTGCAATAGCGTAATTTAAAAACCTTGAAATACATAAAAATTATACTCTATCTCTCATATAAACCTTTACTTGTATTAAACTGCGCTAGCGCATTTTTTAAACCTAGAAATACATAGAAATTATACTCTATCTCTCATATAAACCTTTACTTGTATTAAACTGCGCTAGCACTTTTTGTAGACCTTAAAATACATAGAAATTATACTCTATCTCACATATAAACCTTTACTTGTATTAAACTGCGCTAGCGCCTTTTGTAAACCTAAAAATACAGTAAAATTATACGCTATCTTTCAATATAAACCCTTACTTGTATTTAACTGCAATAGCGTAATTTACAAACCTTGAAATACATAAAAATTATACTCTATCTCTCATATAAACCTTTACTTGTATATAAATGTGCTAGCGCCTTTTGTAAACCTAAAAATACAGTAAAATTATACGCTATCTTTCAATATAAACCCTTACTTGTATTAAACTGCGCTAGCGTAATTTACAAACCTTGAAATACATAAAAATTATACTCTATCTCTCATATAAACCTTTACTTGTATTAAACTGCGCTAGCACTTTTTGTAGACCTTAAAATACATAGAAATAATACTCTATCTCTCATATAAACCTTTACTTGTATTAAACTGCGCTAGCGCCTTTTGTAAACCTAAAAATACAGTAAAATTATACGCTATCTTTCAATATAAACCCTTACTTGTATTTAACTGCAATAGCGTAATTTAAAAACCTTGAAATACATAAAAATTATACTCTATCTCTCATATAAACCTTTACTCGTATTAAACTGCGCTAGCGCATTTTTTAAACCTAGAAATACATAGAAATTATACTCTATCTTTCAATATAAAATCTTACTTGTATTAAACTGCGCTAGCACTTTTTTTAAACCTATAAATACATAGAAATCGTACTCTATCTCAAAAAAAAACCCTTACTTGTATATAAATGTGCTAGCGTATTTTGTAAACCTAAAAATACATGGAAATTATACTCTATCTCTATAAAAACCCCTTCCCTTGTATAAAGGGGGAAAAAAAAATATGAACGGGTAAGGGAAGGGAACGGGTAAGGGTTTAAAAAATAAGGAGGGAAAAAAATATGACCTAGGGCTTAGGATTCATTATGGATATTCCTAAGGGACACTAATAGTCGCATGCACAATTGTACCCCTTTTAGAATATTCCTAGAATATTGTACACTATTGACATTATGATTTTACCTGGTATTTCCATAATAAGAAATATTTTATACTAATATCAGGTATATATTACCATCAGACTAAAATATTTTCATTTCCCAGTAATTATATACAAAATATATTTTTTCTAGATTTTTTTATGATTACTAGTATACATTTTTTATTTTTATTTTTTATTTTTTTATAAAGGGGGAAAAAAAAATATGAACGGGTAAGGGAAGGGAACGGGTAAGGGTTTAAAAAATAAGGAGGGAAAAAAATATGACCTAGGGCTTAGAATTCATTATGGATATTCCTAAGGGACACTAATAGTCGCATGCACAATTGTACCCCTTCTAGAATATTCCTAGAATATTGTACACTATTGACATTATGATTTTACCTGGTATTTCCATAATAAGAAATATTTTATACTAATATCAGGTATATATTACCATCAGACTAAAATATTTTCATTTCCCAGTAATTATATACAAAATATATTTTTTCTAGATTTTTTTATAAAGGGACAAAAAAAGACAAATTAGGGTTGGGTGAGGGCTTAGGGTTTAGGGTTTAGGGTAAAAGTCATAATGGCAATTTTCATAATGGCAAATGTCATAATGGCAATTTTTATCGCATGCACTTTTGTCATAATGGCAATTTTCATAATGGCAATTTTTATCGCATGCACTTTTGTCATAATGGCAATTCTCATAATGGCAATTTTTCTCGCATGCACTTTTGTCATAATGGCAATTCTCATAATACAATTGTCATAATGGCAATTCTCATAATGGCAAATGTCATAATGGCAATTTTCATAATGGCAATTTTTCTCGCATGCACTTTTGTCAAATGGCAATTGTCATAATGGCAGTTTTTCTCGCATGCACTTTCGTCATAATGGCAATTTTTATACTGGCAACTTTCATACTGGCAATTTTTTTAGCATGCACTTTTGTCATAATGGCAATTCTCATAATGGCAATTGTCATAATGGCAATTCTCATAATGGCAAATGTCATAATGGCAATTCTCATAATGGCAATCTCATAATGGCAATTCTCATAATGGCAATTCTCATAATGGCAATTTTTCTCGCATGCACTTTTGTCATAATGGCAATTCTCATAATGGCAATTTTTCTCGCATGCACTTTTGTCATAATGGCAATTCTCATAATGGCAATTTTTCTCGCATGCACTTTTGTCATAATGGCAATTCTCATAATGGCAATTTTTATCGCATGCACTTTTGTCATAATGGCAATTCTCATATGGCAATTTTTCTCGCATGCACTTTTGTCATAATGGCAATTTTCATAATGGCAATTTTTCTCGCATGCACTTTTGTCATAATGGCAATTCTCATAATGGCAATTGTAATAATGGCAATTTTCATAATGGCAATTTTTATCGCATGCACTAACGGTCATACTGGCAATTGTCATACTGGCAAATGTCATACGGGCTTTTTTTATCGCATGCACGAACGGTCATACTGGCAAATGTCATACGGGCTTTTTTTATCGCATGCACGAACGGTCATACTGGCAATTGTCATACGGGCTTTTTTTATCGCATGCACGAACAGTCATACTGGCAAATGTCATACGGGCTTTTTTTATCGCATGCACGAACAGTCATACTGGCAATTGTCATACGGGCTTTTTTTATCGCATGCACGAACAGTCATACTGGCAATTGTCATACGGGCTTTTTTTATCGCATGCACGAACAGTCATACTGGCCAGCGAAATATAATCACCATAAAAATTAGCAATTCTTATAATTAATCCTATACCTGAATATACGATAAAAAAAGGGGGACTTTTAGACTAAAAAGGTATTTGTTAGGTTTTCATCCGTAAGTCGTAGTTTTGAAATCACTTTTGGAGATAAAAAGTGACTCTAGTGACTCTCTAAATATCGTAAAATAAGCGTCTGAAGCAAATTTATAGATCTTTCACTCAAGTTTTATTGTAATTTATAAGAAACTAGTTACCGTCGTAACTTGTGACTCTAGTAATCGATGACACATATTTTCTATTTTCGACTAAATAAATTTGCTATCTCTATTCTTATAAAGTTTCTTTTTACTACTTAACTTTGTATTTCTGATGTATTATGCTACTTTGTACCTTTTGACTCTAGTGCTCGATCACACTTTTTTTTTATTTTTGACTATCTTAAAATTAATGCCTCTCTTGACTCTAGTGAAATTAGTATATTAAAAAAAAATATATATCGATTTAACATAGATAAAATGATTAGAATTTAAGTTTATTTGGTTGAAAAAAATTATCTTAAAGAGTGATAATGAGAATCTAACATTTGCTTTTAATAAAAATCGCTTTTTTATGTATAAGTAGACTATAGAGCTAAAAATATGAATAAAAAAATTGCTCTAGAAACATTCATTTATTTATATTATAAACAAGACAAGAACCTAGCTCATTATTAAAATTTCAGATCTTTAAAAATTTAATAGCTTTAAATAAATTCACACGATTAATATATAAAAGGTGGAAAAATATGCGATAAAATACAAGAAAATAAAAATACATCGAATATATAATGTTTATGATTATCATATATAAAAATTGTTTTTCAAGATTACTATTCTAAATACTATTTATTTTATGGTCAATAATAAATATTTAAAATCTGTAATTTATATTTTAATAGAAATTGATAACTAAAATATTTAAACATTCATTTAATTCACCTATTTCCCCATTGAATATAAAAATTATAGCCAGAAAAGACACAGCAATATTATATAATATATAAACTGGCGTGAATTATCCTCTAAATATTTCCATTAGAATCAATTCAAATCTAATAAAATATAATGATTTTATTTTATTTTTATCATTTTATCCCAATAAATTACAGATCTTGCATTTAATTTACTTATTTTTTCTGCCTATTTATTATATTCATAAACATCAAAAACACTTTAATCTATAATTTTTAGTTTATATACATATGCTTAGACACTTTCTTCAATACGGAATCAAAATATTTTTGAATTATCTTTTTTTTTAATTTTTAGTCACAAATGTATGTCTTAATACACATAATAATAAAAATTTAAATATGTACATGTTTGTGTTTCGAAACATACGTAAAAGATATAATAGATGGAAATCTAACATATTATTAATTTTCTGTTATTATGGATAAATATATTCAATTAATGGCGAATTAAATTTATAAATATATTTTTTTTAATTTCATAAAACTAACATCTATTAATTCCTACAGAAAAACTTATAATCAATTTTTTATTTAATATTTTATAAAAAAATAAACAGTTTTCTGAATCTATTAAAATGAAGATATTTCGTATGAAAACTTTTATTAAAATCTACAAACTTTATATACTATTTACAATTAGAAAACTTTTATTAAAATCTACAAACTTTATATAATATTTACAATTAGAAAACAATCAGTTAAAAGTAATATTTGTAACAAACAAAAATAAAATATTCAATTATAATTTTTTAGAAGCCAAATTTATTATCTATGAATTAAATCTTTTAGGAATTGTGAATTTTAGCAAAAATTCTTAATAAATAGTTTAGAAATGCTATATATGCATTTAATAATAATTTAGAAACAAATAAAATACAAAAAAAAATATACCAACAAATATTTATCAAGTTATTAGGAAGTGATTTAGATATATATGACAATGGAATGATCAGAGAATAAATATAGTAAGAAGTAAATTTACAAGAAACATAGAATATATTATGATAAAATTATTAGGAGAAAAAAAATATATAGTTTAAATTTCAATTTATTATTAAATATTTCCAAAAAAAAGTTCAGAAAAAAAAATGCAAGGCCTTCGGCGTAACTTTAGAAAAACCAAAATTCTTTTTCTCATCTTGGCCGCAGCCGAACTTCATTCCCTCCACCAAAGCTTCTCATTCATTTTTTAAATTTTCCTGGCGAGAGGACACAAATCTCCCGCCAATGCCATCCTCCAAGCAGCAGAAAAGTTGTTATGGGCGTATTAACCCCATCGATAACAATCAGCGGAATGATTGTCCGATTTCTTCTCGGGATAAATACATACATCCCGAGAAGATTCATGTCTGGGCAGGATTTAAATAAACATATACCAAATTAAAAAAAGTAAGAAAAATGAACGAAATCATATATTCTTTAGATAGGATGTTCAAAGCAGTATGATTTTTAAATTTATTATGGTATATGTATTATTTTGTTTTAAAAAAGCTTTATCCATAAATAAAATAAAAATTTGGCGTTAAATTAAATATAAAGTATGGATTAGCTATAACTTTTGTTAAAATAAAAAGCAGCTAAGTTATAAACAACAATCAGCTGTTCTCTTATTGTTTCTATGTATAAATTTAAAGAAACTAAACTTATTATGAATATTTATACATATTTACAGAATAAAAGAATACAAAGGCAAATATAAAATATAAAACTATGCAATATTTCTTACAGATTCTCAATTTTATATATTTTTTTTTCAAAAGCACGAGTTTGTTAAACGGGACGTAGGTAAAGTTTTGAAGGAGAAAAAAATATAATGGCAAATAGAAACAAAAAAATGTATTTAGAAATTGTTATCAAACTTGATATATACACTAATAACTACTAAAATAATCCAAAAAATCGCTAATATATATAATGGTATAGTATAGGTCTTCAGAACAGACGTTATTAAGCAAAAAACAGTAAATTTATATACTCCTGTAACTATATCTATCCTAAAAAATAAAATACTTTAAAAAGACATAAATAAGAAATAATCATAGATACAGTTAATTGAAATTGATCCTTTTTCTATAGCTATCAGACAAATTGAACATCATTTTTATGCCAATCTGAGTATTTATATGCAGCAAAAAATCTTTATATAAGTATAATAAAGGACAAAAGGTTGTTTTTGAATATTCAATATTTCATATCAATCTTTTTTCTTTAACTAAAGGACTTATTAATTACCACCTATACGGCTATTTATGCAACTATACGCGCCTCAAAATGCAAATTTTATATGTTATCTTTTATTAAAAAGTATTATAATCAATTTACTAAAAATATTGGATTTCTTGGATCTTTGTTTTATACTTACCTCTACTATTATATTTTTTTCCGCAGAAATTAATGAACAAAAAGAGTTTTATTTTGCCATAAAATACTTAATAAAAGTTAAATGGATAACATGGTTGTAAAAGATGTTGATTAAGTTGTATTTTAGACAATAAAAATTACAAAAAAAAACGCATAGAATTAGAAAAAAAAGATAATATACCCATAAAAAAGAAAAAATAACGTTAAAAAACGTATAATACTCGACATAAACACTCAAAAAATATATAGCCAAACTATTGTATAGCTATCTTTTCGTATATAAGAAGCATTCCAAAAATAATTTTTCTTGTAAGATTCAATAAATAAAAATAAAATAAGTCCTTTTTTTCATATTTAGACTAATATAAATTGACATAAAACCTTATATGCTTTATTATATATTATTGATTTATCAAAAAAAAAAAGAAAAACACTAATAGGACCCTTAAAGTATTTTTTAATTTCTTAAATCGAAATATAATAAGTTCAGAATGTATATAACAAAATGCCAAAACATATGTTTTCTCATTTTACGTTATAAAACATAATTATATATAATAAAGCCGCTAAAATAATGAAAAAAAATAGTGATCTAAATCAACATATAAAAGTTTCAAATTTACAAAAAAGGCAAAAACATATAAAACTATGTATTTTGACATAATATAACAAGTAATTTGCATCTATTTTTGTATTCTAAGAGAAAAAAATCACTGTTTTTGCGGTTTTTAGCATTGATATGTAAACCAAAATGCAAGTAAATGAGTAAGAGGTGATAAAAAAAGATACAATTCGAGTTTAAAATAGTTATAAAAAACGGATAACGGCTGGTAATTCATTTAATTGTGGTATTTTTTGGTTTTTATTGGTGAAAGAAGAATTAACACAATAAGTAAAACATCATATACATCATTATCACGTTATATACGACATTCAATGTACAAACATATCACAAAAGCCACTTATATTATATTTTACACTGTAATATGGCGGTATAATTATCCGTTATTATGCAAAAAAAACTATAAATATGATTATTTGTTGACTTGAAATAGGAAAATCCATGAAAATGGTATAATATCCCTTTAAAAATAGTTCTTGGTGTGTTCAAGTTTGTTAAATAATATTTTTTTGCCACAAAAAAACAGATTTTATATATAGTATTCGGCTATTTATGCAACAAACTCTAGCAAAAAGTAAAAAAAAACGTACAAAAGATTTTGGTTTGCTTTTCTTTTTCACGAAAGTAACACTCAAATGGTTTTATACATGTTTGGCTAGCTTTTATATTATAATTCTCAACAGAAGATTAATGTATATAGAAACATTAAATATGAAACATATATAAGAAGCTATATATTTTAGCGTATATTATTTATGATAAAGCCTGTTATTCATATATTATAAAAATATTTCTAAAAAACATGAGAATTTAGTAACAAAAAATAAATAAAACTACGTCTTTTAAATATCAAAATAACAGAACATATAACAATAAAGATAGAAATTTATATTCGAATGATAATATCAATGTTAAATACTCTTTAATATCATAAAAAACCACAGATTTAGTAATGACAATAGATAATGGTTTTATATGTATTTTCAATCTATTATTCATACAGTCAACTATATTTTTATTTTAGAAGAGTAAATAAACGGTAAAATCTTATATACTATAATTATATACATATAAGAACAGAAAAAAAAACTTAAAAAAATATAAATTTTTTAAGAAGAGAATCTTAAAGGAAGAAGTATAAGATACATAAATTTACACTATTAAACGCATAAATCTTTTCATAATAATGATCTTCAAAGAATTCCATAAAATGAATATAAATATCTATCATTAAAAAGATTTTATTAAAAAAACAATATGAACTACGAAAAAACACTATAAAATATGAATAAATGTATAACATAGACTATATTTATTTATAATTAATCATTATGCAAAACAAAAATAATTTTTTCGATTGAGCATCATCTAATAGAGATGGAAATAAAATCAGAAGAACATTTTCTTATAAAAAATTACTTGCAATATAAAGATAAAGATCAAAATAGTATATAAAATAAAGTAGAGTTTTTTTGAGATATTATTTATACTCGGAAATTAAATCTTCTTTGTAATTCTTTTTCGTCAATTTATTGGAAAGAATAAATCAAATTATTTGACTTTACTTACTTTTTATTAAGACGAGTACAATAAATTCTTACCGACTCAGTTTTCTAGTGTATATATTGTTTTTAAAGGTACATTTTTTATGCCTCAAATAATATTCGAATTTCTCAATCTAAAAATAATATATTCTATAGTAATATAAATTGTAAAAAAGATATAAAAATATGTCTATTAAATTGAAATAAACATGCATAATCTAGAATTTCGAAGTATTAGGCATTAAAGAGAAGAGAAAAAAGACATTGTTATTGTAAACAAAAACCAAGAAAAATTAATAAAAATAAAAGCTTTTTAAGACTTTAGATAATTAAATATCGTAAAAAAGTGAGGATTGAAAAAAAAACAAATAATATAATGCCACTGTTACCAATATGTAATATTTTTTGAATTTAAATTCTTTAAGGATATTATTGTTGGCATTTAAAAATAAAAATACCAACTTTCAGATTATATGTTATCATAGTGATGATTTAGAAGATAAAATAAAATAGAAAATATGATAACTGATATACAGAGCTAGCTTTTTTTTGAATATATGCCCTATTTTCAGGAAAAAACGCATAATTATATACTCAATGAATGGAATTTCAGTTATATAGAAATAATTTCGGTAAATAGAGAATAATTTTATCATAAAAATCGTATATTTTTATTTTCTTATATAGAAAAAGGGGTAATTTTGATAAATAATCATTTATAATCAGTTGTGTTTCTGTATATTCAAAAGAAACATGTTGAGAATATAACACAGGTTTATAAAACCATAAAAATAAACTTTCGTATATTTTTCTTTTCTCTTAAGTTTTTTAAATGTATTTGCTTTGTATAATTCAATTCTTTGCAATAAGAAGTACATCTACGAGTTATTCTAGTATTATTTGATGATAAAACTAATATTAAATCCAATTTCATATAAAGTAACAATTTCAAACATGATTATACATTCTTATTAGAAAGAAAAAAAACAAAAACTAAGATTATTGTATGCAAAATAAAAGCTAGATATATATTGACAATATAAGATAAAACGCCTTATAGAAGTTTAAGATCTTTTATAGATTACGATACGAATTAAATATATAGTAAGCAAATTAATATTTTGAATTTTTTTTTTATATTAAATTAAAAAACAATTAATTTGAAAATCAATTAGCGAATTTTGATTTCTAGCTATTAATAAATATCATATAAAGCTTTTTATTTACAATATATATTCTATGAATGCCAAGTATATAATTATTATGGAAGAAGAATATTTAGATTATCTCTAGCTTAATAACAAGTCAATAAAAAAAACTTCAATAATATTCTAGTAAAGCTGTCAAAGTATAAAAATTCAATATTATAAACATTTATATACTCATAATAATTACTCTTTCGATCAAATAATTTAAAATATAAGATTCGCGTGCTAAAAGATATCTATTATAATTTTAGTTATGGAAGATAACTAACTATATAAAGCTTTATTTATAGTAAGAAGGGTATAAATTAGTCTAATATGTTTAAAATTATTTGTATCATAGAAAATAATAATAAAAAGATGCTCCGTTCTTCACGTTTTTGTGTCAAGCTATGCTAAAAGCCACATAAATATTTGAATATCCATACATGAAAAGAATAAAATCTAAAAAAAAATAATTATATTTGGACTAAAAAACAGTATATTTCAAAAAAATAATAAATATATACAACAATTATATATAGCTTATATTGATAAGAACGAAATGCAAAAACAATATATCACAAACTTATATTCAAATAAAACAGTTAATTAGTATTTTATACTATGTTAAATAAACCCATTCAATAACTTAAAAACTAAAATAAAAAGACAAATAAAGAAGAGTTTTTTGCAATTAACTCTTTTTTGTGTATGTTTATACATCAGAAAAATTAAAATGTTTCGAACATGGATATAGTCGGTAATAAAAAAAACCCGAAAAACCAATGTGAATCTGCAAAAACGGATATAAACAAACAATAAAAGTTATCTCTTTTATATATTATATAAAATCTAATTATTGAGTATATTCATCCTAAATTAAGAATTAAAATAAAATAAGAAGATATTTTTATGCAATTAAATATAAATATTGTCTTTATACGCATAATATCGCATATAATTTAGTTAAAACGACGGAAAAAAGACTTCTTATTTACTTAGATAGGATGTTGTTTGTGATTTTATAAGATAGCTAAACTGTTTATTAGAAACAGGGAAAAAATAAAAACATTAAATTTTAGGGTTAAACTCGCAAAAAGTAAAAATATATTATAAAAGTTGTAGATGTAATATAAATCTGATAAAACTCAGAAATGTCGCAGAAAATATGGCCAAAAAAATCATTTTTTTATTGCACCATAAAACTACTAATATGCTATTTTTATTGTTTATTAGATGTCATAACTTGTTATTGACATTTGTTTCATAAGCGTTGGGATTTTTTTTAGTAAATAGAAAAAATCTCTATATAATAAGCATAATACTAATTTTTAGATATAAAAAAGCATAAACACTTGCAATTTCAATAATTTAAAATATATGCATTCTATTTCCAAACCTAGAATAGAAAAAAATCTCATATAACAGAAAAATCAAGTTTATTATAAAGAATAACTTTAATCATTAAAAAATAATAAAAGTGATCTTTAGATGCCTAATAATATACGAAAGTAGTATTTACTATTTTTTGCATGTTTTTATAAAATATACATGCATAAAACAAAATTTAAAAATACAAAAATTGAATTATTCAAATTGTTTGAGATATAATGTTATAATCTAGCATGTATTTTAGTGTTTAAAAATGCACAATGAGTGATAAAAGGATGTAAAAACTATAAAAGTAATCAAAAACATTAAATTTGATTTGAGAAAACCAATTGATCTTAGATCCAAACATAACTGATTCATAGACAAATGTGCAAAAGATATATGTGTAAAATATCATACATCTGATCGATATAATAATAATATCGCATCCTGCTCAAGAAAGGCTAGATTTTCTGAACAATTACCTTCTGAAGAATGTATAAGCCCAAGAAGCTGATAATTATCCATCTTTAGCTTCTTCTACGTGTATAAAATACAAAATAAAAGAATCGTAGTTATACATATCTACCACGAACACAATACTAAAAACAGCTATATCACGAGCTTCAAATACATGCCATAAATTTCTCATAATTATTCTTTAAATGTATTCTCAGAAAATAAATCAATAGCAAAATATATATCACTATAACAGTTTCTCTATCAAAAGTTAAAAACAGAAAAAAAAGTAGAATTTTTACCTATATAATATTTTACATTATAAATTACTTCTTATTTTTCAAAACCACTAGTAGGTAGATCTTTGACCATACAACACTCCAGACAATACCATACGGCAAGTAAAGTCAATTTTTTCTACTTGTCTGCATATATAAACTTCCACCATATATATTCTACACCATTTTTCTTATTGGAACATACACGATAAAAAAATGATCCAAAATATTATTGCCAATACATCAAAAACTTAGTGCAATAAGATTTAGCTGCTAGCTCTACATGTCACAACAAATATAAAACTAAATATTAAATTTTATTTACACATTAGCATATTTTAATTAGTACGTCATTTATTTTCAATCATGTTATAAAACCAAGATCAAAATCTCTAAAATAAGAAGCCCCGTCATATTTTTTAATGCCATGCTAAAATCTTCATTATCACTTCCCTGCCGCTTATTTCACCTTAAACTATATGATTACCATCATATATATCTTCTGCATGCACCAGCCTCAAACACTGCGTAGGATTGTGTTTCACTCACCATACACATTGATCAATCTCCAAACCTATTATAAGTGTCAAGAAACACTTTCCTTATTATTTTTTCTTCTCGTATTTAAAAGCCTACGAATTCATAATCAACTAATCTTTTTTTGTCGTCTTTAAAAATTTAATTTAAAGGGGAAAGTTATAATTATCAATATAGGATAATTCAAACATATTGGCATAAAATAAAAACATTCAAAACCATTTTCGATAATATGAAGGGTAGAGAAAATTAAATTGATGATTTTAAATATTCACATCAATGCATAAGGTAATATGCTATGCCATTAATATTAAAATATTATCTATTAAACCTTTTTTATGTTGATATATTTGTTATAACACATAAAACACTAGTTTTTATATCCTGTTATGATTGTTTTTTTTTATATATTATCTTTTAAAGAAAGAAAATATCACAATTGTAAGATATTACAAGTACAGATAATGATTTTGCAAAATAGAACAATATTGAATCCCATCCAAAAATGATAATATTTTATATCATAAATTTTAGTGTAAACTAGCGTATTACTTTCTCCGTAAAAAAGATCAAAAAAATTATCATTATTAAATTACGAATAGGTTTTAGAGAAACTAAAATCAGCCAAAAAAGTTAAAATGAAACGGAAAAAAAAGGATTTTTCGGGGTTAAAAAATTAAGCATGACCGTTGAAATCTACAATTTATAAATAACTATATTATAAAAAAACGAAACTTAAAATATGTAAAAGTACTAGCTATTTATATTAAATCATGTTTTATTTTTCTAATTAACAAATGATAAAGGTTAATATTTATCTAATGCCTGATTAATTATTTGAAATTTAGCTAGGTATGTTTTAATTTTTATAAAAATATATGTTTCATATTTTAGAGAGCATATAATACTGCCAAAAACATTTAAATGATCAATGAAACAAATAAAATTTACTTCATGTCAATGATCAAGGACTTAACACTTTATTTATTTTACTAAATACAAACAATAATTAAGTATTTATTTGTATACATACAATCTACTTATAAAAAATATGATAAAAGCAGTTTAAAAGCGAAAACTTCTAAATACGAACTTTTAAGTATACATGCTCATATTATATATTATATAAAACTATTTCATGTGTTCTTTATATTCATATGTGATACGACGAATTTTTGAATTAAAAAACTTAAAAATTATAAAAATTATTTAATAATAAGAATCTAATATATTATTACAAGATTTTTTATAATAATAAGTGCATACACTAATCTTAAGGATCATATGTGTGTCGCAAAAAAAAATATACACGCATAGTATAATAACAATTTTCAAAAGATTAGATTCATTATCCAAATAATTAGCCAAG
Organism: Rhyacophila brunnea; assembly: GCF_057557595.1. Taxonomy (NCBI): domain Eukaryota; kingdom Metazoa; phylum Arthropoda; class Insecta; order Trichoptera; family Rhyacophilidae; genus Rhyacophila; species Rhyacophila brunnea. The sequence goes on from NW_028233344.1 coordinate 718,617, forward strand.
ACATTTTAATATGAATTTGTTTTTATATTGTGCAAAATGAAGTTAGTTTATTAGTATAATCTTTATAAAATATTATTTTTCTAATATTAATTTAAAATTATATATATGATGTTTGATATAACAACTAATTCTACTAGATTTTATTAATATAAGAAAAAATTTACAAAAGAACTAAAAAAATAAAATTAATAAACCTTAATTTATATAATGAGATTGATTTCTATAAGTTCAATTGTTCATCATTAAGAAGTATGGTTCCGTCGTCAAATATAAGATAATCTTTAGAATTTAGTTCGTTTAACACCTTTATCCATATTTCACGGGATAAAGTATTAGCGATAGATTCTATTAACCCTCTCTTTCTAAAAAATGTCTGATATAAAGATTTCTCTTTTATAGAATTTATCTTGTTTTTACATAAATATTTTACTATTTTAGAATAATAGAAGGAACTTAGATGCGATATATCGGTATAAAATTGTAAATTTTTAAACTTGCCTTGCTTTACATACTCATTAACACACATGTCAAAACTATTGAGGTCTTCATCTATTTTTTCATCATACATGGAGTCACAATAGTCGATTCTTTTGTAGAAGACTCTACTTTATTTTTCCACTTTTTTATATATATTTTCTTTTCTGATTTATTATCATCATCGCAAATAATTTTTTTTTGATTCCTGTTATTGTTGATATTATTAAATGATTCTTTATGATTCTTTTCTTCGTCTTGATTTTTTATAATCATATCAACTTTACCATCATCTTCTAAATGACTGCTCTCAGATTCATATTTATGATCCTCTGTTTTTTGTAATTTTTTATGGTACTCTAATCTCATGGGTGCATTTTCAATGCATGATTTGTATTTTTTTGGTATTTTCTCTTTTAGGTATATTTTTCTCCCGCGACATTCATGAATCTCATTTCTAATTTGCGGCATTGAGACTTTTTTATTTTCGACTCTTTCTAATCGCTCAATGCATTGATAAATCTTACCTAATTCATCAAAAAAGTCAAAATTTAGTATTTCTTTATTAATATGTCCACTTTCGATATTTTGAATATGGTTCATGAACTTATTTCTTTTTGATGCAATTTTACGTTTCAAATTATTTAAATCATTGACTGTTTTTATATTTGCATGGGTGTGTTTATTCATATCCTCTTTTATTATATCTAATTTATCTTTGTTTTTCTTTATAGTTTCGACTATTTTTTCTTTGAAATTTGCATATATATTCTCTAAATCGCACGGACTTTCTATTTCCACACTTAATTGTGACTGACTGTGGGTTTTAGTACATGTGGTACTCACTATTGGAGTATTAGACAACTGCTTTTCGCTTATTGTTGCTTGTTCTTTGGTAATTTTATTCTGAGGTAATTTTGATATATTTTCATGACAATTGCTTTCTTTTATTTCCGATTCGTCGTCCAAGACTATTTCAGTTCTGGAAACTGTTTCCAAACTATTTATATTTTCCAAAAAAAACTTCTCAAACTCTTCTCTTATATTCTGACTGTTTATTGGGGCTAAAGCCAATTGATTTAAATTTTCTTTACATTTATTGAGCTTTTCAATTGATCCCAAATTGTTTGATAGTAAATTTTCTGTTGTATTTAGGACTAACGTAAAATCCTCTAAGTTTTCACCTGCAGAGTATGTTGGATTATCTTTAACTGCCTTTAAGTTTTGCCTTGGAAGTACTATTTCGTTCTCATAAGATTCTCTTACATTATATTCTGGATCAGCATGTAGATAATCATTGGCCCAATCATTGTCATAATCATTGTCGACTTCAGCATTATTAAGTACATTTTCATGTATTTCATCATTCCGTATATTTCTCGCATTATATAGCACTAGATTTGGCGGATAAATGAGATCTGTTCTATCATAAGAAGATGGATGTGTTATTCTTTCAGCTAAAAAATCATCGTTTCTGCTTTCATTATACCATTCAGTCATATTATGATCACTTTTATTTGTATACTGTATATTCGTTTTTGAATACTCTTCTTCAAATACTTCGTTTTGATCATCATAGGTTAAGTATAAATTTGTTGGATTTTCATTTTCATCGTCTATAAAAATTTTTAAATCTTCTAATTGTTCATTATAATGAGCAGCTGTTTTTTTCACGTAATTCCGTTTAGAAATTTTGCATATATATGCATCGACCATCATAGCTAGCTCCAAACTCATTGTAATATAATTTTTGAGGTATGGCGCGTATTTTTTCATCACCTCACGAAAACTTAGCGAGTCAACATCAATATAGGAGGCTCTCTTTCGCAAATCACTAATCATTTTTACAGTCTTTAATCTTTTATCGCTTATTGGGCGAATTATATTTCTAATTTTTCTTGTGTTCATGAGACCACACATTCCTAATCTCACATCATAATAAATGGATTTATAATTTATCCTTTTGTTTAAGTTAATTTTGCTTTTGTAATCACAAACATGTATGTTATACCCTATCCATGCGTTGAATTTTATTTCTGTGGGATAAAAAGTTCTGGTGTCAAAATCTTCATCTTTATTAGACTGAATCCAATTTTCAAAAAGTTGCACAGTAGACTTTGTATCAACTTGAACTATATTATTTGGTATTTTCACCAAGAAATACTGCTCGTTGCGATCCTTTTTATAAGCTTTAAAACCAAATGAATGTTTTCTTTTTAAAAATGCAGTTTTTAAACCCAACACAATATTCTCTGATGTTTGATTGTGCTCATTTTTGATCAGCTGAATTTGTTGATAAAATTGAGACATTCTATTGTTTTCATTTGCTGAAATTAAATCCATAAAATAATCGGAAATACTAATTGTCTGGTTAGTATCAAGATGATTTTGGATATAATCAATATCTGTTTTATATATAAGATCGAAATCAATTTTATATACTGTTGTCAACTCTCTTATTAGTTGCTTATATATCAAATCGTAAGAAATAACAATGTCATTATCAATGACTTCTAGATTCTCAATTGCCATCTTTCTGACTGTAGGATGTGTTCCTAATGAGTGCTCTATTAAATTTTTTATCATCCTAAAACGATTTCTATGTACATAGTCATCATCACACAATTCTTTTACTTCATTCAGAAGTCTCTCATCAAGAATAAAAATGTCATTTTTGAGATTTTCTTTATGAAAAAAGGGCATGAAAAAGTTATCCAAATATTTTGGATTTCTTGAATCTTTGATGTACTTTTCCACAAAAAAGTTTTCAAGAATGACTAAATACAATAAAGAATCAATTTTATAATATTCACGAGAAATTTCAGATGAAACTGTCTCAAAACTTTTTTTAATGCTACTAAATAGCATCTTAGCGTCTATTACATTAACTATGGCTTTTTCACAAAAAGAATGCAAAATAGATTCAGCCTCTATAAAGGCCACTGAATCAATACAAACTTCGAATCTTAATTCGTTTTGGGTCTTGCTAGCGATTTCTATGGATTCTCTAACGATATCTAAAGATTTTAAACAATCCCATTTAGGATTCATCAAAATATGAGATAAGCATTTGTTCAAACTATTTTTTTTTATAAAATCTTGCCTATACGACCTCGGACATATATACGACCCCAGTGATTGGTATAAATTAAGTTTTAAAAATCCATCTCTTGTTATTTGGCAGCTTGTGCCTTCCGGATAAATGGCATTCAATACTTCTTTTTTTTTACATTGAGTTATAACTTTTTTGTTCAAGTTCGTAATTAATTCGGAACCAAATAAATTGTATGTATGATCTTTTGATTCTACGTGAAAATTTTCAGCTGCCAATGCTATCACTACATGACGATTTTTATTTTTTTTTATACTCTGTGTTATACTTAGTGCAATATCTAGATAGAAAATACTGCTAAGGTCAAATGAAAATGCACTTCTTAATATATTTTGCAACTCTATCATACTCCTGGCTCTAATCTTGTTTTTTGAACCATACGATTCAATAAAGAAAAAAGCATCTTTTTTTGCTTTGCTCGATAAATTTTTGGTATTGAAATAGAATTTCATTAGCTGTAAAAATTCTGATCCGTTTAACTCAGCATTAATACTAATGCTATTTTTCATCTCACTGAGTCTTTTAATTTCTATTTTCATTTTGTCCACTATGTTTTGAGAATATTCTTGATTGTTTTTTTCACATTTGTACTTAAATTTCATACACTATTGGCAAAATATGTATTTTTTGCATCTATATCCTCTATGTTATTACAAAGAGGAATGAAAAGCCATATTTGATATTCTGTAGATAGAATAATTAGAGACCCTATGTAAAAGTGTCCCAAGTTTACTGCATTTATGGAACCATTTTTACTAAATACATAATAGTTCTTGGTCAAAATTTTTCTGCTATATAATTTTTGGGCATTAGCAATGACATTTATGACAACCGGATTAGTAATTATCTTTGCAAATTGATCAATTGGAAAAGCTCCACTCAGACCATCTAAATCAAAACTTGTCGTGATATTTGCACTAAGTTTTTTTAATTCGACTTTTTTGTTGCATATAACTTCAGCGTTTCTAGCTGAAAACAAATCTTCGTTTTCAATTCTATTCAATATATGATATTTTTCGTTTATATTATAATTCTTCCAGATTTTTCTGTCATCTGAAAACTTAACGATACCATAGAGATCTAGCAAAGTCATTTCATCATCAATATAAAAAAACAAGTTTATTATTTTTTTAAAATACAAATTTTCAAACCATTTGAAGATTTCTATCGGTGTTAAATTTTTTTTATATGTATAAGCTATCTTTTCTACACTAGAAAATGTTAATCTTGGCATTTTGAGTGCAAATCCGTGCCTAAAAAATACTATTCCAATACATTCTCTATAACTTTTATTATACATCAGAGGGTTATACTGCTCAAACGGCTGTTCTAGGATTATGTTGGTTTCAAGCAGCAAGTGTGTCCTCACCAAATCAACTACGGAATTGGAAAGATTTTTAAATCCAGGGAATTTATGTTGCAAAAATCCAAGCATAATATTATCCTCTGAAAACATTTGAACGCGTAATTCTTTTATACGTTCGATAAGTCCTATAATATTTTTCTCTGCTTCAATAGTTTTTAAAATAAATTCAACATTCATTTTATAATAATGTACGCCAAAAAGTTATTATATAGAAAAAACAAAGGGGAAAAAATAGGAGAAATATTAAAAAAATGACACTTTTATGTAAAAAAACAAGATATAATGCTTTTTATTGATACGATAAAAAGGAACAAATAAAAGATTTCATTTTTGAAAAACTCAAATATATATTGGATGCGAATTTTCTAGACTGTGTATATAATTTATAGAAGTTATTGAATCAAAGTACGAATTGCAAATGCATATTGTTGCGTGAATTTTTATGCTGGGATATGCACGGAATATATACGATGTTGTTTTCAATTTTATATAGAACAAAACATCCTTTTACAACAAAAAAATCCGTACTTTTATGTATATTATTATTGAAATTCACTGTTTTTAAAAAATAGATAATTAATATTCATAAAAATAAGTTCAAATTATTTAATTTGCGATATTCCTGTGTTTTGTTAATCTGTATTATTATATATTTTTTTTCTATAAAATTTTATAATTAAATACAGCAATATAACTCAAAAATTATATAAATATTTTTAATGACAGTGAGAAGTTTGTTGACTCAACATAAAAGAGTCCCAGCTCTGAATATGCAGTTGTTCTGGAGTTTATCCCACATATAAAAAACTTATATCTAAGAAGTATGATGTATTATAAATGTTTAATCTTTGTTCTAAAATTGTTAAAATCCGCAAATTATTTCTACACTCTCTTTTTTTTTTCTTTTTTCAAGCAAAGCTGTTTCTGTTTTTTTATTCTTAATCTAGCAATACTTAATTGTTTTTTTTACGATTTCATGCAAAAAAATATGTTTTCAGATTTCTTAATCAAGCAATAATCATCATATCTTATCATTTGAAAATCAGCGTTTTCTATATTTTTTACAACTATATATCATTATTTATTATCTGCACCAGAAAAAAAATATATATTTATCTGTGATAAATAGAAAAATAAATAGTAGTTCGTTTTTATACTGTTTATGTTCATTTAACTAACAATATAAATTATTATTTTATTCTCAAAATGCGAGTATATTATTGTCTTTCGATGTCATTGTAAGATTCAGCACAGTCTAATCTGGTTCTAACAATATATTAGATCAAGACTTATATTCTCTTTATTTATGTTATCCAGTTGCATTCATTAAAATTAAACCTGTGTTTTATTCATTATTCAAGCACAAATTAAATTCTTTCTCAAAATTTTGCGCTATATTACCAACAGCAAACGCATTCATTAAAGCATACCAAAAGCAAAAGTGTGATACTAGTCCCGTTCGCAATAATATTGTCTGTCAATCACTCTATAAATTCTTTTCCTTCTGTTTTCATTTAATAAAAATCTCAGTACTATTTTTTTATATCTAATTTTTATTACCATAAATATAGTCATATCTTGTTGATTCTTTCATTCCTTTACTTCATTAACCCAATCTCTATTCGTTTAACTAGTTCGTTGATATTGGGTAACATCATGGCTTTTTTGTATGAAATACTATTCTAAAAATTTTACTAGATATTTTATTTACAGGATCATACACCAGGCATGTTGCTATTCCTTTTATCAACATCCACCCTAAATATTAATATAGATCTAGTTCGAATTTGTTTCTCCTTTACCTCTATCATGTTTTGTTTCTTTTTCATGGGGTACAACAAATAAAACTTCAAATTTATAGACATACAACTTTATTCAGTAGGATAAGTTCAAAAGATACTATATTGGATTTGAGAATGGCTGATCACATGATTATTATGTTATTATTCGCCATTTATCTTTGGAGATCACATTCTTATTACATTAGATTCATTTAAGTCTTGATTTAGACCCTAATATTGAGATAATCGAACACTAACTATTCTTTCATTTACCTTCAAGCAAAATAAGGGAAAAATAATTATATATTAATTAATATTTATATATGATAAGTTTGAGATGGTTTAAATTTGGGTTTTATTATATTAAGATTTAATTATAAAAAGGAATAATATATTCATCTCCTATAATACCAAAATCCTATTTTTTAGATTCAAAAAAAAATTATCTATTTTTCGATCACTTTTTTTTAATGATATCAAGCACCGGTATATTCTATGTAATGAAATATAATAATGCGCCACTGTAGATCTTATGCGGATTTCTACAATAAAAATCTAATAACATACTATCATAAATGTTATTATTAGGATATGATCAGTCTAAGCGTATTATAAAAGGTTTTAGATGACACCAGAAATGCAGTTTTTTTCTAAAGAATGCAACATTAGGCTTCTTTTTCTACATAATTTATGCATATACTACATTTTCTGGTTCACTGTCTATTCGTGGTTATTTTATAAATCCCTAAAACTGTATAGCCTCTTGTTAATTCTCAGCTTTATAATTTCCTTTTCTACAGATCTTACAGTAATTCTTATTGATTTTAAAAATATTTGACAAGCCTACATCCTTACTATTATTTTATTTTTTAAATTCTCACCGTTTTTTATAGAGTTGCCTAGCCAGAAGTCTAAATGCCATTTTGTATCTTTTTCTAATACATGCCCGGGTATTCTGTTTTTATTACATGTTTATATAAAATAAGAGCCACAATATATTGATATTTTCATGTGTTGAAATCACGCATAAAATTCTTAATTGATTCGTACAACTATAAAAACTGTATTCTTCCTTATGTGTATATTCTCAAAGTTCAAGAGAGCTTCCATGATTTATTTCTTCATGATAATAGATAATAAAATAAGGTGAATTATTTTTGCTTATTATTATTCGAGCATGAATTATAAATATTTTATACATGAAAAATTTGTATTATTGCCTGTTATATCCAATTTAATAACACAAACTATCAAGCAGTAATACTTGTTTTTAGACATCTTATATTATTTTCACCAAAATAAAACCTAGATTTTTTCTCATAATCAAGAATATTTACAATTCTACCGATTTCATTATCTTGTTTGTTTCTATCATATATTGAAAATTAAACAATAACATTCTTTCGTTTATGGGAATTTTAAATAATACTGGCTCTTTTATTTTTACCGGATGGTATATAGCATACTATATCAAGCCTTAAATTTTGTATCGATTTCAATCAGCCTAGTCATTCTATTTTAAAACTGTGTACCAGGGTTTAAAACATTATTATATATTTATATTATCCAGAAATTGCTTAAAGCCACTATTTAATATATCTTATAAGAGGAAACACATCTTTATCACATATATAATCTATTCTAAAGAACCAGAAAATAATGATGGTTCGTATCTTAAACAAGATTATTTTCGTTATACATGACATTAACAAAGGCTTGCATAACTTTACATACTACTAAACTTTAATGCCTAACAAAATATTTTTTGGTTTAAGATCAAAAACTGTTTAATCATTTTTTGCCTTGATAATTATTAGATGAAACACTGATTCATGCCATACTAGTTTTTTTCATCAACCACTATTAATGAAAAATATGTAAATAGACAGGTGCAAATAAGAGACGCTTTCTTAATATTCGATATCTTGTATAGCATCATTTGCAAGTCTTAATTTCTCTAAAATTTCCTTTTTATTCCTTCATATTCTTATATTCGGTTAAGATCATCGACCAGCTTATCTAATTATGACTTTTTAATTTAGTAGCGAAAACCCACATTCTTTTATCAATACTCATGGATTTTTCTTCTTATTATAATATTGTCTAAAATATTAATTATATGATTACAAATTCATATTAAGAAAAATGTATGCATAGCACTCACTCTTGAAAAATCAAACTTAAAATATTTTGTCATATTCTGTTGATGTCACGATTAGGAACCATTTTTTTCTCAACGAAACTCAAGATAGCAAGTGTTTATTCTTTTATATGCTGGTCTTCTAATGATCATCTGTTAACCTAATCAATAAAATTCCGAGACAAAATATCTTAATATTTTGACCTTTATGAAATGTAATACGGGAAATGGTACTTTTCTGTAGATTTCTGCGACCAAATGCTTTAGCTGTTATATTAAGTACAGGATTTACCTTATAAAGCACGAAATTTCTCCAAGGTATGTAATATAATCAATCTTAAGCATTCATTATAGTCATCATTATTATATTTTGGGTCGAAAATTATATTCATAAATATTTATATCTTCATCTATCAACTCACCTTAATTTTTTTCATATTAAATTATAGAAAATTGTTCGTATATTTTTGTCTCGAACTCATTCAATATTCACTTAAATTAATATATGATATAACACCCAATTGTCCCTCTTTACTCCTTTTATCTTTTTATTTCAAGCATCAGATATTAATATTTATGTTAGATATGGAAGCGGTTTAATGTAGATCAAATAAATTCATTATATAACTAAAGGAACAGGTTATCTCTTTTTTCTTTTTGTTTCTTCAAAGAAACACAGCAAACTTCACACTTTATTTTCTGTCGCTGAAATAGTTAGGTTAAATTTGACCTTTAAAGCACCATAAATATGTAAAATATAAAAAAAAACACTCATATCACATCTTAAAATTATTCCTTTTATCTATGTTGATAACCATCTGTAATCAGCATTCTTATATTCCTCTGCATCAATTCATATTATTTTCTTTTTAAATTGACATATAATTATACACATTTAACATAAAATGGTTTAATCTGGATTAAGCATAGAATTACAATACTTCCATGTATTTCTTTAACCTCGTATACACAGAAAACTACTTTTTATTTGCAATAACGATTTTTTTTTATTTTATATTCTTGAGTTTTATACAACCAGCGTATCTTTATAATTCCATCTAATAGCTTTGTAAATATTTCTAATAGCTGTCTGTTTTTTTGTCCTTCTTTGTATTTGTGGCATGCGAAGGCTTGCGAAAAATTACTTAATTCATTCAAAAACTCTATAGAGCAGTTCAGTCTAATCTTAAGCCTTAAAGATTTTGTATTATTATATTGGTCTTATCTTACTTATATAAGTCATATAAAACCAATCCATTTTCTTGGTAATTATTGCACAAAGGCTTGCAAACATCATAATACTAAAATTTAAATTTTCCAGATGACATTATCGTTTATGTAATTAATTTTTAATCCTTATTCTATCTAATCGCCAGCGCATATGCATATTTAGATTGTACCACCAGGAATGCACATGATCAGTAGACAACTAGCACATAGGCTATAAACATTTTTACATCAGTTCTATATTTACAACAAGAAATAAGTCATTCCTTTATATTTAAAATACATACACTAATTTTTATTATTCAGTAAAAACACTTAATTACATGGTCTGTATACATTTCCAAGTATAGATATTTTTTTCAACTAGAGTCATCAATTTTTTTCCTTCTGATATATTCCGTGTAGAAAATTGATTTCTATCACAAGCCAAACCGCTTCTAACATCTTTTAATGTAAAACACAAATCTGTTCCTCTTATATTAGCAACAGATAAAATATCCATTCTATCTATAATTTCACTTTATGGTTCATTATCTTATTGTCTTAGCATTTTTTATCATAAACGTCAGCATCATACAATCTATTTTTTTTATCGTCATAACCTTATCTGTTATTTATCTGATTTCTCATATGTCTTAACACCACCTTTTCTGTTTTATCGGCATCCTTCGTGATTAACATGAGTCATACGGTTTGTACTTATTTGTTCGGTTTGGTGAGTAAAATTCTATTCTTTTTATACAAAAGGAGTCTATAATATATTTTAAGGGACATGTAATTATTATAAATATAAAGAACTCCGAGGTAGAAGAATTCAAAAAACATGGAAAATTTACAAGTCATTTATTTGCCAACTATTCGAAAACATTTAAATAAACATGGCTGATTCATTTTTTTATTTACAAAAATTTGCATTTTATGAAAATTTCATATTTTCGTCACTATGTGCATCATAATAAAATAATGAAATCTAAAAGAAAGGCTCTAAATATTCTATTGTACATGGGCTACATATAAATGTTACAATCTATTATAAATACAGGGTTATAATAAACTGACATAGGTCTGATAATACTTTTATAGGAAATAAACAAGCAAAGATTTATTTAATCTTGAAAAGGAAATCGTAAATATCTCTCTACATAGGATTTATACTTTAAATATATATTTGCAAAAGGTTATTAATATTAATATAGAATTCTAGGAGAAATCTGCTTTCTGGCTTCATTTTAATGAACAGACTATATAAAATAGTATAATATCTTATAGGGATTCTAAGAAAATAAAATTGCCATCAATTCACACTTCTTTTTTCAAAAATTACATAACTAATTCATTGTAGCTTATTAAATCAAATATGAAACTAATAATTTGACACCTTTTATTTTTTCGATACGATGGATTAAACACCATTAATTTTATTATTATTTTTTTAAATTAAAAATTAAATCAAAATGGCAAAAATCTCGTAATATTGGAAATGGTGATTTTAATTGTAATTTGATTTTTTAACAGCTGTATGAAATCCTTTATAAGATGTAAAACAGACAAGATAGTCGTTAAAAAGTTTCATGATCAAAGAATTGCTGCTATTTATGTTGTATAGATAAAAATTACTGGATGAATAATTTAACACTTCTATTATATGATCAAGATGAATTTTATTAATGAGTTATTTAGAAATTTAGTAGTGTTTAATTTGTCAATATCACATTTTTAAACTCTAACTTAAGGTGTAATACAGGGAATTTATAGCCATTTTCTAATAAATTCAAAATATTATTAGTATCGATTCATATTACATTACATAGACAACTATGAAGATTGCAGCAATATTAAATAGTAAATATATCAAGAGGTTATCCAAAACAGTTATGTGCTTTATAAAACTATAATTTTTTTTTTAATATTTGTTGTTATTTTATTTAAAAAAGTTGCCATTTTTTACGTTGAATAAAATAACAAAAAGAATTATTTTCCTCGTAAGTATCTTATATTTTACGCGTGAATATAAAGATCTCACAGAATATCCGAAGATAAATAAAAAATTACAAAATCTGTTAAAATAAGATCACGGAATAAATTTATTCAATCGATAAGTGTGAGAAAAAAATTTAAATTCAAATCTTTTAACTACTCATTATTAGAGGTTTCCAGTAATATATTTGTATATATTATTTATTATTTATTTATCACAACAAAAAATTATAAAAACATATCAAACACGGAATTTCATGACAATTTTAATGCAAGTTTGGAAAAAATCACATTAAATTTTTTTAAATTGTAGAATAACGATTATACGATTCAATCGACTTCTTTTTAGTTTTAAAATCAAATCTTTAATAGTAAAAAATTTTTCGAGCCGATAATTATTCTTATATGTAAAATCAAATCTGTATTTGTATATATTCAAAATTCACATTCTTCTAGTTTGTCTGTCCTCAATATTATAAGAAATATAAAATACAATACTACATATCAGTATACAGCGACATATTTAATTTTTTTTCAGAACATAAATACTATAAATAATATTTTATGACTTTATAAGCTATTTGCAATGAGATTCGGGTTTTCTAGATCATAAATAAGATTTATCATTTGTAAAATTTAAATTTAAATTTTATTTATAGAACCTAATATATTTGTTTATGAAAATTTATATATCATTTTAAAAATTAAATATTATTTTTTATTAGTTCGATTTTATTTTGGCAATTAAATATGCTCATTGCCTTTTACTTATAGCAATTTAATTACATTTTATGAGATTTCTATCACAAGCTCATTATAATATAAAAAATAATAAAATGTATTCTGCTTATAGTTTCGCTCAAAATATCTATCATATGACTATTGCATGTTTTATTACTTATAAAATCTCTATCTTTATTTATTTTGATAGTTATTATATATGTGTTTTCTGCTGAAATTTTTATCATCATTATATTACCTCTACTATAAGCACATTTTTTTGTGAAGCATACTATATTTTCTTTGAATTTTTATAAACCACAAAACATATTTTTTTTGAAAAATATTACAACACCGATTATATATTACCCAGAAATGACTTTTTATGAATACAGTTGCTGCTCTCTAAAATGATGTTTAATAAGATTTTATGAATTTTCATATGATAATTGCATACCATTTATATTTTTTCTTCCGATATCTCAATCTTATCTTCTAATGATGTTTTAAAATCATGTCGTTTTTTTTTTATTTTTCATCACAATTTAGAAACCAATTATCTGTAGTATATTTTTGATCAATATATTTTACGTATTTATACAACATTTAATTTTTCATTGATTCCAAATATATCAGAGTTTTCCACATCTGTAAATTCTATCCTTGCCTTTATATCATTTAGAATTTCGTTTACATAATTTTAGGACTACATTTATGATTTTTTTCTCTTCCTGTCAATACATTTTTGTTTTAAAAAATACTTTGATTCTGTTTAAATTCAAATAAAAACTATAATAGGTTTCTTTTGTGCCAGTCCCCGTCTTATTATATGCAATTAAACAGGAAACATATATATATGAATCAACTGTGAACAGACTCTTAATTTTTAATTTTTTTTATAAAATTTTATTCAAATCTTAGAATGTCTATGGCTGTATTTTATTTTATGAATTCGGAATTATGATTGATTATACACTTTTAAGAACATACATAATTGGTGAATATGAGAGCGAATAAAAGTTGAAATGAAATTGATGTCTATAAAAGACAAAAAAATGTTATAGAAAACATGCAAGGAGAAAAGAATGAATCTTCAGAATCAGTTCAAGCGAAAAAACATAGAAAATCTGATAGTGAGAAATCCACAACTGTGACCGAAAGTCCAAAAACAGACGACTCTTTTATAAGTGATATTTCTGGAGTAGATAGGGTTAGAACTTAAAACCAAAGATTCGGATTCAGCTACTGAGACTGAGACCATTACATCCCAAAAAACTGGTTTAATGTATTTTTTGGATAAGACCACGAAAAAATATAAAGGATTGCCCAAAAAAATAAGGTTAAAGTATAGTTTTAACATTGAACCGGAATTCGAAGAAAAAATTTTTGATAAGGCCGAAAACATACTTATTGCAGAATCCCCGACTGATGCAATTCCTATTAAAACTGACCTGCCTTGTGAAAAAGAAAATCCTATTGAGAACGATCTTGAAGCAATGATAAATGAATTTTTGATATCATATTCTGAAACTTTAGAAAAAAGCAAACAATCTTTTGAAAAATTGACAGATTCAAGGAGTGACATAAAAAATTCACAAGAAGTTCACGAATATGAAATACTGGAAAAAAATTGCAAAAACCTCATTATTAAGAGAAAAAAATATATTATAGTGGCTGAAAAGCTAAAAGGTTTATCAAATAGGCAGAAATATATATCTGATTCTGCTCAATAGAAATAAAGGTAAGCCTTTTAACCCATATACGACGAGAGGTCAGTATTTTAAAAAAGGAATTAGTCAAAATATGCCAGAATCTAAACCATCAGTTAATTTTTTTATCGAATTTTATGGAACGATACTTCGTAAAAAATATGCTGAAATTTTCAAATTTGAAGGAGAGTTCATGATGCAGTTTAAATTAGAATACGATCATTAAATGTCTTATAAAAAATTTAATCTTAATTCATTAATAAATATCAACTAAACTTTTAATTAAGCGAATAAAAATCGAATCTCTTTGGGTAAATATAATTAAAATACACGATTGCGCAATTTTTTCATCATTAAATTCGTGTACTTGTAATTTATTCAAAAAATACAATTACAGTTACAGTAATTATAAGATTTAAAATTTACTAATGCAATAATTCGTGTTTAGTTTAGATTGTAGAGGCAAGTAATATCTTAAAATGAATGTATTATATCAATCATAAAAAAAACGAATCATTTATTTTATTATAGTATTAATTAAAGCGAGTTTTCTGGTAAAATATTCTTTAAGCATGATGATGGCATCTATTTATAATTATACTTACCGGAGAATTTTTATAATTTGGTTTTGACAAAAATCTTGTCATGGCTAGTTTTCGTAGTTTAGAAGTATCAATGATCATACATTTAGATAAATTTATCTCCAAAATCAACCGAGAATTTCATTATGGTTTCGATATATTTGTATATTCATCGCTAGATATTCTAGGTTTTTTCGATGTATATACCTTTTATATTTTAGTTATATAAACTCCCATGAATAGTGATAATCTTTTATTATGAGGAACAAAAAATAAACGATTCTTCACATCTCTAAATGATAATAATTGTAACATATTGTTCTTTTTCTCGATATATTTTTTCGTAGAAACATTTTGAATATAATAATCATATTATCTTTTGTGTTTCCGACGCCTTTTATGTAAATGCAGTAATATATCTTTACAGCCATCAATATATTTTGGAATGACAAATAAACCTTTTCTATTTATACACAGCTAATATATTGCCTCTCTGATCAAACATTATATCCCATAACTTGCTTTGGCATCTTTTCTTTTATGTTACTAATATAATATATTACCGATGTTCTTAATTATTCAGTGTCTATAAATTACTTACAATAAATAAATCACTGCAATCATAAGAATGTAGAACAAAGATTTCGCATTTTAAAGTGATTATTTTCTTTGCCAAAATCATACCTTATTAGGCATATTATGATTATCCGTATTTGCCCTTATCCATCGTCGACAATCGATGACCAAATAAATCATATCATGATGTATTATTATATCTTTTTTTTTGACATTATATACTTCTAGGATACAAATCTCAAGCTTGTCATATTTTTTTAATGTCCAGTATCAACCTGTATGAATATATTGTGTACAATTATGTTAGGTTTTTGCAATCTTTTTTTGATGGTGAACATAATTCTATATGTGTATTCATATGTATAATCTCTTTTCTTTTTTTTCTATATAAAGATTATAAAAAATAATAATATAACTTCTTTTATTTCTGGAAATTATTTCTAATTTGTAATTGTTAATTAGTCTCTCACGGCATATAGTCCATATTTATTAAGTTTCTTTAACCCAATCCTTACTTAACATTATAAAATTTTCTAAGATCTTAAATTTTTTGCTTTTATCTTTTTCAAAATCTCCATATCTTGCTCAAAATATTTCATATCTAGGTTTTAAATTATGTGCAAGGATTCTTAAAATACATTAATGTTTATGTTTCAATAAATATTAAATAAAATATGTTTATGCCAACTATTGATATTATGGATTTAATTTTTTATATTTAACCAAATTACACAAAATATCTCTTAATACAATTCATCCGATATTTATGTAGAAAATTCCATCTTCAACTTCTTTGCAATTTGATGTATCCTTTATATAATATAAATGGTAATTATTATATTGCATTTACAAATAATAGATTCGGGTATAAGAAAACTAATCATCTTTATTTTTTAAAAGATAAAGTGCTTTCAAACTCTTCGCAATAATCTGATCACTATATAAAAGGTTACAATTTTCTCTTAGGATGAAAATTTATTATATTATAAAGAGCTAAATTAATTTGAATGTATTCAAGCTAATTATGCCCTACATTTATATGTATAATTTTTTCCTTATTAAACAATAATATAAAGTTCCTATACTACACAAAATCTCATTAAAAATATGCTTTGAATGTTTGAGTGTATATAATATGCGAATTTTTCTACTGCAAACTTCCCGTGATAATTTCTATTATAAATATATTAGTATCACCATTAAAAAACCTTCAGTATATAGATATTGGGTTTTATTATTTTTGTAAAATTTCCTGGCTTTAATAGCTCATAATGGACGGATAAACAATCGATAGGACTTAATTTCGTTTATTTCTTTGTTATATAGTAAATTTATGAAATCGATCAAACCGGGGTTTAAAATCAACAATACGCTATGATCAAAATCCAGTATATAACAGTAAGCACAGTAAAATTGATTACTTTATAATCTGTATCATATAAGTTTCTAGCATAAAAAAATACGCTGTAGTCTACTGTCAAAGCTAAATGACGCTTGAACTAAAAGTCTTGACCGTAGAAGTTTCAATTACGAATATTGTAAAGATGGCGCAATTACAAGAAGATTTTTAAATTATCTACTATAGAGCAATCTTGTAGTTTTGAGCGTGTAAAAATTATAAGCAAAATAACATTAGCCCATCAATATTTGTTTGTCAATTTATAGATTTTCGTTGCATAGAAATTATTTTAAATTCCTTTTTTACCAATTTTTTAATCCCTTATAAAAAAATGAATCTTCAGAAAGATGATACAGAAAAAAACAAGAAAAGACACAGAATGACGGCCCCTAGTTTTACTAGAATAAGAGAATGGTTTCTATTCGATGAATCGTGAGAACATGAAGAGAATGAACCCAACAGATGAAAAGATAACTAGAATGTTTGTTCAAGTGAAATGACCGTGTATTCCTAATCAAAAAATACTGCAACTAGATGCCTATATTCATAAAATAATAAGCTACGTATATCCATTGAGTACAAAAAGAACTCGAAAACATCATTCAATTGTGAATTCAGAAAAATATAGGGGAAAGAAAAGCTGTTATAGATTATTTGATTGTATATAATGAAGACAAAGTAGATCCATATAGCAAGAAAAGATCGGTTTTGTGATGATAAATTTTTGAGAAGGCATTATTTTTTAGGGTGAAGCATTTTTTGTTCTGCTGTAATTATTTTATAGGTTATGTTGTCTTTTGTTTTGATATTATGAGGTGAATTTATGTGAAGTTATATTTTAGAGCATTATGTGTATAAAAGTAAATTGTTTGGTTGATATGTTGGTGCATTTGCATTTTTTTGTGGTTTGATTTGTTTAGTATTGTGTTTTACATTTTTGTGAATTTAATCATATGTCTGAAGCTGTGGTTTGAAGTGTCGTATAATATTTGTGTTGGTTTTTAGTGTTTTCTGTTGTCTATAGATACTTTTTCGTGTTTTGTGCTTTGATTATCGGCTTGTATTGTGATATGTTCTAGCAGTGAGGTTCTGTTGATGAAATCGGAGTTTACGATCTTCTTGTCGGTTGCAAAGTTTTTGTTTTTTCTGTGTTGATAATATATGTTTTATTGTAAACTATTGTGTGTTTATTGATTTTATGAAGTATTAATATTATATGAATTTGTTTCTAAAATGCAAAAGCCAGGTGTTGAAAGTGGCATGAATTTTGAGATGTGCTTTGGCGTGTATTGTTGAACTTTAGGTCATATAATTATTCGGGGCAAAATTTTCTATGTATATGTTATGCTTTGTCAAGGCTTTCTAGTGAATAATATGAATAGTGTGTTGTATAGTGTTAGAAGTATTGCTTGAAGTAGATTTTTATGTTGACAAGCTTTTATCTGTGTGTTTCGAAGTTTTTCCTGCTGTGTAATCTGAACAGCATATGTTCTTATGTACTGTGTGTTGTGCTTATGTCTCTTTTTGTATTTAACCTCTTATACGCCTTTTCATCCGATGTATACATGTTGTTTTAACTGTTCTAACGTCTTTTCTGAGGCTTCTTGTCGTTGTTGTATGTCTATTTTGCAAACATATACTAATATTTTTTGCAGTTTGTATAGTCTGTATTTTTTTATGATTAGGATATAAAGTTTTGATTTGAAGTTGGGTGTTTATTTTTGCAACTAGTGTTACGTTATCTGTTTTTTCATATTAATATATGTGATGAAATATATAGTTGTGTGTATGGATATGTTGTGGTAGGTAATGTGTATGCGGATTTTTGGTTTTTTGGACGAAACCTATATATCTATTGTTAATTTCGTTGTTTTATGATGTATTTTTTTGTTTAAAATCAATTGTCTGAAAAAAAATGAACTTGTACGTAGGTGTATTTGTATTTTTATGTTACAAAATAAGATGTCTTAAAAAAATGTTTTTCTGTTGTAACTTCTAAGCTGTACTTTTTGTTTTTTGAATTTTTAAGATACTAGTTGTCTGGTGTGTATTTTTTTGTGAATGTGAGATTTTCTGTTATAATTTGATTTGTCTGAATATGTGTGTTTTTTGTTTAGAATGTATATTATAAATTTAGCTGTGAAGAGAATTGTTACATTTCAATGATTGGTATCATCTGTAAATAATCAGGAAAAAAGAAAGTATATTCATTCATGGTCGCATTCAATACTAAGCCTTTGACTGTTAAGAAGTGCAGAGAAGATTAAGAACATACATTATTCACTTATGAAAAGATATTTGTTGCCTATCCAGTAAAAAAAACTTATAATAATAGATTCTACAGAGTAATTAATAGATTTTGAACTATTATACGATGTTATGTTTGCATAGGCTAGGTTTTAAAGAAGTTTGCGGTGTTTTAGATAAATAATTATAATTTCTTCTTTCTTTTCTTATCTATCTTATTAATTTTGTTATATATAACTTATTATGTTGCCTTTTTATGTGCTACCGGTTTATAAATCCAAAAAATATAGTAAATGATACTTTACCATCGAATTTTATGATTTTTATTTAAAGGTTTTTGTGCTAAATCATTTATAACCTTCAATACTGTAAATTCACTTTCACCTACGATTTTTTGTTCTATTGCATTATTTTTATATGTATAGGAGGTTATCAACCGCCTAAAATTCGAAAGAATTATTTATGTATTTTTTTGTCGTTATTTAGTGTATTATATGTATCAGGGGTATTTAAGCATAATATTATGCATTTAAGCATAATATTATGCTTGTGTTACCATATATCTTCTATTAATATCTTTTAGCTGACTTTTTAGAATGCCGTTTTCTAAAACTTTAAAATTCGTCGAATGATTCTTAATCACCGTAAACACCTTTTCTGACAGTAAAATGTATTTGCAGTTAACAAACTTTTAAATAAGTTTATTATACACACACATATTTAAAATATCTTGTATCCTAGTTTTTGGCGCATTAGCTCGCTTCATACAGTCTAGATACAGTCAATGTAATTGGTTTTTTTAGTGTTTGTTTTAGTATCATATGAAATATCGCTTTGAAAACCTTAAAATATGGCTTTTGTTTGATAATATTTTCTTGGAAAGGATTTCACTGGATTTTATATATACTAGCTCTTTTAGAATTTTATTTTGCTGTTTATGATTCTATTGTTAGAATTAAATGAGCCAACTTTTTATAAAATTCAAAAATAATTTCCCTTTACGCTGAAACCTTATAATGTCTTGGTTCTATTATAAATATAAGCCTTTTAATAACCTCACAATATAGTTAGTAAAACTTAATGAACATTATAATACTCTATTATTCCAGTCATATTTGCTAGCTCTTTAAAAAATATCTTTTTTTAGTTAATGATACTTTCTCCTCTATTTTAAAGGCATTATAGTAAACTATGTATATGAAAAAGCTCTTAAAACCCCTAAGTATGATTTATTATAAAATATCATATTTTCACAAATATTATTTAAAATAATTAACACTTAGAAATGTAATAAACATTTTTTTATGAAATTAACATCTTTTTAATGGGTCTCTACACTATTTTAGAATATATAAACACTATTTAGCACGAAAATAACTATAACATTCCTTAAAATTTTTCCGGCGTTAATTAACAAAAAAATGGCAGCTCAGAAATAACTCTAAGTGTTATTCTTGATTACAAAGTTACACATTAATTTTCAAAAAAATATAAAATGCCAGAACTTAACACATTGAAATGTAAATTTATTTTCATTATACGAAGTGCAATACAAAATAAATAGCGATTTTACTGGGAAATATGTCTTTTAAGGTGAATATTCATATATATAATTTATAATATCATTTATAAATAAGTTAATCATAATATACTATCGCTAAAATATTGTCGCTAAAACCAAGATCGTATATTTCAGCTTTTTTTTTGTTATATTATTATATAGAAGCCTACTTTAAAAATGTAGTGTAATGAAAATTTTCATGTACAAAGAGATTTTTTAGATGCTGTTTGCATTTATATGAATATATATTGATGTTATAAAGTTTAAGGATTCATATATAAAAATTATTTTATATTATACCAGGTAAATATAGAATTTATATTTCACATTATTACTTCTTTATTCAAAATCAGCGCTTTGAAATATAAGTTTCATGACATAGTTAATGACAATAATGTTCCAAAATTATAGATTCTTTTGCTAACTGTAAATATGTAATCAATTATATCATTTACCAGTAAAATTTTCATGATCATGAACTTTACAAAGTATGATAAATCCTTTTTAAATCCAGATTTATACAATTAAAAAAATATTAATTTTTGTTTATATGTCAACTGTATATTTTTAATGAGATAAAATAACTTTGTTTTTTATCCTTAAGTTAAGAATCAAAAAATTTTTGGACAAGGTAAAGACATAATAAAATTCACATACAATATAAATTTAAAGCTAAAATAATGTAATATATTTTTAATATTATAAAATTGTGTTATTAAAGTATTTTGAAGAATATAAGGATTTAAAAAAAAGAACATTTGAAATATTTATTTGAAACAAAATTTTGGACCGAAAAATCTTTTATCATTTTAATTTTATTATGGCATTTGTTATATGTTCGTATTTAAAAATTCGATGGCTTAATGCATGGGTTTTCTACTTATTGCCTTCCATTTTACCATAGCGAAGTGCTCTTATTTTAGATTTACCATAAACAAGAAGGAATGAAATAATTTTTATGCCATCAATAGCCAGAAGAATTATCAGGTTATGATTTTAGATAAAATATCCACGTTAAACTTTATAATCTGCATTCTTATTCAATTCTTGAATATATATGGTTCTTAAATTTTGTTTTTAAAATCATTATAGGTGTTGTGTATATTCCTATCAACATAATAGCTATATTTATATTGAAATGGCTACCTTATTACAAAAAATAATAGAATATTTTTATGAACAAATTAAATGTATTTTTATGGATGATAATGAATTTATACAATACTTGAATAAGTTTTATTTAAATATTTTTGGCTTCTGCAAAAACGAGTCTATTCGTATTTTGTAATTCAAAAAAATGCGATCTAGATTAAATCTTATAGTTTTTAATTTTATACAAATATTTTTTTGATATTGGGTTATAGTGGATGAAAAAATTATTTGTTTTTGTAAATAGAAAAAAAAATGCTTTGGCTGTGTTTTTTAATATTTTTTTTTACTGAAAAATAAAATTCTTTAACTTTTATATCTATTCACAATTTTTATGAAGATTAAATCAAGTAATTTTATAGTATAAGATTCAACTAATAAACTAGGTAAAATACATTCATTCCATAAATAAGCAAAAAATAAATTTAAATTTTAAATAAAGATATTTAGTATGAATGATTATTTTTATAGCTTCTTTACATGATTAATATGTCAAGAGATTTTAATATTATTTATGAAGATCCACTGTTTCTTTTAATATATAACAAAGATTTTAGATTAAACCACTAATGTCGTGAAGTATTAAAAAAAATTATAATAAGTAAAAAAATATTAGAAGCAATTGTCTATTTCAAAATACACTACGCGATAGACATTAAAAGCATATGTTACTGTGCAATAAATTATAAAAAAAAGATTTATAGAAACTAATCAAGATATATGGCTACCATAAATCAAAAAATGTTCATTATATTTACGCGGTAGATATATTTAAGAAATATAGTAGCTGAATTCCTACACTTAGACTTTTTAAAGATATTTTTGCATAGCATATTTATCTACAACCATGTCAGTATTTTTGTTTGAGATTTTATTCTCAAGTATATATAATTATATATATCTTATATTTTATTTTACATGAAAATCTCAATCTTGAGAAACATTTTTATCGGATTATATAAAATCAAGATCTTGTCGCCTTCTCAATATAATAAATCAAAAAAATATATATATGCGGCCATTCAAAGGCATTTATATATGTTCTAATATGACATTTCGACCAGAATCTTCTGATTTATATTGAAAACTTACTTAGTAGTAAAAATCCTATCAAGTCCAATGTGAGAGCAATATTCACAACTAACAAAGTAATTTGAGGTAATTATAGAGTGAAATCAAACTATATAATGTCTCCGGACTATTTAAGCTGTATAATTTTTGCAACAATTAAAAATGATGTTAAAATTTAATCTTTTAAAACCCTCCATAATGTTTATATCGCCGATACTTACATTGATCTTAGAAAGCATCTTCACAAATAATGTAATAATACATCTTTGAACTCTAAAAGATTCATTTTCCTTCAAGATACATTAAACTTCAAACGATATTCTTCAAAATACATGATCTTATGTATTGTATTGCAAAAAAAGTCTTTTCTATTATATTAACATCTAAAAAATGCTTTATTCGCGTGGCAGATCTTCATTTTCCACACAATTATCGATTATCTATTTTATATTCAAGCCGAAATTTGAATTACAGTGAGATTGTTGTTTCTAAAATATTCGCTGTTTATTTAGATTCTCTTGTAGATTTATACCTTCATAACTCATTTTTTCTGTTTATTTTGTTCCTTTTTTTTTGCAAATTATATAATATAGTTTTGATTACTAGTTCTTTCATTTACATTTTTTATATTGTGATGTGGCCCAAATATATTCCTATCTGGATATTCTAATTAACATAATGCACTGTGATATATTAAATTCTTTAATCTATGGATAAAACATCATACATTCTTACTATTATTATATAATTGCCGAGATAACTTCGTTTTTGTTTAAATATGATAAAATATACAGGATAAATAGAAACATGCATTTTTACTCGTATATTTATATATAATGTAAATTTTTATTCTGGCAAATACTTGAGGGATTTAGGATTTTTATTAGTTAAATAAGGATCATAAAAAAGGTATTCTATAATTTTCGGTCTCTATAAAATGCTCATAAATATCTTGTAATAGTTTTTAATTTGATATTAATCCATAATTTTGCTTAAAACATAAGGATTTACGCAATTGAATTATTATTTAATATATCAATTATAATACAAAAAATCCATGTAAATATTTCTTGGACAACATATCTTATGCAAGGATCCTTTAAAAATTATATAAGATGTAGAGAGCAGTGCCAGATATTAATACGTTTTCTTATGCTGTTTTTTATACAAAGAGCAGATTTCAATCAAATATTTGTATGTTTAGATTCAATTACAAAAATTAAATATGAGCAATTTCATGCTTTACTACGACAGATTAAATGGATCTACATTCTATTCTGTCACTCAATAATCGATTTCTAGTTCCAATAATTTAGAAGTTGATTTATTAAATCTAGAAAATAAATTACGAATTAAAATAAAAAACGCGAAAACGTCAATATATACTATAGTTGGAAAAAAAAAAATTCTTTGATGTTACATCGAGATTGAGATCCGTTTAACCGACTTAAAATATATTCTACAAAAAATTATTACAGCTCTCTAATATTGAAACGCTATAATAATAGATATAAAATGTTATTTTATCTAGAATAACTTATATAGGTATAAATTTACAGATGTATCAAAATTTACCGTACGTATCGTGCTTTAAAAAATACCATTCTTCAAGTATAAATTCGTTTTTTTAATCTTAAAAGTATAAAATAGGTTCATGGTTGGATAAAAGAAAGCTCGGATATTCTGATTACTGATGATAGACAAATAGTTTATTTTTAATTTTTTCGGCTACATATCTATTAATGTTGCTGAAATTGAAATTTTAACAGGCATTAAATTACCAGAAATACACCATTGAAAACCTAAAACTAGTATATTTTGCATATTTTTTTATTATATTTTTACAAATTAATAAAGTGTTATATTTTAATGATGTTTCATTTGTTCATATAAAAAGATTATAAATATCATTGAATAACATAAATAATGAAATAGCAATATTTGCAAATTTGAATCTATAATTTTTGCTTTTGACAGCATAAATTATTCTAGAATACACCTATCGCATTATATCATATTATTGACAAATTTTCCCATAATATATCAGCAGTATAAGTCATTCAAATTTGCAGAGTTTCGAGCTTGAATTATTTGCTTGCATTATAAGCATTTTTACTAGTTAAATTGCAAAAAAATTTATATTTGTTTTAAAAAAACCTTTTTTATGTCTATTTATCTTTTTTAAAACTTTATGAATATTTATATCTATAAAAAGCCACTCGCGGTTTATATAATGGCAGCCTAAATGTTTTATTGTAGAAAAAATATGTTTTGACAGTTCTGTTGTTTCGAAGTTTATATTATATAATGTATTTAATTTCATTATTTCATGTTTAAAAAACAGAAAAACTATATGGAATTTTGTGTTTCTAAACAATTTTATCATATGAAAGAAAAGGTTCCTTTATTATTGTAATAGATTAAAATCCAAATTATCGACGAAATATAAATTATAAGTGCAAAATCCATAGATTAATATAAAAATTCCATCTCATGAGATTTAAGAGACAATCTAACCTTTATTATATGTTTTTATTGTCACAGTACGATTTTATGAACTTTTTTATATAATATAAACATAGTCCGATGTAAAGTATATAAATAAGAGTATCTAAAAATGTTTGAATATGATATTAAGCCCTAAATTTTAGTATTTTTTACAAATGTCTACGTTCTAATATAATTATGATTGATTTTGCTGTTCCTTAGAAATAATTTTCTGTTTCCTTTTACAAGTATTTTTCAATCCCTTCAAATAATTAACTTTCTAAATAGAAAAATGCAGAAAAAGATTGAAACAACTGAATGGTTGCGAGATGTGAATCTAGAAACAACAAATCCTCTATCATATTGCATCATTAGTGGGAGAATTGTATGAAATGAGAAGGAAAATGAATATCATAAGTTTCTCGTTATTTTATGAGTGAAGTGGGTGTCACGCGTTTTTATATCGAGATATGTACAAAAACTTCTCGTCATGTATTATAAAACAACAAAGATAAAAAATATTGTAAAGATATCGAACTAGAAAATCAATATATGTGATTTTTTGAAAAACATGTATGTTCTTGATTATCCATCCTGTGGTCGAAGTGCTGCCGTCCGTTTTTTGTTGCAATATAACTGCCAAACTAACATGAATTATCTGCAAAAAAAATTAAAATTATGTTTTGATTTTTATTGTAGTTTAATAGTGTAAATAAATTTCTTATTTTTGCGTGTGTTTTGGTTAAATTTCTTTGTTAGTGCTGTCTGACGTATAAGTAGATTTTTTAAAGCAATCTATTGTGAAGTTGCGTTTATAGTTGTGTTTTTTACATAAAGATATGTGAGAGTGTTACATGTGGATATATGTATTACGTCTAATAACATTGCATGGGACCTCTTTTTATTACATATAGTGTTGGTTGGTGTTAAATGATGCAAGAGAATATTTTAGAGGTGAATTTGCTATCTAAGTTCTCTGAAGAGTCGTGTGGTTTTTTTTGCGTTCTAAATTTGTTGCTGCATATTTTTATATGTATTATAATGTTGTCGTGGTATTTAAAGGGAAGAGCGATATTTTGTCGTATGTTGTAAATTTCAGTGCTGTATTGATGATTGGTGTATATGCCAGAAACAAATAAGCATCACATCACATGATATTTTATTATTATTTCAAAACCTATATCTTTATAGAAAAAGTCGGATATTGAAACAGATGCACGCTTATTACTATTATTCGATATTTTTTGTTGTGTTTTTGAATTTTAAAAATGCTGTTAATTGTAAGTGAATCTCGATTTTTTATGCATTTTATGTTGCTAGGTTATTAGTACTTTATGTTTTGAAACAAATATGTTGATGTTTCATGTTGTAAATACCTCCTTGCAAAACCTTTTCGGCTGAAATTTTGCTTGTCTTGTATCTTTTAGATATATCTAAAAGTTATTATGAAGGTATTCTTTTTTGTTTTGCTAGTTCTACTTTTTGCTTTGTAATCAAGAATCTAGTGATCTTGAGATGCATCATTTTGAAAGTTGTATTGTCTCTTTTGATGCTTCCTGTTGGTATAAAAAATTATTTGCAATGTTATGAATTTCGTGCTAAACAGCGTATTGCAGAAGTATGTTTTGCCTGTTATTTTGATTGTTTTATATTTAATTTTTTAGATATGAGTTGGTTTTAAAAAGTTCATTATTTAATGATTTTACAAATCTTAAAAGTGTTTATTATATTTTTTCTTCATATTGTATCTCGAGAATTTATACTGTGCTATAATGCTATGTATGTAATGTTTATCGTTCAGATCTTGAGTTAAAACCCTGGTATCATGTTTTTTTGTGCCTGTTTGTGTTCATTTTTCTCTTAACTTACAATGTGTCATGTCTTTGCTAAAGCTGGGATGTGCATTTCTGTTTTTTACAATAAATTTATGCTTGAAGACTAATGGCTTTTATTTTATGTTTATATTTTTACAGAATCAAGAGGAAGATGTCGTATGCTCTATATTACACAGCGTTTAAAGCTTAAATTTATATTTTCTAATTTATCTCATTAATGTGAATACTATGCGATTTCATATGCTTTTTTATGGCTGGATTTGTGTGATGGCAATTTTTATGTGCTCTTATTAGAGTTAGATTTCTTTTAAAAATATTGTTTTGTTATATACCTCATATGTTATTTTATATTCAACGCCTGAAAATAGAAATCAAATGGTTTTCGTGGGCTTTTTTATGCAAATTCTGGCCATGAAGACGTAACCAGTAGATATTTTATTGTGTTATGATTTGAAAAGATTTTCCGATATATTTATATTCAGACATCTATTTGTTTTTGCAGTATTTTACATAAAATTTGCCGTTTAACAAATTATATTGTCATAGGCTAGGCTGATGTTGCACCACATGATGTTTTATTAACCCAGAAAATATCTACCCATACAATTTTTTTTAATTTGTATTCATTTATACGACATTGTACTATGAAAAAATTCTATGAAAATAGGTCTTCCTACAATAGCTGTTCATGAATAGCGTTATTGTATAATTTGTTGCTTAGCCAGATAATATAGCAATATAAATCATAATATTCTTTATAAGTTACATATGGCGAGTAGCAAGTTTTTTAAAAAATTTTTAACAGAGTCAAATGAATTTAGAGTGAAAAATTATTCCTTCAAAAAAAATAATGCAAAAAAAACTATATCCGAATTCCTGTATTATATATTTAGTGCTGTTTTTATTTATACCAACACCCATAAAATATATTTTTAGATATTTAAAACTTACAATTCGCCGAAAAAATAAAACTGTTACATATAGAATCTGTTAAGCATAAGCCAGTCGCATCTTGTATACTATTACAATTTGTGTTTTTGCAAGACAATATTAGCGATATATCACAGCTTCCAATACCATAAATATAAGCAACAGCATTAAAATAAATGTTTATCTTTAATATTAGAATCTGAACTATAGTGTGGAGATCTGATTGTCTCTCAAAACAATGTATAGACTGAAGATCTATCTCTGATGAGTATGCGCACTCTTTGAAAAGATTCGCTAATCTTTGTTTTTCAAATATCAAATGCAATAAAAATTGCATACTATAGTACAATATTTCCCACAAAAAAATTTATATTTAAAAAAAATCTTTTTGAAGTTAGAGAAAATAGCCATTCAAATATTGGAAATGTATAAGAAATAATAAATAGAAATTTAATATTATTTGGTAGTCTTTTATTAAAATATATTCATCAAAAAGGATAAAAATCAAACAATAAGATAAACTTATATAGGAAATCTTTGTTCTAAATACATCTGCATGCTATAATTAATTATGATGATATTTTATAATATAGCGTCTACAATTCACATATCTATTAAGCTTGAAAAATCAAAACTATACATAATCTTAGTGATAATGTAGAACATTGCATATAAAATGCTTAAAAAGGTTTGAACAAATTTAAAAAATAAAAATCACTTTTTAATTTAATGGTATATCTATATGTGTGAAATTAAAAAAAACCTTAATTTGTAACTTTAAAAAGTTAGAATAACGCCAAAAATAGTAAAATTTTATTGAAAAATATTTTTTTTAATATTTGAATCATATGTAAAATAACTTTAAAAAAATATAAAAAAAAACTAAAAATGAGCTAATAAAAACTGTTGGATTCAAAACAGCTCATACTTTTATAAATCAGGAATCAAATATATATTTTAAGAGTTGATTCCTATAAAGGGTGGCTATTACCCGAAGAAACTTTTTTTTTACATCAATAGAATTTTTGCATAGACAATTATAATTTTTCATTCTAGATTACTGCGATATATTTCCTATAGCGATTCGTAATAGAAAATAAAAATTCACCTTACTTTTATAAAATATATCATGTTTTTTTATATATTATTCGCATTTTAATAAAGAACGAAATTATTAGATTGAATTTAGTGTATTAATCTATAGAAAGCTGCCAAATGTTCAATTATCTAATAATCTTACCACATAAGTTAATAAGAATGTTTGAAATTTTCGGATACATTTAAAGAGTAAGTAATTATCATGCGTATATTTTAGTTAAGAAAGGTTAAAAAGAAACTATATTTAGATATATGGTGTTATAATAGAAACTTGAAAACTGTTAAAACAATCGTATAAATTTGTATTATATATGTAGATCATAAAAGAATTTTATCAAATTTTTAGAGTGTTTTCGTGGTTTATTTATGCCTTTTTGAAAATCAAGGAACAATAAATCTATCTGTGTGTCTATTAAAATCATAAAAAATAAAAGATACTAAAAAATACTAAATGACCACGATTAAGATTGCGAAAAGGTTGTTTTTGACGATTTAACCAGATATGTGTGCAATATTGATATTCGAAAAACATTTAATTCTCTGTTTTTAAATATCCTTTTATGTCTGATTCTGATGATGTAATTTCATGTTTTAATAGAACGAAATTTTATATAAATCTTATGCAAAGTAATTTATTACTGTATTATATACGCTTCTTTATATAAAAATATATACAGGAATTTTAAAAAGATTATAATTAGAATCTTTAAATTAAAATAAGTATATACTATATACAATGTCTTATTACCCTTGACTTTTTGTTAGATCATAAAGAACTAACTTCTGTATTTTAATTTACACAGAAAGAATTTAAGGACACTAAATTGTGTTTTTTTTGATATTTTTTTCAATGATTGCATTTGTATTATATGATCTAAGGAGGAGTTAGATCACAATAGAAATATAGTAAGTCAAGCTAATTTTTCTTTCTTTGCCGAATACTTACCGTTTTATTATACATGGAATATCTAAATAGCATCAAACTTTCTAACGTCATATTATGCCAAAGTTATAAATATATAATTTTTACTAAGATTTATTTATTGAGGCATCGAAAATACGAGATAAAATATGTAAACTTAATATATTTTTACCTTGTATTATTTATATATGCTTTTAACACATCTATATTTAATGCTTACAATAATGGCTTTTTGTTATATAATACGGATTTTAATAATTTCATAACAGGTATGCACATCGCAAGCATTTAAAGATATAAGTATAAAGTTTTTATGTTAAATTATATATTTTTTATAAATTCACGATCGTCTAGTTTGCAGTCCGAGGCGTATAAAAACCATTAAACTGAGTTTATGCACATAAATTATTTTAATTAGAAATTGTAAAGTGTCATGTTTATGTTTTTTTCTATTTTTTAACATTATGATTACTTGTTACGACCAAGAAAGATATCGATACCATAATGGTCAAAACCTCTATCTAGCAGTTCTTTATTAAAGAGGGTTTTTGCTAGCATTTGAAATTTTAAGAATTCAAATACAGATATATCACTGTTTATTCCGTTTAAGATTATGTGATTTTGACATCTATATACTTTCCGCTTATTTGTAAACATTTAAAAGCTAGCAAATTGGATGGCAATCTTAAACATAACCATAAAATTTTCGCGGTTTTATAATGATAAAAATACATTTTTTAGATATATTCTTTTGTGATGACGTAAATTATTTTTTAAGCATAATAAAAGAAGTAAATGTCAGCCAATTTGTATTTTTTAAATAGTCGAAGCCAATTTTAAATATTATATATGTACAAATTATTAAATATTTATATTTTTTATGTAAAACAACTTGTCAGAAAATTCCAATATTATATAAAAAAGGAAGTATTTATATAGACAAAACTTTATCTATATAAATAACAATAAAAGAAGTAATATCATTTCAACCCTAAAATATGTTTATTTTACTTAAAAAATATCAGTACTTATTTTAAAAATGATTTCAAATTATTTTATATGCCATGGATCTAGAAAATATTGTTTTACAAAAATACAATCGTGTATTTGCAGTTATATTTAGATAGTCTCTATAAAATAATGTTGTTTATGAATTATTAAAAATAAATATTTCCATAAAAGATAATATTAAAATACTTATTTCTATCAATTAAGCAAGATATTTTTAAATTTTTTATTAATTCAATGCACGTAATGAAAGAAAAATAATTGCACAATTCAAAGAGAATTCTTTTATGCGTAAATATGCATATTTTAGACTGCAATAGTTATTTTCTAACTTTGAATTTAGAGAAATTATGATATTTAAATGGAACAGAGAAGCAACAAAACATTGAACAATGCAAATAGGATTCTTTTATTTTTAAACCTGAAATCCCAACACAAGTATAAATAGTAAGTTTTCTGTTTAGATATATCTTACAAATAGCATCTGGTATATATAAAAATACTAAAAATTGTATCTAGAGCCCATCGAGGCATCCCATCATTATTTTCATAACACAGAGAGATACAGCGATTATTATAGATTTTTTATTGCTATAATACTTATCTGACTCGCAATATAAGTTCTTTAGCAACAAAGTTTGTGTTAAAACAGCAACCATACTCTAGATCTTAATAAATCAAAATAGCGACAAGAGTTTTTTAATGTCGCCCATAACAGATATATAGAAGGGATTAAATGTATTCGCAACAAAAAAAAATCCAGATGCCAACTATAATAAATAATAGAAATTTTTTATATACATATGAATCGGTGCTTCAAACATTATATACAAGTTATAGATGTATAGATGAATCAAGTGGCTTCTTTAATACGATAAATGAAATGTAAAATTCTTTTATACATCACAAAAAAAAGATTTACAGCTTGATTATTTTTGTTACAAGATCAAACCGATAAAAATAAAAAGCCAAGATTTACGAAAAATGACATTTATTATTTTATGAAAAATTACATGGACTGTTACCTTATATATTTTCATTATATTCTTGTTATTGTAATAAAAAAGCCACATAATATTTATACGTTTTTCGTATCATAAGAGAATGTATTTATAGTTTATTTATAGCCTGGATACTAATTTTATCATTATAGCATGTTTTAAAATTGTAAAATATATTTCTCGGAATTTCTAAACGATAATAAATATAATACTTGCTTTTTACTGTATTAAGTACGTCAAAATTTATTTTCTGTTTTTTTCGATATAAATTTAAACAAAAAATTATGTGTCTAAATTATAAATACATAAGAATAATATTTGATATTCCACCCCTGAATTATTTTTGTTTGTTTTTATTTCATATAAATCATTAATTGATATTTTCATAGAAAAATTAAAAGATATAAGATCGTAAATTCAAATAAATCTTAATTTACAACTATAATATTTGTTATATAATATAATTCTTAAGTATTTGCAACGCAAGTAGACTGTAGATAAACATTAAATAATCTGTAGGTTAAAAATAATTTTCTATAACATTTATGTCTCATAGAACGCTTAGCGAATTTATAAGCTATTTTAAATATATGAAAAATAATTTTAAATTGTTTCTATATTTTTTAATTTGATAAAGATGTAGTTAGCGCTATTTTTTGCAAAATCAATTCTATCACGCGTATTAGTATTGGAATATATATTTCTACCGTTATATAAGAAAATATCCATAAAACTAGGGAATTTTGTTTTAAATGTACATCGAGGTCTTAACCAAAAAGACAAAAGATTATTTTATGTTTGCTAGCTAAATCTATATTTCGAAAAGATATGATAATTTTAAATAGCAGACTGGAAATTTTATCACACTTATTACTGTGAATAAGTATTTTAGTGTTTCTGTAATTGATTTTTTCTTGTATATATTTAACTTAATCGCCATATAATGTTCATAAAATTGAAGTATATATATTATATAATTGGAAATAAAGAATATAGTAGTTACCTGACTAACTTTATATAATTCACATAACCAACAGAATATTAGCTTTTGTTTGAAATCTTCCAATAATGCATTTATGATAATTTTTATGATATAATGCTCCTTTTTCATAATAATGCATAATAAAACATAAAATTATGGTTTTTTTACAGAAATATATATACGCTTTTCCCTTTTTATTTTTTGACTGTTTTAAAAATTTACTTTATTCTGCATCAATTTTTATATTGCATCGCAGAGCTAAGTGCTTATGAGCCCATGTTTAATCAACGCATTTATAATAATGAAAATAATATGCCAGACACGAATCTTACTATAGACTTTGATACTTAATTTTATTTACATTGGATTTAAATAAAACCCAATTTTTTCTTAAATTCTTCAATATCTTATATTATATATAAATATTTTGGTTTTTATATCGTTGCTTTACAAAATATATTACAATCATTCGAAATTATTTGTGAATTGCATACATTTGAATAACATAATCATATGTTTGAACGTTGATTGTTGTATTTCTAAGTTATAATATTCAAAACAATAGCAAAAATAAAAATTTTGATTCTATTTCGTGGTATTTGTTATATTTACTGCATGTGTAAACATATGTATAATTTTTCTCAGAAAATTTAATAATTCCATTTGAATGGAGCAGTCGATTCAAATTCTTGTGTATGTTTGTTTTAGATATAAATGCAACATTTTAGATTTTCGTTCATCATTAGAAATTATTTTAAGTTTTGATGGTTTTTTTGACCCATAGAATAGCTTTATATTTGTTTTTTTAGATAGATATATATAGCAACCAAAGGAGTCGTGAGCCATAAATTCAACAATACCTTGATACAGTGGAGAGAAAATACATTAAATGTTGATTGGAAAGCATCCATCATATGATTTAGGAGATATTTTACGATTAATGCAACAGATTTTCTCCACAAAGAATTTTAAGGTATTTATCTGTGCTCGTTGTTGCAAAGAAATAAACGTTTCATAATTTTTTTACAAGCTTTAATATATTTCGTATATGTTGAATGCTTGGATATAGATGTGATGAGAGAATGAACTTGAAAACAGTGGTGAGCAATGTTAGATAGAATATATTAATGATAATGTATACATACAGATATACTAAATAAAAATATTTTTTAATAATATGATGTTGAAATGGAAGCTATACATATTTAATACAATGAAGGAAGAAATATAATAAATAAAAAGAAAATATTTGATATTTTATGGAGTTTTATATGTACTAATAATATTTTTCATTATATAGATCGTTTTTATGGATGCAATTATAAAGAATATATGTAAAAAATAATTCAAGAATGTAGAGTTCAACAATGAATTTCTAAAGATAAATATTAAAAAATTAAAATAAAAATTTAAGATACAAAAAATTTTATGAGTACATTTCTGATCAGCAATAGATTTAAAGGAAATTAATTAATTTGGTATCTATAGATATATATAAAGCTGTGATTTGTCTGATAAATAATATTTATATGAAGAGTGACGACTAAATGGGCAGCAGATTTCATTTCCGTAGTTTTTTTATGGACAAATTTGATAAATGGATATGTTTTTGAGTGTGAAAATTTTGTTATTGATTGATGACATTAAAAGGAGAACGTTGGAATTGTAAAATTTCTTATAGAAAAAACTATAAATATACCGTCAAAAAATGAAATTATTGAATGTTTTTATAAATTTAAAGGGTGTTGTATAGTGTTAGAAGACAAAAAATATGATTTTTAAAATGAAGATTGATCTAAGAATGTGAATTTTTGATATGAATATAATGATAAGAGCAAAATAATCATTTATTTGTTAGAAATACAGTTAAAATGATATTTCTACTGATTGCATGTCGTAAAAAGCTTTCGATGCATTAAAGTTCTGATCTGTGTATAAGGATGTCCTTTAAAGGGTTTAAAGTATAGATATATAGGATTTTCGCGAGAATATTTTATCATATGCATGTTGCTTTGATAAAAGAGTAAGTTTGATTTATGCATTACCAGCAAAAAATACATTACAAAGAGCAGTTTTTTTTAGCTGGATGTTATAGTGGTATGTATCTTTATTATGGAAAATCTTTAGATGAATCTAGTTTTGTTGCTAAGGAATTTTAATTTATGTGAAATTATAGTTACATCTGTCAACGGCGTTCAGAAGTTTATATTACGATGTGAATTATGAGAAAAGAACCATAGACCAAAAAACCAATAAAAAAAAACACACATACTGTTATATGTTTTTTGCTTTAATGATCTAAATAACAAAAGTAATGTAAATATGACAATCATGAATATACAAAAAAGATGATATTGTATATGCGAATTATCAAAAATAATAATTTTTCAATAAAGATCTAGAACATGTTCCACCTTTTTAGGCTATTATCAAAAATCATATTAAGTTTTTCGTGTAAGTTTAAATTAAGAGTAAAAAATTTATATTCCTTACTGTAATATATCACTATTGTATTTATTTTTTAGGACCAGAATATTGATTTGGAATTCTAAAGTATAAGAATGAATGTTAATATGTTAATTATAGTAAAGAACAACCATATAAAAAGAGATAATACTACGAAAATATATATATTATTCGAATATTAGTGTCGAGAGCGTTTAGTGTGTGTAAGTTTATATTGTAAGCTAAAAATTGAAATCTACAAAGTTTTTTCTGTAATTATAATTAATTATTACTTTAAGTTGAAAAAAATTGGGAAATTAATGCATTTCATCACAATAAATTATTTTCTATTATTTTTTGATATCAGTAAAATAGTCTATAATATAAGAAATGATAATTTTCTGATAATTAGTACTATTATATGATTAAGGTATGCATTTTGATAAATTTTAAACGTTCACATACTTTGAAGTAAGAAGAGTTTTGTTTAAAACTGAAATAGATAAGAGTTTTATGATACATGTGACTATATGAATCTACCCTCATTTGACTTCTCATCTAATCTTCAGTCATGTAAGTGATTTTTTATTTATTTTTAACTTCTGTCATTAATTTTTATGCAATATCCCTTTAGAAATGACTTTTATAAAAAATAGTTTGTTTTTGCGGAAAAAATGATAATTAGTGGGTTAAACATTGATATTTTTTCTGTATATCGTAATATTTAGAATCTTTGATGATGCTAATAAATAAAATAATGATATTAAAAAAGATCTAAAACAAAGTGGATGGTTTTTTTATTTAAAAATAATTATAATGTAGAGTTTAAAAGTGATACGGGAATATCCGAGCTAGATAAGGATGTATTAGTTTAATAAAAAAATACAATTATCAATATACAATAAGAAAGCTAAAGAACCATTATTTTTTTGATATAAGTTTGGTAAAAAAACAAAGAAGATAATAATGTATTTATAAAAGTACATAATTTATATAAAGTAATATATAATATGCAGGTGAATGTATATATAAAGTAAAAAAATACATTTTAAATGTCAATT
This sequence comes from Rhyacophila brunnea, assembly GCF_057557595.1. Taxonomy (NCBI): domain Eukaryota; kingdom Metazoa; phylum Arthropoda; class Insecta; order Trichoptera; family Rhyacophilidae; genus Rhyacophila; species Rhyacophila brunnea. The sequence goes on from NW_028233344.1 coordinate 755,476, forward strand.
ACTAAATTTTTAGGACAAAAATTGAATTTCAAACAATGAAAGCGTGTTTATTTAGATTTTTTATTTGTATTTCAGATCATATTCAACCATAATAGAGAGGTAATCATGGCAAATTACAATCAATTATAGTTTTAACATGCTTAATCAATTTTCTAAGTTTTTATTTCATTGTATAATTAACAACAATCACGATAAAAAGAAAGTTAGAAGCAAATAATTATATTCTACCAAAAAGACTTCTATAGTATGGCATTATAGTTTATTACAAATACAATAATGACAATACAGTAAAACAGTAACTTTAATGGTCATAAAACCTATTTGCCGACAGATTATTATATTTTGCACATGTTTTATCATCAAGTGAACAAAATTTTAAAAATTTATTTTAATATAATTTGTAAGCCTTCATATTTTTTGAGAATCTAGATGGCGCTATAATTTATTCGAACGCTAGAACATTTACCATTTTAAGAATTAATAGAGAACTTTTAATAAAATCAAATAGATTTGTTTTTGTATATATGATCGCTTTATGTACTCTATGCATAGATACAATATTTGTTCAAATATAATTCATAATAATATTATTAAAAGATCAGTATTACAGGTTATTCTCGGAATTTATATTTATTTTTTTAAACAAACAAATACGTGATTATTATTCCATACTATGATCATCGTTAGAATCTTGGCTTTTGCCTCTATAAAAACATCACTTTCTATACCTTATCTTCAAGAACTAAAATTTCAAGGGTTTTCCACAATCCTAAAGTTCGAATATAAGCCTCAATTTGACAATAAGATTATATTCTATATCATAAGCGATTTTTTTGGTTTATGGAATATAATTCTTCTTTTTATAGATGTCATTAACTGATGCTAAGACAGCCTATTTATAATATTGCACAATACTATATGCATATGTTAAGAAATCCCTTCCTTAGTCTCCTCAGATGCTCTTCATCTGTTTCAACCACAAATAATTGCGATTTTTGTGCATCCGATAGAGCATCATATGTAGAAAAATGATATAATGATTATTAATAAATACTATACATTAAGCTACATCATAAAAATATAAAATCTACATTATTAATCAACAGTAAATGTGTACAATGCAGTAAAACAAATTCTATTAGTAATAATTTTATGTAAATTTATTTAATTATTTATCCATAAAATAATAAGAAGAACAGCATTTTTTATTAACTTTTATTTATTATATTGCAAAAGTTCTTAAACAGATATTCATAATAACATTAATATATATAGGCAGATTCACAATTTAAAAATTAAGATTTGAAGATGAGGAGAGAATCTACAAAAGAAAATCTTATATAATTGCGGATAAACATGATTATTTAAAAATATAATATTTAAGCATCACATAATAAATTTATTTTATAGTAGGAAGAATTATCGATCCAAAAAATTTAATTTATTTAGAAAACAAACGAGAATAACTTTCCGTTTTAACAAAATTTGGACATAGCCTTCGGCCTATATTTTGAACCAAAATTCCAAATCTTTCTATCAAAGCGATTCATCCATCCAACACACTACAATTTTCTTCTAACCAGGTGAGAAAATTCTAATTTTCGACAATTCCATTCTGCAACGCAAATTCTTTCCATAATATAAAGAAATTATTATCTTTCAAAGCCTTCGGCAGGTGCGGAGATATCTTAAATTTTCTTGACGTGATTTTACAAGTCTTGTGATGGATCTCACATAGATGGGAAATTAAAAATTTATTATAAAAAGAAAAGTGTAAAATAGACATCAGAATATTGAATACAAAAATAATATTATAGGATCACACAATATAATTATAAGTGAACTAGAGAGGCTGTTGATATTAGCAATAGAAAAATGTGTCTTTTTTTGAATTGTATTTGTGATGTTTTAATGCTAAAAGCTATAAAATTTTGGCGATATTTGAGATCAAAAGATTGTGTTTAAAATAAATTCAAAGAAAAATAAAGGTTATAATAAAAATATATGGCACTAAAACTATATTGGGCATTACAGGATAAAATCAGAATGAATCATATAATAAATTCTATTTACAATAGAGTTTACCAAATGTTGAAAATTACTAAAAATAATATATTTTAATCATAAAAACGATAGAAAATCGGAATAATTCTTTTTATAGACTTAAACATATACCATGAGATAGAAGGATCTAAAAAAAAGCATACAATTTGATATTTATATTTCAATCATAAATGGCCGGGATAACTTACTTAATATATGCAAAATAAACCAAACCTTTTAACAGAAATGTGAATGCGCAACAGATTTGCACCATGAGTCTAAAATCGAATTTAGCATCGCTAAAATTGTAAATATAGCTCTTTGCAACAAAAATAAGAAAATTTCAGTTTGAATTTCACCCAAATTTTTTTAAATAAATCAAACAATACTTTTCATGTCTAAAAAAACTGAAAACCTAGCAGCTTAATAAAATAACCTATATTTTTGCAGAAATATGTAGATATCCAAAAAGTTATATGATTTTGCGCTTCATCTCATATCCACATTTGGATATGATCCTGTAAGGATACAAATTATATAGCGAAGCCTTTTAAAGTTTTCCTGATGGTGAATTTTGCCAGAAAATCCCACTAGGATTCTTAATTAGTATAAAAGGATCTTTACCTAGCAAAGTGAACATAGTATCACAAAAATTATAGAATATTTCTATTGGATTTATCCGTTGAAAACAGCAAATATATACAATTATAAGAAAAGCACGATTCTACATAACAAAAACCTAAGGATACCAATTATTGCGTAAATAAAGTGTATTTTATGTTTGCACTGAAGTAGTCATTTTAAAAAAAATAGTTTAAACTCTAAGAAATGTATTTTATACAAATTGAAATATTTAAAAATAGAATTAAAGCAAATAAGCTTGAATAAATCGAATTTTTTTTATATATTGTTTCGTAACGTTAATAATTTCTTTAAAAGTTGTTATTTAACAAAGTATTATAAAAAAGAACAAATAAGGCACTAAAAATATACCTGAAAGATTATTTCTACTATTGAAACTAATATCTTATTATAAACTTATATATTTACTTAAAACAGCTGCTTAAAATTTACTTTGCATATTTTAACACATTTTATATTATTAATTTCTAAATTTTTAGCTTACATAATAAATTTAGAAACCTTTTGGTTTCAGTGTGCTTTTCTACTTAAACGTATATATAAATTCAAAGAACATATATAGATAATAATGTTTTAGTTTATTAATTTCACGTTTTAGCATTTTAAAATATTTAACATATATAATTTAAAGGTTAACATGTAGACTATGCATTTTTCACGTTTAATCACAATATCTCGAGAACAAACACAATTCATTTCATACAAAAATTCCTGTAAATACAAGTTTTAGCCAAGCCTATATTGTTTTATATATTTGTATTGTTTTTTTTGAAATTAAACATCTCTACATACACAATAGTGCTTTTTCGACATAACATCATACATCTTAACATATATTTTTATTTTGTGCGTTTCAACCTAGTTTCGGCCACCCCAAGTATTTAAAATTGAACAGTATTTTACTATTCAAATCAAAAACAACGTCTAAATAGCTACTTTAATTTACTCATAGTTTTTATTATTATTATAACATACATATATGTATCGTTGGTCATGTAGAACTTCAATGTTTTTTATATTTCTTAATTAAATTAAGAATAATATATCAAATCAACACGATAGATAATAGCAATTATATACGCTTTAGATCCTCTTGATCGAATATATCAATATTTTAATGCGAAATTTGAGATGATTTAAATAAATTTTTTAAAAGGTGTAATTGTATATGGAAAATTTTAGTGTCTGTGATTCAAATGCAATGCATGTATCCTCAAATTGTTAGAATATAAATCTAAGATAGTTTACAATTTTGTTTGTATAATACAATATTGTGAATCAAAAATATAATCTCATCCTATTTTCATAAAGATTTTCTATTATTTAAAGTGTTTTATGAAATTATTAAGCGATCATAAATGACAATTTTATATACTGAAAAGGCGAATAGTCTAAATTTTTTATATTTGATAATTATTGCAAATAATTATTCTTGAAAAGGTGCCTTAAAAAATTTCATATATATTTTTCTAGCGCATTTTTCGTGTATATGAATACTACAATAAATATTTGGTAGAAATACTATTGTCTACTTATTGATGAAATGTGTAATTTACTTGTCATTAATAGAAAATATATGCTTAATATATAATTTAGAAGAAAAATATGAGCCATATAAATGGATTTTTACCAGATTTCATCATAAATATTTGAAATTATTTTTCTTTAAAATAATTTTATATGTTTATACCAATAAGTAATTTCTAAGTTTATCTAGTTGCCATGCAACTTTTTGAAATGCATAACTATTATTATTTATTTAAACACCATAAGAGCATAATTATGCAATTATGCACCAGATAGGCGTATAAAGTTACGACGTTTAAAAGGAAGTCAAAAATAACGTAAATATCCCCCATTAATAATTACATAATATATCGAGAAACTTGAATATGCACTATTAAGATTACATACATTTCTGATTTCTCACTGTTAATTGCTGTAATTTTTTAAAGTAATTATTATAAAAATTCAAATGACATTAGTGTGAGCTAACAGCGCCACATCAATTTTTTATTATAAAGTAGATTTTATATATAGAGGGTATGAATATCTAATCAGCGCTTTTTTGGAAATTTATATTTTAAACTCTGAATTATTGAAGTTGTATTAATTTAATTTCACTAAAAATGGCTTTTAATAAAAATTTGCGTTTTATTCGGATTTTTTAAATAATATAAAAATGGTGTTGAATTTATCCGATCGGATTATATATATAAAAATAATAACCTTTGGAATTGAAAAATATAAAATCCTCAATTTATGCATGAAATAAAACTGCATCAAAGTAGCTTTTAAAAGTTTAAAAATCCACAAATTATGTATATTAACCATTATTTGTATGTATAACATACGTGGTATTTATAGATCAATTTTTGATTGGTATTATCATGAAAATAAATTAATAAGCATAGATTAATGTTTTTGAATGAATGAATGTGTCTCAATATTTTTACATGCTTCATTTTATTATTTTTTTGTTTATCTGTTTCTATATGATTTTTAAAATATGTTTGTTCATTTTTTTAGGACTATGACTCGGAATATGAATTTGCTTATTTTATATATATATATTCATTCTTATTAGCTAATATTTAAATTAATTCTTCATTCATACATTTTATGCCTTTGATTGCACTTTCTGATACAAAATTTCTATAATAAGTAAAAATTTGCTTTTATTTATTATACAAAGGCTAAATATCTTTTACGGATGATATTGTCGATTCTAACAAAGTCAATATTTTTTATAGAAATATATCTATATGTTTAAAGTGACGAAGTAGAAGCATTTTAATAAGCTATCACACTTCGAAAGACATTTGAACTCATCTCATTGAAGAGAAGAAGAGCAGTTGATGAAGATATTTCAGAGAAAGGTGTCAAAGATGTAAAAAGAAGCTGTGTAATATTCCCGATGGGATGACCACGTCATAATAGATCTAATTGTTGATAAGAAACTTAACGCATAAATTCTAAATAAGTATGTATAAAGTTATATATTATATCTGAAAAATTTCTTATATTCATTGAACATGAATCTATTTTTCAAAAAATAAATAGCACGATTTTTATCCCAAGCTTCTTTTTTGATTGTTTTGAAATTTAAACATGAATTATTGTTTATATTCGATAAGGTACATGAAGAAACTAGATATCACGAATCTGAATGAGGCATATATGAAAACCTTGTAATTGTAGAAAACATATGAATGGAAGATCTCGATTGATGGAGAAGCATTGCAGAATTTAGAGGGGAGAAGATAACTTAAAGTGTAAATACGCCGTGGCGTCGGGAATCAAGAAATTGTGCTCGAGAAAAAAATAAATTAGAACTATAAACTTAGCCCATATAAAAAAAATACACATTATAAATGCTGGAAATAGAATATAATTTTCTGATAATATGATGAATCATATGCAGTATGAGTGATCAAAGAGCTATTAACATTTAAATTGCAAGATTTATGGCGAAATAAATCTTTATTTGGATCTTCAAGCATTAATAAAACTGGCTTTTATGTTTAAAATTATCTTCATAACGTTTTGCTTCATCATTTTCTTAGTCAAAAAAAATTGATATGCTATTTAGCTAAAATTTCAGTTCTATCATAATAATACCCATATTTTTCTCCTTTCTTTATTTCTACTGATCGAAAGGGTTATGTTTTTTATTATACGCCATTTCCTAAATTATAAAATATTGTGCAAAATTTGATCAGCATATTATAATTTAAATTTTTTATACCCTTTTCAGATATTTATTGTGACTCTAATTCAAAGTAAAGCAATATCTTTCTGTTTTTTTGTGTATGTTTTCTTTCTTGTATCGCTCGATATACCATAATAAAGAAAATGTTGTGATTTTATAGTTTTTGTATAATTTTAGCATTTATATAAGGCTGAAGATAATAATTTGGGTTTCAAATACTCTTCTTCTACAGCATTTAAAAACATCAAACTGCTATTTAAATCCGCCCATCTATAAAAATCAGTACATTCACCAGTTAACTGCCTCACTGAACAAAAGCTTTACCTCTGACATACAGTTTTTATGATGCCAAAAAAACTGACTCGTTATAGAAAGAAAAAGCACGTGTTCTTATACTTTTTTTACGTAGATACTGTTTTTTTTGTATTAAAAAATAACAAGATTTTGATCACATATAAAATCATATATGGAATGCTGAAAGTAGTCTTAAACTATATGGCTAAGAATTTAAATCTTGTAAGGTTTCAAATATATTTTTAATAGGAATTATAAGTTTTAATGTACAATAATTATATCATTATTATAATTTTATGTTATGTATTGCGTAATTATTTTCATTTCATATTTAATAAATCATTAAACTCAATTTTTTGACTTTTTCATATAAAGAAAAAAAAATTTGCTCTTCATATACTTATAATATATTAAAACAACAAAAGAAAATTGAAGTATTTAATCAACTTTCAAAAAATAGAATTAAACTTATTATTATGAAAAATCACCATATACCTAACTGTGCGAAAATATAAATTACAATTTGATAATAAAATAAAAACCATAATTAATTTATCGTTTCTGATACAATATTATATCATACACATTGAATGTAAAATTTTAAATATCAAAAAAGAATTCCTGACTGCATAATTATGATGATAGCGAATATATACTCTTATGCTATATGAGTAAATTAAATATAACAATAGTACGTAAAATGTTTTTTTTAATGATATGTTAGAAAATAGAGCTTTATTTCATTCAATATGCTCTGTCTTCGTATTGCTCTGAGGCAGATTTATCGAAAAACTTTAATGAATATATGAAAATCATCTAAAATCATAAGCACTAATAAAGATCGAAGGTTTCTATGTATTGCAATGATGCCTAAAAGATTATTATAAAATAATACATGATCTAATTCCATTCCATCACGGCGAAATTTTATCTATTTATACTTTATATAATCTGACATCACCGAATTACATCAGCTTTAGAGTTACAATACTATTTTATTTGCATCGAAATCATGCAATCTTTTTGTAGGAATATACTGATCACATTATAGTTTATACATATACACTCACAAAGTATATGTAAAATTATATAAAATCAACATTTTTATCTTTCAATATTTGAATTGGCATATATTTGAAATTTCTATGTAATGATTGTCATGTATAGTTGCATAGATGGGATCATAAATTATAATATCTACAATTTCTCACATCAAGCAGGCTAATTTCCAAACAATTTTAGTTTTGCATCAACATATTAAATGGTTCACATGTTTAGTAGATATCCGCAAAATAAATATAGCGACTCTAAACAAATTTTCTACGTTTAAGAGTACATTTTATTTGTTAGCTCTAAAATAATATTCAATGCCCACTTAAAAATCTTTCTTCTTCTAATGATTGATTTTATTTCTTCTTTCTTTGTCTATTTAGATAAGTAGCATTAAACACCTTTTTTTTGACTCTAGAATGGCCTTTCATTTGAAGATTTATATCTTTGAATGTGCGAAACAATAGAATTAATGTTTTCACCCGTTTATACTTATGTATTTTCCAATTTGTTAAAAATTCCGTAAATTTGTAACAAAATAAAAAATAATGAAATAGTTATATCAAATGCGATTCTCATTTTGTTTCATTTATTAATACACATAAATAAATTATTAGAGGTCACTAATTATTCATTAGATACAAGGCACCCTCATAAAATATACGAAATAAAGTAGTATACATTATGACATAATTCGAATATAATTGTCTTTACTTATTTATATCAAAATTTACATGTATGTAAGTTTTATTTTAATGCATGATCATATGCTGAAAAGTTATGTGTGTGTCTATTTCATGTAAATTATTTTTATTTTTGCGCTTAAATGTAGTTGTAAAAAAGCTATATTGGTATCCAGAGAATTCTTAGAATATTTAAAGGTTTTTAAGTCCTAAAAAAGATAACCCGAAGTCATGGTTCATATAAATTCAATTCTAAATTTTATGTAAGATATTTATTAGTTACAATAATTTAAGAATGTAAATAACTTATACCAAAGGCTATTTATACTACCAAATACATAGTAAACATATGTATAGTTTTCATGCTTAAAATTTGCAAAAAATAAACAAAAAATACATTTTCAGTAATTAAAAACAGTGAAATAACTTTTCTCATTCATAGAAAATATATAGTTAAGCATACTTATAAATACAAGATTAAAATATTGTTTTGTATATGTTCATTATTTTCTAATTTCAATGTATAACTTTAAATATAAATGAATCCCCAAAAAAATGTATATAAAAAACATAAATTAGATAATTATTCTTAAACTTTGTTATGTATTTTTATTTAAAAAATATCGTATTATTTTTGTTGCAAGATAAAGAATATATTTTCCTATATCTTATAGAATACTTAGTAATATTTTTAAGAATTGTTTAAAAATTTTAACAGCCTTAAAATAATTTTAGCCCACGAAGTGAATTCAATGATAACGCATGAAAAATTTAGATTACATCTTTTTTTTTACTTTAAAGTCATCTTTTAAAAAATAGCAAGTAAAATAAGCGAATTAAATATAAAAAAGTTTCTTTTTTATTACGATTTAACGAATATTTGAAAGCATTATATCCTGAAATCGAATAAAATAATAAGTTTAAAATACATATACATTGTTATTTATTTAACTTAATATAAAAAAAGTTAAGAAGAGAAATTTTTGGCATTAAACATACATATTATATAAACCATGTGTCGCCTTGAGTTTATATTTTATCGAAATCCGGCATTAACAACATCAAATACAAACAATGCACAATATAATCTATAAAAATTACAAAGACGTACGTAAATTTTGAAGTCTCATAGCAAGTTCTGTTTATTTATGTATAAATTCTCGTATCTAACCATAATCTGTGATGCCTTGGGATGGGGTGGTCACAAAATATCATAAAAAATATGTCTAGGAGTTAGAAATACCGGATGAAGTAGAAGCATACATGCAAGCTCTCATACTCCGCAATACACTTGAACTCATCTCATTTGAGAGAAGAAGAGCAGTTTATGAAGATAGATCAGAGGAAGGTGTCAAAAGATGCATCAAAGAGTTGTGCAATATTCCCAACACGCTGAACACGTCTAAATAGATAAAATCGATAAAAAGAAAATTAACCCATAAATAAATAATAATATTCTAACCATAATCTATATAGAAATAAGTGCATATTATATTTAATGATAACATCATTAATCTAGATAAAAAGATCAAGAATCGATTCAAAAAAATAAAAAATATTGCTGAAAATACATTTTTAGATAGATATGTGTTTATGATTTTTCATTTGTGATTCCAAGTTTTAAAGTCAATAAACTACATAATTTTCAAATATTTATAGTGAAATTTATTTTTGACCTTAAAAATTCGAAAAATTATTTAAAAATGTATGCTAAAAATTATTAATTAGATGGCTTATTGCATGAATGCATAACAAGATTAATATGTTAACTGTAGTAAAGCAGCGGTAAAATAAAATAGCTTGTTTTATATTTTTTTATTCTATACTATTGTCTGCTTTTAAATAAGTAGGATAAAAAGACAAGTTTTTCTTGCTTTAAAATTATAATAATATACTCGAAAAATTGTTTCTGACATATAAAGGGTACTATGGTGTTAAATATAAACTAAATAAACCATTTTACATAATTTTACTATCAATAAAACCATTCCACATAATGAAAATTATAATCACAATAAAAATTATTTACATAATGAAAATTATGATGCCAATAAAATTACTACAAATAAAGCCGACCTAATTTTTTGAAATTCCAACTTATTATTTATTGCTATTTTTAGTAAGTTTTGTTTTATTTTTAATATTCGAAGTGCAAAATAAAATATGGAAATAGATCAATTATTATAATTTTGGCTATAATAAAAAAATAGGAAACTTATATGCTGCGGAAAAATTCACATAATTCGCATATATTACTTAAAGAAACATTTATTATTTTTATTTCACATGTGAAATTTATATTTATATATATGATTGACTAAACTTGACTAAAACGAGATAAATTGCATCAAATAGCAATTATTTGTTATATAAGATATTTTTTGAAAAATCTTACCTGTAAAAAAGAAACGGTTTCTAAGTTTTCTTTTATTTGAAGGTGTATATGATGTATAGTTTTTAATGTGAAAATATAATTCTAAGACACGTCAAAATTACAATAAATTAACTTCAACCAAGTAAAAATTTTAAATCTATTTAAATTGAATTCGATACAGATAAAATCAAACAAAAAAGATCTAAACATGCAAATTACAAATTTTATAGTCTGAAAATTTATCCATTTGCAACATTTTTAGTGAAAAATACAACATTCTTTTGTATCTTAAAAGAATTCAGGATATAATATATGTTTAAAGGCATGAAGAATATGCATCAACATTTATTTTTATCTAATATTTTATATGCAGAATAAATTAATTAGATCCGAAGTTGTTAATAATTTCTACAAATGAGCCAGTATTTTTTGTGTTTTGGCAAAAATAATTATATTTAGTAGCATCATCTATATAATAGGCAATTGTTTTGATTAAATCGTTATCTAGGTATGTTTTTTTTATTAGAATTCGTGCTACTTCGTTATTCTTTTGTATTAAATCTATTAATAAATACGAAAATATTGAAAAAAATTGATTATTCGGTGCATTATATTTATAGAAATAAACGGTATCTATCAAAAGATGTAGGTATATTTTAATCTATAACATAAAATCTATTGTCCTATTTCACTGTATTATCTAACCAGGAAAACCATAAATAAGCATTCAACACAAATGTATATATAGATTTGGTCTTCATGTATAATTTTAGAATAAATATTTAATATTATATTTTACCGATAATTTTTAAGCATAATCATAGTTCCAAGCTTATTATAATACTCAAGGACACAACTTACATGCTAGCATAGATCCACTGCAGAACAAAATTTCATATGATAATCGTAAAATTTACTAACATGTTATTTTAAGATATTTTAACAATCTTTTTATGGTATTAATCCTGATTTCTTTGTATTTTTAAGATATAAAATGCCATTTATCCAATCTTGTTCTATCTAATATTTATAAATCTCTAGATTTATAAGCCATGCCTCAAATATATCAGTAAAAAAAAATTTGGCTTTTTTTACAAAATTTGCATTGATTTTTACAATGATTTATTTTGAATATGATTGAATAACATAATACATTCTTTTTTCATGTCTTAATAATATCAGCGTTAGACTGCATTTAAAGTGTTCGATTGCATCTGGTCTATCTATAATAGATTTCCATAAATAAAGACACATAATTTATTCTAGTGAAATCAAATAGTATTACAGCCAAATGATTCGCGATCTTAAACAATTTATTTTGATTAAAAAATAATATATCAAGCTGTTTTTTAATATTATTGTATGTGTGATATTTATATTGGGTTTTTATAAATACTGCGTAAAGGACATCTTATAGTCAGCAGTTTGTTTTAAAATAACGTTAAATAGAAAATTCGCAAAAAATTGGGTTCTGTTTAGTCCTCACATACAGCAAACGTATAATATATGCTTAATATATAGAGTTTATATACACGCGTTTTTATTATGAGTTAATAACGAGGAATTAAAATGTTTACAGTATCTTGTTTCTTTTACATATAAATCGAGTTAAAATTTAGACGAATCCATTTTAAAACCTAACTTTTATAAGTCTAAAGAAGAAGAATAAACAACTGAAATAGAATGGAACACATATATAATTATAAGTCTGCCGAAAAGTTCTAATATATTATAAAATAATATAATAAATTAATTTTCGCATTATATGAATATTTTTGATACTATAACAGCAAATAAAATATACTGAATATTTGGATTAATACAAAAAATTGAAAATTTTTATATTTAAACGCTAAAAAAAATCTTTATATTTTTTTCTAGAATTAGATTTTTAATTCATAGATATAATTTACGTTGTCTCAATAGGACACTGAGTTAATAAATGTTTTAAATCGCTTCGTGAAATAGCTAGAATGTGTATAATATAAAGTATGTATATAAATGTTAAATTTATACAAATACAGCAGTAAAAATTACAAACGGTCTTATAAATTTAATAGTATCCAAAAATCGCTTTTATTTATAATCCCTATTTACAACGATTGCAATCAAAAAATATTTCGAAACAAAACCAAACAGATAAAATGATAAAAACAGAATTAATAAGCAGACATCACTGCAATGATCCTAAGAAAACTTGGAAAATAGAGTATGCTTTTCAGAAATTAGACAACAATCAACTATAAATTACTGTTTTATCATGAATAAGAGTTTGGAGATCATATTTAGCTCGCAACTTTTGAAGTATCGAGTATAAAAATTGGCTTAGGTTTAGCTTAATTTGTGTCAAAAAGAACTAAAGCTACACAAAAAATGCTATTTGGGGAGTATTAGTAAGGTTACGCATATACAGACAGATTAGAAGATCAGGAATGAAAGAATACAACATTTTAGAATTGTTCATAAATTAATATCCAGATTTTTTACATCATAACAGAAAGACGAGTCGCACAATAACAATCATAAATAAAGCTTATGAATACCAACTGCATGATATAAACGGCGAAATTAAAAGATCGAGTAATTCTGTGTATAATAAAAGTTGAAATTCATGTAGCATTCTTGAAATAATCACAATTGAAAAATTCTTCTAATATTAAATAAAAAAACTTATCGATATACGCGCCATATACATGTGTTTTTTTGTTGACCTTAAATTAATAAAATTTGATTTTAAATATGTGATCGAACGGTATGATTTCTGTTAATCCAATCTATTTTAGGATATATTCATTTAACGACTATTTTTAGATAATAATTACGACAGAAAAAAAATTGTCAGTGTCCAGTGTCAAAACTATGTAAAAGTCAATTTTTATCTCTAATTTCGTTTTAATAGAAATATTTGGATACGTATTAAATTATTTAACTACGAACTGAATATTAAAAAAATATAAATAAATTCCAGGTGACAAATTAGAATAGACAAGGGTTTATAATTTTGTCTATGATTGCACAGAAGAATTAAATAGTCTATCCTATTCCAGAAAAAATTATAGATCCGAATATTTAATGCTTCCTTTCCATATATATGTGCGTCAAAATACGATAAGAAATGTATTTATAAAAATTATACATATAGCAATAACTTATGATTGAGAATATTGTTATTGAAATCATTTTGTTTATCTATTTAAAATTAATTTTGATCCATATAATAAAATAATTTTATAAATAAATTTTTGGATTAAATATTTTAATGGCATATTACTTGTAAAATTTTTCAACTTTCTATAAAAAAGACATTGAATATTATTTATAAAGTAAAAATTGATTATTCAAGATGCCATTATACGAAAACAAACCATTAAATTTCCCATTGAAAAGAAAATAAATTTTATAATAGATTATAATAAAATAGAAATAAAGTATTTTGTAATAAATATGCCCACTTGATATAGATACTGCCTCTTGTAAGTCATATTTTAAAAGAAATTTATATATTTTTAATATTTATTAATCCGCTTATATATAAGATAGATCTACCTATTCATATGCGATGAAGTGAATTTGAAACTAAGATTTAAATATATAAAATGTCCATCAATTTATATCAAACTTTTCTCGATTTTCATTCGGCTCATATACGCATATGTGAATTTTTTAATGTAAAATTTATTCGATTGAATTAGTTTAGTTGAAGGCTGAAGAAAGATCAAGACATGAAAAATATATTATAGGGTGTTAATACACTAATATACCATCTTAATGATTTTAACTATAGAATCAACGGAATTTTTCACACCTTAGATAGAAAAAAGGTTTAGTTGCAATTTTTTCTACATATTAACTCTTATTAACCAAATCAAGAGATTAATATATAATATTGGTTATATTTTTAATACTCTTGAATCTGGTATTTTAAGGAAAGGATTTCAAAATCCATACATATTATTAATAACGAATTTTGTAAAACTTAAGTTTGTGATGACATTCTCTTATTTATACTGTTCTTCATTTATAGATTGCAAAATATTTTTTCGATTTAAAATAGCTGCTTGATCAAATAAAATTATATACTAGCCACTACTAATATGTTTTAAATTACCGGCAAATAAGTAAATGAATATATATGAGAAGTTCACTGTCAAGTTTATCAATTTGATATTAACGGAAAACTACTGTGAATATTAGATATTTTTAGAACAATGTTAAGTTTTTAGATCATATGTGATTTTCTATTGTAAAAATATTTAAAGACCACCTTTAATCTACACATCATATATAATTTACAATTAATGCCCTATTCGTTAACCACATATATGATGACCGAAAATATGGAAATAGAAAATTTACATTAATATGATTTAAAGTAGCATAACTAAGTCATATAAAAGATATAAAGCAGTAGATAGAATAAATTATATATAACCAAAGTTTTATATAAACTGAAAGAAAACAATATAAACTTGTTAATAATATTGTTATTTTGCATTTATAATGTCTAACTAACTCTAGAATCGAGGTTTGATTTGTTTTTAGTGCACAGAAAGTGTGGTTCGTATATTTTTTCAACAAATAGAAACGCAAAAAATATATATTAAATATAGATGTGAATAGAACTAAAATTGACACATGAGCAAATATTATACTATAAGATACATTTTATATGGCATAAGAAATATATTTATACCGGTATATAAGTATAAGATAGTGGTTTACCAATGGAATTTGAAATAAAGCATACCTGCACATCGATCGAAGAAAATTATTTTATAAAGTAATAGTACAGCAAATTACTTTATGGTGAACAAATTTTGAATATTCATGATCCGCCCCTGTTATATTTTTTTATGATTATTTTACGATAAAATACTAATAAAATTTAAAATTTATTGTATAATCATAAATATAATTGAATATTGGAATTAGTATGCAAAATATTGCAAGAATACACATGCAGGTTCTAAATAGCAATCTGTCTAATACTATGAACTAATTTCTTTTTTTTATAAAAAAGAGAAAGATCAAGCATTTTAAAAAATATATAAAGAAATATTACTGCAGACATATCCTCAATAACTATAATATCATGGAAATTTTTAAGTCATACGAAATTTTTTTTTTAGGATTAGTCATAAGAAAAGCACAAAGGAGTTCACGTTATATTCATCATATATATACACTGCGGAAACAAGCTAAATCTTTGAATTTCCGGTTTTTTTTTAATATTTATAAAGCTATATTTTACACATATTTATATACTATATTTTTCCATTATTTTCATTTTAGTTTGATATGTGCCAATTATGCATATATAAAACAGCAAAAAAATCCGAGACTAATTGAAGAAATAATATGATTTTTATAGGCCCATCAAACGGTTTAGATTCATTCATCCTATTTTTATTTACAATTTAAAATTTAATAACATGGAAATCATTTTTGATATGACAAATAAATGACAGTTTTTATTGAATGACAATAAAGTTATATAGAATCTTTTACCCCCAATAAAATTGACATAATTAAAAAATTCAGCTTTTTAAATGTATTTAACTGTAATGAATTATTAGCAGACATTATTTTTCTATAAAGAATCAGAATTATGGCAAAATATTATTTTCTCATATGAGAAAAAAGAAAAGAAAATGAGATGTAGTGAAATAATGGAACTGAAAATATCTAATATTATGATGTATTTGTGTTTCATATTACTGTAAGAAGGGTTTTTCTATGTAATTTATTTTGTAGTATATTGTTTAGATAGTTTTGTGGCTTTCATTTTAATCGTCAGAAAAATGAATCAAAATGTCTCCAACATATATAGTTAACGTGAAATTGAAGTTTTAATAAAAATCTAATACATTGCAAAAATCTTATAAAAACATCAGTATTTTTATTTATGTGATTATGCATTTCTTGTGTAAAAATCTGTAAATTAAAGGTTATGATACTAATTTTTTGTGCATATGTAATTGTAAATATAATATTGAAATATATTTTTATAATATATAAATTGTCAAAAATTACATTCCATATTATGTGACAGAATTTTAATTATATAGTCTCGATTTGTTGTATATTTCTTGATCTTAAGCATACGTAGTGAACTAAAATAAAAAAATTGTTTATTAATATGAATATAGAATACTTTTTATACAAAATTGCGTATGCTGCTATGTATATACTTTATTACAGTATGCTATAAAGCTAAAAAAACGAAAAAAGAACTTATTTTTGCTATATTTTTCATTTTTTAGATAAGTCAAACAGTTTCCTATGAAATTCGCGTTGTAATTATTTATTAAACAACTCAATTTGCGATAATTTAAATCTAACTTGATTTTTTATTTATCCGTTATTTTTATAAAAATTAGTCTGTGTGTTCAAAATAGATATACCTTCATGTTAAAACCTATAAATTTATGCAGAAATCAATGTAATTATACAGATTGCTTTTTGATTGTAGACTTCAGCTGTAAAGAAAAATTAAGTAATATTTCTATAATTTTTTATTCATATTTTGTTTTTAATACATTTAACCTTTTATATTTTATAGCTTAAATGGCAAGAAATTTTGGTTTTAAAACTAGATTTTTGGATTTGATCATGTAAATCATATAACAGACGTGAAAACCCTTTTAAATATACGAAAATATGTTTAATTCTTGGGCTCGGATTTGTGATGGATTTAAGTAAAATGTGCAATTCAGTTAGTAGTATTTTATAAGACCATAATCTTTTTATGTTGAGGGCATTTTTATATTTAGGTGTATGTCTCTTGAAATTGGTCGACATCAAAAACCAGACTATGGTTTTGAATCTTTTATCTTTTTGTTCGTGAAAAATGAGATGATCATTGCAGATTTATTTTTTATAAGTTATATATCTACCTTAAATCCATTACTCCTTAGAGAATAATATGATTTTATTATATTTGTAATATGAGATTTCTTTGTATAGATGTTCAGAAATATAAAAAACAGACCATGCAACAATTTTTTGCTATAAGTGTTTTAAATTGTTGCAGCGTCAGTTATCGAATTTTTTACCCGCATTAATTGTACTTTCTTCTTATTATTCTGAGTTCAAACCAAGCGATGGATTTTGTCTTTAGAGCTCATGAAAGATACTATAAGGCGTAGTTGATACTTATTAGAAAAATAAGAACAATTTTATTACACAAGTCAGTAATAATATATTAATAAAAAAAATTTCAAAAATATTTATAAATTTGAGCTAAAAAGGGCTAAGTTGTAATTATTTTCTTACAATCTAGCAGTAAATAAAATATAAAGAAAATTCGTAGTTATATATAAGATTGAACCTTAATATAAATATAATCTTTTATTATAAAATGATATTTTATAGAATAAAAAAACATATTTTAACTAAACTTTATTATTCTTAGATTCTAAACTTTAGCAGCCAAAATTGATGATTTTCTTAATATATCACATAAAAAAATATAATTTTAGCAACCTAGCAATTTATGATCTTGATCTCTTATATACAATTATTTATGTTTTATATCAAAAAAACCTAAAATCATGCAGTTTAAAATATATAATTTATGATTGTTTTAATGCAAAATATGAAGGAAAACAAAAAATCCTCAAAATTATTTTTATTTGCCTATTTTTTCGTTTTTTTATGCAGTAAATAATCATACATACGTATGTACATTCTAAATTTAGTATTTAATACCGTTTAATATCTATGATGTTACATCAGCCTTTTTACTTTATAAGAACGGTGGTATTTTGTGTGTTATATTTAATATCTCGCTTTTTTACTTTTTTTGCTCTATTATGTTACAATTAAACCTTTATCTTTTTATTTTATCTCTAATATACATTTTTTTGTAATTTTTTAAGCATTTGACAAAACAGATCCAAGTGTTTAAATTTTAATTTATCTATTCAAATTTTATAAATTACATAATAGATTCGAATTTAACAAAATACTTTAAAAAATAAGTAAAATGTGTAAAATACATATATTTTCTAGATTTTTTTACATCATTATTCCTTTATATGATTTAATATAAACTAAAATATATTTCTGGCTGCAAGGTAGTGCACTTCCATTGTGCTTACAAATTTTGATGCATATAAATAACTAGTTAAAATAGAAAATTTTTGTTCATATTTATTTTAATATGTAACTTTGTGGATATTTCAAAGACACATAAAAGACTGATTTTAGATATTTATATCATGTCTTACTATTATGCATATTTTACATCGACCCCAAATATAGTCAATATGAGATAATAGCAAGCTAAGTTGGAAAGGTAATTACAACATAGCTAAAGATGCAATGCAATCCTATGGGAAGAATCTCAAGCGGAAAAAATCATGACATTATATCGGATTAATGAATGATTTTTTGTAATTATCAATAGAAATCAGACTTTTTTTCTGATGTGAAGAATGTAATTAGCTGGCAGTATGGTATGGATAAAGCAACGTTTCTTTCCACATATTATATTACAATTTGGGATTTTTAGAATATAGAATGGTTTGTTGGCTAGTCACGACTTCTTTGAGATGGGATGCAAGATAGACTGTGTGTATAACATTTAAGCTGCATAAGATGATTTGAATATGAATGTGTTGGGTATCATAAAAGATTTTAAAAAAAATTGTTTTTATAGGTGAAGCATGTAAATAAAAGATAATAGATGAGAAAAATATATACAGCTAGTTTTTAAAATAATTTGCGTTGTATACAAATTTTTTGTTTAAAGATGTAAAAAAACACTTTTTGATATTCCTGATAATGATTGTGAAAGAATAAAGGTGGTAAAGTATTTCTGTTAACAATATAAATTGTGGGTATTGTCTTGTTTACAATATGAATGTGTAATAGTGTAAATTCGAAGTTAATACATGAAGAACTATAAATGATGATAGGTGACTGTGATACTAAAAAAAGAGTATGTCAAGGTCTCGATGCAGTTTATATCATGTATCATGTGTAATTAGCGTTTCTTCAATGTTTTTATAATATTAGAATTCGAGTATG
Organism: Rhyacophila brunnea; assembly: GCF_057557595.1. Classification (NCBI taxonomy): domain Eukaryota; kingdom Metazoa; phylum Arthropoda; class Insecta; order Trichoptera; family Rhyacophilidae; genus Rhyacophila; species Rhyacophila brunnea. The sequence goes on from NW_028233344.1 coordinate 775,307, forward strand.
AAGTTTAAATCAAATGTTGTGATTGTTAGCCGAACTTATGTGTTCTACACTTGATAAATCATAAATAATAGTCTGTTGAGTAATAAGAATGAAGCATAGAGATTGATTTTCAATTTATTTGAGGGTGCTTCATAGGATGAAAAAGAACATAAAATAAATTTATATATATTGCTTTTTTCTTTAACCTGAACTTTTTCTATTTTAATTTATAAGCCAACACCAGAAGCGTTTCATAGTATTTCTTCTTGTCAATTTATCGATTATAAAAGGAGACACTGTATGTATTTTAATGTATATATCAAATTGAAAAAACTGTTTTTCCGTTATAACGTTAGCAATTGCATGTTTTTATGTAATTTTATACGATAACTATATACAAGATTTGCACATTTATATATATTTGCAATGATTTGATAAGTAATTTATTGTTTTGGATTGGATTTTCTATACTTTATTTGCTATATACTTGTACTAACACAGTAAATTTTATTGAGATAAAATTTATAGTCTATAGCAAGATTTATACATTGAATTAAATTTAAGAAGGATTTGTATAGAACATACTTTATGGATTTTAGATTTCAAATTTAAAGAAGATGGACAAAAAGTTTAAAAAATACAGACATAATGAATAAAAGATCAAAATTTTGTAAAAACTATCTTTCTCGTATAATCTATTATTTTGTCTTTTGCATACCATTAGTAACAAGGTGCCACAATTTAGATGTTAAGGGCGACAAGTATCAAGAAATATTTGATTCATGTATAATTTATAAGATAAGTGAGTTGATTTCGTAAATTAAATCTATTTTTTTACATAAAAATATAGTCAATACATTCAAAAATTACAAAATGCATTATTTATATTGTTACAACATGAAAATCAAATCTTGTAAATGCAAAAAAGGATTACAAAATTCCCTATATTATGACATACAAAACGCATAAAAATTTTCTAGCAATTCAAAAAAGACTTTTGGTCATGAATTTTGAATCTTATATTTTTTTATTCCTTCATATTACCATAGAAAAATATTTCTTTTGTTTGAAAACTGTTAATGCAAATATTTAGATTACATTCTGCTACCTATATTTTTATACAATATACCTTTTTTTTATCGTTATGGTTTCGTATTTCATATTTTTTTTATGGTTTCTGAAATACAATAATCTCGATTTAAAATGAAATCCAGAATAAAAGGCAGAAATGAAGATGTATATTATTGATCTATCACTTATTAAAGTATTATGATCATTAAATATGAATGTAGTGCGAAATAAGGTACAATATTAAATTTAGAAGTAAAGATTTAAATCTCGGATTGTTTCAAAATAACATCACATAAATAATTCAAGATGCCTTGTTTTAATTTTTAGAAGATAAAACAATTAGATTTTCATCAAGAATTATTGAATATTTTCTCTAAATAAAAAAATATAGATATTATATGTCATAAACGTATGTATTTTTTCACAAAATAATATAAACATAAGCATTCCAAAAAAATGCAGTGATCGAACAAACCAAGAGTAGTATTTTAAACATGATTTAATTTACTTTTAAGTTTAAACCGTGGTTTTTATATTAAATTTATTATTTTATTAGCTTATCGTGAGCATTATCTATGCATGATAAAAAAAACCATAAATTCTTACCAAAACAGTTTAGTGTGATTATATAGAAATCAAACTAATACATAGATTTAACTGTTTATATGTCCTTTCATGATTTTATTGTGTTTAACATGACCTAATTTAGAATGATATATCTAAGAAACGATCTTTTTTTATAGATATAATATCAGTTAATAATTAAGAATGTTAACAATTTTAATAATAAATATTTAATTCTTATTGATTATTAGGTAAATTCGAATTTATAAATATATGTGAATCAATGTATGATAATTTAAGCCATATAGCAATGTTTGGGTTACTTATACTTGTGTCATAATGCTTGTTTACAAATATTAAATATATTATTTATATGTATAAGAATATTTCTGCATCTAATGATATGCTGTTCATAAAAACTTCTGATAAAATTATTATATGCAAGAATGTTTCCATATCAAATAGATTTTTGTCAGTAATACTTGGATATTACATCGATATACAAGAATGTTTTTGCATTAAATATTTTCTTGTTTATTAAACTAAATGTAAAATCAATACATATAGAATTTTTCTCTAAGAATCAATTTATTTTCTATTTTTAATATTAGATTTTTAGTAATTATAATTTGTATTTAAATACTTATATAACGCGATAATTTTAATATATAATCTTATGTGATCTAATGACATTAAAATATAAATTTTGGCAACTAGAAACGATACACATTTTAAATGATTAATTAAAACTTAAGTCAAATAGTTATTCATGCCGGAAACATTATTAGTTTGTCTTAAAAATAGAAATATGGGCAAAAATAATAATTTGTATTTTATTGAGTCCATTAGATTAAAAAATATATTATATGACATAAAAATGTGGATTAATTAGAAGCTCTAAAATAAAAATACCTTTTATAAATAAATTTACAATAGAAAAATCGGACATAAATATTGCTGTAGATTCTATTCATATATTGTTTATTTTAGTCAAGGGATCATATTTTTTTGGGAATTAAATTAAACAAATTAGTGATCTTTTTAAAGATAGACAATCCTTATTGCACCATTTCATTTGGGATGCGAAAAGTTATGCTTTAACTAATAATTAATTTATAGTGGCGTCACGTTAGTAGCAAATAAATTTTTCATTCCATCGTTGCATCGAAAATCATAGATTAGACTATTGGGTGATACAAAAATATAAAAAGTATAATTAAAAAAACCAATATTATATAATCAGTGGAAATAATTTGTTATTGTGGATTTATTTGTTGTTTTATTTTGTAAAATTTTACAAAAACAAGTTTGTTTCAATTTTATGGAATATATTAAAAATTTAAAAAACAAAGTTTTAAATCTATAAATATTCCGGTTAAATTGCAAAATTTCACAATTCGTGGTTTTGAAAGACATAAAGTGTTGTTTTTGTTGATTTCGTGATAATCGTAGATTTGTAAATACCTAAAATAATATAATCTACTTAATTCTAATTTTAGATTGTTAAATATTTTATTTTAAAATGTAAACCCACCGGAGCATAGTGAGCGTAAAAAATACCAACGAAATATATAAATATCGATCAGAAATACAATTGACGAAAAAATGGTTTTATTATGTAGACTTAGATTGAAGAAATAATTTCGACTAATAATATCTGATCTAAAAACTAATGGTCTGATTCCCAAAATTCACGCTTTATGTATATCAGTACATGATTTTAAAGATTATATATTAGAAGCATATGCTTATTAACATCAGTGTGGTATAATATCTTTCTTATTGTAGATAAAAAACGTTACAAGAATAGAGTTGCATATATGTATGAAACACATTTTAAGTAATAATAACGTACGTGATATATATGTTAGTTGTGATAATAATGAGAATAAGACGAAAGCACGGGGATGCAACTTAGATATAAAATGTATTCGATAGCATAAAGTGAGAAATAAGTGTTGAATATTCTATAAAAGTATTGTAAACATGCAAAAAAAGTATAAAATACCAATATATATAGTCCACATTTATTTCTCTTATAGTGACTCAATTTTATATGAATAATCGAAATAATTTATTGGAGTACCTTTTGGTACGCTTCATATATCTAGTAATATGAAACAGATATGCTAAACCAAGAATCAAAATTTAGATTATAAACGTAAATGATATATATATGTTAGTATGGAAAAAATTGTCAGAGAAGATAATATTAGTATTCGTAAAAAAAAATGTTTCAACACAGGAAAGTAGATTAGTCTACGAACTCATCTTATAATAAAGAAATTCAAATATTGTAGAACCAATGTTTTTTTGTATCAGAATCCAAATAGAGAGATAAATAAAATTACAGTGATAATGATAAGTTAAATGAATATAAAAAAAATTAAATCAAAGTTTTAATAACAGAATCAAAAAACGGCAATATATTTTGCTCAAACTATAAAAAACAATTGCTGAATCTCTATAGAAAGGATCTACAATTTGAAGGTTACAAGAAATGGAATTCAAACACCAGCGATGATCGTTATAATTTATAACTAGACGTTAATTATAATTGCAACTTCAAGAACGTATATTTAGATTGATTTTTATGTGTTTATCTTTATAAAAAAGAACTGATGATATACATATTACCAAAATAAAAATAAATTTGTAAATTTAATATCAACACAATTTAATTGTTTGTCAACTTATGTTTAAATCTAAAAAAAATCATCGTGCTTAAATACTCATCAAAATAGATATTTGAGCGATTTAACTTGGGTATATCAAGTAAATTTGAATATTGTAAAAAATAGATGATGACTATTTGTTTCATTTATAATATAATTGTTTATTGTACCAAACTAAATAAAATATTTGCCTTAAAAATCATTTTCTTTTGCAAAACATCAAATATATTTAACAGATTTTAAAAAAATTTGCATACATCAATTTGAAAGGTGTTTAAATTATACGCAGGAGAGATTTTATATATTCATGTTATATCAAATGGTAATAAGCCAAAAGAAGTATTTCTGCAAAATAAAGTTATGAAATTTGTGTTATTTGCCAAAACACTAATGTTTACTATTGCAACACATGAAACGTGTTTTCTGTTGCATTTAAACAGCAATATTAATTGTTTAATAGAATATGAAATTTTCTAAAATGATGCAATGTGTAGTTAATAAATGTAAACTTTGAATAATGCTATAAATTTAGAAAAGATGTCTTTTTTCTAAAACAAATATCTACCTATTAAGTAAAGATTTTTACATTATTCAAATAACGAATTTTTTTCGAAATTTAGGATAATTATCCACAAAAAAATTGCTTCTAAGTAGAAAAGAAACGATATATCGCACAAATCCGCGAATAAATATATTTTTTTTTGAACAAAAACAGGCAATAAATTAAAAAAAAAATTAATCAAACACATATCATAATCATTAACATCAATGATTCTACAAATAAGATATTGTATTTAAGGTTTAGGCATTAAACTTAAAAACTAAGAAGATTTTCTTGATTTTCGTGAAGTACAGATTTTATAGATGCATACTATAATATTTCTCAATTAAATGATTATATCTTCATATGAACTTGATTGCTCATATACTTTAATCCGTCTAAAAATTATTTTATTCATGGATCATGTAAAAACCCAAAGTACCGTTCTAGAGATTTCTGATATAATTCATAAGCTAGCATGTTACAATAAGCGTAGAAAGCCATAGTGTAAAATTAAATAAATATACAAATTTTTGTTCTATATAGAACAATAATTTCAATTTTTAAAATATAAACATAAATTTTTTATTGAAAACATAGTGTTTTCGAATGCTATTTCTTTTGTATAAAGATATATAACTTATACAAAAAAAAAGTTATATTTTGACCTCAAATCAAGCCTTTGCTATTTAAAAATATAAAATACCAATTTTGTTAATAATTTTATCCAAGATTTTATAAATAAAATATATATGTGTGCTTTTAGGATACATATATGATTCAATAACTTATACATGCCGAGTTCTATTTTATATAGTTTCTGATTTTATATGTAGACATCGTGTAAAATAATTTTAAATTCAATTTATAGATTTAAATCCGCACTCAGATAGCCATGTATTCCACTTTGTATCCATATTTATATCGCATATTTACGATTTTATTTTATTTTTGTATTACCCTTTGGCATAACTCTTTCGTTTATAATTATAAATAGGGAATAATGTTCTATTAGAATATAAATATAACTTAATTAATTCAAATTAAAGGTTTTTTGGTAGTATATAATATAAAAATCCACATATGGCCGAAGGAAATTTATAATAGATTTAATATATTGTTTATGTTCTTTACAATAAATACAATTATATGCGCTAGTATCAGAATATATAGATACATATGATAGATATTTAGATCGTTGGTATTTTATGCTTTAATGTATATCTGAACTCATACAAACAAGAACTATATAATATTTTGCGATTGGTTTTGTATTTAAATTTTTTGATGTTATATTATACCATTTAAAAGCATTGTATGTCGTATTAAAATACAATAAAAATTTCATGTTTATAATATTAACAAATAGCACATAGAATTATAAAGTTAATAGATAAATTTATGGGTTCCATAATCCTTTTTGTGTAAATATGATACTTCCATGGATATTTAAAGTATCATGGTTGTATAAATGCAAAAAAATTGTTTATAACTAATAATATTTATTGAAAAGGGTTTTACAATTGTTGCATATAAATGCTACTTTAGTATAGAAAAGGCATTTCAATATGCAAGATTTGCATTATTCTAATATATGATTGCTTTTAATATAAAAATAAAATTTTCATGAAAATAACTATATTATAAATTGTATATTTACAAATTTTTAAATAAAACATGGAATGTAATTACATTATAGTTTATAGTTTTATCTAGGAGTATAAATTGTGTGATGGTTATTTATAACCTAACATACATCCTCTATTTTTCAAATATGTTAAAATAATTTAAATGTTTTTAACTTCTCTTAGCACAAAATAATGGCAAAACGAAAGAAAAAAAAGCCAGGATCTAATTCTACATATTTGAAATTTAAAAAGATATATACTAAAATTTTTATAGAAAAGTACAGTTTTTCAATTTTAAACTATACTATTTAGCAAAAAATTCTTGTATTGAACTTTGTTCTTAGTTTTTTTTATCATCAAATATAATTATAAAAAAAAAGCAAGGTTTTAGGTTTATTTATACACCAAATATGCGCATTAAGTTATGGGAATAATTCATGTTTGAAATATTAGCAAATAAAAACAAAATAAATATTCACTCATCCAAATTATACTTATGGTGAAACATTCTAATGAAGAAATTTATAATCAAAAAGCTTTTTTTTATACACTAAAATTATTTTCGAATAACATCGAAATCTGATTTAAATCATCTTTTTTACATTAATTGAAATTGAAAAATCCTTTATACACTGAAAGTATTTGAATGTAATAAAAAAAAGGTATTTACATCTAGATACGGATATTTCTAGTATGCTTTTGCCTAATTCAACTTGGTAAATTTTATAAATTTATTGCTGATGAAAAGTGTACATAACCCAAGGAGGCTATATTAATTGTACATAAGGGAGCATATTATTATATTTGTGATCCTATATATGTTCTTTGCATATTTTGTATATAAAGTAATTTCTGCTTAAGATGCGGTCTTTTATTGCTCTTCATGTAAGATAATATTATTCCAGTTGAATTTTCACAACCTGTTGTTACATGACATGATGAAATTTTTTTTATCTGCTAGTTTAAAATAATGCAAAAACAGAATTTATTGGCCGCATATATTATAATTGCTAGATAAATTATATTTTTTTTCTTCACGTATCTTTTTACTTAGAAACATAACAAATTAATTTTTTACTTTATCACATGGTTCTATACTATAGTAATTATCTAAATGTATCTGGTGATTTATCAAAACAGAGGTATCCATGATTTTGGCAGCAGTGTTGTCAAGTAATGGCTTATATTTATACCAAAATTTAATAATTGCACGAAAGTATTTTGTGTTTTCATATTAGACGGCCAAAGAATAAACCTTTAAGTACTCAGCATTTATTCACGAGCTTTAATAGGTAAATCTTATATTTTTTATATGAGTAATGACGATTTGACGCCAATAAATATATAATTATGTTGTTAAGTATAGGATAACGATGATTGCCTCAAAAATTCATGCTATTATAAAGCTACTGTAAAATTACATGTTTTTTTCAAGTTTGAGAACATTAAAACAATAAAATTTGCTTTTTTTTATTATAGAATGTATAAGAAAAGATAATGCAGAAGGAAGGTAGAAAGCGTTGGTAATCCAGTGTCTTTTTTAATTTAAAATTTTAATAATATTGTGCCAACCACATAAAATAGCTAAAAATATATTAAGAAACACCAAAAAGCATGTCTAACTGTGTTAGAAATCTTTGAGAAATTCTGGCCTAATAAATTTATTTAGTTTTTTCCATCAAATATGGCAATCATTTTTTTCAATTAGATTATATCGTATGAAAGACTATTCCCTTAAGATATTAAATACCCAATACAGAACTGCTCTGCGATTTCGTAATTTTAACTAGTCAAAAGCGCTTTGATTTGACTTTATTTTGCTTTCAGTACTCTTTTTATCATATTGATATACATATATTCTAATTCATCATTTGTTTAGAACAACCAAGATACATTCTATATCCACATACAGTTTTTTATAAAACGTTTTAATCTACATATATATACATATTGGTTCTTAATATCACTTTTCTTAGTTCTTTTAACTGTTATATAATTTGTGGATAATTATAATATTAATTGTGTTATATATATTTGTTTTACACTAGTGATTTTTTTCTGTTTATTTTTAAATTACCGAATTGATATGTTTATATTTTTATCGTGTAGTTTCCATCTTTTACCTTGCTTTTTTATCTTATATTGGTTAGGTTTAAATTTATTTAGAGGTTACTATCGTTTTATCTGCATTAAAACTTATTAACAAGTATAAAATACCATTGATAATGCATTTTTTTTTATTGTGTTTTTATCTGTTAAACATACTATGGGCTGCAAACACATAAGCATAATCATGAATATATAAATTTATTTATATCTTATACGACATGTGCGTTTATTTTACATACCGGTTAGCTTTTTCTTATTTTTGCGTTGATTTACGGTATATTTTATAGAATTTACCTTATACCGCTCTTGCCTAGTTTTAAAAGCATTTTTTTCGCTAAGAAAGCATTTACAATATATTTATAAAGTTTCTAACCAATGTATTTTTACCAGCAGAAAGGAATAACATTACTTGTTAACTAAATCATCCTCGTCCAATATATAGTAAAATTCTTTTATTTACAAAACAAATATACAAAAATTGTACAGTATGAATCATGACCAAAAGGGTTTTTTTATTGTGCCAAGAATATATACAATTTCTATTATGTACACAACTATCATTTTTATATGCAAATGATATATTTTTTTAATTTTATGCTGTTATATCAATGATAAAGCACCGATTTAGATTTCAATGTATTTCAAAATAAGATACACCGTTTTACGATAGCTTATAATTTTTACATAATCAAATAGTATTATATATTTAATGTATAAATGGATCCAGTTTTTATCTGTATATATAGCATATATGTTTGTGTGGATTTTGATTTTGTTTCCGCTTTTAATTAAATATAAATTTTATATATTCTTTTTAATCCCTCGAAGTTTTTTCCAATACAAATGATTTAAATATCATTTCGAGTAGTCACTCTCAGAGATTAACAAACATTATTATATTGAATCCCTTCAGAAAACAAAGTAACAATAATTTATGATATAGAATATGGGCTGTGAATTTGGTATGAAAGCATTTAGGACCAATCTAATATCTTAGAAACATCAAGAAGTATCCGTTTTCTAGAGCCCTGCAAAAAAAGAATGATAACAAGACATTAATATCAGAATCATGTGCGTTGATACTTACAGAGCATAGGAATTCAAATTTAATTTCGAACAGACGATATATATAAGCTAAGCTATTGCAGGTTTTTAAGAAATTTTGTGATGACTTTTAACTTTTCATGTAGAGTTATAATAAAATTGGGTAGATGAAGGAAAGTGACACAAGCGATCGTGTACAGTGAAAACTTAAATTCTAAAATAATATTCTTTTAATGGATAAATTGGAACAGTAAGAAAAGCAATTTTGTCATAGATTGAGAAAATCTGAAGAGAAGAAAGAATAGTCGTATTAGTATGAAGTAATGCAGAATAGACAGTTTTATTTGGTCATTGATAAGATAATAGAGATAGAGTGTACATAACATGGATAATTTAATGTGTAGGATTTTTATAAGTTATTCTACTGTGAATATATAGTACAAACGTTTTCTACGGTGTATTTTTAATATCGTAATTTTTACTTATGTATGAAAGTATTCTGAATGTTGAGCAAGATTGTAATTTCTCGCTAGAAAAAAATATGATAAAACTATATTTTGTAAATAAAAATTATTCAATTAGGCCTAAATATTCCAAACAGAAGTCGAATAGAATTTTGCTTATTATAAGTTTGTTAATTTTGCATGAATTCTTCCTTTTTTTATTTAGATTTTTTGCTATAACTTAGCAAAGACTTTCCAAAATCAATGTTAAATTTTATTTAAGATTTTTCATTAATATCATTTTCATATAAATAGAATATTTTTGCCGCTTTTAAAATCCGTAAATTATAAATTAATTCATTTTAATTATTTTTAATAAAACGAACCTTAGTGTTATAATTAATTATCCATGTATATAATATAAAAAATTATTTTGTGATCTTTTAATAGAGATATAACAATTTTATAGCTATATTTGTAAGATTTTTTTAAAAAACCAGTTTCAGTATAAAATATTCCCCTATAAAGATTGTATAAGGTCACATAGATACTATGAAATTATCTAGAAAATTAATCTATATACTTGAATGTAAGATATTTATTCTCTATGACTAATTCCAACAAGTATTTATGATAATACATTCAAAATCTGCAAGTCATGATAATTTTATCTAGAATTTTTTGATATTGCATGAAAAATGTGTAAAATATGTTTTTTTCGCAGGATTTGAAGATAATAACTTCGAGTTTAGATAATATATGAGCACTATAATTATTTAATACTTGAAGCTATATTGTTTTTTAATTGGTTATAAAAAATTAAAAAGTATATTTTTATGTATTTATACTCACATATGTTATTTCGTATACTTTTATAGCTGTTTTCTTATAACTAAATATTTTAAAATTTATTTTGAATAGATCAGCATAATTATTTTTACTTGGTCGAATAAATCTATGATTTTATTACATTAATGTATCTATCATGTTTCTAAATTGAAGTAAAGTAGTCAATTTTTTTTGGACAGCCATAGATTTTAGACAATCCTCACGTGTATTTGTTGGTCGAAAAATAAGAATTTCTCGTCAAACATATTAGTTACAGAATATTAAATGTTAATTATACAATGGATGCCACAAGTACATTATTATCACTCTAGATCAATAAAACAATGAGAATAAATTCTAGTAAAATTATTTTTAAGATATGACAACTATTGATATAAAATTACCCAGTTGAACAAGATATTTTAATTAATAAATTTCTGAGTTGAAGCAAATCGAAAATTCCAATCTATTTTATAAACGTGCAACGAGCTTATATTTTGTATTTCAATGGATTCTAGAATTTTAGATTAATTTAGTTGATTATTTGTGTTGCTAAATGTTTTTTATCAAATCATATATTTTTTTAAATATGTTGCTTGATTTTCTGAACTCTAATATATCATATTTTGTAATTTTATACTACATACTATATACTTTTACACCCAATATCATTTTTAGAAAGTAAGTTATAATAATGGCATTAAAATATTTGGACTATAATAATTCGATCTTTCTTTATTCCGACTATATAAAAAAACTACAAAATTCGGCTGCATATATACTTGATTCTTGAATATATTTATAAAAGCATATATTCCACAAAATTCAGAATTATAGAGCAAAAAACTAACTCATGAAAATAGAATCTAATCATAAAAAGTAAATCATATGCCGAAATTATATAGACCTATATAAGAAGATTATATTAAAGATTGTTTGTTTCATTCTCAAGGTGTATTTTCGATTTAAATCGCTCTAACCAAACCAATTATCCTTCTTGTCATATTGAATATCTAAAAGAATTAAAATTTTCGAAAATTTTCGACAAAATAAACCGTTGCCTGTTTAAATTTTAAAACCTGAAATCTAGAAGGCAAAATGAATTCAGGCTTAAATCAAAGTTATATTCCATCGATTCTTATAAGCTATTAATATATTACTACTCCCAATTCGAATCCTTATATTTGATATAATTCATGAAATCCAGATATAGATCATATTGATTTTGAATGTTTCTAATAGATAGACTTTTTCTATATAACAGATGCTACTGTGTTATATTTATATGTTAAGTATAAAAACTGAAATGAAAATTATACAGATTTATGAAAAGCCGATATTTGAAAAAAATGGGGTCCGAGGATGTTGATATATAGCAGATCTAGTATAATAAAATATGCATTTTAGGTTACAATCGGTTTTAAAGCTCTTTTACATACAAATCAATATAATCTATTATCAGAATGCCGAAATTTATTCAAAAGATATAGACCAAAATTATATTGGTATTGCTAGCGAAACTAATGCCCTTTTACTCCTATTGAATATGTGTCTACTTGTAATGCAATGTAGGCATTGCACATAGACAGACTAATTGCTTAAATAGTTTTGCGGGATGTGTTTTTATTATAACATGATTAAAATTTTATTTTTAGAGATAGAATGCATAGAATGCACTTTTAAACTGTATATCAATAAAATATCTTACTTAAAGCAGAAAAACCTTGTTTTAAGTAATTTAACTCCCCTATTTCATACAAAACTATGCTTTAAGAAAATTTTTTATTATAGAAACCAAAGACTATTGGCGTAATATGACATAGCACAACTGCTAAGATAAACAATTTATAAGGAATCCAATTTGCAATTAATTCTGTTTCAAAGAAATCAAATAAAAATATAATAGCAGAACAGCCAAAGATATTATTTTTCTACGTCTATTGCACAAATTCCCAGCACAATAGTGCTAAGAAGTACAATGATATTGTACAATCTCTATAAGAATTATACAGATCTTTATTCAAAGTTTATGAATCTTATGATTGGGCGCTACTATCTGCATATTTACTTGTTTTTTTATTATAATATTATGATGTTTTTTTATATTTGGTTTTATAAATATGCCGTAGGCACACGATACAATAACTATTATACATTTCACTGGGAAAATATATTAAACGAAAATTTATTTGTTTTGCGAAAAATATAAATTAGAAGTATCACACAAAATATAAAATTAATATACACCGTCAATTATGATGATTAACAAATATATAATAGCCCTAATTGGCTCATAAAACCCTTATTTATATACAGATAGTATGGTCTTTAGCATAATAAAAAAATTGCGGCTAAATAAAAATATTTTTCCTATAAAAAAAAATTGTACACTGATAGTTTATGGCTTTTCAATAAATAATATGATTTATTATAATCTTTTTGTATTATAATATCAAGTAGGTTATTTGCTTTAAAATAGCTTTTGCTGCGTTATGTCACAACAAATATTAATTTTTGGTTACAATAATATAAACACTCTAAAAACCAAAGGAAAAGGACGATTAAGGGGGTTATTATAATTTTTAATCAGGTGTAAATGTGGAACTAAACGAAAGCAACAGAACAGAATTTAAGAAAGTATATAAGAAATTTTACAATGTGTTCTTTTATGTTGATATAATAGTTCAAAGAAAAAAGCAGGTAATGATGTTGGTTTAGAAAAATCTAACTATAACCTAAAACTTATGGTCAAATAATTAGAACAATTAAATGAAAGACTTTTGCTCATAAATTGACGGATTTTAAGTGTTGAACCATATTTAATATAAAATATATCATATTTAAAAAAAAGAAAATTCCAATACTAAATATTTTTAAAAGAGAAATTCAAAAAACATTTTATAAATTTTTTGTCTATAGATAGATAATTTGAAGTGTTTAATTTATAAAAATACATATATAAGATTATTTATAAAAAGAAAGACAAAATGACAACATCATCTTACCAATCCTCATCTTACCAAACACATAATTTTATGCGATTCATGGCATATAATATATTCGTAATGATATAATTGCATTATTTTCGCGTTTTTACACAATGTAATGAAGTGTTTAAATTTTGTAATACAAATTAACGAGATATATGGCGTAGATAATTCCTTACATTTGTTTCGTATTCATAATTATATTTTAATTTTTTATATATTTATTCACAACTATTTTTCAAATTTTTATATACTTAAAATCAATAATCAAAAATTAAAATTTTTCCTTTAATTCCAAATAAATTCATCTAAAATGCTATAGATTTAAACAATATTATTACCAATATAATACATATAGAATGTGTTTTTTTATTTATGATGGATATATAAATAGAAGCTCGTACTGACTATTTCAAAAGCAAATTATGTGAAATTTATAACTTTATGATCTATGAAACGATTCAAGTGCACATTTGTTTAAATTTTCATTCAAATCGTCAAAAATTACTAAATAACTTTATACTGCGTATTTTTATTTTATTGTAGTCATGAGAAAATCACATTGTGTTAACAACACACTCTAAGTGAGATAAAAGTACATAACTTATGGCTTAAAGCAATATATTATAATTATTTATCTATTCGAGCACTATGACATAATTTTACCTTACATCAGGTTTTTTTTGTGTATTATGGTTTTTATTAAAAATAATAAACCAACGGAATAATTATACGCACAAGAAATACTTATATAATTCATATTTTATGATGAATACCTTACATTAAAAATGTGATTGATAAACTGAGTTATTATATTCAACCTTGATACACAAATAATATAAGAAGAATATATTTTTCGTGTGGTATATCAGCTTTTGAGTTAAAGAAATTCATTAGTATTTAAAAATACAGAAATTACATTTTTAGCACTTTGTAACATTCTTATGCCTTAAATTTTATCTTTATACAAAAATTCATGGTTTTAAATGTTTAAAAGAGTTTGGCTGCTTCTGGCTTTTAAACTAATTTGATTATACATCAAGAAATAAACTAATATTCAAGCTATGGTGAAAAAACCTCAATTTCAGACGTGTTCAATAAAACGTAAAAATGTATCAATAAATTGTTTTTTTTTGCAGAGAAAAACACACATTAAGAAATCAAGAAGTAACATTATTAACTATATCGCAAAGTATTTTTTTTATTTAAACGAAGTTTCCTAAACTTACATGACAAAAAAGAAACAGGAATATGCTTCTTGCATTTAACTATTATATCGTAATTTAGACAACATAAAGAAATTGAAAAATCTAAAAAGTTGTTTTTTTACCTGTACAATAACAACCTTTATATATTCATCGTAATACAAGAAGGGTACAAAATCTAACTCATTTAAACTCGCTTATATGCAATATATATTATGTATGGATTTAAAGAAATAGAGCTTCAGTTCAATATATACGTGCAAAATAAAATTTTATATTGATGAATAACGATAAATTACAATAAAAGGAATTCCTCTTGAATAATTACATAGTGTTCTCGATAAAATTTATAGTTTCTTTTTGATAATAAAGAAGTCTTTGATAATTTGATATAACTTGTACTTCCTGAGATATGATTTTACTGTGCAACATAATGAGCTTGATGGAATCCATGAACAAAACTTACAATGTAGTTACAATATTAGTTAAAATAATTTATAACTTAGCTAATATTGTACTGTAAAATAAAAAAAATCTTATTTTTACGGTTTAAGCATGTAACATTTTTATAAAGAACAGAAATATAGTAATAAAATTATAATTGTTCCGAAGATTTAACATGCGGTGTTAGTTCATCCGTTTTATGAACTTCGAAATTAATAAACAATGTGAATCTATAAAATATTACCTAGATATTTAAAGTAAATTTTATGACATTTGCACTTAAAAGTAAAATACTGATAGAATATAGCAACACCAAATAATAATATTAAGATCATCATGTGCAATAGCCTGAATAAAGAAATAATATATGGCGAAATAAATTTTTTTCTTTTTCATAATAAAATTGTAACCAAATAGATTAAAAATAAAATTTTTTCAAAAATTGTGATGTAAAAAAGTATAAATGTGCCTTTGAGATGATTAGCAGACATTAATACTTATAAGTATTTATAAAAATCAATTCCTACTCAACATAGATGTTATCGGCAAATTCAAATATTATGGATAGTTACACGACATTATTTTATGTATAATCAAAACATGCTAGACATTTTAATATATATGCGATTTTATCTCATATTTTTAAAAATATCAACATTTTAACATAATAGATTAATATAATACAAATATATAAATTTTTTTAGAGAGTAATGCATTACAAAATGAAGTGAACTATGACTTTTCATTATTTGAAGCCTGCACTTCTGTTTTTGACTGAAATAAAAAAATTAAAAGATTATGCGAACAAACGAGTATATTCTGAAAATAAATTACACCACGCATGGAAGATTTGATGGTGGAGAAATAAATAAAAATCTTCAAAAGATAGAAAATTACTAAACCTAGACACTTTTATTTGAAATGTTATGAGGTTTATATTAAAGATATTCTAATTATGATAAAAACTAATTATTCATGTGTAATATGCTTAAAATATATGTATAAAAATCGGTAAAATATTAAAAATCCATTCCAAATTTGCTATTTAAATGATATTCACAAAATTTTACCAGCACATTTTTTTCTATTGGATTTATAAAAACATCTTATGGATGTCTAAATATATTTTTAAATAGTAATAAGAAATATACTTGATATTTCAAATTTATCGGTATTACTTTTAGCTGTTTCATGTGCTGGATTATTTTCCGCTTGGGATATGTGGTTAAAATGATTATATTTACAGATAAATTTATTGTAAAAAATATATAGAAGTCCATTAATAAAATAAAACACAGTAATTAAAAAACTTTAACACATTATAAAGTTAAATTTATATAACTAAATACCCTTAAAGCAAAAAATAGATCTATAATTTAAAAAAAGACATAAATTTATTATAAATTATGTCATTAAAAATTATTCATCTCCGATTTTAAATGGATGGTAAATATTGCATGAATTTTGTAATTTTAAGAAAATTCAAATTTCAAAAATACAAAAGTAATTGGTTTTTACATTTACCAGTAAATTCTACTTATATAAATCGGATGGATATATATTATCTAATATGCCGTTTTAAAAAAAATCAAGCAACTTATTATAAAAATAAAATAAAATGTGCGAAAGTTGATTTTATGTTTCTATTCTAGCGCTTTATATTATATTATTAGACAATTTGATCCATAAATTTATGATACCAAAGCTTCCAATCGACGATTCTTTATAGAAGTTTTCCGATAAAAAAAAATTAAATTAAATTTCGATATCTAGGATTATAATTTTTTAATAAAGTAAATCAAATAGAATATACTTTTACAAAAAATTACATTTAACAAATTTTTGCATTGATTGATAAATTTCATATTCATATAGTTTAATGATTATAACTAACAAAATTTGATTTAAATTTTATATTTTTACGTTTTAAAACATCATATGGAACGTCACATATTTCTTACGTCAATTTTATACATCATGATAGCAATTACTAATAAGAAAACAGTTAAGGCATTTTGTTAAAATTCAAACCTCTCCATTTGCTCCAAAAGAGCACAAAATAAGAAAAACAGCGTTACAACCAATTATGATTATCATATTTTACTTTTATACAAAAAATATACGCACATAGTTAAAATCAAAATTTATTATTATATCAAAATGACAACATAGTCACTAAAAGGAAGAAATTATATTCTATTATTTTGAAGCATTTTTTTTTCTTTTGCAATGACATGCATATTTAATCAAATTCTTGGATAACTGTTATAGTAAGTTCCGCCTATAAAATAGTTATAAACAGATTATAATCGTAAAATCTATGAGAAAAAAAACCAATTCATTTTTTTATTGTGTAGATTTGTATTTAGTTAAACCAAAATTCTATTTATAGTAAAGTCACATAATTAATTGTAATATGATCTATAGCGTATAAATATCAAGGATGATCTATAATTGAAAGTTTAGAGTTAAAATACAAAAAATATATTAATATAAACTATATCCACAAAACCATAAAATATATAAATTCATGCTAAATGTGACACTATATCTTTAATTAGCTATAAAATTTAAGTCTTGTGTTTGATATCATACCTTTTAAAATTGAAATCTAAAACTTCATTGCAAACTATTATAATGAGCTTTTGATAATTTTATATCATTTCCTACTAATTATTGATAACAGAAAGACCCACATTGCTTTTATAAAAAACCAAAAATTAAGATATCAAAGAGACATAATGAATGCAATATTTTGCTCTTTTTTGACACATTTTTTGATCTGATAATAAAGGGGCTTATAGTTAATGAAATATACCAAAAACTACATCTGTTAGATATATTCTATGTCTTTTATCTAATATAATTATTTTAAAGCGATTTTTGTTCCTGTAAATACATAACATTTTATATAAGAAAAAGATGTAAAATGAAACATTATTTCAATTATTATATGTCAACTTTATTATTAAAATAGCCAGCACTATTGCATTTGCGAATATAAACGTAAATAATCACTAAAAGTTCCTATCTGAAAAAAAAGAAATTTCTAAATCTGGTAATATTATTCTTAGTTTTGTTTATAATCGTATGTTTCCGTATATTTTTCAAATTGCTAGTTTTAAGCTAAATAGTTTTAATACCATATTTAATGCTTTATATAAAAAAATAATCTTTCAAATTTCTTTATTTTTTATCAGGGATAAATAGTAGAATTTTGAATAATAAACTTGTAAAATAGTTAGCTAAATGCCCAATATGCTTTAAATTAACATAATATATATTATTTATGCTATAGATCTAGAAAATATGAGCATTGATATCTATACCTTAAATTTCAGATAGAAATCTTATATTATGACGTAAAATGGCCATTGAAGTAACAGAAAATCATTTAAGATATCTTAAAAAAACATAGAAATATAAACTTATATATAAGCTTATAAACGAATTACTGAGGTTTTAAGTGACGTTGAAACTCATAAGATATGCAAAGACATTGTAATAATCATCAAAATATATAGCTGTGCTCGCGAGACGATAGTTAAATTATTCTAAAGAATAACATATATATTTAAATCATAGATTTGAACGTCTAATGCAATTCTGATCCGATATTAGAGAAGATACTTATTAAAAAACGAGATTAAATTTATAATTATGGTAACCCTTGATAAAATTTATGGAATATATTGCATAAATAAAACGAAGCCGGAACTTATAAATACGTGTATAATAAAAAAATGATACATTCAATTTTTAAATGGTTGTTATATTTATTTCTATTGACTTTAAAGTAAAAAATTAAAAAAAAAATCTTTTCATATTCAAATATCTATCTTCGTATATTTAACCTGTTATATATCACCATAACAAAATCAACTGAATCTTTTTTTTTATACTACCCATGTCATTGGGATGCTGTTATTTAATATTTATTGCCTTGTTTTGCAGTCAAAATCATTTAGTAATATAAAGATTGAGAATAATGACTTACTAGAATAAAGATCTAAGAAGTACTACGTATAAAATTAGACTTAAATGATGTATACTAAACATGTAGAAAAGTTCAATTTTTATGTACAATTAAGTGCGAAATTCATTTGTTCAGTTGATACTGATTTTTGCCGAATATAGGCAAAACCATTTTTTATATAAAACGAACTTTTTAGAAATTATATTGGCATAAAATATTTATATCAGTATTATGGAAGATATAAATAGACAATATTTTAAAAAATATTTTTTGTTTCGTTAGGTATAATCTAAATTTTCATATATGATATAAAATACTTTTGTTTACGTAAAAAACGAACACATGCGTATTTATAATATAACACAAGGCTTCAAAAAATATGATAAATAAGAAATTCTAATAATCTACTTTATTTTGCCATCTAAAATGTGTCTTTATACCTAAAAAAAGTGTACGGTTATAGATTATATGCTCTAATTTGAATTTCAATGGCAATAAAATATTGAAGATAGCATGTACGCTATTAGAGTTATTATATGTGTCACAAAACAAAGTGATTTACTTGGTAAAAAATAATCAGATAAAAAGCATAAAAAACAATTCATATTGATTTTCATGCCTAATTAGAGCTGTATTTAATGCTCATATAAAAAGTGATATATATTTATGTATAAATGTATTAAATCGTTAGAAAAAGGTTTAAAATATAGCTAAAACACATAGATAGATTTTCATTAGTATATTGATAATGTTTAGAATGCATTACTTGCAAGAAAATATCGCAGATCGTACAATGATATAAAAAGCGTAAATTTTATATTCACATGCATATATAAAAATCTTTAATACGCTCAACGAAAAAAAAATATATATGATGAAAATATCACAAACTAATTTCAAAAGGAAAAATGAAGGCCGTGTTTCTGTCATATATGACATGTATAGATTTTAACGATATGAAATAAACGCAAAATTCGTTCTTTTCTTAAAAAGATACACAGCATTTTACATTTGATGATTTAGAACTAGATAAATGCTATTATCACCATTTATTTTCCACTGAATTTTTATATGCATGAAATGATGGTGAAAGTAGAATTATTATAAGATCATAGACTATTCTCGATGAATACGCTATTTAATTCAATGATAATACCTTTTAATATTATATATATATTCTAATTGCGAAATAAAAAGGTATATCTGAGTAATTATCACATATAAAGAGTAATCAAAAATACGAATAAGATTTTATAATGCTACTATAGAAATTTATTGCGGGGTAAAAACCAAAATTCATTACAAAATCTAAAAATAAACACGAAAATCGCAATAAATATTAAGATAATCAGTAATAATCACGAATAAAATAACTATTTTTACATTAAATAACATAAGACATAAACATATAGCATATAATACTTTTTCTACAAACATCAGATATAAAACGGATTACTATACATTAAATATGTATGTTGCATATAATTTGGATTTATACAAATTTTTCAAATAGATTTTGTAATATATAACCGTTTTTGGCAATTTTCTTCATTCCCAAAATATCATATAATAGTACGAGAAATATGAAATGATGGAAATATCAATTTTGCAATAAATCATGATTTTCATTTCAAAGATATCTAGATAGTTCTTATCGATAATTCTAGAAAAAGCATGCATTGAACAAAAAAAACTGCCTGTTGTTCAAGTCTTTACGTGTGAAAAGATGGATTGTTTGAGACTCTTATATTGAGAGTGGCAAACAGTATAAAAAGGTGTTTTTGGCATTATCGCATGTAAAGAATACATATCGGTTTAACTGTCGATATTCAGTGACATTTTTTGATGCCGTATATTAAATTCCGGTTTGAAAAATTGAAATTATTTAATATTAAATCAAATTATTATTGATTAAAGAAATTGCATAATAAAAAATTTTTTATTTTATAACGCTATATCGATTACAAATAAATAAGCCAGAGAAACAACAGAAAAAGAAAAAACTTGAGTCAAGTAAGGAACACATATAACAAAACAAATTATATAATACAAATATGTATACATATATGTATTTTTATCAAGGTAATTTAAATATAAAAATAAGGTAGAATTCTATTTCTTACAAATTTAAAAAAATATAATAATAAAAACCTTTTTTTCAATATATTGTAAACGAAGATTGAATATATATTTTCTATATGGGTGCAATGATAATGATAGATTATTTTCTGTAAATATCTTTAATGATGCATATATTAAATATCTATACATATATTAAATATATCTTGTGATATAATACAGTATGAAACCCTTTAAAACGACAGATTTGTTATTCTATAATTAATTAGCGAAATTTTTATCCATAATTCTATCATGTTTATAGATAAGAGAATTAATTGCTTGTAGCAAAATTGCTTAAATAATTTTCGCGTTTTTTTTTGGCTTAATAATATGTATACAATTATTGCCTCATAATATAAATACTAATAAAAAAATAACTTATTTAGAAATTATACCGAAACATTGCCATACATTTTACACAGGAATTTACATATAACAAGTAAATAATATATGTATTTCAGGTTAAAAAAAATTGTATATTTTATGTTGATATATATTCTGAAGATAATTTAAATAATATTGATAAGAACTGTTTTTTATAATTTTACATAGTGGCAATAAAAAAATATACTAATCTATTTATTTAAATTTAAATTGTATAAACAGCAAAGAAATTCGTAAGATTTTCAGGATTTACATATATAATGTTTTTTGCGAATAAAGGAAAATTTCGGATATCAATTCGAATAAAATAATTTTGGGATTCGCTACAATACAAAACGATTTTATACAATATAAATGCCTCCTTTTCATATTATTTTATACAATTTAAAAGTCTGAGAAAGCAAATCTAATTTATTAAATAAATTTATATATCTTATTTTGTTTTAAATTAAAGTTTGGAACATTAAAAAACACCAATATATAACATTTTAATGTAATTTTTAAATATCTAACATGCAGAATTGTGTTTAAGGTATTATACATGTAATATATAATTGAGCACGTTCTATCATGCTTTTTTATATTTTTCAAAATATAAACGGTTAAAAAAAACTTCAAAGTTTTTTTCAATTGAACTTGCCGTAATTCTATTGTAATTGATACTTGCCGACTAAACTTCATTTAAACCAGAATAAATTGTAAATTGAACTAAAATATACTCCAAATTTATATGTTAATATTTTCATATATATTTTAATCTATGAATGCAATCTAAATCCATCAACAATTAGTTTATATAAGTATTCTATAAGATAAACTGGCAATAATTTTTATTATATATTGTTTTTAATTATACTTTTATGCTTTTTTGGCATTATTGGTTAAAGTCTTTTTTGGAATTCTTTTTTACGTTTTAGATTCTATGTATATCGAATAAAAATCTTTTGATTGTAATTTTTCGATATATAGTATATCATATTAAAAGTCTTCAAATCAGAATAAATCATTGATAATAGTAGATTTTGTCTCTATATTTTACAAAAATAATACGTGAATACCATTATACCCTAAATAACAATAACTTTTAATTTGACCATCCAATTGTATCTTTATAATATTTTTGATTAATTTTTATTTTATATTATATTTTAATTAAAAAGTATCTATAGCGGAATGTATAGCGGCTAAAATATTTTTAAACTGCGCACAAAACGATCTAAAGGGGCAAACTATAAAAATAAACTGTTTTTTCAAAAAAATTAAATTTACGTTTGTAGATTCTTAAAGTTTAAGAAAAATTAATCTATGATTAAATACACGCACTCTGAATAATAATCTAATTCTTAATGGCACAAAAATAAGGAAAGATTTATTCTATTTAAAAATTGTAGATTAACTTAGCTACTGCATTTTTTTTCACGACATATTTTTTATATATCATAGTATTTATGTCATACAGAAAATATTAACGATTTAAGTAGTGCAAATAGATCAAAATATCACTTATTAATTGCTTTATTGGTATGTAAAATAATGATGTCTTTGTATTTAGATATAAATACCTTTATCTATAGAGTGCAATTCTATTTGTTGAATATTTATCATATTATAGATGGCTGAATTTTGTACCAATATTTTTGTGTATTTTTAGTCTATGAGTGCAGACTATATCATCAATACAATAGTTTTTGGCATATAAAATATCTTAGATATGATGATGAGGGCCTGTAATTATTTATGACAGTGCAAATAAACGTAAAACAATTATTTTACAATTTATTACTAATCTTTTTTATATATTTTTTAATTACAATGTCAAAATTTTATGTTCTAATTTCAAATGTAGTCTGCTTATTTTTTTTTGCATATATATAGAGAATCGAAAAACCAACATAAATTGACAGAAATAATTATATAAAATAATTATACATTTAATTCCTTTTTCCTTGCCAAATTGAAAGTGTAGAATTATATTATTTAAAAATAAACCAAAAATTTCCAAGCAAATCTTAAAGATCTTCATTACAAATAGATTTAATATTGAATTCTACCCAGTGCAATTGATTGCACTAATGGTTTTTTAAGAGAGCTTAATATGCCAACGAAATTTTAAAACAATGTGAACTTCTCAAACTTTATAAAAGAGACATTTAAATATTTTAAGAATAATATATCATGGGAGTTTATATATAAGAAATTCTTTGAATTACAATTTTTTTATGTTCTTTGAGCAGAAAATAATTAGAGTTAAAAACATATTTAAGATACACATGGAATATAAAATTTACTTCATAACTTTCTGCGATGTCATTCAAGAAATGCTGTAATTTAAACATACATTTTAGTTGTTTCTGGTATATTTTTAAATATTATTAATAACTATTAAAGAATGTAAACCGATGTTTTTAACTAATAAGATTTGTGGAATATATATTCGTATCTGATATAGGCGATCATGGACATCCAAAATCGCCATGACAACATCCGAATTTTGACCACGATTCATAGAAATTATATGGTCAGAAATTCAAGCATATTCTAACTATCTACTGCAGCAAATATTAAGCAAAAAAGCACGTGTGTTAGAATATTTTTATTTTAAAATACAATTTCGGCTGCACATTATAAAAATACCACTTGTATTGGAAAAATTATTATATTGCTGTTAAACAGCCCATTAATAATCAGTGTGTTTTAAGTGCAAATTTTAATTATATCTTGAACGTAAATTTACCATACTTTCGATGCAATGTTATCAAATAACACTCTTTTTTAATATTATTTTCATGTTTTTATAAAATTAAGTTTCATTTGACAGTTTTATTAACGATTACTTTTAATCTAAATAAATGCCAGTCTTTATATATTTTAAACTATTTTACATTGCTCATATAGTTTATTTTGATTTCATCACAAAAAAAAGTGAGGCTTTTTTTTAGTAAAAATTCATCGATTCTTAGAATTAGTACAATTGTAAACAAATGCGTAATACATAAATAAATATTGATCATTAATATGTAATTAAATTTTATATCTATTAATGTATCAATTTCCAAAATGAACATTTTAAATATGAGATCAATTGTGTATTTTTCATAAGAATATGAATAGCAAAGTATTTACACATAAATGTAAACATAAAATAACATAAATTTTTTTAAAATAAAATTGAATATTTATTGTGTTAAATATAGAGCTATAGATATAGCAAAATAATTTCTGATACATGCATCTTAAAACAACTTGTCTAAAAACTATATTCGATGGCAGATTTTAAAAAGATTACGTATTAAATATATATTTTAGCATATATAAATTACCAATCACACTTAAATTTCTTATTACAATTAGCATATAAATGTTTCAAATGAACATAAAATGTCGTATTATTTTGCTGTTGATGAAAAAAATTGTTTTCTGATGTAATCAGATATATGGTTCATGTACATATATTTTTAAATATCTGATCTTGGTATATTGATTTTTGAATGAAATCATCTTGATAGTATTCTAAAAAAAATTTCACACCTCTTATCAGTTTAAATACATATGACTTGAAAATGATACAATATAATCAAATTTCTAATATAATTATTGATTTTTAAAATTTTTACTGAATAAAATTTTCGTGGAATATTGAGGACTATCTTAGCAGTGAAGGATATTTTTTTATATAATACATATCCATCCATATGATGTCTAATTTAAGACTTGAAAGAGTTTTTTGTATGTTAAAAAGAATTTTTTATATTAAAACACGATTTTAACTGTTTTCCTGGAAGAATATATATCATCACATTTTATTTTTAAATTTACATCCCTGTTTGAAAAAATGTGCATTCAATCGACAAAATATATATGCAACAAAATTGCAAAAATTTTTAGAATGGCAAAACCAATAATAAGAGGGTTTTATTTTCGAGCAAGGGGGTACGTAAGATGTGGAACATGTAAAAAAACTCTATATGAAGAATTAAATGTAGTTAAGATTACTTTTAAAACGATAATTGTTCTACTAATCATAGAACAATTATTTTTAATTGTGAAGAAACATTCAAGGGAAGATTTGTATGAACAGAACTATAATTTATATTCAAGTGATGGTTTTTTTCAAAACTACAGGTATGCTTTAATAAAGAAACTTCAAGAATACATCTTCATTGATACAAGAAAAAGATACGAGCTACAGCACAGGATTGTGCATAAAACGGATTTTTCAGAATTTATGTATTGGCTTCATAGTATACGCATGAAATTAATAGAAAAATTTAATGGAAGAGGAAATAGTCTACAAGACAGGCCCTATCGCATTACTTTTAATAGTAAAGAACATGCTGTTCTTTTTTCCAAAGAATTTTTTGAAAATATATATGAAGAGCGGAGGAAAATATTATTTGAAGCTCAATTATTTTTGAAAATTGAGATTATTGCAATAGATTGTAACTGTTATATATTTTACAGTGTTCATCAATACTATTTTTGTGGATATGATATGAATTTGACAAGTGTAGAAAAAGTGAATATAGATTGATGCGAAACTATAAAATAAATAAAACTGTATCATATTTAATCTTTACTTATATTATATTAAAAACGGATTTTATAAATATTTACCCAGAAGTTGCATATAAGAAACACTTTTTTATCCTAGTTGTTATTTTTATATTTTCCGAAACAAAAAATCCAAATATTATACAATAAAAAAAAAATATGATCAGTATCATTTAATATTGTGAAAATGTAACTTATATAGCAAAGTATAAAATGAATTAGATTTTTTTAAAATAAATTCAATTATCTAGAACAAAAAGAAATATCCGTTAAAAAAGAGTTAAAAATAATTTATGTATTTTAATTATAAAAAACAATTATATGCATATGGCAAAGTTTCTAATGATATTTAATCTTCAAATATCTAATTTTAATTTAAAAAAGTGATATTTTTTTTTGTAAGATGATATAAATTTGTATTATGTTACCAAAAAAATATATTTTTAATTG
This sequence comes from Rhyacophila brunnea, assembly GCF_057557595.1. Taxonomy (NCBI): domain Eukaryota; kingdom Metazoa; phylum Arthropoda; class Insecta; order Trichoptera; family Rhyacophilidae; genus Rhyacophila; species Rhyacophila brunnea. Next base: position 802,307 of record NW_028233344.1, read on the forward strand.
ATATAATCTAAAAAGTGAGATAGTAGTTAACAGCCTTAACAATGTTTTATATACAAGTATAAGAGATTGAATATTTTCATAATTTAAATTCTGAAATTTTTAAGGAAAAAAATTCCTGCAGCTTCTTATACAATAGTGCATTATAAAATATATCTGATCCATACATAAGTATGATATAAATGCAACTTTGATATAAGGAATGTCTATAATATTATGATTTTATAGAAATGTATATTTTTTTTGCAAAAAATAATATAAAATTTGCACAAAAAAGGTTTTACAAATATCATTTTTTTTTAAAAGATCTAATTTATTATATAAACAGCGTTTGTAATTATAAGTTATGCAATTAATTGACAACACGTGAAATATATAAAGCTTTAAGATGCAGTATTATAGCATAAGATAAAAAATGCCTTTTTTCTAATTAAAAACTGCTTGTTGGTATATAAAAGAAATTCAACCCAATTTAAAGTAGTTCATTTTACATTTATAACTACTTCTAGAGTTTTTTATATGTATAAAAAAATGTTTAAATTGAGACTGACACGATATCATAAATAATTTTCTAATATTTTACTAATAACAACGAGTGATGTTGTTTTTTGTCGATAAAATTTTTACATATATAAATAAAAAATTTTTGTGCAAATACATATATGTCGCTAATTAATTTAGCCCTAATAAATATATTTTAAAAGGAAAACATATAAATCAACATGTAAAAAGCGCTTAATTTCGCTTTATTAGTTTTAAAAATATTCGATTCACTTTTAAGCATATTTCGCAACTCAATATTTCTCAAGAACGCAAGAGATTGATATAGGCACGAAACATTGTCTATTTGTTCTATAAGAGCATGATAAATGCTAGCCAAACAGCAAAAAAACACACAAAAGTTTGATAAACTTTTTACACTATACGTTTCCATTTAAAAAATATTATTTTAATTTGCATTGTTTGCATAAATTAGGATCTAGCTTAGGCATTTATTCTTTGACTTTAAACTCTTTTGATGTAAAGTATATGAATAACATGAATTTTCAAAATTAATGAACAGAAATCAAAGCTATATTAACTAAACACACCTTTTTATAATCAAATATATCATTTAAAACGCGAATTATTCTTTTAAAAGGTCGTAATCGTACATAAACCTTATAATAAAAGATACTATGGATCAAAATATATTTTTTAGAAACGTGCTCATGATAAACGGATATCCCGTATCTTCTGCATAAGATATGAATGTAATAGTATTCTTTTTTATATGTGCATTTATAAATTTAACCCACATTATTCGTTTGATTAAGATAATATATATTGAATAAGAAACTTTAAACATATGAATTTATATTTGATCTAGGACCTCAGATCTTGCTATTAACTTTCAATTATTTATATCGAAATTGAATTTCTAAAAATATCAATTTATAAATTATATTTAAAGATTATTCACATATGATATATTAATAAATTTGGTTTTCAGCACAAACATTTACAAATTTGCATATTTAGTAGAAATCATGCTTGTTTATTGATGTTGTGGATATGATGTGATTAGAGGAAATCAATCACGTATGCTTGAAAAGAAAATATAAAATCAAAGACAGAAATTAAATCAAATAAACATAGAATTACCATCATTCAGATCGAATTCAAAAAAAAATTGTTGTTTTGTGCATAAGAATCCCTTTCTTTCGTTATAAAAGGCGAACCATGTTGTTTTTCTGTATTCTAAATGGAATGAAAGAGACAGAAAAAATAGAGGAGTAGATTTGAGATTCGTGTCTTTAATTTTATGGGTACATCTAATTTATTTTATTTTAAAATCCTATAGCAGCATTCACATATATATTTATTTTTTGTTTTAAAATTATATGATATATGCGTTTCGGCATATCCACATCTTACAAATTCGGCATGGATTTTTTATATACATTAAAATTTAAGATACTTATTGAATACTTTATGTATTTTTAAATCAAATATATAATATACAATGTCAAACTAATCTCAAATAAAAGATCAATAATGAATATACATATAAGAAACACAACACTTCTAATTGTAACTTTTATGCTTAAATTCAGTGTTATATTTTTTTAAAAAATTATACTATGTTAAAGCTATAAATTCCGATCGATTGCACATTTGAATTTCTTAATGACACAACCCTGTTTATGGAAAAATATTGAACATTTTTTTAAATTTTTCGTTTTTGTAATCCTGCTAATTTAATTATTATGTTTTATTATATTTTTTATATTATCCTTCGAATTTGTCATCTATAATGAAAAGAGGAAATTTAAATTCATTCGAATTTTTAATTTAATAGGCCATGGGTATTTCTATCCATAAAAGAATTTGAAAAAAATATCTGCTTTCTTTGGAACTTTAAACACGAAAAGCCATATTTTCAGATAAATCAGATGCTAATATTCTGCTTCTAGTAGAGTTATCAAAAATTGTAAGGAAGGCGGCTGTAATATATTAATTCTTTCTATTCAGATATACAGTATATAGATAATATCAGACCGTATCACAAATTTGGAAGAGCTATTTAATTAAAAAGTATGCGTGTTATTATGCACGTCAATAGTAGTATTTATCGTGGTGTTAATCTTGGGGGAGGCCAAACTTAATCTATTTAAGAATAAAGAATTCTAAAAGCTACATAAAAATTGCTGTTGTTAATTTGATAGAAAACCATTTTATTTTAATATAATTATTTTAAAAGCTTATGTTGTATATCGATAAAATCCCGAAAAGCCCAGAAGAAACCGATCAGAAAATTTATTAATATCTAAGAATAGATCTTTCGGCACCGAGTAAAAAGTTTAGTATTCTCGCGTTTTTTTTATGAAAATATAGAAAAATATGTAATTATATGTAATACGGATACAATCTATTTTGATATTGGTTTCTATGCGAAAAACCTCGAATACTTGCATGCATTTAAATATACGGTCGCAATTAAAGAGACTTCAGAGCGTATAATTAATTAATACATTTATGGCACCCTTTTGTGTCCCAATTATTGAAGAACTTTCAAAAAGAATAAAATATATAATTAAAAACTATGTATATGCAGCAAAGTATTTTAATGTGCATAAAAAAGCTTAAAATATAAATATTAAGCCATTATATATAAACATTAGACATGTGTATTTTTAATTGGGTGTATGATGAATCCAAAAATATTTTTTAGCTTATAAAACTCACAAATATTGTATGAGAATAAGCAATAATATAATTGAATGATAAGTTAATATTGACGAATTAAATTTTCAGGGAATCTGTCGATTTAGTGACAGTTTGTATTATCATAAGACATGAACGACCACAATTTGCGGTATGTCTTAAAAAATTATAAGTTTTTGTGTGATAGGCCATAATAAAATTAAGCGTCTGATGAAGGTCGCGATTCTATATCTATGCAGATGAATAAGAAAGACGATGAATAATACGAGTAGATTGGCCAAAAAAAAGTAAAATATATAATTTATAAAAGATTTAAAAGATTTAAAACATTTGAGTGTTTAAATATCTGGGTAAACATACCAATTTTCATTATCTATTAGGACTAGAATTTTGAATATTAATATTTCAATATTTTATCTACCCATTATCCTATGAATAATTTCGTTATATATCAATGACAAAGAAGATAAATCAATGACAATGTAGAAAAAAGGAAAATTTACCAGACAATTGTTTTACAAAACGACAAGGTAAAACAATAAAAATTTGAATTTGTGATTGAAAATCATGGTTTGTGTAAATATTTTAAAGAAAGCAATAAATATCTAATTAAGAATGTTGATATGGGTATAATAAATATAAATATAATTTCTTTAAGTTAGTATACAATTTGCGAATGATGAGAAGAATATAAATAACCAAGTTGCTATCTATAAAGGGTCGTTTTGACCTAATTTAAATAATGTAGATTAGTTTTTTATAAGAATATGGCCATAAATATTCAGTAGCAAAATGTTACATAGCATCTTATGATTCAAAACAAAAATTTGAATTTTAAAGGAAGATAATTCTTATTATGATAAAGAAAATTTCTATGCCATTAGAAATGGATTTAAGATAGACATTATATATAAATATCACATTATAAAATGTGGATCTATTTTATGTGTAAACATAGGCGATGAAAATACTGGCAAAGTTCAAGTGCTTTTTTATAATACCGAACCGATGCTCATAAGTTTAAGACCATAAGAAATTACTATCTCTTATGAAAAAGGGTATTTAAACTAGCAAAACGGAATGGTAATGCTGTCAATATATAAATTTGTATCATAAAATTGTTTGTGAACTATTGAAAAAAAATATAAACTCGATATCTTTTTTTTTCTGATATAATGTTTAACGAATATGATCAAACAAAAACTATTTTCTAAATATATAAAATATTCCTGTAAAAAAACGCAATTACTTGTCTGTGTTTGCCTAAACTATTAGAAAATACTATCTATTCTCGATTTAATGACTTAATATGATTTAGTGATAAATAAAATGTTAACTTATTTCAGTAATATTCGAACCCAAATAAATAAATTATTTGGGTTCGATCAAAACACCGATTTGGTTATTGAATCTGGAAATAAATATATTTGACGCTATCGTCGTGCTTAGATCGCTGTGAATAGTAAGTATAATGTAATATCTATAACTAAAATACGACTCTATATATTAAGAGCTAGCAATAGACCTTAGATTTCTGGATTATACGTGACCAAAATTATTTATTGCTAAAAATATGACACGGTATACTTCGAAATAATGCACGTGTAAATAAAAAATACATAAATTTTGCAAATCCTTATTCATTACAAAATACCGAATCAGTATCAGTGTTGTAATATTGCAATACAGAATCAAGGATTATGAATTTATATAAATGCTGTGTTATAATAGCAGATTATGTCTTAATGCACCGGTGAATATGATAGAACAACGTCTGCATTGTTATTGATTAAACAATAAATAGTTATTGGTTCTACAAAGATCGGTAAATAGAAACAAATGATCAACGGATAAAATAAGAAGATGAAAAATATATAATTTATGTTTATAATATTACCTAGCTGCTATGAAATTCGAAATCTGTTTCCGTGGATATATGAAATCGAATAATTGCAGAATTCTGTTCTAAGGAAGACACATAACTTATCTGGAAATTTATATTCAGTGAGTAATCAAAATTTATATGTTTACAAAGGACTACACCGCATTTGAAATTATTAATTGACCAAGGCTAAATAATATATATGGATATTGTAATCAAGCATATATTTCAGCAAATTTTAATCTATGCGTAAAATTGTATATATTTATTTAAGTTCATTTACAAGCACCTTTATTATATTCTATTTTATATTGAGAATGCATCAAAATTATTATAATTTATCATAAGCTTATTTTATATATATCGAACCAGGTATGCTTTATTAAAATTTAAGAAATAAAAAGATAAATAAAAAAACATTATATAAAAATATAGGTGTCCGCTGTAGTTTAACAGCCATAAATTATATATTTAAGTTTGTTTTTTAAACAATGAACATAATTATATTTTACAGACATAACTAATATATTGTAGAAACGCGAATCAGTTTATAGAACTAGAAATTTTTATACAAACAATCACAAAATTATAATCACATCATCTATCTTGTATAAATTTTGGTATGTAAACTAAAGTGTTTTTTTAGAGTATACTTGTTTTTGGGATAATTAAAAAAAATTGATAGATGATTAAGTAATTTTATAATATTATAAACACCTTTGAGACACCTATTATAACTAAAAATATTAGAAATTTTTTATCGTCCAAAACTAATTTATTTATGCCAAACATATGCCTATAAACAAGTTTATTGTATTTTTTTTGTATATATATATCCAGTAGAAAAAGCCCAATTTTTGAAAAATTATAGAATTATTATCATTATTTCGAGGCTTTTATATAAAGAGGCATTCTTCTTTAAAAATGTTACGGAAATGAATAAATTCACTGCAAATTACAATTATATATAGTAAATAAATAGTAGGGATTAAAACTTTAATTTATAACTTTTTAAACTAATTTCATTTTTAATCTTAATTGATTGACTGACTATTATTATAAGTGATATTAAGTCTTAAATGTATCAGAATTTTACATATTAAAGAATAAAAAAACAAATTCTTAATCCCTTAAAAAGACATTTGAAATTAAACTATCAAAATATAATTTTTTTATTTGAAAATTTTAGTTCTCGCGTGATAATCAAGTATAAAACGAAAATTTATTGTTTTTTGCATTATAAACTTTAAATAAAACTCACAAGTCTTTATTCTTCGATATAAAATATTTAAACAATTAATATGGGGTCATAATATTATAAAGCCTAAAAAAACAGAAATTATGAACTTTTATTGTTTTTAAATAATAAAAAAACACTTTTAAACAAAAACCATGCTTTTGACAATAAAACTGCATTCAATATTGAGTGAAGTGAAAACACATAAAACATAATTATTAGAACTTAAAACGCTGTTTATCTCCATAATTATTTAAATGTATCAAAATAATTTTCAACAATTATATTATATTTAAAAAAGTATAAACACCCAATATAAAAACTTCTTGTATGTTTCAGCTAGAATTTTTATTCAAATATTTTATGTTACATATTTATTATGAAATATGTGTGTTATTTACGCGCATTTATTATGTGATGATAAGAGATTCATGAATTTTAATATTCATATAATTGTTGGTTATGACGTAAAATTACTATTGATCATATGGTGAAATAATTTATAAACTCCTAATTGTGAATTTTTAATAATGGTTAAAATAGCCCAATATTAATGAAATACATTCTTTTAGGTTTATTTGAAAATAAACATTCGTTTATTTATATTATATTTTCTGATGTTTGAATCCAATACAGCAAAGATACAATAAGGAAATTAAAATGGTAAAACAAGAAACAAAATTAATTTTTATATTATTAATGTCTTCCAAGCGGTATAAGTTGGATGATGAGAATTGGATAACCACCTGAAAAATTTACTAAAAAAAAAGGCTGAACATGACGCTTTTAACTAATAAAATAAAAATAAATAGATAACTAGAATCACATTTAACAATAAATAAATATCAATAAAGATATAAATTTTTATGTTCATATCTTTATATAAAATGATAATTACATTTTTCAATTTAATGCCAAATGTGGTAAAACTAATTATTATTATAATAAGTCTAATAAAACCAATTATATAAAAACGATTTGTAAACAGCCAGTTAAAATTGCTACAGATCTTTTCTTTAAAACAATATTTTGATTGATATTCGAACCTTTATATGTGAGAAATTATCCAAAAAATATATATTCAATTACATAGATGATATTTATATTTATATAAGAAAAACAAATAATTAGAGGTTTGTAGTCAGATTGATAGTAAAAAAAAAAATACAAGAAAAATAGAATTATAATATGATTTGATTATCTTTAAAAAAAGAAAATTGGAAGTTATATTTTGTTTTTTGTTATAAAATCTATACAAATAAGCGTAATGTTCAGTCAATATTGTAAAATAGCCTTCGGCCTGTTTTATACCGAACGTAAATTATTTTTCGATCCTGACCTCCCGCACCACCTCGTATTACCTACCGCAACTTCCCATTCATTTTATAAATTCACCTGGCGGGTGAACCTTTTTCTTTCGCCAATGCCATCTTTGCAGCAGCATAAATGTGAGTTTCGGGGATTGCTCCGCTATCTTATACCCTCGACAGGGTAAATTTTCTTTTGATGATATATCATTTCAATATGGGATTCAATATAGATAAATAAATGACAAAATGCTTTAAACTTATTTTCAACAAACCAAAAACAATAATCTATATATAATGGTTTTAAAACACAATTACCAAATATTGAAACTAGTTAAATGTAAAATTCTAATTGTATATAGCTTATAAAGATATCTAAAAATTAATTTAAAAATGCAGTTTTTAAACCAACTATAAGGTATAATTAGCTAATCGTAATAATCATATAAAAATCTGTGGCTAAAATATAAAAATTGCTCGATTACATCATGCTAAAAATCATATTTTAAGAAACTAAACATATACTAATCAAATGCAAATATTTAGAGGATAAAAGAATCATGTAAAAATAGAAGTAATTTTGAATAGCAAAGAGATTTGCAATTTGTTTATCTGCTTCTTAAACCTTTTATCCGAAAAATTCTAGTAATAGAGCCTTATATAAATAAATCTTGAATTATCGATATGTAAATGGAGAACAATAAATCTCATAATTTAGATATTTGTCAAACTGTTTATAATTTATTTCTGCCTGATAATAGATTTCATGCATAATAAAAAAATTATAACCAATAGTTAAAGTAAGTAAGCACAGTAATATTATAAATATCTTGGTTATTCATGTAAATAACCAATATAATACATAATGGAATTATGATCTATTTTTATTGATATAATCAAACATAAAACATTATACATATTATCAAGATCTAAATATGCCAAATATGTTTTTTTTGGTATATGCATTGAACTTCCTATCAATATCAATTATTATTTGGTTTTAAAATCATCTCTTAAATTATCGAAAAAACATTTTAGAAATATATTAATCTCTGTTCGAAAAACAATTTTTTAAAAAAAATCTTCAGGAATCTATTTTACGTCCGAAAATTGTTTTTCATGGAATTTATAATGTGAAGAGGCATTTGGTATCGTGATGAAAAATTGAATCAAACAAAGATAATTGTTTTCTCGGTTTTAGTATTATAAATTGTGTGTACAATTTCCATTCATGTTACAAAAAATATAAAACAATTTCACCGAAAATTTCAGAAATCTAAAAATATTCCAAATTTCTATTATAGAAAAACATTTTTATCATGTTGAGTTTTTTCTTTGAAGGAACATTTTCTTTCTTTTTATAGAAAATTATTGTAAAAAATATCATTGTTGGTTTTTAATTAAGGCATGCTTATCATAAAAATATATATAATTTGTTCTAAATGTACTAATAAGGATAAATGTGTTATCATACCAAAAAACAAATATCTAAATAACTAAATCTTTTCGACTCTATAACTCACGTTAAAAACCAAAATCAATTATTAATGTTTAAATTGAAATATAAGAATTCACATGAAATTATAATAGAGACAAATAGGGTTTAAAGCACATTTTTAAGAACTTAAAAATTATGATTGCTTTAGTCTATTACACATAATTTGTAATTGTTTATATTCATTTCGTCTATATATTCTTGTGCGTCTTTTATCTCAGATTTCCTCTGATATCATGATTTTTGCAACAATTAGATTATTTAAAGAATTTGATGGTCAAATATGTTAGTTTTAAAATTAAATCAATTATATTTAAAACACCTTTCGAGAAAAAGAGTTATTTTTTTCTAAAAAAAATATAAACATCCTTAAAACCATAAGTAAATTGATAATTGTTAGAACCTTGCGAGATAAATCCGTTTTAAATATATCTTCGTTTACGGAAAAGCAAATTTACCTAGCTTAAATCATTAAAAAGATATTTAAACATAATTTAATATAAATATAAAATAAAAATTATGCATCGGCTTATTATTTACTAAAAAAACATATATATACATAAATTTGTGTCGTTGTAAATCGTTTTTATGTGCATTCATACAAACACAGAATTACGAAAAAATGGTATAAGAATGATAAAAAGTTTCAGCAAGAAAAGCCAAATTAATTCAGCAGCTTGAGCATAAAATAATAATATAAAGGATTATTAATCTATAATTTTCATGGAAAATAACTTGCATAAATTTGACTATAAAAAAAATCCCTATAAATATAATTATTATTATAATATTCAGTTATTGAATGATAAAACTAAGGGGGAAAATTGCAAAAATAAATGTAAAAGTTTATCTGTTAAATTAATATGCTCGATGAGTAAGAAGAAATAGAAGTGGAAAACAAGATCGATTGAAATATAAAGATAGCTTGTGAAAAAAATTTTAAACCACTGAAACTTAGAATTTAAATAAAAACATTTCATATAGAATAAAAAATAAAGAATTGATGAAAAATTGTATTTAGACCTTTATTTGAATATAAAACAGCCCATTTGATCAGTCCATGATTCTTGTGAAATTAATTGTCCTACAACATAACTATAATATACAAACTTCTGTAATTTACTCCAAAATTATCAAATATATTGGTATAATTACACAATTAATAAACAAACGGATTTTCATATTATCCATAAGTTTAAATTTAACCATAGATTAAAAAATTCTTAGTATTTGGCAGTTTAAATATTTGCTATGGTACTAGAGAAGAAAGGATAAGTTAAATGTCAAAATCAATATAATATAACTTTAGACGAGCAAAATTATTTAGAACTGAATAAATATATAATTTATATAGCATGAAATTATTCTTAATAATACAAAAATTTGTAATATTTTTATTTTATCGACATAACTATCTTTTATATCTACCTATAAGTTTCCTTTTATGATATAAATTCCAATAAGTTATTTTAATTCCGAGTTATTGATAAATGTAACAATATTGGTTCAAACCATTTTTTTGTGGATATCGGGAAAATAATGTAAAAAATTATATAATTCGTATATATTTATGTAAATCCTGTTTAAATATTAATAACACAGCAAAAATTAGATCTTACAGAATAAATAACAGGCATAATTGAGATTTATTCGTTTCAAAAAAATGTTATTGTTTCATTATCTTATTACAATAAAAGATAATGGCATGATCTTATAATAAAATGTTTGATTCGATATTCAAAAAGAAAGGTTATAAAATTCTACATTATAATAGCAATATGCTTTAACTGGTTTTAAAAACCAAATCATTTGACGAACAACACGATATTAAGTTTAATAAATATTTTTACAGAAAGGTTTCAACGAGTTGAATTTCAATAAAGAAAACAAAGATGATATTTCAAGAATTAATTTATCAAAAAAAAATGCTGAAAATACAAATAAACCATTATAACTGCCAAAATGGCTAGATTATATAGTTCTAATTATACAAGAACATTTAATGAAGGTTTTTTTTGTAATATGCGATTCCGTATAGTAAGATAGATTACTTTTTTACGGTGAAATGAACTATTTTATTTGATAAACGCACATAAGAATACAAGGTTAAATATTAGGTCACATAACAGATAAGGGTCACCGTAAAAATATGGAATTTTTATAAACCTAAATATAAAAAAAACATTTAATAAGTTAGGTATATTATGAACAGAAAAACTTAAAAATTATATTTTTATAATAATTATAGGATATTGGACATAGTTATTTGATCATGATTAAAAATATGATCACGATACCTACGCCATTTTGATGATTTATTGTTTGGAGCTTAAATTCAAGCTATACATAAAAAAAAAGTATTTTTCAATACTTATAATATCATTAAATATAGCTTGTAAACAAATAATGCAAATTCTATAAATAATGTGTTTTTATTGGTTTTTTATGTTTATACTTATGCAAATGTTTATTTAAAAATCTACACACTTGAGATTTTAATGTGATTTTTAAAGTCGCTTATTATGTTTTAACAGCGGGTAATATTAATATCTGAATCTTTGGAATTATTATAAAAAAATATTGGGTCTGAAGTATGATTTTACAGTATATAAAGTCAAAATATTATTTATAGACATGTTATTATGAAATATCGACAAAGAAAGATTTGCAATTTGTAGTTTCGATAATAAACATTCCAAAACATACAAAAGTAACTTCTTAAAAGTACGAAAGCATAAAATCCAAACGCATTACCAAATAAAATTATTTGAATATGTGATACAATAGTAAAGCTATATAAATACAAACACATGAATAGTTATATAATAACGATAGAAATATGCAGACGTATTATAATATTTATAGGATTGCTTAATATTCAGAATATTGCATTGAAATAGAATATTAAATCATAAAATTTAAAATTTCTTATCATTTCGCTTCGTTTCGTCACATGCAAATGACCAACATATAAAAATTTCAACCAGATCAAGTAGATTAATCAAATTACTTTATTCACAGCTACCTTATATAAACAATAACATCATTAATTTGTAATCCAAATTAAAAATTTAAAAAATATCTAAATAAATTCAAGTATATAAAAATTATTATATATTAAAACAAAATATGTAACAATTTTATTTTTTCCATTTTTATATTATTTTCCGTATAAGATAATTAATTAAGATTTTCAGATAAATACTTTATGCAATAATTCGTAATATTTGCCACCAATAACAATTAAAAATTAAAAAAAATATTTTGTGTTAACTTTCTTTTCTGTTGATAGTTTATCAAAAATTTCCATATAATATTAAATCATACTTATTTTCAGCTGAATTACATCAAAAAATATCACAAGTAATATACTACAGTAAAAATTAAAAAAACAAGAAAAAGTTTACCAAATGTAAATTAAACACAAAATTTTTAATTATATTTAAATGATTTAAAGCATTTGTTTTCAATTCTTTTCTAAATTATAATAATATATATGAATTAATATTTTCTGGCGCAAAAAAATATACAAACAAAGATTTTTCACTGCAAAGAAAAACAAGAAATAGGAAAAATGAAATGCTCGTTGAAAGAAAATTATGTAACACATATTTAAATAATATTACTGGATTTCAAAATACTTATATATACATCTATATTATTACTGGAAAACTATATTTACAATCATAAATTATATCTTTTATATTTTTTAAAAATTCAATCAATATCGATGAATTCTAAACTTAATAATACATTTTTCAGGTAAAAAACTAAATATATCACATTTTTTTTATTTTACGATGTTAAAGTATTTTATAATAATATAAAAATAATAAATTACTTTATATGCAATCGATATGTTTGCAACGTTTCTAATAAGTAAAAAACATCAAAAAAATTTAAGAGACGAAGTACAAGGTCTTTTGAAGCCCATTAAACATAATATTGGTAAAGAATTCATATTCTTTTTATATACAAATGTGAAACACCATACTTTGCTTTTGCAGATCATAAAATTATAATCAAATATTAGGATCTATATGTGCCAAAAATTATACTTTATATGGAATATAATAAAAAATATTCGACCAATAAAAAGATAACATGATTTTGTCACCACTCGCAATTATGATAGCTCGATTTTATATGTTGAATTAGTTTATTTTAGATAAACTGCATTTATTAGATGGTTTTTTTGATTTTATTGGTAATATTCGGTATATATTTCTTATTTGCTGAGGCATTAGCAATTTCGATGATTATATTGTTTTTTTGGGCGTATTTTATTTAGGAAGACAGTCATTTCGATTTAAAATAGACTTATAAGAAAAAAACATTCACACGAAACTTTTTGAATTTATAATTGCTATGATCAAAGATATATTATACAATATACATATTTTTAACCAATTTTATACTTATCGTTGGAAATTCGAAAATTTTTATAAAAATGAATACAAAATGTCTTTATGAATCACAATTTTAATATTAATGTAAATATTTATATTTATACTATAAATTAGTTATTCCTTAAAGATAAATTAATGTTACAAGAATAATTCTTATATAAATTCGTAAATGATGAAATAATAATAAGAAAATACACGATTCAGAAGTTATTTTACATAAAAAATGTGCCGATTAAATTCAATGGAAGAATTTATAATTATATTATACGAAGAAAACAAGAAATAACATATAAAATCGTACTTCCATCGGTAAAAACTCCTAGATTGCACATAATATTATGAGAAACTTTCTTTTGAAGCTAAAATAAATCATTAATCTATAATATATTTTTTAAACCTTAAGCTCTATAATATCCAGATAAATACCGTTAAAGTTATATGCATATAATCTTATTTATTATTGGTTTACTAAAGCTCATGTTCCCATGAATATATATTATATGTGCGAACCTAAATCTGGGGCTGGAATTCTTGTCTATTTCCATATAAATACTTTAATATTTTATTTCTTGTGCTATTACAGAAAAATCAAGCAGCTTTGTTTATATCAACATTTTATAACAATTTAAATTAGGGGTAAATGATTAGTTTTGCTAAGATATGCAGATATTTTTAGCAATATAAAATCAATTATATGAACACAGTAAATTTGTTTGAATGAATACTATGGTTTATATGGGGATAAAGATGATAACAAAAATATAAGATATATATGATCGATATAAAAGAAAAAATCGAGGAGAATAAAAGAAGATTCACGAGCGTTTAAAAACGAAAGTAAACGAAAATCAAGCGATTTTGTAAGTTATTTTGTGAAAACTAATTCTATCGAATTTCACCACGAAGACTCAACTTCACAAATGAAAAACAAATGCGTTTATATAGAAAACGATGAATTGATGTATTTTTTTTACAAATTTGAAAAATTACAGAGGAATATTAAAAATACTATAGTTAAAGCATAGATTCCGAATCGAACCAGATTTAGAGAAAACAAAACAGAGAAAGCAATAGAAAACACCTTTGTAACAGTTACATCCAAGGCTGTAAAAATAAAAACTAAGAAGTTCAATGATAAAATATAGTTCCTAATTTTGAATATGATGCGTTAAAAAAGAATTTTTCGATTCCAATGTTGATACATAGAAAAAAATATAAAAAATCGTGATAAAACAATTAATTCTGGATGGGAAAAAAATTACACAAGAAGCTCACGATCCAAAAACACTTGATGAAAAATGCAATGAAAATGTTTCAAAGCGTTCTAAATACCGTATGGTGGCTGAGAAATAAGAAGTGATGAATAATTTGTATATAAATTTTATCTTTTGCTTTTAAATAACAATAAAAGAAATCCATTTTATCTATACACAGCAAATAGCACATTATTATTTAGAGGGATTATGCCAAAAAGACCAGAATCAAATTCATCCATATATTTTTTTATCGAATTCTACAAAATAATACTAAAGAAAAGTCACGCTAGAATATTTAGATATGATAGGGAATTTCTACTGAAATTTGAATTTAAATATAAATAATAGAGTATATTAAACCAATAAATGATAATAACTTTTCTTGGTATATTTCATTTTACAAATTATATTTTCATGTTATTAGTAAGTTTTGCAATATTATCAAATAAAATATAATTCATTATAAATTTCAAAAAATGAACATAATATTTGTTTCGATACTCATAAACATTTTTAAGGAATTAAAAAATGTTTTTTTTAGAACATAGATAAAAAATTGTTCTAATTTTTACTATTGTTATGCGTATTTTCACAAAATATTTATTAATACACTTTTACTCTATAAACTATGAGAAATTAGCTTCAGCTCTATTGAGTAGAGAAGCAATAGGCAAAGCGTAGGATATAAAACCATGATTTTTTTTGTAAAATACTATTCTGTGGCATGTATATTTATGTTTTAAAGTTTTAAAAAATGATTTAAGTAAAAATTATTAATTTTTGTAAGATGTTAAGTGGTTCGAGGTTTTTCTTCGAGAAGAGAAAGAGGTTACCAGAAATAACAGAATATAATATTAAGTAGTCATCTAGGCTCTACAGTTCACGTCATTTCATACTGCAAATTTTATTATTTTTATATTTAATTTAATATGATATGATATATCCATATTCTTTATTAATACGACAGAAACCGACACAACTGAATGATTGCTATTACAAGGTTTTAGATCGTCATCAGACATACTTGCGCCTGGAAAAAGATGTGAATTTTACATGTTATTAGTTTTATACACTCTTTTTGGAGATTTAAATTTATAGGGGATAAAAATTATAAGCAATAAACCTTACAAATATATATTATGAATATTTCTAGGTGTCTGAAATTCCAACGAAAGGATTTAAACTATGACAAAAAATTTGATTGAATTAAATGGTTTTAAATTTTAGTCTGCAGCAAAAAATACAAGCTAAAACTCATAAATGAAGCCATCAAAAGTTCTGCTTATATAACAATAATTAGCTATAAATATAATATACCGATAAATAAATATTATTTATATTAATTTTACTATTTTTATTCAGAAAAAAATACAAAACTTTTAATTTCTTGTTTTATTATGGTATTAATGACTGAATTTGATTTACATTGGCATTGGTTGCTTATAAATATCTGAACTATGTAAAAATTTTCAGGTTTGCTGTGTAGAAACAAAATGTTATCTGATACTGCCAATACAAGTTGTTCAATAATATAAATCGATAGACACATCATATTCCTATAATCGATCTAGTTATTTAGCTTTTATTTAAACCAGCACTTTGATATAGGCCTATGATCGTTTTTACTTTAATATTGAGAAAATCGTTCTTTAGATTAAAATTGTACCATATATGATATTTTTATTATATTAAAAAACAACTTTAAACAATAAATGATAGATTATAAAAAAAAATACACATTTTATGATTATATTTTAAATTTTTGAATTTAAAATTGGTATTTGATTTCTATAACAATAAAAAAATATGATAGAAATTGTGACTTTATTTTGTATCAGTAGAAAGATTTCATTATTTATTGGAATGAAATTTTCAATGAATATTACTAAATTTGTGATTGTGTGAATCATATGAGATAAATGCTTTTTAATTGTCGTTTTGATAAAAATTCATATTTTTTTATATTTCCGTTCATCTTGGAAATTACATGCAATTTTATAATATTTTCAACCCCAAGAATATTCTAAATGTATGACATATTTTAGCACTTGCAAATAAAAAATGTTTACTTTTAGATCATAGAAACGTATGAACAACTGGTTTTTAGTATTAATTTGAAGAAAGAATAATACATTTACACCCTTAGAAAAATAAAATATATTGATCTGCTTTAAATTGTAATGGTATGGAGATGTTTGTATTTCCTTGCTTATTTTATATAAAATGATTGGTTTTTAAGATGATGATATCGAAAAGAGTAATTTGTAGAAGATGAAGGATACGAGAAGTAAATAGAGTGTTATGTTGGAAAGTATGATTAATGATATGTAGAATAGAGAAGGGGGAATCTGATCGATGGTTTGGAAATTTATAAGGTTAGAGAAGATGGTACACATTTTATGTTTTCTGGATAAAATCGGGTCAGGGGATTCATTATATGAAATGAAATGAAATGTAATATTGACAAAAAATATTTGTATTTTATGTGGCATGTTTTGTAGGTGTATTTTTTAAGATTTAAGTGATGTAACTAATGATTTTAAGATGTGTAAGTTCAGTGTAATTTGGCTAGATTAATATATTTAAATAGAAGATTATGTATTTTGGATAAATTTTAAAGTTATATGATGTTGGTTTCTTGAACTTGCAAAGGTTGGAGTAAAGTTGAATTAATATCTGATATAATAAAGTGCTGCAAACATATGATGAAATAACAAAAACAATTTTTTTGAAGATAGTTGATGGAAGGCTTTGTAAAGATGGTTCAATGTACTAAGATAAAATTCTGGAGATATGTGTAACCATTGTTATAATAGATATGCATTTCGTTGTAAACTTTGGTGAAGGATAGAAGAAAATATAAAACAATTGATTTAATTTATATGTTACATAGATGCTGATAGAATGGGTTGTAATGATATTTCTAAGCGAAATATATGCCTACTTATTGTGTATAGAAATTCGTATTTGTGTTTACAATGTGTATAATTATGGTTTGTTAAATATATGATGTATTATACTGACTTTTTTTTGTTATAAGAAATGAATATTGAGTTTTGTGTGGAATAGTTAGGTGTAATACGTCTATTTTAGAAGCCACCGTTTAAAAGAGGAAGTGAAGATAAAGTTATAAATTTTGTGGAAAGCGTTCAGGGCTTGGTATGAATGTGATTGTGGAAAAAAATTTCTTAAAGAGTGTAAAGTTTTGATGATTGAATTTAATGCCAATGAGATTAATGAATCTATAATGATGGTGCTAAAGAGTTCATTAGGAATGTGTGGAGTTTAAAAATATACCTTTTTTGCAAATTATTGGTATCTTTTTGAGTGAATATTATAAGAAGATCATTTTGTGATGTTTTTTGCTATATAGTTTGATATCTTTATGCTTTGTTCTGTATATCATGTTAAAAAATAGAAGTTTGAGTTAGTTATGTGACAGAATTAAACTCAGTGTCTATTTTTATTTTAAGAAAACTTCAAAGTTTACAGTTTTATTGGTTCTATTTTGCTTCTTAAATAAATTTCGGATATGTCTGTATAATGTATGTTTTTAAAGTGTGTATTTTTGATGCATGAAATATGACAAGAAGAATATAGTTGCTATCATAAAAATTTTGAGTTGATGCGAATATATGAAAATATAATTATTCTATAAAGAAGGATCTTTAAAGAAATTGTGTCCTAAAAAATGATAAATAAAACGCATTTTAGATCTAAATGTCTGTAAATTTAAGAAGTTGAAAAAATCAGAAGTATGGCCATGAGTAAAGGATCTGTAGATACTTAAAATTGCATCATATGGTCATAAAATGTAATTCCAATAAAATTTGGATGAAGATGTGCTATTATTTTTTAGGTTAGTTATGAAGATATTATTTTTATTTTCGACACAAGTAATTCACTAGAATAAATATAAATAGGTCTCGACACAGTTAAAGATATTGTGGATATGTAGTATTTTTTTTAACTGTGAATTTAAATTTCTTTTGGTGTTGAAAGCCCATGAACTCATAATATTAACTTTTTTGCACGTGATATATTTTATCTTCAGTTTCAATCTTTATTATATTAATTATTATGTAGAAATATTGTCTAATTATTAAATAAGCCAAATATTATGAGAATCAAAAAATACCTTTTCAATTCTACTTTATAATCATAAGATTATGTTTTTGATGGAACAATTCATTTTCCTTGGATATAGTCTAAAATAAACCCCAAAGTATAAGGGTACATTTACGAAAAATAGAAAGATAATGCTAGAGAGGAGAAGGTGAATTTAAGAATTGTGTTGGCAAAAGTATACAGAATACACAAAAAGAAAATATTTAGAAATCAAGAAAAGAAAGTCAATATAAAATGAATATAAAAAATTTAAAAAAGTTGAAGAAGATCGAACCACAAATAATAATTCAAAATCCAAGAAAATGAAACGAATAAAGCTATTTTTTACACTATTTTCAAAAATAATTTATAATAAAGGCAGAAAGATAAAGTAATCAATATATTATGTCTATTTTATAGTATCTATGAATAAATTATAGCTTATCTGAGAAAGAAAGTGTCCTATATAGTCATTTATTTGTGGCATGGAAAGCTGTAACATAAAAAATTGAAAAATACTTAAAGTGTATGATTTTAAGAATTTATGCTATTCATGATGATCATTTCAAGTCTTTACTATTTTTAATTTTGGTCGTATCGAATTATACTAATATGAAAAAAATTTATCTATAGATAAAGAGCTTCTTTATACATTTACTGACAGACTGGTATATATTATTGTGAAGAAATACTTGAAGACGGGTATAACTGTATCCCAGACAGCGGTAAAAAACATTTTATATTCGGATACTTATAATATAATATTAAAAACCTTTCAAAATAACTGTATTATTGCCATAGCTGTGACAAAAATTTAATTTAATATTTATACGATAATACGTAAAAACAGAATATAGTATGAAGATTGATTCTCAATTCAAATATTACGTTCTAAAATAGAACGCACATGATTAAATATTATCGTATTATAGCCCTAATATTTGAATGCATTAAGCTGCTTTGTTTTTTAAACTACGGGTCCTAAAATTTATATTTATTTTCAAAAAGTAATTTTTTTAAATAAAAAAGATTGTAAATTTATGTTTGATGCATGGAAAATACATTGCAAGCTTTCTTAAAAAAATATCATATTTTTTCAAATGGGGAATATAAGAAATATTTTTATCTTTTATAATATTTACAAATATAAAATATTATACGGTTTTCTCATATCCATTTAATTGTAAGCAAAATTAATATAAAAATTCTTATTGAACCATTAATTTATGTATAAATATTAAAAAAGGATTACACTGTTTTTATATTTTTTTATTTTGAGCGTAAATTCAAAGATCAAACGTACTAGACATTTATATTGACAATTTAATCTCTAAAAAAATTTGGAATTGACATGATCGGGAACAAGAAAGAAACGAAAAATTCAACCAACATGTTTATCAAAAAAAAATATAAATTAAGCCAAACAGTATGAGATGTTCATAGATAATTATATTTACTTCGAAATCTGAGCTTTATAACCGCCATTTTAGTCAAAATTTAGACATAGCATTCAGATATTTTTTCCACTCAAAACATATATCTAGGCTCCAATTATTAGAAATACATCTCCATTACACCCACAGTGCTTCATTATTTACTAAATATTCCTTTCTAGCTTGAGGAGTCTATACTAGTACCAATGTCACACGCTAAGATAAAACATTTTCCATTCGAGGAGAGCTATTCTGACATGGTAAAAATTACTTTTCAGAGGCATTGATTATATTTATTTAATTGATAAGGGTTTGTTACAATCTGAAGTTTTTCATAAAAGGAGCATGAAATCTAATATATAACAAATAGTAATCTAAAAATATTAAATATTGAATTATAAATTTTATAAAAATATTACAATAAAAATCAAATATATATTATAACAAAGATTATTTTAGATTGTATAAAAAAAAGGTTTTATATTGTATTTTATCAATAAATTTCTGTCAATATTGGAAATGATATTGAATCGGCATTTAAAAATAAAGACAACATAAAAACCTTTTGAATAGCTTTCTAATTAAATATTTAAAAATAGAAGGGCATAGAAAAAAAATAAGGCAATTCACAATGAAATAAAAATTATTATATAATAAATATATTGACGAACGTTTTTTAAGAAGTTAATAGCCTTCAACAATATCAATTATTTCATGCTAAAAAGATAGGAAATAGTGATAAATATGTTTTAAAGGATAAATATGCATTACAGATGTTTAAGAAATACAAAATTTATCATATGATACCATTTAATTTGACATTTATATTTATATACTGGAGACTAAGCAAAAACCTGTTAAGTTTTGTAAAATTGTGCAAAATAAGGCTTCAAAAATTACAAAAATGTTATTATGATATATTTTAGCGAATAATTGAGTTTTATATATTCATAATGTATGTTTGCAATTTAAGGTCATTATATAGTATATGCAATTTCGTTAGTTAGTAAACTATAAGTATGCTTTTAAAATAAATAAAACATTTAGAGAATATTATTTAAATCCATACAAATGTTTAGTGGCATAAAAATCGCTATATTTGCTTTATATATATCATCTAATTATAAAAATAACCAAGATGACATTAATGTACTGATAATTTTCTCGTATACATGAATTTGCGATTCAGTAGCCGTCAAATTTATTTAATATAGTTCGTAAAGATCGAAACCCTATATTGAAACCTTACATAATTTTATAGATGATAAAATTCTTGTTGTAAAATATCAAAAATTTACATAAATGATAAAAAACATTCATTGATAAATAAAATAAGCATTTAATGATTTAAATATGACAATAAATCCTAATACAGGTTTATAATAGCATTTAAATTTTTTACTTATAAATATAATTGTTTTTAGTTGAAAATGACCACATAGAAAAGATTTAAATTTAAATATTATCTTATAAAAAAATACTATAACCATAAAATGCATAAAATAAAGAGCAAAAAACAGATAATAGGCACAAAGACAACCGAGCTTTCATTTTAATACAGACATGGTGATATAGTTTTATTGCGGCAACAAATTTTTTTTTATAGGAACCAAGGTATTGACATGTTTTATCGAAAATCCTTCAAAAACTACAGAAATAAAAATACATATCATAAAGAATGGATATTTATAATTGATCAAACAAGATTGTTATGATTCTAGTCATAGCTTATATATGATGTGATATATTAATAAGTTAAATTGAAATTATTGTCCAAAAACATATTACAACTATATTTTAAGTAAAAATAATACAATATGCTAGAATATTTTTATAGGTTGAAATAAACGACTATAATTTATGTTTTTGGTCTTGAGCCCAAATTGCTTGATTTTCGTGCGTAGGCTTTTTCCGGATTTACAATAATCTGCTAATATCGTATCGCTACCTCACCTTCTTTCGAGACGCATAAATCTGTGGTCATTTAAAGAGCTAGAATCGATATATGTCTTGATCTGTTTTTTGGACTTTGAATATCTTATGGTATCTTTTATAGTATTGTAACATTACCCCTTCTAACTTATATACTATAGATAATTTAATTCTTGTAATCGTATATTATTGAAAGTACGAATGCTGGCGGATCAGCATTCATCAATTTGTCGCTAACATATTATCAAATAATTTTGCTTATAAATGCACAAAATTAAACATTACAAAAAAACATTAATGCTCATAATTTAATTAATTTTTATATTTTAGTGGAAGTTAAATACATTATTTCGTACACATTTTATTTTTACCCTACTAGGGATCATTTAATTGCACATTTCAATCATTTAAAATAAAAAAATGAATTTCCAAATCATTATTGTTATTTACTATTGTATTTATTCATTTTTGAGTATAGATACATAGTAAAAATTAAATCTCAAAATTTAAGAAGATAAAGCTTTATTTACTTCATTAAAAAGAAAATTAGCGAAATGATCGTTTTTTAAAATCTTGTTAAATAAGAAATATAATTTACACAAGAATTTTAGTGCAAAAACTATAATTTCTATTTTTTTAAAATCCAGAAAATCCAGATAGATACATGGCACTAAGTAAAAATAAACATAGTTCTACCACCAAGAGCAATGAATTTATGTATAAAATAATATCTGATGTATTTCTAGAGCAAAAATTAATCAGTATAAATATATACCAAGCGTATGTTCTAACAAAATATTTGATGCCGTAATTGAATATTATTCATTTTAAACCTAGCAGATTCATTATATGCATATTTAATTATATATTTGTTTAAAACTATGATATAGTTTGAAAAAAACCATTCGAATGCATGGTATTGCAGTCTCACGAAATTGTCTTCTAAATGAAAGTAAATTTGAGTAAAAATAGTTGTCTAATCAAAAAAAAATGCTTACTTCATAAAATAATTTCTTAAGTAAATATATCTTAAAAAACCAAATTATGTAAAGATCTAATTACAAGTTATAGACAAACCAAATCATTCGAAAAGAAAATTTAAAATTTTCGAATGAAATAATATCTTTAGAACAAAATTCATATTGTTCACGTCTATAGGTTGCAAGATATCGTATTTTCGATGGATTCTTACAGGTATCTGCACCATAAAAAAGTATAAAAAATACGACTTGTTATTTAACAAAAACGTTTTTTTTACTGGAAATTTATACAAGTCTTTAATAACTTTCTAAAACAAACCCGATATATCGAATGTTATTAATTTTTTCTGGGTATAATATTGTTTTGTATTATGATTTACACGTTTATGTTATTACTGGGATTGATATATATTTATATAATTGAATTAAGTCACAACAGATAACTTTTCCGTTGGCGTGGTTTTTAATATCCCATATATGTCAGAATTCGCATTTGATGCCTTTTTATCATCACATTCTAGCAGAGTTTCTCGTCTTTTGTTTTCTCTAGCATGGTATAGTATCAATCGCCATTGTTTTTTTGTTCTTTTTATTCTAAAATAACACCATTTTAATTTCTAAATAGCATTCTTTTAAATTCAATTTTATGGGGCTCTATCCCGTAAATAATTATTATCTACGCAATTTTTGTTGATGATTTCCATGCATTAGTTACTGCAAGTGTTCGTAATTATCTCATGTTATAAATAATTCGGCTACTTTTTATAATTATATTAATGTAAATTTAAGACAATATAACTATAATAAGCACGTTTTAGTTGCATAATATATTTAAGTATTAGATCCAATTAAACGAAAGAATTACATACAAAAAAATATATATTCAAACTGCCTATTAATGGTGCTTTTTTGTAAATTTATGTTTTTCTTTTATTTTTTTGCTATTTTAGTATTTAGATTTTAAAAACCAAATTTTTATATAAATTTGCGTAGGAATTAATAATACTTGCTAGTTGCATAGTCACGTTTTATATAGTTTCTTAATCGTAATTTTTATTCAATCTTTCAGAATAGAGCATTCATCTTCATCCTTCAAAATCAGACATATTTCTTTACTAAATGAGATTCTGGTTCATATTCTCTATATAATATCTTCAAATCCTTATTCACTAAAATGCAACACATTTCTTTCGGTAAATTAAATTCTAAAATTTAAAATAAAGCCAGTTTAGTTTGTACCATTGATTTCACATTTGAATATCCTCCATCTTATTCGATTTATATACTGTTTTTTTACATTGTTAGGGTATAAATCTTGTTTTTTTGCAGTAAGTGCGATTAAAACCCCATAACCCCTTTGCTTCTAGTCTAATATTTAGCAATTTTTTATATTCATTTTTTTATGCTTATTTGACAAAATATTCACAACTTATATTGGTAGTCAGCAGTTTGTTCGCACAGTGGAAGATTAATTTAAATATGAATCACACATTAAGGTTGTGTACGAGCGATAAATTATATGATTTTGTGCACATAAAAAACATATTTGACTATGAGTAATACCGTATGTTTCAGATTCAAATTTATATTAGACAGTATAAACATTTTCCAAGTCGTATAATAAATTTCATCTTGTAATCTGTATTTGATATTATTTTTTTTAGTGTAAGTGTAATCCTTTGTTGATTCATACCAATTTAAGTTCATGATGTATTTACATTTACTATGTCACATATACCACTTTATATTGCTTGTCGAATTTCTATTTTATAATCATAACGGGGCCAATTTTAAAGGTACTTATCTAGATAAAATTTTGACTGTGCTTAGTATATAAGATTCTTTTTACAGATTTTCTTACTATGCAGTTTGCCTTTAGAGGAATAAAATTTTGTGTATCTTGACGATTTATATATTTCCTATTTACTGGTAGCTCACCTGTTCTTGTCCATTATTATTAATTTTTCAATTACATGTTCCAAATCAATGGATTAATCATGTATTTGCGGTTAATAATAAGCCGAGTTTATTTTTTCAGGATAATTTTATTTAAATTTTCATATATATTATCCATTAATCATCATGACTGATCGTATTTAATTAGAGAAGGAACTAATTTTGCGATATATTTTTAAGTATTGTAATACTCAAAGTGATAAGAGAATTTTTTCGCTTCAGTTTTAATAAAAATTGACAGTTTGAATAGGGATATGACGTATACGTTTGGGTTGGATTCTTTTTTTGCCCGTTCATGCAAAAAAAAACTTAAGCTAGTCTTATATCATAGCATATAAATCTATTCCCCCCCTTATAGGCTCTACACCACTATCTATATTGTAGAAATGTAATGTTTACAACATGAATTGACATTAAACTTGATTCTACATATAAAATTTTTTGATATAGTTTTTGTTTCATTACATACGACCCTTTTTTTAAATATTGTATTGTCATTTTCAAATAAATTTACCATCTACATAGATAATTTAATAGATTAATATTTTATTTATGGGTCTTATTGATGGTCGTAATTTTAGTTTTTGTTCTCAGGCATAGCTTTCTTGATTCTCTGTACGCACAGCATATTTATACTTTCGGATATCTTCTTAAATCCCCACCTTCTTTTGAGATCTATTAATTCAAACGTTTTCCTCGATCCCAAAATTTTCAATGCTTCTTAAACTTAAAATTAAAAATACCACCCTATGATAAAATCATATTTTATTATGCAACACTATTGTAGTGGGTAATCTAACTTTTATTAGATGATAATATTTAACAATATGAATTCAATAACTTATTTAAGAAAAATAAATTGGTTCCATAATTATATATTCTATTCGCATTTAAAATATTTTTATATATTAACATTAATATATAACATCAAATTTCGCTGTTTTTCTGCTGAGAGTTTCTTTTTAATATATTTCTTCATAGATTCTGCTTTCTATAGAAATATTTTTCATCCCCTTTGTAAAATAAATCTTGACTAAAACGCAATAGAGATATACACGAAGACAGAAGATCGGAGACCTCATGATTATCCCGAACTATAAATTGCTTGTATACATCGATCAACATTTTCTGGAATCGTATGAATAAGTGATGCTAAGATGAATCGTTTTAGCCTTTTCAAGAAGTAATTTCCAAGCATTTATAATCATAATCAAGCTAAAGACAAAAACATTTTGATTTCATATAGCAAATTATATTATGTTGTAAATATCCTAAAACACAGAAAGATTATAAAATATAGATATACGTCAGATCAGAGATTTACATCGTGTTAGAATATAGGTCAATATATATGCACCGCTGCCATATATTTTGACTACGATAGAATTACGAGAGTTTTGATTTGTGCCAGAAAAAAATAAAAATTATGTAATTTTTTGGGTAATTTTTATTTTTTTTTTAAAATAGCTATTGTGTTGCTGAAGGTTTGATATCAAGTTTTTTATTTTTCTGAGTTCTGATACTATGTATAAACCTTTGTCAAACTAATCTGTTTTTGATATTGTGTTTTCAAAAGTTTGGTGCTGTTAGATTAACTTTGAAATTTTGTTATAGTTTTATATATTGTGCTGTTTCGCTAGGTGTTGGTCTATTGTTTCGGTTCAATCTGTGATGTTTGAATTTGCTTTGTTCTACTGTAGTTGTCGGTTATCTGAAGAGTTTTGAAGTTAAAAAATAAATGATTATAAATTGACTGCTGTGTTCTGAGCCTAGAAGCTTATAGATATGTTTCTGCTGTAAACAGTTTTGTATTTTGACCTGTATTTTCGTGTTATGCCGATTACGTATCAGATAAAATAAGACATTATCAAATATTATAAGGCTCTATGTAGCTATCAATCAGAAGTCCGGTGTTAAATAGATGCAATTTCTTTGATAAGTTTTGGTTGGTTAACTTGAAGTATAATAGTTTAGGTTTTAATTTTATATCATAAAAGAGTAATCATCGTGGTTTTATTTGTTTTTAATAATTTTGTAATACTTGCCAAATTACTGTAAATTCATTTTTTTATAAAACCCTTTTCTTATAAGTAGTATGTTACGTCCTATAATATCGATCTGTGCATTATGCAGTTATGTGTGTTTGTAATAATTAATGTGGTTGAAAAATGATTCTTTTATTGTCTGTTCCATCGATGTATTTTCTTCATGAGAATCTAAGCTTTATAGAGATGTATCATATATTATCTATCTTGTGTGGTCGGTTCATCAGTTCGACGGCTTTTTATGAATTATTAGAAAAAACCATTATTATATGTATTGTGTTCATTTTCGTTTTGTGGAGCTGGGTGTTGTGTTTTAAGTTGCAAAAAAAGTAGCTATAAAAATTGATGGATATAAATACTACATTGTGGCATATAGTTTATAAATTTGAACCTGAATGTGGTGATTTTACATTTTATAACTCATGTTCTTGGGGTAAAAGATTCATTTTTTAGATATGCTTCATGATCTGTTTGATCTATGTTAATAAACCATTGGCTCATTTCATTTCTATCACTGCTCGTGTCATTTTGGTTATTTTTTTGTGTTTAATATATTCTTGGTAGTTTTTTGTTTTGATTCTTCTTAATATTTAAAATTAAAAAGCATTGTCCTTTTCTTCTGTTCATCCGTATTTATTTTTGCACTGTTTTCGCGAATCATATGTATTTAGTGTTGCTGTTTTTTATGTTAAAAGTTGCGATTTGTACTTCTGTGGTGTTTGAATCATAATTTTAAGCGAATTACATGTATATTTTTAGATGTTAAAATTCGATTTGCCTTAAGTGGTATATTTACAGTTGTATATTCCAAAATCTATAACATTCATTTAAAAGTCAAGCAACTCGAGTAAGCTGACCATTAATTGAATGATTTTAATAGATCTGTTGTGTTTTTATGTGTCCCAATGTGTCTTCTTTGTAATTTGAATATGTTGTGTCCTGCAATTTATTCGAATCGCGAAGTAATTGTAAATTACAAAACAGAGAAAGTAGTAAAGGTGAACTTTTTTGCATTCATTTATAAGCCTGTGGCTGTAAGTGAATAACGCGAAGATGAAATGGTACGCTGTGATGTAACGAATTATTTGTCTTGTTATTATAATTTTCATCTGCAATTTTTTGGATAATTTTAAATTTTTCCTATTATACTCTAACAAATTGGTATGGATAGTTAGGTGATGCACTATAATATGATTTATAGAAAATATTATTTTTGATATGCTTGTCATATATATTCTTTACTACAATTCCGTCGGAAATATGGGTTAGACGATTTACTTTTTCAATCATTAGTTTTTTGCTGTTTTTATTAAAAAAATTTCTATCCTCTTCGATAATATGGCAATAGTAAGACGAACACTATTTTTTAAGACCATATAGCAAGAAATTGTAGTCGCAAATTATTATTGCTCAGTCAATAACGTTAAATCAATTAATTTCTAAGAATAATTATTTGGTAAAAACCGTTTTTGGTTTATATATCAAATACATAAATTTAATTACATGCTGTATATAGTTTTCTATTTATACGTAATGATAAAAAATTATAAATAAAACATCCAGAAGTTATAATCAGCCAAATGAGAAATATCATCTATTTCTTAACTAAAAAGCTATAAAGTTGCAATCTTTTATAACGTCGTAACTTATCAATTTTCTAAATCTTTTAGAATTGAATCGACACACTTATCCTTTGCTCAATATGCAGATACAGATACTAGATACATGTGATATATTTTTTAATTTAATAAGAGGTATAACGCTGATCTATAAATGTTAGGCTATAATCTTCCTTGCCATTTATACACACTTAGTAATATTTTCAATCGATATGTTTATTAAATAGAGATGGTCTTAAAACTTGCAAGATATAGTATGAATAATTACAAACAAAAACATATAAATTCTGAAAATATAAAATTTTGTTTTAAAAATCCAAAACTTTCAAATGCATGAAAAGAAAAGTAACAGATAGAATACTAAAACTTTAGTTTCTAATACCAAGTGGTTGGCATAAACAAAAAGAAGAATCATGTATATTGCTCTCCAAAAGTATTATTTATAATCACATACAAGCAAGTGAATTTATATGCATGAAAATAATTAACATTCCTAAATTAATTACAGTTCATTTATAATGATTATGAGTCGTAAATCCAATACTAAATATATAATTGAAGGAGCAATTATAATTAGTCTATTTGTAAAATAATGCAAACTGCATTCCTATTTTAAAAAAAAAATATAATATATATAAAATATCAATACTGATGTATTTTTTGTTTTATAAATTATATTTAATCTCTATTTTTTTATATTCTCCAAAATAAATGTTCGTAGCATGAAATAAAAAAAATACTTGAATCATATAAAACGTTTTTTTGCATATTAATATTTTTTAAAACAGAATTTATTACAACAAAAAAGATGAAGATGCGCTAAACGTACAACATTTTAAAAAAAATTGTAACTAAAATATAAAGAATATTTTTAAATCTAATCACATATAAGTTTTACTTTATAATATAACGAAAAATATATTTCACCATTTCAAAAGTATATTGTGTCTATACCTTATCATTTTTTTATAAAAAAAATAAATATAGTTTTTAAATATGTTTTTTTCGTAAGAATGTATATTACAAATGATTTTAAAAATATTATAAGAAAAAAAGAAAGCCTCCATTAAACAATTCTTCATAAAATATCATCATAATATTGTACAAGAAGTCAACTGATCGCATCTATTAACGATTTTTTAAAATTAATGACCAAAAACAATCTCCTTAAACATATACTAACAATTTACACACGGTTAGTTTTAGTTTTGATGTGAGTCGCAATAAAAATGTTTCTGGATCCTAAAGATTAAGTTATGAAACTTATAAAGAGCTTTTTACAATATTGAGACCTATTTACTCATTATTCAATCATTAAAAAAGATTCCTATGGTTACAAACAATATATAAACATTTCATTCATTTTCAAAAAATGGGAACACAATGAAAAATATTAGGTAGACTTGAAAATTTTATAAGAACTTTTTACAAGCCTATGATTTACAAAATCTAAGTTCTGGTCCATAAAATGTTTTATTATATAGAATATGTTGGTGTTGTTTATTTTACGTAAATTTTTTTGGAATTTTTATTTTCGAAAGATATAAAATTAGTTTTATTTAGAGATGGTTATAAATTCAAACTATATTTCAGAAATTAGTTTAAGAATCGCATATTATATCAAAATCTTATGTTACATTACTAATTTATGACCATTTTACCATGGCTTCTCAATAAAAAAAACATATTATTTGGTTTTTTAGTGTGATTTTATAGTGAATATTTTGCACATTTTGCTGTTTTATTACACAATAACTCATTTATTTTGTTTAGATAAAAGTAAAGTTTCCTAAATTTTAATTTTTGCTTACAATATTTATAAAATATCTTTTTATTTATATATTTTTACAATTTTTTCATATCAATAAGTTTTTTCTATTGAAAACCTGTAAGCTACCACCTTTTTAATATATAAAATTTCAATGACAATTTTATCACTGCTTTCTTATACTTTTAGATTACCCAAAGTGTATTCAAATAGCAACAAAATTGATCAAACGCATAACATATTTGAATAAATAAAATTTTATTCTATTTCTGTGAGCACTAAAATAATTTATTGTTCTATATTAAAAAATAAGAAACCTTCATTCAATTAATTCGTGTAGATAATAACAAATGTATCACAGCATATGAATTTTTCATTGTTACTTATACGATTTTATTCAAAGTTATATTGCACATGCGAATTGAAATAAAAACTATCTATGAATTTTTTCATTTAATACTCAATCTTAGAAATTTTCATAAGGCCATTGCTCTCTGCAAGCATATTAATCTATGGGATTAATGTTTTATATATGTAATATAAATATATGCATTAATTTCTATTTTTCTATGTGTCTTTTGTTAAATTCAAGCCCACATGATAATTTTTTTGTTGAGAAAAATATAAAAAATATGAGCTTTGTGGTATAAGCCATGATACAGATGTTTTTTTTATAATTAATATACATCAGTAAGAGTAGAAAGTCAATAATCTATTTATAAGGTCAAAACTTCGGCACGAAAGATATTTTTTAAAAGTATTTATTAGAAGTGAATCAAGATATACTTATCTAATTTTAAAATTCCATGTTTTTAGCCTTTTGAACATTTTTTTACTTTTTGATATAATCTATCATATAAAATTTGCATTTTTTATAAAATAGAATCGAATGATAAACCGAAACTATTGATGTTGGTCGATAAAAAAATTGAAATGAAACGATATCAATTCTATTCTACTGGTAGAATGAACGTGCGAATTGTATCAAAAAGTATTATATATAAGAAATATATTTAGAATATAAGTGTTTATTTTGTTTCTGGTTCTATTGTATTCATCACACCTATCAAAATAATTATATTTATAAATTGAACGAATTATCTTTAAAAAAAACAATTTATTAGAAATTAGCAATTGATACAAACACAACGTTTAGATATTCATGAAAAAGGGGCAAATACCACATCCTTACCTAAAATATATTTTGATGTCACAAAAATAGAACATTGGATCAACACTAAAGTTCATATCAATGTAGATTTATTTCTTATTCTATCAAACTAGATATTGTATCAATATGAAAAGATAATTGTATTATAGCATATCTATTTTATTAATTCTAAAATTGCACCGCAATAATAAGTATAAAAAATTATGCATGAATGATAAAATTCAAATATAATTTGAAATGCTGAATAATACAATTTTACGGAATTTTGCATATATTTTTCATGAAATCGTCGTGGAGTTTCAAGTTTTGTAATATTAGTAATTCGAAATAATTGGAAAAAATTATATTTAAATAAATGCAAATATTATATTTCAGGGGGTCATTGTAGCTATAATATCATATTAGAGTATAATTATATCATTAACAGAGAACAAACATATTAAAACCCGATAAAAATGTAAATTAGATTGAATTTTTTGTTTTAAAAAAGGATGATGATATCTTAAAATTTTTATAACACTCATAGAATACAGAATTTGCTTTATAAAATTATTTGATATTTTTTTTGACCTTTATTTTATTTTATAAATATCATGTAGTGCAAATCATGCCTACCAAGATTTTTATAGTCTAATTAAAGCTTAAAATCAATTGTTTGCAAAGTTTTTGCTTAGGTAAATTTATCACATATTGTGTATAAACCTCATGCTGAAATTATTTTATCAACGCATCACACTTTAGGCAAAACTATTTCAAAAACCGAGGTTAGTTTCACATTCTCACAGCGGATAAATAACACTCTTGATAAGTTGAATAATAATGAAAAATAATTTGCTACGATTTAAGTAAAATAAATTTACTGAAATACTTGCTTAATCATATGAAAGCAGCTAAAGAAAATTTAATTTATGAATATATATTGATACTTCGAATAACTTATTTGATTTTAATACTATTAAACAGTATTTTTTGGGAGATTTAAAAAAAATATTTGAGATTTGACATTATAACTTCATGTTTATAGAAATAAAAGTAAAAATTTCAAGATCTATATAAATGGAATCTGTTATAAAACATAAAATTTATAAGTCCCGAAAGGAAAATACATTTCATACATATAATTCGAACTAATTCATATTTTTTTTTCGATTTCTGCTTAGACTTTTATAACATATTTATAGAATGAGGATTTCATAGAAATTATTTTTCGAGTATTTATTAGATATACAATTTGGAATTAGCCCAAAAGAGTTTATAACACCAGTAAATACTTATATAAAAGTCTCAATATCCAAGCTAACATTTTTTAGTATGTGTTTAACTAGAATGCAGATTTTTTTCATTATTACATGTTTTAAAACTGCATTATTACTTTTAACTAACTTTTTAAATAATTAAAATACGGACAAAGACGTCTTTCGAGATAAAAGCAGCCATTAGAAATTTTTTTTTTCTTTTCGATTTAATAGATGCCATGGGTCATATTTAAATTTGAAGCATTTATAATATTTTCAATAAGTGATTTTAGCAAATAAATATGCTTTAAAATCGACGATGACATAATATGAATATTATCATTAACTTGAGATAAGTTTCAGCACGAGATTACCCATAGAAATATGTTTGCCTTATTCAAATTTACAAACACATGTATAGAATTTTATATCTAATTCAAAAGCATATGTTTTAAGTAACCTCTATATGCTTCAATATAAGAAAACGCTTTAGAATTTATAAAATCATCGTTTATTTCATTTCAAGCACAAAATATAATTTTATTGGAATTTTTAATAGAACAGTTCACTAATATTTTCCCATTCTCAAGACAGTTGCACTTTTAATATCATGATTTATGTAATTTTCTATTATTATAAAAGATCTACTTCAGTTCGACTTCATTAAATTCTATTCGCAAGCTCAAACAAAATATAAAACCTTAAATTTTCAATTTTTAATTTATATTGCTAAAAAGACGTGTTTATAATTATAATCGCAAAAAATACATAATTTTGTATTTTTAAAATAAAAAGCCGAAATAAAAAATATTTAGGAAAAAAAAGGGATAACTTCAATATGAATAAAGAGCAATAAAATAACCAAAAAACCAAAAAATTGTATTTTTATGTATGAATTCATATTTTGTTATAAAAATATTGAAATGAAACGTATAAAAGTTAAGAGTATCGAATATAGCAATAATGGGATATATATTGCTCCAAAAATACACACTGCAGAATATCTTATATTACTTTTATGTTTCTTTTTCCTATATCTATACGCAGTAAACATACGGGTGCGATAATTATGAATACAAATGTCATTATACTGTGACAATTTTATGGCTATAAAGATTCTAGATTTTAAAAACTAGTTAGATGATATTTATTGTGACCTAAAATCCACAATGTAGCTCAAACACAAAACATCTTGAGATAAAAGAATGAAGAAAAAATTTAAGTTAAATTCCATACAAAAAAATTTTGAATCCATTTTTTGCAATTATATTATATTTATTTATGTAGTATAAACTTTTTTTACATTATAAGAATAAATCAGATTTATTCATTAGTTTAAAAAAGTATCTGTGTTATATAACGAACCATAAAAATTTTTGCAACGCACAATGTATTTTTATAACTGTTAATATAATGACAAAATACATAGCAAAATATTTTTCAATGATGCACACTATTTTCTGTGTTCGAATTGTTACAAACAGATGTGGTTGAAGTTCATATATTGAGTGCTTTTTTAAATTTATATATTTTAAAAACTTATTAATTGGCATATTAAACTAGCTAATGACAATTTACAACTTCTAACCAGTATTTATTTTTATAAACATTTATAAAATTCTTAAAAATTCTTCTATTTATGCTTGATAGCAAGCTGTAAGAAAATTCAAAATATAAAAGATGCTGTTGGAATCAGTCGCTGCATCTCAACAAAAACTTAGACAATTATTATTTCCGTTTTATGCACGTATCTACCTATAATTCAAAAAAATTATCTTTATATTCCATCATAAATTTATTGTATAATATTTTATTCTGTCAATTATTATATTTTTATATTGCTTTTGGTTTAATTTTGTTTTTTCATATATATTCTGATCACAATTTTTTTGAATCAAATACTGTAGCATATAAAGCATATAAGTATTCAAAACCGCAAGTCTAATGTAAATTGAATAAAAATCAGATTGAAAAGTTGTATTGGTTGTTCAAGCACATAATTAAATCATAAACCGTTAAATTGAAATTTTAAGGTATAAAGATTTTACAAAGATTTCATTTGGGAAGATTCAGACACAATTCTATATATAGTGATTTTTAGGGCTAATCAACTTAAACCAATTCTATATATTATATTATGGATCGCGGAGAATGTATTTACACCATATATAGGCTAATATAAATTTTATACTGTAAAATGAAATTTTAATTGCTTTCTTGATAATACTTGTAAGTAAAGATTAGTTTTATATATGTCATCACATTTTATAAGAATAGATCGTTTTATGTGTATATTTAAACTCAGTGAATTGACCAATAACTACATTCCCCTTCCACTGCAATTAAATAAAAGGTTGACTCACTGGGTATTATTTTGTTGGGATATCTCTTACTTGTTGGTATTTAAAAATGCTATAAACTGGATTTTATGGTAAATAGAATTAAAAAAAATAAAATCATAGCGATAAACGTATATTATAGCAAGGTTTAATATGTATATCGTAAACTTAGCTCAGAAATATTCACATATTTCATCTTAGTTATATTTGAATATTTCTTTCACGATTTTAATGTGTCGATAACCAAAAAACAGTAACTTTCGAGTTTTTAGAAGTTTAAACAGCTTGAAACCATACAATTTATGTTGGCGCTGACATTTTTTAAATATATATAAACTTGTTAATTTTTTTTTACCATACAAAGCTCTATAATAAAAAGTACTTTAACTAATTGCGTTACCTAATATGATAAAGTAATATATACATACATTAAGACTTTTTATACTTTTATTTTTTGCTGTTTTTCACTCTAGCATTTAGATAAAGTACGAAAATTTTGTTGGTTTCTAT
This sequence comes from Rhyacophila brunnea, assembly GCF_057557595.1. Lineage (NCBI taxonomy): Eukaryota > Metazoa > Arthropoda > Insecta > Trichoptera > Rhyacophilidae > Rhyacophila > Rhyacophila brunnea. The sequence continues at coordinate 838,192 of NW_028233344.1, forward strand.
TATTTCAAATATTTATGCATTCATCACATAAAAAAAATTCTAAATATTTAAAAAGATTATTTAATATATATTGTTTTATTCAATATATATATTTCCTTTTGAACTTTTTTTGGATTAAATACAGGCATATTGCTACATTTTAAGTGTATATTTTATTTTCTAAGTTGTTTCACACCAGCCATAACAAAATTATATTAAAATTGTAATTCAATATTTTATCAATAAAAAATTAGTGCTGTATATGGAAGTTTATATAAATTATTGATCACAAAATCTTGATTTCTTTAATTTACGGATAATAAGACACAATTTTTTATATACCTAGGTCTGGAATAGTTTTGAACCCCAAAATATTTTTAATCTGATTAAATTTAATCAAAAACAAAAAAGATGAATTTATTATGAATTCATAAGAAAGTAGATTTATCTGATTATGACGATCAAATAAAGAAAGGTAAAATATCGACACACCTAGAAAAAACAAATATATGTCACATCTTGGAACTGGGAATGAATGTCTGGAAGTATTCATTCCTTTGCTTTATGATGTAAATATATTTGTTTTTTTGGTGAGGAGAGTAAATAGATAGATTATGACATACATAAATATGCAGTAAGGAGAGTTTTAAATGGGAAAGTACGCATTGTATACCCGTGATAATGTATGAAGAAAAACATGAAATGATTTCTAAAGAAGTTGATAGCATATGTAAATGTATAGAAGATAAGAATTGTTCATAGAATAAATATTTTTTAAATTAGTTTTTATTTTTATAGACGATGTATATAAGATGAGGAATGTAGATTCAATAGATCAATAAGAAAAGGATGCTGCAATATGATAGTTGTTTCGGGTAATGAGATTGATATACATGAAAATATACGCTTTATGACCCAAACATATTTTGATTAAATACAAAAGATGTTTGTTGGATGCTATTTAGAACAATTGAGATCATTAAATTTAAGAAGATAGGCGAGTTGTTATGATTGAATTCGAAAAATATGATAAGGTTGATGATATAAAGTCTAATAAATAAAATATGATGTGTATTATATCCAAATAAATGGAATTGTGTAAACATAAGATATGATTAGATATGTAAATTTGGGAAGATAAGTTAGTTTCTCGATGAATTTTTAAATATGGATTATGGTTAATGTTATGAAGTTTTCATCGACAAATTTTGAATTATGATATATTAATAAATTGAAGTGGAAAACTTAAGATATAATACAAATTATAATTTTTTTGAAGAACAAAAGAAAGGATCTTTCGTTTATACGGGAGAAATATGAGCCCAATATATATATATATATGATAAAAGTTTGAAGAACTAGAGGAATGACGAGACAACAATTGTGATTTGAATGGAATGAATTTTGAAAAATACGGACTGAAATGAATAGTTTATAAAGTGAAATTATGCAGAAAGAACGGGGAATAAAATAGAGTATGAAAGAACGTAGAATAATGATATTTATGATGTTAAAAATTTGTTAAAAGATGGAATGTATCCAAGTCAAGTATATATTGAAGGTTTCGATACCTTGATATCACCATATATATATGATCAGAATAAAGTGTTAAAAAGATTGAATCATATTATCGTATTGAATAGGGGTCCGTATTATAGGAATATTTTCGATGCCTGCGAAATTAAAAGCATACAATGTGATCCAGTAAAGAATAGCATGTTGGAATATATGTGAAAATTGCATACTACAAGTTGTGAAAGTAAAATTTCTTGAAGATTCTGGAGATTTACAAATAAGAATGGCAATAACTACCATGATCTTGTAATAATTTTTATGCGATTTAGTAGCATATATTTAAGATGAAAAATAAATACGGTATAAATTGTAAGGTGTTGAATTGTGACAACGATGTTAAGAAGAATAAATTTATGATATACTTGGATCAGTTTATATATTTTTAAAATTTTAATATGTGAATCGTGTATAGAAGGATGAATTAATGATGATAATATAAAATAATAACTTAAAAGAGCAGTAATGCCAAGAAAGAAGATTACAAAATTCGAATTTTTCCGTTTAAGAATAAAGAAGTGTGATTATTATTTTTTAAAAGCGATGCTAAAAAGGTATATTTATGACGTGTTAATAATGATGAAGAAAACCAATTTATTATTGAAATGATACTAAACAATGTATTTTAATTATTCAAAATTGAAGTATGCTAAGAAGAATGAATTTTGAAGGGCATGATATAAAAAATAGTGATCAATGAGTATAATTTCTGGAAATGCTGTAAAGTTATATACATGACAATAGAAAATTCTGGTTAGGTGTATAAAACTAAGATTAGCCCCGTTTATTATTATAATCCTTTATTTTATTCACAATTATGAGTTTCTGGATTTTTCAGTGCCACATAAGTTATCTAATATAATTGCAGATATCAATAAATTTCCTTTTGGGTATAATATGTATGGTTGTTGAGTATACTAATTTCTAGATAGATAAATAAAGTTTGTTGCATTTCATAGAGCTGCTATTATTTATTAGGCCCTGCAAATGAAGATCAAAAAAAATTTATAAGATGAACTCATGATTATTGTATGTATATATTAACATCCTAGAAATGCATTTTTTCAGTCAATTTAGATATTTATTCGAATCATTGATTTGTACAACGCTGTCTAGTGTCGCATTAGGAAGGTTTAGTTTATTGCTATTCAAGTAGCGACTCAAAAGCTTGATTTTAGTGTATTTTTGAACATTATTTACGGGAATAGTATATAATAGAACAAAAAATGGGTTGCTTGAAAAAATTTATTATATTGGTTGATTATATTTTGCCCTGTAAACATTTATTTAATTTTTTGTTTTTTAAACTTCTTATTTTAGTCTTATATAAATTTAAAGTAGCCTTCAGTTTGTTAATACTTGCTGTAATATATTTTTGATTTATTTATACCAGTGTAATTATTATAGTTTTTAATTGATTTTATTTAGATAAAAAACATAAATACCTCTTATTTTTTTATCATGGTTTTTATGTGTCTATGTGCTAAAAAGCCGATCACTTGGGTGTATTTAATAAATTTGGCTCAACACGACAAAAAATTATTCCTTAATATTTCAATACTGGAGGATGGATTTATTATTGCAAAATAAATTGTACGTATATATATTTCAAAAAAATATATTATACCTGTATATATTGAAAATTCGGCTTTATGCTAGACTTTTATGTTCTATTTATTATACGATCCCATAAACAACGACATAAAGGAAATATATTTTCATACAACTTAGACCACGATCATGTATATTAAATTCAGAAAGTAGACGAATAACCTTTACGAGCTTTTTAAAGGGCTTATAAAGTTTATTTTATAGATTTGTTTGTTTTTTATCATCAGGATAAACATATAATACAGTAAAAGCAGGATGTGATCGTGATAAATTTCTCCAATCAAAGTTAATGAAAAATGATCATCTATGCCAGATTTTAGATAAAATTTATAAATTATGTCCGTTTCATAATTTTTTCAAAGCATCCATAATATTATTGTGTTGATTTTCCTTACACATACTCGTAGTCTATACCAGAACAGAAGATGCAAACGTTCTGGTGTATACTGTTTGATAAAATAGAACCATCTTAAAATTACGATTTTCATTTGTCTTCGTATACCATCCTCGTAGACTTAGGACATATGGTCGCCGTCCTCACCGATTCCTACGTAAAAATTTTATAAAATCCATAACAATAATGTATCGTAAAAATTAACAGACATCTACATAAATATCGCAATTGTAAGCATTTTAAAAAAAATAATGCTATAAATAGCGAAAAAAAGACTATCTTTTATAAATTTTTATTATATACTATATGAAATGTATTTTCAAAAAAAAGCCATAATCACATAAAATTTAGCTAAAATATAAAAATTTGCTCTTCTATTATAAACACAAATGAAAATGTGATTGGATGACTTAAAAATTATTTATATCAAACAATGCTCTATGAATAAAGTCAACTCGTTATTTTTACTCTAAAATTATTAAAATTTTATCAAAAGCTTCTAATTTTCTTTTTATGTTGTATAAGACAGATGAAACTCAAAATTTCAATGAATTCTATCTTAATTTAATGCATTAAAAATGCGTTATTTTTTGTTAGCTATATAACTTCGATCTATTTTACTTCCTATTATTAATTATTTAATGTAAATATTTGATCATTTATATCAAATCAACTTTGATACAATATTTTTTTAGCATGGTATTAGGGTAATTTATTCGATAATATGAGCAACATAATATACATAGAAAACGAGCTAATAAATATTTATCATCTATAATATAAAATTGTCTGAATCTAATTCCTTTTGTAATATCAATGTTTTAACATTTAAATTTAATTTAATTGCCCATATAATCTAAATTAAAAACGATGAAATTATCTTGACATACCGTGCTAAATATCACAACAATATATTTATAACTGAATCTACTTTTTCAATATTTATCTTTAATATAAAAATCTTTATTTTATTTAATTATTTTAAATCCATTACAAAAAGTTATAATATAGTATATATCTATAATAAATAAATCGAATCATCCAATAACCCCTTATTAATTATTACCAATTTTGTTTTGTAAATGAAGATTCCAGATTTTTTTAGTTTTAAAAATTAAAGCGTGATCAAATACCTTAAAAAAAAAGTTGACATTTACTTCCTTTTTGTTTTATGCTGTTTTTTTGTAAAATTAATCATATTTATTATATTTAATTTACTCTGATTTTTTTTATTCCATATTATGCATCGAAAATACAACAAAAAATTACTATAGTTAAATTTTCTATCCTACACATGCAGTATAATTACATAAGCTTGATATAATACCGTTCTAATTTTGAATTTTGAGTTCATCTTTGATGCCTTTTAGCGCAAAATAAAAAAAAGCTTGATTATATAAGTTATTTGGAGATAAAAATTGTTTAATTATGCACATTTTATCTATTGTATAATTATATCCAAAATTTATATTTTTATGTAAATATAGCATAAAATTATGGTTAGAATATCGAAAAAAAGATTAAAAATACATTCAAAAATCAATATTACACTAGTTCAAAATGTTTATAATTCTGTATTTGATTAGGATATAATAAATACAAGAGATTAATGCTATCGAAGAACATAATAGAAGAGTATATAGGTAAGAGTATGTAGATTATGTATTCAAGATTAATCATTCTCGTCAACTCGACGAAAAAATCAAATTTTAAATGCCTGTATTAATATCAATAAAATATATAGATGATATATCATGTATAAATTGTCGTATATGTACTGTTAATCATGCATAATATGTCGTATATGTATCCTTATTATTTTTGTTAGTAAAAAGTAACTATAAAATTTATAAATAGACATTGCTTATTAACACTTTGTATTCATGAAATAGGTATATTTTCCATCTATGTATTTTTATATAGTTCAAAATTTATAATTGCATATATATGTAAAATTATAGAGAACCCCTATAAAGCATATTATTCTGAATAGCATATGAGTACATTACACAAATAAAATTTTTGTGATGTCATACAGATTTCTGTATCCAATCCTTACCAACATGTTTTCAAGTTAAAATGTAAATTTTTTATATATCTAATCACATTTTTTTTAGCGCAATTATTTTTATTGGTTGAGAAAAAATCTGCTTGACAAAGTATAGTATATTCTCAAAATCCCCAAATTTTACCTTTTTTTGGTCTTTAAATTTAGAAAGAGAGGAAATGCAACTATATAATGTATAAAAAGAATTTCTTTTTCCAAAATTTATTAAGAAATTTCGGCGAAAGCTATTTTTTTACATTAATATCATTAAAATTTCCAAAACTCAAATCAATTCAAATGCTTCTTTAGTTAGAAAATTTCAGCACTTTATAATAGGTAAAACAAGAACTATATGATAAATTAATTCTAATCTAAAATTGTGTACGTTAGAGAAATTTTGATTTACCATTACATTTTTACCCGTCACACAGAGATGACTAGAAAAAACCAGCATTTTTATTAATAGATAGCTCAAGTGATTATATTATACTATTTTTTTATAAAGAGATATAATTTTCAGAGAGCATATAATTTTAAAGATAAATAAAACGTAAATCAAAATTGATATTATAAATACATTAATTTTATTATTTGGCTATATATATAATAAAATATCTACAATTCTTGAGAAACTGATCGTCAATATTCCAAAAACTTTCTAAGACAGGCATTTAAGTATTTTACGTGAGGTATAATGAACTAGATAACTGCAACTTAAATTTATCAAAATTCAGCAAAAAAAAATTGTGCTTTTAATTTTTTTAAGCCAAATTAAGTTTTCAAAAATATTATACCACTATATCTGTAGCTCTTAGTGCTTTTTTAAGCTTAAAGTACTTGAATGTTCTATTTGAAAACGATAACATAAATACATGGTGCCATGGAGTCAATCCCAATGTTCTTTGCAAAATTGTATAGTGAAAGGATTTTTTTACAGACAAAAATAAAATACTTAGCTTATATACATATAAAAGAAACTGTTTGCTAAAAGTGAGTAAGCAAAAAAAATCAACCTTTATAATATTAGATATAAAAATTCAGTTGTATGAATTTTAGAACATGATATTACTGTTTTCAAGAATAAATAAAAAAATATTAATTAAAAAATATGTGAATATAAGTTTCTGATATTAATAATTGAAAAAAAAGTAAAAGTTCTATTTGAAAATATTATTCGAGGTAAAAATCAAAGAAGCTTTTTACATATCTAGCAATTCTTTATATTATATGAATATATCATGAAAAAAATCATATTTTATATAAGGAACGACATCCTTCTATGGTTGTCGAATATATTCATGTACTTTGTGTATATTCTAATATACAATTAACATTCTTTTAATAGATAAAATCTATGTTCGTGTTTTTATGTATATAAAAATAGTATTTTTACGGCTATTAATCGACATGAATGGTGAAATGTCTGTAACAATGTATATAATAAAACTATAATTCATTGTTAAACCTTTATAAATGCAATAATCAATGCATGATTATATATATCAAAGATATACAAACAAATCTAGCGTTAGAATGACCATAAAACGCAAAAATATATATGAAATGAAGCCATTTATTATAGATATTCTGATTCTTTTCTTTTATTATATTCAATAGATATTTTTGCTGTATACATCTTCTTTATTTAGATGTTGCATACATTTTCGTATTTTAAACTTTTTATAAAATGGGAAAAAAAAAGAAGATATTTCAATTCATTTTACGCTACGCTGCATTTTATAGAGTTAGAATCTGGAATAAGATCAAAAAATTATAAAAAATACCATAGGATATCTTTTATATGTAATTTTGCAAACTTCTATAAATACATTTATTTTAAAATATAAGCTATAGATTTTTGGGAAAATAAATATTAGAATAATAATACAGTCTAATATTAAAACCGAAAAAATAATCCCATTATAATGTGATTAATAAAATAATAACTAAATTAGTGTTATAAATTATTTGTGCCATTTCAGACTTTCACATTCCGTTATTATGTATAAAATAAAAGCGAAAAATTCAATTAATAATTGTAACTAAAGTCTTTCTGTATTACCTACGTTCAAAGTATGATAGAAGTTGAAACACAAAAAAATATTTCTTTTTAAGGGTCGCATTTCTTCATGCTTAAATTCCATCTGCTGAGATGTATACAGCTCATATGGAATATTTAAAAACTCTAAAAAAGATACTACACACCTATTTTATTGCATCTTCACTAACTGCTCTTTTATAATCAAATATATTAATTAAGTGTCTTGCAGTGCGTGAGGGCCTACAAAGAAAAAAAATATAGAAAGCGAATTTTTATTTATTTCGTTCTTTGATTAAAAATTTTTATATAAGTTCAAGTAAATCTTTAGATTTCTCTTTAATAAGATTTTTTGATACTATTCCTACACCAGGATCTTTACAATCTTCCTCAATGAATCTTCTTCTTTCGAGACTTATTATTTTAATTGTGTTCCATATGAATTTTTGTTGTGTATAACATTTCAACATATTTTGCATTTATAAATCCTGCATATGTGGCTTATGATATTTTAGTACCTCCCCATCCTAAGTTATTTAGCATATCGATATTTGAATCCTATATTGTAAATAAGAATGAGTATTTTCTTATATACTATAATCTTGGGTTATTATTATCAACACTTATTTTTCGCACTTCTGCATAAGTGATCAAGTTATTCTTCTTATCTTACACAAAAACGACATGTTGGTCATGTGGCAATCTTTAATCCCGTTTTATTCTTGTAAAGAACCTTTAAGGCGCTAGTTCGTATATATTACATCCTATACCGTGTATTTTCAGATTTTATTCGATTTTTTTAGCAGTATTTTCTTATATGCTTAAAGTGTATGATGTAACAATACATTTATTTCTTCGTGTATAGCCACGGTCATGCGTTATTTTAAATCAGCTATCTAAGTGGTTAGTGTTTTATATTTTTTTTATCACAGTGTTGACATATTAGCCTTACAAAGTTCATACTTCTATACTGCATGAAACTGATACATGCTTCACGTGATGTCTTTACTTATCAATGTTATCCAACATTGAAGATTCGGGTATGTGACACATTGAATTTGTAATGTATACAAGAAAGGTTTATGATTATGTTGTTTATTTTTTATTATATACACGTGATTTCTTCCAGCTAAAACATAATAGATTATAAATGGAGTCTTATGGTTTATCAAGTTTTGAATTGCTCTTTTATAAGTAAGGTGTTTTTATAAGTCTTTTTAATTTTTCTTACGGTTGCTCTTCTTGGCGATATTCCTTTATCGTCGGTAAGATTCTTATTTAGCCAAAAAGTATATTTCTGGGTCTACAATTTAACACTCGATAGTTCACTCTTAAGTTTTTGTCTTATAAATATAATATTTCACAATATTTGCTGCCTTTATGAGAACAAATTTTTCAGAAAAACCTTTTTATCTAATTTTCTATAATAGCAAAGTCACTCTGTTCTATTGAAAACCAACTAAGATATTTTTTAGGAGAAATGCGTATTTATTCTATAATTTATTTAGAGTTTTGCAGTTTTGGTTTTTTTGACCAGATTCGTAATTCTTGATAGAATTTTATTACAACCTTTGCAAAATTTTTAAATATATTATTGCTGAAATACTGTTTTCTAATATTATATTGCATTTATTTCCAATCTTACTATCTATTAGATTGCATATATTCACTACATCCATAATAATTTGTTGCTGACTTTGATTTATGTCATTTCTAGATCTATGCAATAGGACAAATTCACTTTCAACTCTGTCATCTTTTTTAAGTTTCTTGATTTTGATTATAAGCTATAAATCATCAAAAAAAAAATAACTAGGTCATAGAAAGATACATCTAATACTATAATCACGCAATTGAAATTCTAGTTAAGAACATCATTTAGTAGATTCGTGCACAGAACAAATAGAAGCGATGATAGTCAGTTGGCTGGCGTATTATGCATTATATTCTTTGTTTTTTTTATTTTACTTTAATTTTTTTATATACTAATATCATTACGTAAACCTATATAGCTGTTCTTGAAGATTAAGCTTTGTAATATAAAAAATATAAAAGTTATGATCAATAAATCGTACACTTTATAACATTAATACTTGTGATTTGCAGTTTTCTGCTACATTTTTATTTATTGCCGCATTAATTAGCGCTTTCATTTTAGCTCCTAGCACCCTTCGTGGGGTACCGAGTTGATTTTCCGATACTGTGGTTACGTATCTTAACTTCTAACTGTATTATTTCAGACATAATATCTTACTACATGTGTATTACATTATGGTTACATTCTTTAGGTGAAAATTCACTATCTTTTACTCATTATATAAGGGAAAACAATATGCCTTTTAACCATAAAGTCATTTCTAATCGATTTATTTTTTAAAAACATATTTCGGTGCTATTTTTTGGATATATTAGTGCAAAGATGTCTTTTTAGAAAAAAATTATAGAACCCATTTTACCTCACAGTTTTCCAATTAGGCAAGTAGCAAGTAGTCTTCAATTTTTTATATATCCTGTAATGACAATAAAATGACCCATATATTCTATTATATAAAAAAATCTATAAGATCTTGCATAAACTGCTCGTTTTAATGTCCCTCACATCACCAGGCAAAATACAGCAGTTTTTTTCTTATTAGCAATTTGAAATAAATTATTCTATTTTAATGAACGAATTCAAATGTCTTATATGGAGTTATATAGACTAATTCTAGCTAAAACTCACTTATTTGTTAATATTGGCTGATCTTTTGATGTTTAAAAATTTCTTATTTTGTATATATAATTTGTGATACATCCAATTTTTTCACTAAGAAATTATTATGAATTAGTATAATCATTCGCAGATTTTCAATTTTTTCTTCTTTGATCATGCATTTTGCGCAAAAATAGATCTCTGAAGCAGCGATTTTTCTAAAATTTTTTGCCATTTTCTTTTTATGCTGTAATGTAAACCTTTTCACGATACTTGATGATTTTTTTGGTAGCTCTATATAAGTTAACTAATTTCTCTGTAGAATAATTGCATTTATAATCATATTCTAGATGTATTTTTCCAATGTACTTGTCTTTACAACAAAATTTAGATCTTCATTGATTTTTTATTTACATTGTAATAAAGTACTCTGATTTTTTATTTAAACTCGATTTTCTCTTGGTTAAAAATATAGCGTAAAAATTATCAAGAATTGAATTCCATTTTCTTGATTTTCTCTTCCTCATCTTTTCTGTTGTGGTAGAAAACATTATCGCTTTTCATTTGTCTTTTAGATAAAGTTTCGAGTCTAATTTTCGAACGGGTCTTCATCCACCATTTTTCTGCAAGAATTATATTTCTTGACCTTTTTTTGTTATAAATACAAGTTTTTTGCAAACATTATGTTATAGTTACTTATATTTTTCTCCCGATCAAGGTGTTGCAATAGATTTAAACTTTACTGGATGATTCAATGCACTCTTGGTTAAATTATGGCAGAGAAGAGCATTTTTATAGTTTGTTTCCTGATGTGTATATTAAAAGTCTAAGATGTACTTTTCTAAATTTGAATTATCTTTACAACACTCTTCATTCTATACAGGATTGATGCCGATGATTTTGCTAATTTAGTTTCTTTTTCTTGGTTTTTATTCGTAATCATCATCTATTGATACAGGTATCTACAAAATATATTTATTTGCAATGTAGAATGGTTACAAATTTTGCAATAAAAAAGTGAATGGTAATAGAAAATAGGGATTCTGAAGGTTTGAATGGAAGCTTATAGAATGAAAATAATTTATAAAATTATACAAAAATAAATATTATGAAAAAATGTGAATACTCATATTGGAAAGAATTATATATTTATTTGGGTTCTATATATGATGTGGATGTATAATATAATATACATAAAAATTCCACGTTTTTTGACATGAAAAATGCATAAATCACATACATGTGCCCAAATTCATCAGCCGATCGTATGTAATTACAATTAAAAGCCAATTAAGTTATATAAAGTCGTTGTCGCATATAGTAAGTATATTCATATCCTATGGAGAATTGACGGCAACCTAAAATTATTGTCGGAATTTATACACGTAACAAGTAACTGCCTTTTCATTTCCCCCTATTTAATCTTCTCAATAGAAAAAATCATTATTTTTATTGTTTTCCATATATGTTAAATTCAAAAACAAAAATTTTGCAATATTTCTATTTCAATCAGCTAATTACATCAAATATAAAAATTAAAAAACATATTGAAAATTATCGAGATTATTACTATTTTATAATAATTAGTTATGAGATAAATTTGTTTTTATCGATATTTTGAAAGCTATAAAAAATATTTAAATTACAATATAGTTATTAAAGAAACTAGTAAAATATATATAAATAATTAAAAAATATGTGCCAGCTATATATAATATAGATAAAAATAACTATGTCAGCAACGATAAAATCATGCGCAGCCACTTCTTCTTAAATATTTTTTTAAACGTATAATTAGCAATAGAGTCATATAGCAAAAAAGAAAAATAGAGTAAACCAAGATTAACTAACATATTTGGTTGTGAAAAAGAATCATATAATTTACGTTAGTAATAAATATTCAATGAACATTGCACTAATACTTTTAGTATTATTATGAAATTATATGCATTAAAAGGATGTATGGTCAAGAATTAAAACTCTAGTAAATAGACTTTAAACAAAAGAAGGCATAACAAAGTTTAAAAGCGACTCTCTTTTAAATGTAAGCATATAAAGGTTATTTCTGAGCAAAACTTAGAAATAAACAAACAAAAAAAGACTTCTAATTCTGATTCTATTGGTCGACTATTTTCTATCTTAAATGTTAAACTATTGTTCATGAATTCAAAAAAATATAAAATTAAGATTTATATAAAATATCTTTAAAATCCGTCTAAGACTATTGAGTCGATCATATTTAATCTATTTGAGCATCTAAACAGATGTAATACCATCAAAACTATAATTATTTATTATTCAATTGGAATTCGAAATAAATATAGCCCTGCAAAACTATAAAAATCATAATAACGACATTGATATTTCATTTTAAAAAAATTTCAATCGAATTTACTTTATTTATTTATGTATTACTTCTATTACATTTTAGGAAGTTCGCTTAATATTAATAGGAACTATTTCTTAACTACGCGTCTCTCTGTTGAGCTCCTCCAGGACTTTTTGTCACCCGTAATCACCGTAGATTGAGCCCTTTCTCATATGTGGCAGCCAATATGTGTGGGGAATGTAGTTCTGTCTACTGTTCATTTCTAAGGTATACAAGCTAAAACCACACTCTATACTTACCATTATTCTTACTGAACTGTGTGGAATCCGTTTCCATACTGTTGGCACAGTTCAACATCTTACACAGCAACCTCCTAATTCACATTGCTTGTCTGTGCCTTATGGTTTATCTTTTATTTTTCACTGTCCGCCCCTTCGCTATTTTTCTTTAGAGTAAATTCGTTTCTGCGATTAGTGAGGTGGGCGAGTGTGGAGCCTGCGACCCCTCACCTTGGGGTCCGACTTGTAAACCACACAACCATACCACCCTAACATAAATAATAAAAAATAATTATTTTATCTATAATAATTATCTTAATAGCATTTTCAATCACATGAGCATTTAATCTATTATATGCTTCGATAAAACTAAATTTGTAATCTGTCATATGAATAGACATCTATAATATCAGAAGGGGGAAATGTAAATATATACAGATTAGTTAGGTCCTTAAAGTACGCAGGGTATATATCATATTTATTGTCAGTTATATTAAGGCATTAAAATAGTATTAGATATTTTCATATATATCCTTGCAAATTGTGTATTATAACAATATTCATCGCGTGGTTTAAGCCTTTTTCATATAAATTATAAATATTTAAGTCCCATAACATAATGCTTAGATTTTGAAATTTTTAAATCCAATATTAGCTCTTATATACCTAAAAAATTATAAATGAACATTTGCATATTTTATGATTATGTATTTAACTAAGCAGTTTTATATTTTTTTTTTCAGATTTCTCGATTATCTGTATATCATGTTTAAGAAAAACAGGAATATTTGGATTTTTGAAAAATAATATTTATCTTTTATTTTCCTCGTTTTTATTTTGTTTTCTACAGTGACCGATTCAAGACTCGACAAAATATTTTTAATGTCATATAATTATATGAATGAGGACCCTAATTTTTAAAATATGTAAATTTTGACGCATAATTCCTTTTTTCAATTAATTATAGTTTCAAAAAAGCTGTTAACTTCTAAACTTGGCTTTTTAATATATACCATAGATGAAACATATATACTTTAAAAAAGTAAATTCATAAATATTAATTATGAAAATTGCTTTTAATTTTTCATATGTTCGAAATATATATTATATATGTCTTTTTGCTTAAAAACTCACTTTAATAGATACAAAATTTTTTTTTAATATTTATCATTTAAAATAAAACTTATTTTGTGCAAAGGATATTATTATTCAATCCATTCAGATTTCAACATATTTTCTTGCAAATATTTTTGAAATATTACCAAAGTCAATATGCCAAAAATATATGATTTAATTAACTAAAAATTGTTTAAATTTACGTAAATTATAACAATAATCACATATTATATGTAATGAACAAAATAGTTACTTATCTAGCGCAACACGACGTAATTAGTATTTGATTGTTTGCATTCTCAAAATATAATTCATTGTGTGAATGAAAAATATTTTAGGCAATAAAAGAAATTCAAAAAGTATTATAAAAATTATAAATTTATATATAGAACATTCTACCATTATCTTTTTTGTTTGCTAACACAAAAATTTATTTTGCTCAATTATATAGATGCGCTCTATACTCTTATCGTACACAATATCCTTTAAGATCACCCAATACATCTTTCTCTATAAGCTTGACGCACTAAGGCGTACTCTGTATGCTATTTTTGTGAATATGTTTCCGTTTTCGTTATATCCGTCATTCCTCAAAATCGACCATCTATGAGGAATCACTAAAATATTTTATTAAATATAAATTTTTGTTTTTTTTAAAATTATATGGGGTTAAATAGAGTTTTTTGTAATCATAATTGTATAAGCATGCTGTTTTTTTCTGGTAATTCTAAAATCAACATTATACCGGTTAAAGGGCAAATGTTTATAGCTGCTGCGTCAATTTAAGATTGTTGATTTAAATATAATATCTGATTTAGCAACCACAAATATTTTAATAGTATTTTCCTTGTACTCAAAAACATTTTTTAGAATAGAATGTCTTTTCTCTGATAAAAAATGTCTTAGTCCTCACCTTTTTGTGCTAATATGTGCATTAGCGATTATCTAATTCTATAAATATAGTTTCTACTCTTATATTCTCATTTTATTGCCTTATTTTTATGTGATATCACAATTATAACTAAAATACATTCTATAGTTTATGTGTACCTTTGGGGATATTTTTAACTTGAAAATTTACTTTCACTTTCAGCAAATATAATCATTTATAAAATCAAAACCATGCTTTCTGATCTTATGGAATCTTCTTCTAGGGTGCTTATGCCTCGTTTATCCTCAGTTAATAAATTTTATATAATATTTTTTTAGTTTTTGCTAATTGCTGTCAAATCTACTGATGATAATTTGTAACTAAATAAAAAATTATCAAAACAAATATAATTATATTTATAGTTGTAAATTTAAAGATTTTTTTTTTAAAATACCCTAAAATTAATTTGCTATAAATATAACCTTTTTGGGATTTGAATTTTTTTTGAATTTTCTATTGCACCAAAACAGAGCATATAACCGTTTTTTTACTTTTTATAAAATTTGTAGTACATATAAAATCAGGCAATTAAACAAAAAATGTAATAAAATCTTGATATTATAAAAATATGAATTTTAAATTCTATATGCGCCCAAGTTCTAATAGTATGTATATGCACAACTCTACTTATAAAAAAATCTCTATGTCTTATATTGTAATTTTTTTTGTGCATGTTTTTTGTAGAAGTAATTTTTTTTTGCTGTTTAGATTTTCCTTTAAAATGCTTTGTGATGTGTTAGATCTATAAAAAAATCTTAGCTTGAATAAAATCTATTAAAATGCTAAAAGACAATCAAATCCTTTTAATTTTCTTAATTGCGAAAAACAACATAAAAGAACAATTAAAATTGGTCAGTAACGTTTTTTATTGCATTAGCGGTTATGATAATCGATAAAATTATCAAATTGCTTCATTTGCTATATTTAGATTTTGCAAAGTAAAAGGTTTTTTGTATCCTAAGCATATAAATAGCAAAAATTATATCTAAATGGCTGTTTGACGGCATTATGAATGCGCAGTGTTAGAAAAAACTACAGAAAAAATTATTTATCTAATTCTTTTGTGGGTAACTGAAAAAAACCTTTTAATCGTGTATATGCTCTATCGTTTTGCAAAATATGAAAAAATAGATATGTGGTGTATAATATGTCATAAACGTATATTTATACTTTACATTATGCAGAATTGATACTAGATTATTTTTAATGTAAAAATAAAAATATTGCCTTAAAAAGTACATTTTTGTGGTTTCTGAATGCCAAGTCATAAAAACGATAATAAACTACATGTAGCATATATTTCTTATATAAAAAGGTTTGATTTTATATAATAAAATATTGATTAGTTTATTAATAGTCCCAAAGACCTAGATTCAATTTTAAATGATGCTTTAGTTCATTTAAATGCAAGAAAATTACGCTTGTATCGCCTTGATCGTATTTAATTCAATTTGATTTGTTATCTATTTTTAAATTTATCCACATGTTTTTAAATTATTGCAAAAAAATGCAGATATGCAATGTGATCTAGTTTTTATAATCAAACGTAATTTTTTGTATTTTTTTTGCTAAATTTCTATTTGACAAGTCTTTTCTGTTAAAAACATATGAAAAATTATTTTATTTCTTCTCTAATTGCGGTAATAAATGATTATAAATACACAAACCACATTTTCTGAATTTGAAAAAATGATATCTACTTCATTGAGTTTAATTTGCTATTCAAAAAACGAATTTATGAATGTAATTTATAACATTTTTTTTCGAAAGAAGCTAAGAATCGTAATTAAATATCTAGGACTAAAAAAACGCACAAAAAGCAGCTTGCATTTTCTATCTTTAGGTTCGGCTTTGTGCTTACGTTTTTATGCTGGGGTTTTGTATTGAAAATTGCATAGATAATAAATAAATCTCGTTTGTTTTTTTTGATTTTAAATAACATAGATTTTACTTCGATTCAAATTGTTAAATACAATTTTTCTATATACTAATAAATAAAAGCTACGGTCTTGAGTATGATAATTGTACTACACTATATCCTTATCCTATAATTTTGCTTATGTTATATCATATGAAACTATAGTCTCTATTGCTATCATTGTAGAACAAATTTATCTAAATATAAGTTTTTACAAGTAAATTATAAAAAAGGACACAAAAAAACTATATTTTAGTATCATAAAATACCAAGATAGTGATTGTTTATAGGAAAGATATATTTATAAATTGATTCTATCTGTAATTAAAAGGATAATCATGTAAATTTAGATTTCTGATTTTAACAACATTATTGATTCGATTTCATCTTTAATTTTTAAATCAAGATACCTCTAATATACTATACTAATCTAATTTTCTTTACGTTGTAGTCTGATTAAGAATATCTCACATTTCTCCAACACATCTTCAACAATGACCTTCGATCTATGTGTGCTAATAATTGAGAGCTTTTATATTTCATGTTTTAAAATTTTTTATCGAAGTGTTAGAGCTTATTGTCAGCTTCCAATATATTGAAAATTTTCGACACATTAACATATTTCTAGTATAAATATCCTGAAAATGTAAAAATTATTTTATTCATTTTTTAGTTATTAAAAACCAATTTTACGCCTTAATATTACAAAAAGGGTTAACATTAATATTTTTTTTATAATGTGTCGGTCTTTTTTGTATTATTACACTTGCCGAACATAACCGCAAAACTTTTATAAATAAATAAAAAATTTTCATTATAGACTAATTATGTATACTTATTATATTTTTCAATAGCATATAGTCTTTTTTTCTAGACAATTTGATTAAAAGGCATGGTATCTGTAATTTTTTATAATATATGTAATTTAAAATTTTATTATTGGCGTAAAATTGAACACAAGTAAATAAATACACAAATTACTCTTGAAAAATATAAAAAAAATATGTTTAAAACCAAGAAATTTTATTACTCCTAGGAACCAGTAATTTCAGCATTAAATTATTCGTTTTATCATGTACAAACACTTTAAATGTCCCGTAGAAAAGGTATATCAAATTTATTGGAAATTATAGCATAATGGCATAAGAATATGTAGCTGTGAACATGACTTTTCCTAGTGGTTATTTAGCGGAATATGCCGGCTTCATAGATTATATTTTTTATAAAAATATTATACAGAAAACTTATTTACATAGTGCATTATCTAGATACTTAAAAAATACATGTTTTTGTTGTTAGAATCACTATAACACGTAAAAGAATATGGATTAATAGATGGATTTAATGGTTTTTTACTTGATTGGAGTATATAACGTAAATTTTATGCAATGTTTGCACATAAAAAACGCTGAAAAATCATATAATATCCGAGCACATAATTCTATATATATTTTAAAAAAGGATTATAGTTTACAAAAAGATAGAGATTATATAGAGATGAATATTCATGACGAAAATAATGTTTTGCAGAGAAAATTATGCCGAAAAAAATTTATTGCATATCATCACATAAGTAAAAAATATTTAAATAATATTTGGTATAACAATATTAGAAACTCAATTAAATTTTTTTTAGATGAAATTTAAGTTAAGAACCTTGAGCTAAAAATGTATTTTTTTAATTTAAACTGGAACTAACATAATATATATAGTTTTACACACTTTGTTTGCCTGCTTTTATTGTAAATTCCATCATTTTAATTGATCGATATCGATCATATTTAATATGCTAGATAGAGCTTAGTAATGTAAATTAATACCGAAAATACTAAAAATTTTTTTTTAGACTATTGATTTTCACTTTCTATTTAGTTGTGATTTCTCTTTTAAATCATATAGGAGATAGCGTTGGGCGGACCTAATTTTTTTTACAAGATGCTATTATGTCACAAAAACCATATCTGCAGAGTTTAAATCATAAAAATCCATTTATGTTACACAGTATTAAATTAATAAGATTCCTTATTTGTGCTTTCACAACATTTGGCATCTTCAAAAATTTTGTATGGGTAAATGGTATACACATATATTTTATCTATGTCCTAAATTTGTGGTTATAATGTAAGTTTTTGTTCTCGGGCATAACTTGAATGATGTTCTATATACCCAACGTATTCCTACTTCGGGCAATCTTCTCCTGTATATGTCTTCCTTTATAAGTCGCCTATTTTCTAAACCTTTTGATCATTAATTCAAAATTTCATCACAATCTCAATGTTCTTATATATTCATCGATCTGATTCGTGACATTTAGATCCTCCAGGTACCTTTTATGATGTCGTGTCACCACACTGTTCCATGATATAACATATTAGAAAATTTTTTATTAGAACTTATATATTAATGCTAGCTTAGACGCTAAAAAGACATATTCTCTTTATTTTACGTTTTAGATTTATTCTATACAATCTTTTTCCATTTGAATTTTTTTTCTCAATATACTTGAAAGCATCTCCTTTAAGACAAGAGGAGCAGTCTATTAAGATAGATCATCGAAATGCGTCAAAAGATGTATCAAGGAGTTGTGCAATAGTCCCAATGGGCTTAATATTTCTAATGTATAAAATTGATAGAAAGAAACCTAACCCATGTTTAAAAATAAATATGTGTGTCATGATTTCAATAGATGGTTTAAAGCTTTACTAGTTTCAAGTATTTATATTTCATGTTATTGTTATATTAGATTAATTGGTATTTATAATACTCTGCAGGCAAAATCGATTTTCGACCATTCATAATGTATATAGAAATTATATGTCATGCGAAATTTCTAAAATACATAGCTACGGACAGATAGAAAAAGACTCCGAACCAATTTTTAATTTCGACTAGTAAGCAATTTAATATAAAATTTGCTGCAAAATTATAAGATTTTCAGTTTATATAATTTATCTGGATAAAGATTACGATTTTTTAGGTATATGAAATATATAAAAGAATATTAAAACATATTGTTTATAATTACAACCAAAGCTTCAGCCTTTAAAAAATAAGAAAACTGTGTTTTTAAAACGAATTACACGGAATCAATTTTGTATGCTATATGAATTAAATTGTTATATTAAAAACTGAGATTATACAGTAAATTACATCAAGTATATCTTTAATGGCTATATTAACACGCTAATATTAGTTTATTTACAAAAAATATATGAAAGAGTTCATATATTAAATATTAATATTTATGAAGTTTAAATCCAATAAAAACTAAAAAAAAGTGGAATTAAACACGACAAATTAATTTTAGTGCATTGTGCTATATTTCTAGATCGTAATTTATAAGGGTGTGTAATATTGAAAATTGCAAGTACAAATTTTATTTTAAATTATGCAGTCCAAACAAATGTAATTTCAGCACATTAAATCTTAATGATGAATTGTGTTAAAGTGATATTATTAGATATTTTTTGTGCCCTAGGATCTGATCTTTTGTACCTAAAATTTGCATCCGAAATCTTTAAACTTAAATTGTATTCATTTAAAAACAATGTTTATCATAAAATAAATTTGGGTTTAATTTACCTTTTTTTTATTTACTCGTATATTCTTTCTTTAGAAAGTTTAATCATTACTATTCCTAAGTTTTGTTTATATATTCTCTCCTACGCGTAGTTCTTCAAATTTTCTCTAACCAGTTTGATCTCAGTGAATAAGACCAGTTTTTCCAGACAGTAGTCAATATTGCCGGGGATGGGATCTATCTACTTTATGCCACCTTTATCAATTTATACTTATCTATATCTTATTAACAGACCAGATTTATTTCAATTTTCTAGCATATTTTAGATGTCTTGAAAAGCAACCATGCAAATCTCAGCTATTTAGCGTTTTCATGATTTTTTTACTTTCTTATTTAACACCATGCAGTTTTTTCGTTATTTATCATCTTTTGGAAGTCGAATGTATATGTGGATGGGTTGGCATTAATACACACAAAATTATAAAAGCGCAACCATCCGATCTGTAAATTATTGGGTATAAGTAAACAATATATTCATTATAAAATTTATTATTTAAATCGTATAACATATTTATTTTCGCATTCAATAATTTATTATGTTTTATTTTATGATTAATTTTTATGAATGTTTTTATTTTATAGATTTTCGGCATTTATTTTTCTAAATACAATTCTCCTATTTTTTAAATTTTTTTTATATCTTTATTAATAAGATTAGTCTAATTTGATAGATATGCATAGTATTTATTATGCGATGCTCATTTTATGTGTGATCATTTAAAATATATTTGTTTGTTTACTTGATTCCACTTCGTTTATGCTGTTGAAGTAGAACATTAGATTGATATCTAGAACTATTTTAGCAGATACTTCAAACCAACTCATCAAGCTTATAATATTTTTCTCACATGGATAAATAATTTTGTGTCTTCCATAATTCTATCATTTACACTTATGAATCTGGTTCTTTCCTTAATTTCAAACTCGTTAATTACGACCATGGTACTTTAAAATCAACATTTTACAATTATTTGTGCATGTGTATATTCGAGTCTTGCATTTTAGATATTTATGAAAGTATATTAGATCATTGTTGATAATATTTTTATCAACAGATATCAATATACCACGAACAAAGTTTTAAAGTTTGTGTCATAAATAATAGTGATATAAATTATATATCATAGAGAATATTCTTCATGAATATACAAGTATCAAATGATTGATTTCTATAAAAAATGAAAAGCGATATTTCGAACCCTTTGAATGATGATTCAGTGTAAAAATAAGTTTACTGTTAATTGAACCACCTTTTCATTTAAATTAAACGTTCATAATCCCAAAAAGACGACTCAATACCATTTTTTTAGAAAAAAAATATAGGGGTTTTAATATATATCCTTTAATAATACTATGAAGAATAACAGATAAAGATTTTCCTAAAAATGATGAAATATTGGAAGAATCATTACAGTTTCTTGCAATATTTATCAGAATAAACTTTTAAAATCACGATCAAAAAATTAAAAGTAGTTATAAAGCTAAAATCCAATTTTTTTTTCAATAAAAGAATAATTCTAGTATTGCTTTCTATAACAAAAATAATGTTTTCAAAGATTAGAACGGTTTATGGTGAAAATTTTCACATTTTCTTTAACGTAGAAATATATAACTTCTTTAAAAGCAAAAAATCTTAAGAAACATGAATTTTATACAATAAAAAATTCATGCGGTATGTTAAAAGCAATCAATAAGAAAGTTCATTGTTTTGAAAATAAAAACTTACAAATAAATTAATAAGCCCTTTTTGCTTACTATTTGCAACTCCATTGATTAGCTTATAATATTTAATATACTTAAGCATATATCTTAAATTGGTAGAATATGGATAAAAGAACATCGATACAGCTTTACATAAAAAAATAAAGAATTTTGTTTTTTTTAAATAAAAACGAATCGAAATACAAAGAAAAAAACTATAACAGGAAGTTTTTTACATAAATAATATATTTAATCGCATTCTGTATGCTGAATACTGTGTTAAATAATTAGTTCTTCGAATTGGAATTTATAAATGATCAAAATGTAAAAAGTATATGAATAAATTTTCAGATGTATGCATTTGAATTTTCTTTGTAATATATAATAGCAAGCAGCGCATAAGATGTTTTCGAACAGAGACTTACAACTGAAGCTCTTTAACTTAGACCATCTATGATATAGGAATGATGTGATTAAATATGTGTATTATGTGTATTAATACAAAAAAACATAAATTATGCATCAGATTTATAAAAGTACTGAAAAAATAGAACTATTTATAAATAAACGCATTAATTGAGCCTTATGATAAGTCGATTATTTATGCGATAAAAAAATTCACTTGATGTGTATGTCCAATTAAGAAAAGAAATTCAAATAAATGAATAAAAAAAATACAAAGATATGATAGTAAATTGCATAAAATAGCCGAAATTGATTTCTTGAAATATAAAAATATTTAGTGGATATGGTTCAGAAACATGATCACAAGGTTTTACGGAGTATGTCTAGATTAGTTCACAAAAAGTATCACTAATTATAACTCTGAATTATATACAATAACAGAAACACGGGAACTCTAATCGAATTAAGAGAAAGCGATAGAAAAAAAATTTAAAATAGTTCTTAAAAATTTACTCTTGTGGTTTTTACGTACTTAAGTTTGTGGGATTTTTAGTAAGATATCACGATAGAAAATTATATATACAATAATGAAAGTCATTAAAATTAGCCACTATTTATATTAAAAAGTATGATTTTAACGGTATTTTTATCAAGATATAATCCTTATAAACATATACCATCGTTTAATTTCATCTGATATTGTTTCAATGTTTAAATGTGATATGTCGAAGAATCATCATGTTTATAAACATTATAGTTTTTAATATTTCAGGATAATTAGCGATTAAATTTATATATTATTCATCCTGTATAATAGATATTTATGAAGAATATGGCATAGAAAAAGTACGGATTATATCCGAAAAACAATTTAATTAAAGAATACTATAATCATTAAGTTTTGAAAGAAGAAAATTAACAAAAGAGAACTGAAAAATATCCAATTTAGAGATCGTTAAGCAGATATATTTTTTAGTGTCAGCTGAAATTATTTGAAAATTATGAAAAGATAAACGAATATATAGTTATATAAAATAAGAAGCTTGTTTTTAAAAATTATTTGTTCATTATTTATATTTGAAAGCAATAAAATAAAAAAAGAAACATTGTATAATATAGAAAAACTCAAAAGGGCTACATTATATTTTAAGAATATTAATTCATTAACAAGCATGTAAAACACAAAAGAGGTCAAAGTAATACTAGGAGTACTTTTTATAGTTTTCAAAGCAAACGATGCAAAAATGAAAATTAAAGGCAATTTGATTCTTGCATATATGATAAATATACAAATTGATGTGTTTATAGCATATGTTAATGTTTCTTCAATCTAGTTTTTATCACAACAGATTAAATTTGCAGAGTTATATTTTAAAAATTTCTGTATGGTCTTGGTGGTTTTTAGAATAGTATAAATATAATAAAACTTATTAAAATCATATTTAAAGCCCACTTATATTTAGATTTACAAATTAAGTTTTTTATTTTATCTGTTTCATCTATCAATACGTAGTCAGCGCGTTGGGAATATTGCACAACTCTTTGATGCATCTTTTGACACTTTCCCCTAATCAATCTTCAATAAATGATCCCCTTTTCAAAATCAATATCCGCTTCAGAGGATAAATTTTATTTAAAAGATTATATATTAAAGGCTTTCTCAAGATATTATTTATGCAAGTGCCGCAAATAATTTTTTTACCATGTAATTATTGATTTGGGATCTATAGTACAAAAAAAAGCCTATTTATTAAATGCTTTGTTATGATTCCTCTTTAGATGTCTTCAATTCTTCCTATAAAGACGATACAACTTAAATGAAATCGAAAAGATCAGAAATCACTCAATACAAGAGATCAGCGAAAACGAAAATGCAGAAATAAAAGTTAATACCCGAATTAAAACAGATATAATAATCAAACAAAATAGACCTGATATTTTTACATACGATAAAAAAGAAAATATGATTACGCTGATCGAAATAGGTATAAAGAGCCTTGATAACTTGACTGAAGTTGAGAATGAAAAATATAGGAAGTATGACATCTTGGCGAATGAACTTGGTTTAATTTACAAATGCAAAACAAGAATAATACCATATGTATGACTTGGAATGGAGTTGTCACAAAATATCATAAAAAATATGTTAAGGAGTTAAAAATCCCGGACGAATTAGAAGCATGCATCCAAGCTCTCATACTCCGCAAGACACTTCAACTCATCTCATTTGAGAGAAGAAGAGCAGTTTATGAAGATAGATCAGAGTAAGGTGTCAAAAGATGCATCAAAGAGTTGTGCAATATTCCCAACACGCTGAACACGTCTAAATAGATAAAATCGATAAAAAGAAACTTAATCCATAAATAAAATAAAAAGAATTAACGTAAATAAGTAATAAATTTTGCTCCAATGTGAAAAAAGATATGTTAAAACATCAGAAAAAAATAATAAACGTATATATTCTTGTCAGATAAAATCTACATAATTTACTGAAAATCGGATGTTCCGAGAAATTTCTGCCACCCATTTAAGAATTCTACATACAACAAGCTATTAGATTATCTTTGTCATAAATTAAAAATGCAATCTATTTATTTTGAGTTTGTGAAATATAAATATTCAAAGAAGTTATAAATAGAGTTCAATTATTCTTTTTGTAAACAATTTTATTCTAAGCAAATATAATAAATGTAAATCTAGAAATCACGATCAAGAAAACATGAATTTAATCAATATTATGTTTACATTGAGTTTTATTAAAAAAAACACATGAAATGTTTTAATAAAATAAAATTATTTATTAAAGAAATTGAATATAAGCGATCAACTGCTGGCTAGGATCTTAGTAAAATAAAAAAAAAATCAAGCTTTCGAGATATGATTTGTGAAATAGATTTTAAGACTAATGTGACGATTAATCAATCAAATCCAAGATCATTTTTTTAGGAATCAAAATTTTGATCTTTTGTCTATAAATAACATACAGAGATGACTAGAATGATTTTATTTTTATTCACTTCAGAAGAAATTTGTAGTTCCTCAGAATCGTGCGATTTATACAATTACAAGAATCTTAAATTTATTTAGATAATTCATACCCTTGTCATGATTGACAATATCATAATCAATTCAACAGGAATCATAAATGTCAAAATTCAGATTACGATGTAGAAAATGATAGAAGACTTCCATTCCAGCTGACGATTGTAGAAAAAAAGATAAAATTTCGGGTTCATATAGACATAGAAATAATACCATGTATCAAAAACCATTTGATAAACATGAATGCAAAAAAAATATTATAGATTCGATTCTAAGCCAAGCTTTATAATAAAAGATTAGACAGCAAGTATCAATATGAAAAACGAGTCTAGCCAAACATATAAAAAATACATTTATCAGAAACATTCAGATTAAAATCCATATAGGTACCAGATAATACTTTGGGTTTTTGAGATATAAATTTTAATTTTTATTATCCGAACACTAACACTTTTTCATCGTATCTATAATTTTAAAATACTTTGATTCACATTGTACCAAGTATAAAACGGTTTGAAAGAAGACCTAAATTGGCAAAACCCCAATTTTAGGGTTGAAAATGTAATTATGGATCCCCATTCCACAAACAAAATACCGTCACCAAAGAAGCGCTCTAATGATCTGCAATCGACGCGACCAAATTATTTAGAAAGTAAAATTAAGCCAAATGGCTGTACATGTTCTATTTGGAATCGCTCAGCGACTGTTATCTTGAAGAGAATTATAAACGATCAGAAAATAAATTATTTATCAGAGTAAGCAAGCTAGATAAGAATAATCTAAGCAGTTCTAGTAGATGTGGGTAAGGGGAGATAATAAACAATGATTTAAGAGAAACAATAACTCTTACACTAGAAATGATGAAATCTTGAACATATATGGGCCAAAAATGAACATAGATTATGATTTAATTATAGATGTCTTGGAATTCTTTTGTAGACGCCATTGCAAATAATAATCAGTAATCATGTTTTAGCTTATTAAGTAATTTAAACAAGGAACACTATATAAATATAGCAAACAAAGATGACGAAGAAAAAACGGTTAATACCACAAGATATCATGATAATATTTTATTTGAAACATCAAAATCTGAAGGAAAGTAATAGCTTCATTTATATCCAAAAAAGGAATATATACATCAAGAC
Organism: Rhyacophila brunnea; assembly: GCF_057557595.1. Taxonomy (NCBI): domain Eukaryota; kingdom Metazoa; phylum Arthropoda; class Insecta; order Trichoptera; family Rhyacophilidae; genus Rhyacophila; species Rhyacophila brunnea. The sequence continues at coordinate 864,973 of NW_028233344.1, forward strand.
TTTGATTCTAAAAAAAGCCGAATACTTTAACGATTTAAAATTTGTTAATGAGGAAAATAAAAGGTATTCTAATATGAATCAAACTAGAAGCGAAGACCTCGAAAAAATATTACATAGAAATGGTGCTTCCGATCGATCTTCAGAAAATATTCTTATGAAGAAAAAGAATGAGATAGAAGTAGCTTAATATCAAACACTGATGTAAAAGTGCTTATTATGTTTGAAGGACATATTAATACAACCTTATACCCACATTTCAGCACTAACAAAGGCAGTAATTTAGATTATCCACATATTTTTTTTGGCATCATTAGATGACGAGAAACACTTAAAAGTAGTTTTTGAATCATATTCAAAACATATATTATATATATAATGAGTGATCTATATAAAATTTATGTATATTATATAGTATTAACCACTAGAAATCATAAATGCTAATTTTTACTTAAAATTCGAGTCGTTTTACGTAAACAACTAGACTATCGAATTCTAGTTTATTTAAGATATAAAATACAAATTTCAAATAAATTGTATGTAATTTATTATGGATATTATTTTATATAATGAGTTTAAGAAATAAATACAGTAAAAATGCACCAAAATAAATTTTAAAATTTTAATAAAAGACAAATAACACACCATATTTACGTCGTAAATAGACATGCAAATACCTTTTTTTAGTAAAATAAGTTTTTTTTTCGTTTCAAGATCACAAAAAGAAATCATTGGCTGCACCCTTGGACTTTCACACTTGTGAAACTATAATTTATCAAATCATAGGTTTAGATATTAAAAATGTAATTGACATATAATAACATCTAATTGTTGTTTTAATATACATAGTTTATTTCATAAATTATCTAGATGCCAGAAATATCTTTATTTTCGACTTTTTTTTATTTAAATGAATATTCCAACATAATAAGTGCATTAAAACACATTACATATATTCTAATATCAAAAAAGATATAAACTTAGTCATCTTAACTTTTATGAATTGTTGCAATAAATTTTAAAAAGCTAGGCATACACACTTTCGTGAATAAAACATGAGCTTTATGTAAGGTTTTATTTAAATTTAGTTATATCTACAAACAAATTTGGAATCTATGTTTTTTTTTGTATTATCAAAAACATTGTAATTGAACCTTAATAGGTCAAATCTTTGATTATTATTTAATATACCACCTCAATTACGATATTTTAAAAATCTGAGATCCTGAAATATAATGCTGATAAATTTAAATTTTTGTAAAATTTTATCGATTATAAGATAATGTGAGAAGATTGGAGGATGACATAATTTATATTTTAGCCCAAAAAATCACATTATAAAATATTTGAAATTAATTTATAGTGTATTTTTTAAGATAAATCAAAATTTTTAGTTTTAAACCTTCCTATCAGCAAATATTTAAACCTCAAAAAATGCCAATACACCAAATAGTGTTTCGAAAATACCAACAATTACATTCACTTGTAATGTAAACTTCATGACGAATATGCAAGTTAATTCGCATTTAAAAACGCATACTTGGAAGTAAGAGTAAATGATAATATACAAATACAATAGAAATTCAACGCTATTAATATCTAAAAACTCATGAAATCTATTTTTTTGTATTAAACGTGGTTTTCTTTTACGAAGATAGAACAACAAAGCTATTATATTTATTTAAAATATTGAAAAACTGGATCGTTTTATTAACCTTTCATTTTAGAATAAATTGTTTGAAATAAACAGATTCTTATTTATTTATTTTTTATTTTCTTGCACCTATTTCATTAAATGTTTATTTTTTTTGGTGAATTTTTCGTTGATATTTTTTCTTTCCTCGAACATATTGTGAGATTAAACACTTGCGGCTTACTTCATCGTTTTTTAGCATATTCTCTCGCTCTGCTGTAACGTCATCGATACCCCATATTCTCTTAAGACTTATCAGTTCAACAGTAATTTTCAAGAAAAATATTAGAAATATATCATTAAAGAAATATATTAAATTTAATAAACCGAAAAATTATATATTCAAATGTGTTATGAATCATTCCTGCCGCGCTTTGAGCGTATGCCACGCCTTGGTTGTCAGAAAAATCGGATTACTATAACAACAAGTTGAACACACTTGCATTTGAAACAAGTAAGAATCTAGTAAACTATAATTCTGGTGGGAAAAATATTGGTATTAGACACCCATGAAATTTTGATCAGAAGACTTTAAAAAAAGATAAATAAAAAGTGAAGATATTTTGAACGGCATAAAAAGTTGGTCCCACAAATGTTCGAAACGGAAATAGATTACTATCTCTAGTATAGCGTAAGAAGCAAGTGATTCCCAAAAAAAATAAAATAATTGTGCAAGAAAATGCTATTTTTCAGAAATTCTAAAAAAGTTAATCGAATGTATATGAAGTTACCATTTTAAATGAATAAAAGATATGCTAATATATAAATAAGGCAAAACGCAGTTTAAAATGGCGAAGCTTTGAATATGTTAAAAATGTGATGTTATTTTTGTGTAAAAATCAGTTAAAAGAAGTTCAAAAATCATTCTTGATTTCAATCGAACAACCATTTTCAACATATTTATTTTTTGGTTAAAACTAATATTTAATCAAAGAGAAAAAAAATGCTTCATATATTAAAATTTTTCAAGTTAGTGAGCGTTTATTGAGTCTATCAAATAGATTCAATTTTTTTTGGCCTAAAATCAATGTTTTAATATCGTTACTATCATTATAAATTATTCTATGGGAACTTAAAATAAATTTAGCCCTGTCAAAAAATCAGAAATAATGCTATCGACGATGAAATGTACTTTTACATTTAGTTTTTCGATTTTAAAAAATTTAATTTATTGATCCTTTAATTGCATATGAATAAAATCTATTAATTACGCCATTATAGATTTATTTGTAATCCGTCTTATATTAAAAATTACGAATAATTTCAGAACAGGAAAATGATAATCAATGTTATATAGTGTGAATTAATGACTTTAATCATGCATCCCATTTAGTCCCTGTTTTAATCACAGAGTAAAACAGGGGTAGATTTTTTCATTGAATCTTTCAAGCCGGGTGTTATTATATTAAATGGCGTAGTTATAGCCCTTTTAAATAAATTTAAATACCTATGCGTAAACTAAGGTCCTTGATTTTGATATTTATTTATCCGCTATTAGTTGTCTTAACAACAAAGGTAATTAAAAATGCCAATTTAAATATTTTATTATTATACATTTGACTAAATAGCTTTATATCTTTTTTTTGTTTTTATTATTTACTTATACATATCATGAATAGAGAAAAACGTTAGTATTTATGATTTTAATAGGTAATTTTTACATTTTATATTTCTGGGATATAATTTTATTTTCTTTGTTGATCGATTTAAGACACGACAAAATATTTACAAGTCATTTGTATATATAGATGAGCCTATTAGTACAACTAAAATGAGTATTTTACGACCTATATTTCTTTTCGCTCGATAAATACATATTAAGCTAAGAATAAACTTAACCTTAAACTTGGTTTTATGCATATATACCGTAGATGAAACATTTACACTTTAAATTAGTAAATTTACTCATATATTTAAGTAATCTTCACAAAATTAATTATATGTTTGAAATAAATATTATATATGTCATGTGGTACATATGCTCACTTTAATAAAATACAAAATTTTTATTTATATAGTTCCTAATTTTCATGTACACGAATATAAATTTTAGACTAATTTCGTGCAAAGGATTTAATTATGCAATTTATTCGGATGTCAAAAAAAGCCCCTTGCAAGAATTTTTAAAAATATTATCACGGTTAATATGCCCAATATATCTTTTGAATTAACCAAAAAAGTAAATTTTGAACTTTTAGATATATCAAAAAAAACATAAAATCATTTTTGTGCTTAATTTAGACGCATTGGTTTATTTTCACTCACTCGAAGTTCAAATATTATTTACTGAGACTAAAAATATTTTTTGGCACAAAGGAAACTAATGACATTTTTCAGCAATACATTCATTATAGGGGTATTTTTTCTTATACATTTACATGTTTTTTAGCAATACTTTAGATTGGTCCATTGCACAGATTCGCTGTATATTCTTATGTAACAGAACTGTATAGTTCACCGTAGGCCATTTTTCTTTGAAGATTAAATTATTTGAGTCTTTTTCAAAACTATTATTTGGGAATACACAAACATTGCCGTGCAATTCTACATTTATTGACGACAACTTTTTGATTAATTACAACAATATTTTTTGAATTTACAATTTAGTTTTTATGTTCACCTTTATGCCAAATAGATAGTTTATTTTTACGGAGAGTAGTATAAACATGCTATTTTCATCGTCGAAGAAGCTTAAAGCTAATATTAAATAGTGTTATATTGCAAATTTTTTAACTAAGCAGCTTCTACGAAAAAAAATCCGAATTCCCTTCCCATCTAGGAATAAATAATTAAGTCTTTATTTTTTTATGTACATAAAATATTTATAAGATTAAAAATATCTTATCTTATAAAAATGTCGTATTCATCATTTTTTTATGCGATTTACTACGCCTAGGTTTTTCTGATTCTAATAATATATATAGATTTTTAAATTCAAACAAATTCAGATTGTAATGTTCTACTATATGCGATATCACAAATAGAACATAAAAACATATCTTAAAGTTTTTATGGATTTTTCTGGTCTATCAGTAACTTCAAATATATTTTCGCTTTTAACAAATATAATGAATTATATAATTAGAATTATGCTTTAAGCATTTATAAAATCTTCTAGAGAGCTAATGAGAAGTTTAACTTAGAAAATTATTATAATAAATTTATTTTTTTGTTTTCGCAAATTACTTTCAATTCTACTAGTATCTAATTATAATTAAAAAAAATAATGTTAACACAAAGATAATATTATTAAATAGGTATAAATTTGCTTATATAGATGTATTTTGTATACCTCGAAAATAACTTCTTAAAAATATAAACCTTTGAAAGATGATAATTTATTTTGAGTGTTTAACCCCTAAAAAAGCACAGAATAGCTATAAATTTTGATTAAAATCTATAGTTCTCATTAAGAATAGTACCTTATTAAAAAACATAATATAACCTTGATATTGGATAATAAAGATTATCAATTTAATATGGTAATATCATAATAAAAACGGCATATTATATAATTTTAATATTCATTAGGCAATATATTGTACTTTTTTATTTGCACGGGGTTTTTAAAATCCCCCTTTTTTTTGTATTTATATTTTCTTCTAAAATACTTTCGGAGTGACTAGAGCCATTAAAATAAAATAACGAAAAAAAAAACATAACCGAACATAACATTTAGACTTCTAAGCTCTGTGTCCATCAGTGGTTAAATAAACCGATCAAATATTCTTATTAGCCATTTTATCTTTTTGCAATTTATAGGCTTTGCAAATGCGCAGAGATAATTTATAATCCGAAGCATATAAATTTAAAAAAATTATATAAAAATAGCTTTTCTAGGGCATTGAAAATTTGTTGGGTTACAAAAAAACGAAAAATGGAATAATTACAAATATATTGTTCAATTTTATGCTTTCAACATAAAAAACCTTATCATTTATAACTCATAGCACTATTTTTTCTAGGTTAAGCATTACTCAAAATAGATAAAACCGTGCAAATACGTTATATTTTTTTAAAATGAGAAATAGTACCTTTCTAGTTGATATATAACTGTAAATGTATATTATAATTTTACATCATTAGAATTTATTGGTTTATCGTTTTTAAAATTAAAAATTTTTTGATGAATAAACATACATACTATGTGACTTTTTATATCCAAAGATATTTATGAAAAAAAACAACCAAAAACAAAACCGGTTTAGTATATATTAAAAAATCATAAAGTTACGGTTTTATAGCACAAGAATATAAATAGAAAATTTATCAACCCAAAAGATTAGATTATATTTTAAATTAATATTTTGTGGTTTTTAACCGTAAAAAAATACAATTATATTGTACTTGATCGCAAAAAAATTAATTTTTATTTTTTCACGTGGTTATTCTTTTATTTACGAGTTTATATTACATGCAAAAAATAAAGTACATGATAGCAAATATAAATTGTTTTTGCTAGTAGAATATTCTAAATGTGAATTTATTTATGTTTTTTTGCTAAAGCTGTATCTTCACGATTTTTTTCTTATATTGCGGTAATAAATGTCTAATAATCTACAAAGTTTTTTTTTAAAAAATTTAAAAAAAGTCTTTTCTATGATTGATTTATTTATAATCAAAAAATCACATACATAAATTTGATACATTTTTTTTTTCTTAGGAACTAATGATATTTATTGATCGATGTATCTAAGACCGCAAGTACATTCTAAAATCTTCTTTTATGTTTATATTTAGATTAGGCTTTGTGCACACGAGAATATTTTTAATTTACTATAAAATTACATTCATAATTTATAAAACCCATGGATATGTTTTATGATGTTAAATTAGGCAGATATTTCAATGATTCCCATTATTAAATCCAATTTTTTATAATCTCTGATCTCAAAAAGGTTACTGTTTTATAAATGAATATTTGACTGCTATTATTCTATTTCTAATGTTTCGCTTATGTTATAGCATACAAAAGTATATTTTTTATTTCTATTGTTGTATAGTAATTTTATAAAATATAAGTTTTTACGAGTAAGATATCAAAAAAGACAAACGAATCTATATTTTAGCATTTTAAAATATATACCAAGATATTGAATAATTATGAAAAAGAAATTTTGACATGTTGATTCTACCTTGAATTTATAAGATAAAAATGCATAGTTTTTTTTTTCTATTTCTCAAACATTTCGTGTTACATTTTTTTATTTATTTATTTTATGATCAAGATAGGTCAAAAACAAATCTAATGTTCTGAGGCGTTTTAAGCTAAATAAAGATATCATGAAATCATTCAACTTATCTTTTACAATATCTTCATTAACCGTAAATAGATAGATAATTTCTCTATATTTTGTGTGTAAAGATTGTTTTCAAAGTGTTAGAGCTTTTTGTCCGCATCTAATATTTCGGGAAATAACGAAAACTCCATTTATTTATGGTAAAATTATCCCCGGAGAAGAAAGGATTTTTTTATCCGTGTTTACGTTTTTAAAAACTATTAAAAGCAAGCGTTTGCACAAAAACGGCATATATTTTGCATATTTTACTTTCATAATTCGATCGCTCTGTTTAAATATGATTACTGTTTACAATAATAAGCGCAAAAATATAATAAATGATTAAGGTGTTCTTATTAAAAAGTAATTTGTTTGTATATATATTTTATTTTCTGTGGGTACATTTTACTTCTCAAGCATATTTGATGAAAAGGCATGGTGTCTGCAATTTTTTATAAGATATAAAATTATAACCCTTTATTAGTGGTGTAAAATAGAACAAAAGTATAAACACTAACAAATTATTCTAAATTTCCATTAAAATGTGTTTTAAACTAGCAATATGTATTTCCGAGAAACTTGGATTTTCATGGTATAAATCATAGTTTAATCATGCAGAAACAAGTTCAATTCAGAATAGAGATAGCTGTTTCTAAAATCATCTGTATATAATACCATAATATAAGAATAGTATGTACCTGAGAACAGAACATTCTTTGGGGTCATTGCTAGACATATAGAGGCTTCATAGATTATAATATTATACAGCAAATTTAGTCATACGATGCATCATTGGAGATTGTTTAAAATCACATTTTTTTAGTTTAAATTTCTCAGAATGCATACAATTTCCTTGGAAGATAAGTGTTCGTGGTTTTTTTTACTTAATTAGGGTATAAAGAAGATATCGTACGCATTTTTTTGAATTAAAAATAGCTGTAAAATCATATGATAACTGAGTATAGAATTCAATATATAAATAAAAATAACAAATATTAGATTTAAAAAAAGATTGAAATTATATATAGGTGGTATTAAATACGAAAAAAAGTTTTGAACAAAAAAAGTGCTGAAAAAGAAGTTGCACATATGCACTAAATTTAAATTTATTAAAATAATATTCGGTAAAACAAAATTTAAATCAGTATTTTTTTATATTAGAACAAATTTTAATTGGATTTCTCAAGCGTAGAAGTATTTATTGAGTTTAAACCGGCACAGACACAATAAATAAAAAATTTCTTACTTGTATTCCCTTGTTTTTGCTAAAAACTATATCATTTTTTATATTCATAAGATAAATTTTATTTGTTATATTACACCTTATAATTTAAGTTAGTATCGGTAATACCAAAAAGTAAATGATTTTCGTTCAATTTTCTCATATATAGTCATTATTCTCCTCTTAATCCATATAGTAGATAGTCTTAGGCGGCATAAATTTGTTTTACAAGATGTTATTCTCGTCACAAAAACCAGCTCTTATGGGGTTATATTTATATAGTTACATATTCATAATGTATTATATTCATGGTCCATCCAGATTCCTTATGTGTGCTTCTAATTCTGTTGGCATTCTTAAAATCTTATGTGGGTAATGGGATATATAATTTGATTTTATGAAAATCCAACTTGAACTATTTTTAGACAAAATTATTTTATAGTTAGATGGTAAATTATTTTATATTTACAGACAATATTTTGATGTGCTTAGTATGTTTAAAGACAAAAATGGTCTAACTAATAAGAAGATTGTGCTTTATTATTCAATATCATCATGTGAAACATTGTTTTAAGTGCCTTCGTTCGAAAAAATATAAATAGGGTTTCGCTATAATTTAAATGTCCTACAATACGTGCTTAAATATATAAAATACAAAAAGTCACTATTTACAACTGCGATATAATTATATATATTAAAAAAGGTCACTAGAATAAATAAAACAAGCAATAAATATTTATATTATGTTAATTTTTTATAAATGTATAATTTTAATACTTGTGAATACATGTGGAAATGATTAAAAAAGTATCAAAATATGCATAAAATTATTTACCTTTCGAGTAATAATGAGCGCAAATTATTATACAAGATTATAGTCTCTAAAGAGCATTAAAAGGATATAAATAATAAATTAAAAAATAACTTTTACGGGTTTAAAAAATATTAATTTATAAGCTTTGAATAATCAACAATAGAAAATTTTCTTTTACGTGGTTTTAAAGGGTTTTTAATCATTACAGAGCTTCAATGACTTTACTAACGCTTATATATATATTTTTTTTTGAGTTGGACGCAGTTATAAAAATTTCTTATAATATATTGTTATTTTATATAAATGATATATAAATCTATTTAGAAATTTAAGTTTTGAACATTAGAATATAAAAAAACTTCTTGCTTTGATATTTCTAAATATTAAGAATCCCAGAAGAATCTTTTCATATAAATAAATTTTTGGTATTTACAAGAAAAAAAATCCTAAAGATCCAGTAGTCAACCAGATATATCTATTCTTAATACGTAAAAAAGATGTAAAAATTGTCATTCTGCCCTTTATTTATTTTGCAGTTATTTATCGTAGCTTTGTATTGTACTTTATTCGTCACGAAATATTTCAAGAATCTTTTCTTTACTTATATAAAATAACCTAAAAATATAATTATTAACTCTTCTAGGCGAATATATCTTTTACTATACATATACATAAAAAATGCTAACAACCCTGGCGCAGACGTTATCTTTTATGCTTTGTATCGTTTCTTTAGTCTAATTTAAACGAGATTAACTGAAACGAAGATCTTCAGATACTATGATAGGAACTATGTAGCGTTATACATAATTTATAGCTTATACGTACACATTTAAAGAATCAACTTTGGCACTTCGTTATATTGTTATGTGTGAGTTCTTGCTAAATCATTCCTTAGGGTTTTTTTGTGTATGAATTTAACGAATATCTTTAATTACTAATTTTATATTTTTTTCCAATTTAATTAGAAAATTATGATCACAGAACACCAATGCCATCGTAAATAAAGCCCAGTCTATCTGATACAAAAGTATCTATCATTTTATTTTTTCATATAAATATATCTTTCATTTATAAACAAATTTAATAGCTCTATGGCTACAGAGTATCTTTGATTAAAAATATTATTTTTACGATTTTAAGTATTATAGGCTAAGATCTAATGATAAAAACGATGGAAATCTTATTGAAAGAAAAATAATGATAAAAATTCGATATACAGTATTAATGATTTTTAAGATAATAAAGAGATATATTAAGGAATGAAAAATAATGAAAGACAGAAATAAGAGCATAAATAAAAATAGGGATAAATATAAATAAATGAGAATAATATTATGTATATCGCATAATAATTGTACAAATATACAGTATTAGTTTATTCGCTACGATTTCTAAATTTTCAAATTATTAATCGCTGATACTTATATTCACAAAATATTTTTATACTTAACTTCAAGTCTGTATTGTTATATTCGAAGGATATGTGTGAGCATAGAAAGATCATTTTTTTAAGTACTAGAGATTTGTTGAGCATCAGCGACAAAATAAATCAGAATCAATAAAAATTACTTCAGCTTTCTAGAGTACCATAAAACGCTTTTTTTAGTTTGTATATGAGTAAACATATATTATCTCGAAAAATATATGTAGTGTGAAATATAATGGACATAAAAAAAATTCGATTGATAAGGTTTTTTATTATAAAATAATGATAAGCATATATTTTCTTGATTTATATTTGACTGTATTAATAAAAATCTTTGCAGTATCCAATCATAAACAACTCATGAAATAAATTCAATATAAATAAGAACAAATTTTATGGCCAAGTTTTGCCTTTATTTCCCCTTTTTTGTTTAAAATCATATAATTAATCATATTTTTCTCGAAAATCCAGTTCATAAAAAAATGTTGCGATAAATTTAAATTATATAGAAATTAACGTTAGATCTCCTTATTATACATACTTACATGTTAAAATTATACAGTTTACATGTATGATAGATGTATTACTAAAAGTTTTAATATGATATTATAATGAAAATTTTTTTACACATCCACATACTTGAACTAAATTATCATTTTCTTATTTTATCATCATTGGATAAATATTAATGTAATAAACTAGAAGATTTGTTAAATATTATGTATCGTATATCAATAGTTTGAAAGAAAACCTTTCAGACTTAATTTTACGTCATAATGCATTCATGACTTTTTGCCGTGGAACTTAATAGATTTTTTAAGCATATAATAATGTTTGTAATAGTATGATTAAAAAATCTTACTTTTATTGATTTAAAATTATATATTATTTCAATTGTGGGTGCCAAAAGAAGCAGAAGAACATCTATATGCTTAAGTATCGAGCTAAAAACCCTTTTTTATATGTCTTGAGCCTGGAAGATATATCGACAGACAGAAGGGTAGTTTTCGTACAAATAGTACACAGAAAATCATTAATTTATAACAATCTAAAATTTCGCAATAGAAAACATAAAATTTTAAATATAAACTAACTTGAGATTTTTTTACTTATGGGCTAAATTTATAGCACATTTTTTGTCTTTGATATTGAGCAAATCTTGCTTTATTCCCTATGAGCACAGCATATTTATACTTTCGGTTATCTTCTCCTCACAAATGATTTTTCAATATCTCACCTCTTTTCGAGATCTCTTAATCCAAGGCTTTCTGTTCCTATGTTTGCATATATGCCTAGGTCATATTCGAGACATCTAGTTTCTTCTGGTAAATTTTATGATATCGCGTCACCACAATATGTCGTTTTATAACATATGGTTTTATTTTTGCCTTGAAATAGCCCCGAAAAATATATTTTAGTTGCGTATTTGACCATATTTACTTTGTTTAGAATGAATTATTAGCAAAGTAAATGCCTTACTGATACATCTTAATAAAAAAAATTAAAACCAATTTATGAAAACTCATTTTTTTCTACTTACATCCTTAAAATATCAAGAATCGTATATGAAAAAACACAGAAATAACAGAAAATCTCTATATTTTTCTAGCTTCTTTGTCTTCTTTTAAACCTTTTATTTACAAAATACGCAAAAAAACTTATAAATATCTTTAGTAGAAAAAGTACTATATCTATATATATTCGAAGGACATTTTAAGTAAATGCGTGTAGCCTGACTCATGAGGATTTATGTTTTTGTTTTAAAAAAAGTGCAAAAATTTACTCTTAATACCATCCTAAAATATTTATATGACACATTATATGCTGATTTTCGTATTCAGATTCATGACTTGGCGTTAATGTTTCTAACCATATTTACTGTCTATATAGTACCACTTATGTAGGTATTTTATACTTATTAAAATAGAAATTGAGTATGTTTACCTCATTCTGCAAATTTATGGTATGCTACGAATCTTGATGGATATTTTATAGATGGGAATACGTTTTTATATTCGTATGATCATATTTTATGTGTCAAATAAAAAAGCAAAGTAATCCTTATTTATATGGATGCTAATCTCAGAATAAGTTTAGAATCCCAAATCTTTTAGAAATATGCCTAGATAATACTAATTGTATAAATTTTTAGATTTTAAAGATACATTCGATTCATAATGTAATATGAAAACGTTTTGATACAATTTATATATAAACTATATAGCTTGTTTGTAATATGAATTTTGAAAAGCCATAGCAACAAATAAAATAAATTTTTGTGTCAATATACCTATGAAATTTATATGATGTAAGTGAACTGAGGCTTACTAAATTTTTAAGAAGTCTAAATACTATTTTTTGAAATATTTGTAAAACATATTTTATAACAATATATCTTTCTATATATAAAAAAGGTGTAAAGCTACATATAGTTATAAATAAACGAATTAATTCAAATTATATTATTTTTCTGATAAATATTTTGAAATTACATTTAAAATAGATAGAAACCGGGTGCCTAGAAAAATTTCTATCCATTTTATCAAAAATTGGCAGGTATATAAGACTCTAATAATTTCTGTGAAAATAAAACGACTTTTTATAAAGTAAGTCCTTCATTTTTACGTTTAATATGTACAAAAATAAATTATTTACCTCATTTAGTTATACTAATTTTTAATATCTTTTGAATAAGATTCTAAAGAGCCAATATTGTTTAATAACCTAGACTGTAATTTTTTTAAACTTATTTTGCAAGCTTTAATACTATGAGAAACCTAAATTAGACTATAGTATTTAAATTTTCTGCGTTTGTTTAATGACAAAAAAAACTTATAATTCTGAAATATTTATTAATTTATATACAATAGAGCGGCTAAAAATCATATCAATAGAGAGTTTCTACGGTTAATATTATATGATGATAAATTTACACTTTTATTTTAAAGGGTTTTTTGCACACAATTAGATCCTCTAATTTATCACAAATATGATCTTTAAATATTTAAATTATTTAAAAACGAAATGAATTGAAGCCATGAATTATTATAAGACATAGAGATAAACGTAATGTAGCGAAATTTGCAATAAAAATTTACAATATTTCATATAATTCATGTTTTTTAATTCTATACGTTGTTTGTTTTAAAGTTAAAGATAAAGATAACCCCACAAAAACAAAGATTCAATTAAGTTCTCTGTTATTCATATTATAAATTTAAAGTCAATGCATAATTTTTCTATTTTCTAATGAATCAATGATCTCTTTTTTTACAGGATCGAAATCTATTACTTATAAAAATAGATCACTTATAATTTTAGCAGCATAGCTTTGTTTTTTTTTGCTAAAAAAATACACGAGATATAACGCTTTATTATTTAGAAATAATAAAAGTAGATTTCATATTTACATAACGTTAATAAAGTTTGGCAAATGGAAGTAATCATTTGTTCTTGCATAAGAAATTCACACAAAACTATTTTTATGCTGCAAAAAGTAACAAAATACAATACATATATATATGTTGCTATTATTACTGTATTATTCTTACTGGAATAAATTATTTTTTTATTTAGATTTTATTTTTAAATAAGAAAGCATCACATTTTTAAAAATTATAAAATTATTGAATCGCAATGTATTTTAAAACACAAAAAATATATGATCGGCAACACTACTTTTTCATATATTTGTTAATCAGTACATGCTTTTCTCTCATTGTGGTTTCTTCATTATAATAGTTTATTTCTTTTATACTTTTGAGACAGATTTTGATAATCTCGTAACTTCTCTAACAAAATACATGCATTAGTTTGTTGATAAGTGTAAAAGAGAGAGATCATTCTAATAGAAAAATTGCGTGTTTGAGCTTTTTCCATATATCTGAAATTTTTAATCTTATTTAAATAGCCTAAAAAATATTTTTCATTGCAAACACTTTTATGAAATTTTTCTAATAAAAAAAATGCGTTTTTATATGTTTTCTTAAGTACCTCAATGGTTTTATATAGTTCTATGCTTCGAAAATGGACTTATAGACCCTATAGAAATTATCTTTCTTATCATTTTTTGCGTGAATTTAATATAATAAAACAACCCGTTTAATAAAAATAAAAAATCTGTATGATCACAATTTTTTTTCCAGATAAAGTTTTTCAACTAAATATATAAGAGTACTAGAATATTTTGATTTATTCATAGATAAGGGGTTAAGGGATATATAAAATTTTTGAATGTTCGAACACTTTAAAATACATTACAATCTTTCTTCTTCTTTTCATAATTAGATATTTAATTAAAACTTGTTATATATGTAATTATGCATAGTTTGGTTTTATATGCCATAATTTTGGTACCATGTTAAAGAAAAAATGATTTCCTATACCAAAATAAAAAACATTATGCATAAAAATTTCCTAATAAATTAAAATATAAAAGACTTAACGTTAAATTATTAATGCAAAATGGCAAAAATTGTATATTTTTTGCTGTTATTTTGATCAATAAAAAATTTATTTCAGAAATATAAATTTATATATATTAAAATCGTGTATTATCCAATTACCGACAGTAATTAAGAATTATAAATTTTGATTATATTTTAGCAGATTGTTTATTTATCAAAAAATTCATTTTCAGTACTTTAAAGTAATTTATTTACCACAAATTTACTTTTTTTTAAAATTTCTAAAAAAGTGATGATTATAAACTGAATTCTTATATGTATAAATGTAAAATGTATTTATGTTTACAGCAAAATTTAAAACCGAATTTTAAACAATAAAATCACATTTAATTGAATCTGTTTTTAGCTTATTTTAGATATAATTATATTTTTTTTAAATAATAACAAATTGTTGAATCTAATAAAACACATATACGATTTTAAATCTCACAATTATTCAGATCGAATAGCACCTGAGCTGTCATTACTATACAAGTGCAGTCAAAAATTATCCCATATGCTATAACATGAGTCGGTGTGGTACACATATCATAAAAGGTAGCAGCTTGAACTAGATGAGATAAATCCGATCCAGGCATATATAAACCTTGGGATTGAGATTAACTCTTAAAAATATAGGTCTCGAAAGGAGGGAGGTATTGAAGAAGAGAAAATATCCGAAAATATAATTCGCTATTTCGCAATGAATTAAACAAGTTGTGTGCGTGAACAAAATCTAAATTAACCTTTTTAAATTTAGCTCATGTTAAAAAAATAATTATTCAAATCGACAGAATAATTTATTCTGATCTATTTAGCCATATAAATTCTAAAAATACATCTTTCAATAAAATATAATTTATAATTTTTGAAAATACACCCAGTTGTAAACAAAATATTTTTTGTTTTAAATCAAACTTTAAAATTATGAAAAAAAATATCGCTAAAGTCGTTTGAAAACACTTTATATTTAAACAATTATAAAAAAATATGTGTTATTCATATCAAATGTTATTTATCACACAATGCAACAGCATATATTCATTTTTTTTAGATGTGATTTTTATTGTATTAAATGATCATAAAATTTTCGGGTAATTATAGTCAGATTAATGATATAAGTAAGTTTAATAGGAGGATATATAAGTAAGATAAATCAATTAATATTTTCCTAAAAAAATAGAGCGTAAATTTTAAATTTAAATTAAGATTTGAGAAATGGTCAACATTACCTGACAAAATTTTGGCATCTCCTTATCCAGTTTAAAAAAAACAGCAAAACTTTAGGATCGCCGCATTTTACAATAATACAATTTAACTACCCAATCTGTCAATTCATTTATCAATTAACCTGATGAGAGGTCTTTGATATCTGGCCAATGTCATCTTTAAGCAGTAGGAAACGATTTCGTGGATTACTCCCCTATCTTTTAACAACGAAAGGATTTATAGTTGTTTATTCTTTACGAAATCTTTTTACACTCTTTTCGTTCATTCTTGAAGGATTGGATTAAAAAGAATACAAATATGTGTGATTATGATTTCTAAGAAGCAAACAGCCCCTAATTGCTATTACAAACTAATGAAAATGGATAATCATTTTAAGTAATATATTTAAAACCTAAGATTAAAATATTTGATGAAATGCATTTTATTTTCTGATCGTAGTAAGTTTATAAACATATTCAGTATATAGGAAAATATAATTAAAAAAGGTGGCTAGAATTAACATTTGAGTATAACGCCACTATTTTAATATAAATTAAAAAAAAGGTATGAAAATTATCTTAAACAAAAAATCGAAATATATTTTATTATTATAAAAATTTATAGGTAATAGTTTATCTTAAATAATCTAAAATATATTTAGAGGATATAAGAACAAAAACATATAAAATAAATATTATCATCATAAATTCGGGCGTAATATATCATTTGTATCCACAAATAAAAAAAAACACAAATTCTGCAGCCTTATATGGAAAAATCAAGAGGTACTAAGCTAAAAGGACGAAAAAAGACAAATATCGGCTACGTTAAATATTTAAATCAGGCATGTAGTGACTTTCATTATATTTCTATGTATTGTAAGCCCCGAATAAAGTAATTTTTTTTATTACAGTTAGTTTACTATTCATGAAAGTAATCCTATAAAATTTACAACAGAGATTAGTTACCGATTCTACATGATAATATGTATAAAAACATTATCCGTATATCTATGCTCTGAAAAAACCTATATGATTCTTAGTTGGCCAAAATATCATAGTTTATTATAATTTAGTTGGTAATCTTTATTTTTGAATTTTTAAATAACTAAGGTCCAATATGTTTTCTGGGGATTTGAACGCAATTTCTTTTGAGTGTTATATATTCAACAAATAAAGGCCACTTTTAGACCAAATCATGTGCATATGTAATTAAAGCTATAGAAAAACATCAAATATCAACCCGTTTTCACATTTGAACGTAGAGGAATGACAGATAATATTTAAACGTCCACAGAAATCTTATATTGATTGATTGGAACAAGGCCACCAGGTTAGTCGAAGTAGATATATAGAAAATGTATATATTCAGCATAATTATCTTCAAAAAACCTCATGATAACTTTATCGTCGAACTTTTTATATTCAGGTATAATATATGTCGTCATTGATACTACGGAATATCACAAGAATTTACAGTCATCATATGTTATATAAAAACAATATACCTCTTTTTAAAAGAACCAAAAATTTTGAAGAATATTCTAGAGATTTCAAATCTAAAGATATACTTATTTAAAAAAAGATTAACAACTAAAATAATTGAATACTAATATTTTTTTTAATGAGCTAAGCTCTGTAACTGTAAAAAAATCAAGAAAAAAATATATTTAATTTTTTTAATCTTTATAACATTTAAAATAGCATAATACAAAAAGAAGAGAATACGATTCACAATTTTTTTTTACGTTATGCATGAATCATAGAATCATCTTATCAGACCTTCGCAGATATTAAAATTTTATTTTAGTATCCAAATGGGTTGATTGTGTAATTGAATCATAATAGTTCATATATCCAACTTATTTAGAAAACATGTATTAGATGTCTTTTTTTTGCGGTAAATAGGCATTGTGATGTCTACATAAGCCTCATAAAATATAATAATACGCTGTGAGAAGATTATACGATTCACCTAAAATCTTATATCCTTTTATGATTTCTTTCAAATAATGTCTAATAATACTCATTTAAAATTCTATCGGCTAGTATTTCCACAATAATATAGGCCATATTTGAAAATTGAATTTCCAATTCCATAGAAAAGATCGATAAAATGTGTGACATACTTGTGATATAACTTCTTGAATTTTAGAACAGAATTTTCGTCACTAAATAGTATTCATATCAACTGATCGCTTTTCGGTAAAAAACAAATTATTCTTATATCAATAGTGTATTCAAATATAAATGACTTGCTAAAAATCTTTTCAAATGTAAAACTGTCTGTTTTAAATCTTAATAAAAACATTGAGTCTGAACTGATACACTTTACCATTTATAATCATGTTATTCGCGCCATATTATATTTAATTTTGTTATTTATTAGCTTCATGTTCATATTAAAAATTTTAACTCTGAAGATACGAGATAAATAAAGTATTCTTTTATGTATGTATAATATTATAGTTATAACGTTTTTATCAAATGTTATAGCTGAAAAACCAGGAAAAAGAAAATAAAGTAGTTAAATCCTATGAATTGATTTTAAGGGGAACGCAGAGAGCAATAAATGAAGAAATCTCCCACTATAATAATTCAAGCTGATTAGTGCTCTTTAAGTAAATTATAAACTGTATAAATACTCTTTTCATAATAATTTGCTTTAAAGATTCTTATAAATCAATCCGAATGCGCCTTGGGCATATGCACGCCTTGATGCCAGAAAATATTGACTTTCTATAATAATAAATGCACAACACGCTTATCTTTTAAAAAACAATAGAAGCTAGACAATGATATATGCCAGACAGAAGCTATGGCTGTCTACAACGAAAATTTGATTGTGAAACTTCAAAAAATGTATAAAACGATTATATGTAAACCACAACAGAAATTTTGACATGAATCAATTTTTTTAAAATGTAAATCAATGAATTAAAAAATGTACTCTGCAGTTAGATATCATATGATTTCTTTATTTACAAGAGCAAAGAAAGTATAAACTCCCAAGTAAAAGAGTAAGTCATAAGAGATCTGATAATTATCGTTGCCGAATTTCTAGCATCAAAACTCTAGAAATAAATCAAATTCTAAGTTTTACATGGCATTAAATTGACTTACGATAACCTCTTCAAAAAGAGAATATTCATAAAAAATAAAATCTATACATGTAAGAATCAAAATAAAAAAAAACTGCCATTGATAACGTGATTAAAGATTTGTATACCACAAAAATCAATAACACAAAAAAAATTGTAATCAGCGTTATATAAAGCGACTTAATCTCAAAATCTTGGACCGAAAATATTGTAAAATTTAAACAATAATAAAAAAACCCTATACAAAATACGGATAAAAAGATGAAATTCGACCGATAAAATATTGATGAAAATTTCAGCATGGAAAAAATCAATATTCATATACAGAAAGATAATTATATATCAAATTTTAATATAATAAAAAAAACAATAAATGCAGATAAGAAATAAATTGCAGATTTTGGTTAAATAAGTAGGAATAAAAAAATATAAAAAGATGGTTTTCAATGTATACATTTGATTAGATTGTATAGCAGAAGCTCGTGTTTTTACGTTGAACTTCATAAGAACCCATAAAAAATTTGCATCCACTGGCCTAATCGGAAAAAGCATTGACCGAATAGGATCTTCAAATTTTATATAAAAAAGGATATCTTTGCACTAATATGCTACGATAATATTTCAGAAAAAGTTTGTACAAAAATACGGAAATTCTGGTTGTATAAATGAAAAATAATATCATTTATAATAACGTGTAGTAATTAGTCTTTAAATTTGAGCTTTAGACCTGTATGAAAATTCACTATAAATTAGAAACTACAATAATGAGGTTATTCTAGTATTATGAAGCGAAAAGGCGTAACCCTTTGCCTGAAAATCAACTAGTACCCCATGACTTGTAAAGGATCTGTAGACAAAGCTACTTAACTAGGTAATAAAAACGAAACTTAACAAAAAACAGATTTCCGAATGAATGATGTAGAAATATATGCAACTTGTGGTATTTTATTTATTGACGTTTATGGCAAAACTCGAACTTAAAGAGTGGATATACAGCCCTATAAGAGTAATTAAATGTATATGAAAATTGTTATTATGCATTAAAAAATGCAAAAAGGTATATAAGCTGTGCGACAAGAGGTATATGCACATTTATATCGATTTTCCGTATGTATGGATCCATTGTTAAATGTTCTAAACGTTTAATTCACTTAAAAAATATCTAATAGATAAATTTTATGTAACAAATCATATCTTATTATTTTTTATATAAAGTATAAGACGAAAGGCCTGAAAAAAAACAGTACGTTTCAGTGATTACATAGAACTAGAAAAAATTATAATCCATTCAGCGCCAAATAATTTCTTTTGTGTAAAATATGTGGATTTGAATTTTAGTTACTGGGATCTGAGTGCCTCAAATACATCGAGAAAGAATAAAAGTGTAAAAGAATACAAAATTTGGTATATAATAACAAAAATAATTCAAGAATTCCCATTATATATAAAACAAACGCATACAGATAAAATTTTGTATAAAAAAACTGCAAAATATCAAAAAAAATGCTACATAGACATTTTTAAACATGAAACAAAGACTTTGCATGATACTCTATACTTTTTTTAGTTATTAATTATCTATAGGTTAGATGTCAGCAAAGATATGGATAGTAATTAAAAAAAAGGTATAATAGTAATAAGAAAAGTTAGTAAAATTTTTTATGCAGAAAACGTTCTTTTGTCTTGATAAAAATAAAAAATCATTAAAAAACACAGCTTTCATGTACATTAACAAAGATGAAAAAATAAAAATTGTTATACATGTATTTGATTTTTAAACCAGAATTGGATATACTATCATTAATATATATAGTTGCAGCAGAAAAAAAGTTTAATAAGTAGTAAAAAGGATATAAAACGGTATGAAAGATCTTTAGAATCTACAACTTCATAATAGTCACAATTAGCATCTGTAAAATCTAGATGATCATCCGTGTAAGATGTTGAAAAAAATGCAAAATTTTGTAACCATAAAGACTTAAACTATTCAATAGAGATAATTCAAATATTAACACTATGGTGAAACAAAAAAAAGAGTGAAAAACGTGCAATCTATGTAAAGGAATGCAGTTTCAAGACTAAGCACGACAGAATACAATTTATTTTAAGATACATAAACTGTATGCTCGCAAAAACCTTTGTAAAAATCGAAGATAAATATGAATATTCTAGTATAAAAAGATATACAATTTAATTAGCTTTATACAAAGTCGATATAAAAAACATCAATAAAGATAACAACAAAATTAATGTGAAATTTTTGTCGATGATTAAAAAAAAACTTGTGCACTTTAGTATAAACAGGGATAACGATTACAGATAAAAAATAGCAATTTTTTAATTGTAAAGCTTAAGAAACTTGAAAAATAAGACAAAGTAATCCTATTTATTTACAAATGTATTACTCACACATATTCAAACGTTTTCATTATGAGATGGTATGGTTGCAGATATCATAAGTCGTATATGAAGATTTTGGAATTTAAGCTTACGCAGAATGAGCCGCAAAAACAATAGGTCGTGATATACCTTCTTAACAAGTTCTCAGAGATAATACATCAATACGTAATCTAAAGATGCCGATGTTAGCTGAAGAATGTGTAAAATATATTATATATAGCAATCTAAAATTTTTATTGATCAACGATAACAATGATAAATCCAATTTAACTATAAGTTGAGATCACATATTAATCACGTTAGGTATTTAACTTTTTTTTTCTCGGGACTTATACTTCGTGAACTTAAAATCACAGAAAAGCAAATAAGATCGAAATACCTGCGACAAAATTTTTGAAAGAAATATTTCTCTAAATTTTTTTTTAATGTAAACTTATGATTGCAAAAGGTCATAAATTAGCATTAAAAAAACGAAACTAACTTTTGCTAAATTAAAGATTTGTAATTTGCTTAAAAAATATAAATAAAATGCGATGAAAGTTGATATATGCATTGTCTTTTTTTTTAGTAAATTTCTTTTGTTGAGTGAACAGGAATCCAACCACATATTAAATACATCACCCTAAAAAAATTCTTACAAAGGTATTTTTACTACATGAAATTTTAAAAATACTGAATTTTGGTACTTTTGATATGTTGAAAAAAAATATATCTAATTAGAATTTGTAAAAAGTTTCTTATAATAGTTTTTATTTACGTTTCATAGACACATATAAATTTTTATAAGAGACAAACGGTAATTTTTGTAGTTTGTTTTTTATGATGCTAGAAATAAATTAATCTGATTTTTTATGATCACGAAACAAAGAACACACCATTATGAATGTTCTATATCCTTGTTGCAAGAAAAAAACTATAATTTAGTGACTTTTATATATTTACCGTACATAAATACGTATTTAAATATAATATAAAAAAAAAGAACAGGGAACAAGATCCCAATCTAATATATAATATTAAAAAATAATATATATGGATTTTCGTTATGTAATCTAAACCGTAGAAAAATATAACCAGTATTTTTGTTAATCAATTATTCCATTACCTTAAAATAATATATAGCGTTTATACTGCAAATTTCATATTTCGACTACGTTTACATACAATCTTTTTTTTGAGTAGTGTAATGTAGTTTTTTTGCCCATTTTAGCTTATATAAATTTGATAATTATGTTGTACCATATAACCGTATTTATAAAATTTTGTATAAAAATTATAATAAAACTAAATCGTCTTAGATGCCTTATGGTTTATGATATTTTTTTTTGTTTTACTTTAAAAAAAGTTAAAGAACTTATTATCATACAAATTTGATTTTGGGGTTCGATGCCACAAAGTGATTTGGGTAATAAATGATTCATACAAAAAATCTGTAAAACTATATATATCTTTTTTTTTGCGTAGATTTGCATATTACTAATCTCTTATCTATATTTAGAATCAAATATGAGTTCAAATGGTAGAGAAATATATTTTTGGAAGAAAACATAGATCAATGATCTCAATTTTTACAAAGAAAAATTTTAGTAAACTGTATTATGACAGAAGTTAATAACTAGTATCGCGAAAAATTTTTTATCCCTAATAAAATGAAGCATATTTAATTGATAAAAATATTACGTAAATATTTACTTATCATATATTACAGAACAATTCTTTTTGAAGAGTTTACATATACATTTATAATATCATTAACCTTTGTTTATTCACTACTTTTGTATAAGAAACGCGATAAAGTATTTGTTTTGCGTTAAAAGGAAATGGAAGATGGGATGAATAATTGTAGAATAAAACCTTAATATATGTCAATACAATATGATGTTAACATACATTTATGCAAGCAGCTATTAATTTAAAAATGTTAATAAGGCTTGTAGAATTTTTTTTGTAAACCTTTATTTTTTTACTGCAAATATATTTTAATAAATCAGCCAAACATAAAACACATTTAATAACGTTTAGAAACATAAAATAATTATTTTTTGAAAGAGAAAAATATAATTTTCTAATATAGCTAGTTTTTTTAATAATAGCGGATTCGATTTATAGATATGAATTTGATAAAATAATTTAATTTCTGTGCAAATTGACACATAGAATAGTTAAAAGACATTTAACTTTAAAAGTGCTGTATAAATAGTAACGATCATTCAATTATTAGATTTTGAAATTGATTTTTGTTAAGAAATATATAACTTTTAGATACATATCATTCAAATATTCCAATTAGATTACTTGGAACCTAGCAAAATTATCAAAAATTTTATAAAATTGACTTATAAACATTAGAAAAAAGATATTGTTTTTCTTATCGATGAATTGTATTTTACTGATTGTTTCGAATAATTTAAGTATTTTCTTGATTGCTTAATCATCACTTTTTTATCATATATTGATATTTTGAGAATTTTAAGCAAAGAATCTAATAAAGTAGTTTATTATATAATAAATGTAAGGTTTTGTGTTAGAAAGCGTTTGTTTTGTATTTATAATCTAATTTATTCACTATTTTCGGTATTTTATTGCCATTTTTTGTCTGTGATGTGATTTTAGGAGCGTGCTTTTCTCAAATGTCTTAAACTTTGGATTAATAAACCAAATTTCTTTCTTCTACCTTGTTTATCGAGAAAATAAAGTTTCTTTTTTCAATTATACATATAAAGACGATATAAGTCTATTAGCAATATTGCAAATCTCTTGATACCTATTTTGACACATTATACTGATCTATTTACATCATTAGCACTTCTCCTCCTAAATGAGATGAGTTTAAGTGTAAAACGATTATCAGATAAATATGTAATTGAGTTAGTGTAAAGATCCATATTTTTATACTTTTCCAAAATGTGAACATAATTTGCGACATTATATAGTTCTCATAAAACCGACGAAAAATTTACCTATTAGTGTTATGGAATTATCTTTTTCTGCGTTCTTTTTACGGGTATATATGCATGGTTTTAGCTTACATTTTGATATGTATCATATCTATGAAAATATACATTTTGATTATATTATTTTATGTCGAAAATTTTCATTAACGATATAAAGGTTTAAAAAAAATTAGAGAAATTTTTCGTATTTCGATATGTTTTATATATTTATCTGTATTTACGCACATATATAGTCAGTACAACTGAATACAAAACATAGTCAGAAATAAACTATTTTTTCTTTTACACTTTATTATTGGTTTTAAGAATTTATCAATATATTACAGGCTAAAATGTAAAAAATACTCTAAAAAAACACATATTTTTTAACAAATTTTTATCTAATAGTTTTCTATGTATAAAAGTAATAAAAAAATATAGAAAATTACTTTTTTGTCATTAGATGAGTAAAATAAAAAATACACATACGGACTTTTATAAACCATTACAATGAGAACTTATAATAGACAGAAAATAAAAGGAGAAGTTGCAATCAATATTTTAATTTTATTTATATGAGGATTCATTAGTACGATTCTTCTCCTTTATTAGTCATAAGTTTTAATTATTTATTAAGAATTAATGAAATGAACATATGTATAAATTATATTATTAATAAATAAATTTCAATATTTCATATAAATGTTTAAATTGTAAAATCGGATATGCGTAAAATTATATAAAAAAAAAATTTATAGAAACTTTAAAGCATTTTTAATTATTTGCACATGATACAGCGATGCAAATTCTCAATCGAAATCAAATTAAATATGTTTGCATGCCTAAAATACTAAATGCAAAATAAAAAGTACAAGTATATTTTTTATAATAAAATTCAATTTTATATTATAAAATCATATATATTTTATGATAATAAATCTATAAAGTATGTGGTCTTATGCTCCCCATTAATCTACATATGATTATTAAGTGATTTTTCTCGGAAAATTATATCATAGAAACTGCCATGATTTTATAACCGGTTCGAAGATCTACAAAAAATCTATGAAAATATTTTAGAAATATTAAATAAATAAATATTTTGAACCGAAACATCTTAAATAAAACAGAAAAAAACTTTTTATTCAATAGATTTCCATATGAAACAGAAGAACAGTATAAGCTCACCCTTGAAAATGTCAAATATTTTACTTTATTATTATTACCTTTTACTAATAATTTAGGTAAAAAAATATATGAAGTCTATACTATATATACTAGCAATGATTTACCAATGTGAACTAATATAAATAATGAGCAATAAACGCCTTTTGCCTTATAAAATCTTACTAGGCGCAAAATAGGAAAATTCAATAGAAGAATTGTCTTATAGGATAATATGAATATTTTTGCAAATTAAAAAAACAAATATTCGATAAAAGAACGCTTCTTCTATCTATATGCTGCAGTGATATATTTTTACTATTTAAATTATATATTTTTCTTTATAAATACCTATCAATAAGATTTCTATTTTAAAAATAATTTTGAAGTGTTTTTAAGGGTATCTTAAGTGTTGAATATATGAAACTATAAAAATATTACAGCAACTGGTATTTTTATAATTAAGCTAAAATCGCTTTATGATATTTGTTGATCTGATAATAAAATTTTTTTATGAATTAAACATACCTTATGTAAATATTGTAAAAAAATTATACACTTGATCAAAGAAAAATACGATAAAATCACAATCAATAGCAAAAAAAAATGCGAATATTTAGAAGAATAAGAAGCACTAAGAATCTAAAAATTCCATAATGTGAACCACTTGTATCAAACAAAAAGCAATCCTTATGAAAATTGTACCTTTTAACATAGATAAAACTGTCCTCATTTCACAATAAAATCGGATAATTTATCGAATTTAATTTTTCTTATTTTTAGACTATGCTGTTAGATGCAGAAAAAAATAGTCACAAGCTATCAGGTTTTAGTTGCAATAAAATCTAAAACTATATTTATGCCTCAAATTTTGTTTCTCGCAGAATTTGTTTAAATTTATAAAATAAATAGAAACACGTAAACTTTCGTTTATTCTAACAAAATTAGACAAGCTCAATATTACCTGATGATTTAATTGACTGAAGCATAAAAAAATATACTAAAATGAGTTGTTGATATTTTCACAATATAATCATCATCCACTTTTATTTTAAGCATAGAATCATATAGCATAATAAATAATTTATTCTTCAGAAGATTGGCCATAATAAAATTAGAGTTTTTTAAATTTAGAAAAAGCCATATAAATATTAATTTTTTGAAAATATTTTTTTTGTCCACATTTTTTGTTATATATAGGAGCAGAAAAAATCATGTAAAAAAATGATGATTTCTTTATAACACAAATTTACATATAATAAAAAATACATTTGCTATTCATAATTTTTTCGATTATATGTTTTTCTGGTATAATGCCCCATAAATTAATAATATTTAATGCATGAATTTTTTAATCTCTATTATTATAGTTTGTATAATAAAACTAGAAAAATATGTTTTTATATCAATAAGTTTTTTTCATTTGGCTTTATCAATGCTTATAAAAACTCGGTACTTACGATATGTTATTTATAAAATAAACAATAAATAGAGGCATTTTAAGTACTCGGTAATTTTTTGCACAAAAACCAATTATTTGAAAATAAAAAGATTTCGATTAGTAGAAGAACAGTTTTAATACATTGAAAGAATTCCTTTACTTTAATATTTTTACCGTTTTAAATTGCATTTTCGTGATTTTAAAGACTACATATTTTAAAAAATTCGGGTTTTATAACTAATATATAAAAGTAATTGTATAGTTTAGTACATGATAAAATACTTAATATAACAATTTAGCTGCCTGAATGTTTCTATTAAAATTATCTATATTTAGATTGTATATGTACCAAGATTTATAAGCTTATTTAATATTTCAGCCTAGTTTTGCCATGCTAAACAGTAATATTTATTGATATATATTAATAAAATTAGGTTTATTGTAAAATATCTAAAATATCATAATTTCATGTTTAAGTAAATATAATTTTTATACAATCATTAAATTCGTTATAAAAAAATAATTAATAAGACTTATATAATTTATTGATGAAATTAAATTATCTTTACACAAGAAAAATCTTTTGTTAAAAGGTTAATTATGACTTTTAACGAGCTTTCTTACAACTTATTTATATATCATCTTAATAATACATTTTATAAGCTACTTGTTCTTTAAAGATAAAATATACAGTAAACTAACGTTATTATAGATGCCATTGCTTGTATGTCGACTTCTGCTATATTTTTTTTATGTTAATGATTTTCATTTGTGTCGTTTAATTTTTGATTTGTTTTATGATCAACATTAATCTTGTTGATTGTTTATGTTTTTTGTACATTTTTCCAATTTATTATTTCATGCAAAAATCACTATTTAATGCGCTTTTCAACATTTAATTAATTTTTTTATGTAAAACGTAAATTTATATATTTATTATGCGTAAAACGTAAATGTATTATTATTATGCGTAACTAGAACCCATGATTAATATATTGAGGCACATTTATCGTTGTTTATCCTTATAATACATCGATTTTTACCAATAATTTGGATATTTTTGTAAAATATAGCCGTAAAAGAATTTTATGACGAATACACTTTGTATGAAATAAATATGTTTGATTTTAAATGCTATTGTAATTTGTATGTTATATTTTTATATAGATTTGTTTGAGCTATACTTTTCGAACATATATAATAAAATTACACATAAGCGTGATAATTCCTGCAAAATAATGACTTTTTATCTAATCGATTATTATCATGGGATGTGTATATAATGAAATACCCATCAACATGAAATTATATTTACTATTTACATCCCTTTTTGGTCCTATGTGTTATACATGGTAACACAAATTCGAAAGCTTAAGCTACTGATCGGTTTCAAATTTGTTTCTAGATCTTATAAAAAGAATTTTCAAGAAATCTCTGTGGTTTAGAAAATAGAATAATAAACAATAATTTACGTTTAAATATTAGAATTTAAAACAGACAGCACATTACTGGTTATATAAATCATGATTTTTCTCTTTTATTTTAACCTATTGGTATGAATATCTTATACATCAATTTTAAGATATTCAATACGTTTTATTTCGAGCCGAAAAAATTTTAGCTAGAACTATCTCTACGTCACATATTGTGTTATATAAACATAAAATATTCAATCAAAACTTAATATTCAAAATTTAAAATTCACGGGTCTTCGCATAATATTTACATTTGTGAATTTAATACAATCGATAATAACGGTAAAATCTTATTCTTTTGTTCATATTTTTAATAAAATTTTTGGCATATAATAATAACATCTTATTGATGTTTTTTTATAAAAATGAAATTTATAAATATGTATAATACCTGTAAATAAGAAGCAAAAATAAATTATAAATATTATTAGACCTCAATTAAGCAAATTCAACTATATTTTGATATCGATAGATTTTTAATATGTACTTAAGATTTATAAAAAAATATGCTGATATACTGGAATCTAGAAATTGAGCAAATTACTTTTAAATACGTTCGATCACTGAATATATTTTTTTTTACCAAAAGACAACTAAACAGATAAGATCTTATGCTTCTATGCTGTGTATACAGAAGAAGAATAGAATGTGTTTATAAAATATTTTTAATAAGATGGTTTTTTTGTAATATTATTTTAGTGTAAATGTAATCATTTGTGAATTTCTTATAATGAATGTAAATTATAATTTCTTAAATCATAATTTATAATATAGCGCATATTAATGAAACTTGATCAATTTGAAAAAAACTTACCTAATCAGGCTAAGATTTGTTGTTAAAATTATCATGTGCCTAGAAAATACCGAAGCAAATATTAGATAATATAATTATCTTACTTTTATTTGTAAATATGAACCTTTGTAACAATTTTTTTTATAAAAATACTATTAAATTTTTTTAATTTGATTGTTATAAACCTATTTTTTCCAGTCACCTAAAATACTGTTGATATTAAGAAATGTTCATAGTATAAAGATTGATTCGTAAACATGAACACATGATTTTACTTATAATCATTCTATTTTCTCGTATTTAATTTAAAAGAATATCTTCGATGTATATGTTCGTTATATGTAATTCTCTTGACTATCATATATTACACAATTTGATAGTAACTTAATTTTGTATAAATTATTTTTGTGCCATTATATTAAGATCTTTGCTACAGATTGAATTTAATTTTGAAATACGTATATCTGTAATTATTACGCTTATTAATTTTATTTTATTTTAAAAACAGTTTATTTTACAACGATGCATTACAAAAATAAATATGTAGATTTAAATCCAATTTATATTTTATAAATCAATTTCTTTTTGTATTTTTTGGGCGCTTTACCATAAATTTTATGTCTTTATATAGATTTTTGTTTATTTGTGTTTTATTTTTCTTGTTATCAATTTTATCAATTTAGACATATTCAGCCCATTGGGAATATTGCACAACTCCTTGATGCATCTTTTGAAATCTTAGCCTAACATATCTTCAATAACTGCTATAATTCTCTCAAATTTGATACGTTCAAGGGTCTTGCGGACTGTTTGAGCTTGCATGTATGCTTCTACTCGTCTGGGATTTTTAACTTTAATTATAGTAAAATATTTTTTATAAATAATTTATAACCTATAACAGAGATATGAAAATAAATATGATTGATATTTGTCCTTCATAGAAAATTAATAATGATTATTTTAATTTAATCAGCATATCATAGTATATAAATAATTCAAGTGTCTATAACATATGAGAATCATGTACTACGATGATGGTTTAAATGAATGAAATTCTAGCTTACGTGATTATAAAAATTTATAATTTTATAAGCTACTTTTTCTTGGGTTCATGCTATTATTTATTATTCTATGAATTTTAGAATATTAGCACTATTTTAAATAAATAAAGTTTTTTATGTGAGCTTATATTATCGTTATTTCCGATTAATTATAAATACACATTCATATTTTAATTAGAATATTTCTTTACAACACTGTTTTTTTTCTATATAATAGTTATAAAAGGAAAGTTATCACAAAATAAAAGCTTTTTAGTTTAAAGAATATGTAATAAAAAAAATATAATTTTTAATGCATAAATAATTCTGAAAATTTATTTTATTGCATAAAAAAAAATATATAAACACATGATGAATCCAACTGATTTTTTTTGATAACATGATGTTTGCAAAAATAGGATTGCCATTATGGACATACTATGTAAAATAGACGATGTGGCTTGAATATAAAGTAAAAAAAATATGCATATTTTATCAAAAAACAATGAAACTTAAAATTTTGGATGGAAGTATAAAAAGAATCACTTAATAAATATCAATTGAATATAATAACACATCTAAATCTAAATTTATTTCAGAAAACTATAATATATTACAAAATTATTATTTGTTATAGAATCAAAATCTTTTTTTTCAACCAGAAATCGGCATATCTATACTAATTAGAATTTTATAAATCAAAGATCAAAAAAATTGCATTTATGTCTTGACTTTTTTTTCATATTATAATTTTTAGTGTATATGATATAAGATATTATATTATTTTTATTTTTATTTTAATAGAATAATTTAGTTTTTAAGAAAATTGATTTAAAAATATTAATAAGTATCGTGATTTTTTATAATTTATTAAGTAAACATATATAATAACTGTTTTTTTCTTCGTGGTAAAATCTATAAATTATTCAAATTATCTACTCTGATTTCACAAAAAAGGATATTTAACCATTTACTTTAGTAGAATAATACGTTTTTTACACAAAACAAGATAAAGCAAAATCCAAACGCTACGAAATAGGTACATCGCTTAATAAAATATGAATCAATAGCTGTAATAACCCTCGAAAAAATTACAAAAAAAATTAAAAATTAAAAAAAAGGATGTGCCAAGCTTCCTAAATTAAATTGATAATTATAAATCATTTTACAGAAAACATTGCGAAAATTATTTGCAAACTTGATGGCTTTAATTTAGTCTTTATTTTTTCGTATATCATATTGAAAGACTTTCATATAACATACGGGCTTAAAATATGAAGAATTTAAGCTTGTTTATCATATTGTATTGCCTCTAAAATTGGAAACTATGATATTAGATTACAATTTGAATGCAACAACTATATCCTAAAAAGATTACATCTATTGATCTTTAATAATAAAACAATATTATTTCTATAATTAAACGTTTATTTCAAGTAAAAATTATTATAGATTGTAGTTTTTAATCATGGGTTAAGTATCTTCTATTTATGATTACATCCACGGAGACGTTGAGTGCCCATTAGGAATATTGCATAGCTTCTTGATGCATCATATGCCAATTTCCCGTGATCTTTCTTCACAAACATCTCATCTTCTGTAAAAATTTATTGATTAAGTGTCTTGACAAGTGCAAATTAATATAGATATGATGTATTAAAATATGATTTATAAAATTTAAATACAATTTAAATGTAATTTACATGATGCATGTTTTTTCAAGATAAAAGAGTCATATGAATGAATTATTAGACCATTTCTTTATTTTAAGACAAGAATAAAAAAGGTTTTAATACCTTTCTGTTATATTAAAAAAGTGAGACCTTTTCATTATATTTATACAAGGATAAAAAGGGTTTTTATACCTTTCTGTTATATTAAAAAAGGATAAAAATTCATTTTATTGCCTTTGTAAACATAATACTCAATCTTTTACTTACACTCTTCTCCACTTTAATAGATTTTAATTTAAAATGAATGAGCCCATTATTACTATAATTAATATATGTTTTGTATTAAATTTATGTGCTCTATTAATGTTACTTGTCTTTAAATATAAATACGTTTTCATGTTACGCCCTACTTGTTATCAATATTTTCGCATATCAAAGGTTTTTTAAAAAAAACACATAACTGTTTATATATACGTTGGCTCATAATATAATGAAAATATTAATGATTTAGTAAATTTTTTATGATATTTATTTTCATGGTTATATCTGTTTTTAAGATGTGTATATATTATAATTTTGCTCCGTTTATTTTCAATATTTTTCACTTTTATTATTTTTAATTATTAGATTAGATATTTGTATTTGATTTGCCACAAAACTACCAGAATATGAATATATGCTTATTTTAAGATAAAAAATAATTGACCATAGATATTTTACCAATGATCTCAAAATGAGTAGGGATTAAGATAATGGAAGAGGTCACTATCCACGTAAATAATATGCCGAATTATATATAACTATATTTGTAAAATCAGGACGCATTGCCTTGTTTGCTCATACTATCTTATGAGAAATGTATAGCATCATGTTTGACAAAAATAGGAATTACTTATATATTTATGTGATGTACATCTTTTCTTCTAAACATTCAAAAACTACAGTAAATTTACGACAAAAATTCTTTGGTATTAAAAATCTTGTTAGTATTTGCAAAGCAAGCATTGGCAATTTAAATCATTAGCATCAAATTTTTGAAGACAATTATTGGTATATAGAGAAGACTCATATATTTTAATAAGAAATATAAGCAAGAATTCCGAGTATAGAAATAAAAAAAAACTTATTTAGTGGTCCAGAGAAATCCATAAAAAATCATTCTATTGTAATATTATAACGATAAAAATATATCGTCATATTACCAAGTAAAATTATCCTATGTGTTAAAATATCACACAAAACGGATTTGCTGTCATGAAATTTATGGATTAAATTTCATTTATATATACTTGTGCGTTATTGTTGAGTATCACAAAGTCTTTATGTCAGGTAGCAAGAGCCGGTACACATTCAAAACACCAAATATAGCATTTAAAAAGAACACAACATGAAGAATGATTTCAGAGAATTTTTTATAACCCTGCCTGCAACTCCAAGATAAAAAAGCGTGTCATACAGACTGAATCAGCAGAGTTTAGACACTTGAAAAACCAATGCAAGGTTTATTGTACATAAGATCATTTATAAAATTTATGGTTTCAAAGTAAACATCTTTAAATTCTACAACACCGCTAATAAAACTTAACTAGAATAAAAGCAGAAAGAAAACATTTTCGAATGTCAGCCCTAATTATTTTCGGTTAGAATAAAATAAATGTATAAGGGCATATATCAGGACCAGATTATGCTGTAATTAATGTGTTTACATATATCACATCAAAAAAAGTTCTTCGATATGCAGGAAAATTTTAAAAGCCTTAAGACACCGGTAAACGGCACGATTGGAGCATTTTAAAGACAATGACTATAGTTTAGTGTATGATTATAATTAAGCTATTTACATTGACACAAAAAATATGTGTAATTTTATTGGTAGCGTTCTGGCATAGCTTATTCTGATTCTAAAAAAATTTAAAATACATTCTAATTTACGTGCGACAATTTAATAAAAAAAAGGCAAGTAGGTTACATTTATACTACAATTATCCACTATCTAGTGAGTCTTTGTATTCTTTTCTTATTTTAATTATTAAAAAGGTGTAAAATGTGCTGCGTAAAGAGTCGTGATCACATTGAGTTAAAACTGAATACCGGACATCAAATTCTTAGAATAAATAAAATGTATTAAATGGGCATTCTTTGTTTTTTGGTGATAAACATTACATTTGTTGCAAACTCTATCAATAAACAAATTTATGGCTGCTATATACAGTAAATCTGGTAAATTTATGCACGATCTGAACAATTTTGAAGATTCTGTTAATTTTACATACAACCTCTGGTAAATATAATGAATAAATTGAAAGATAATTAGAAAGCTTTGTACATATAGTAATAGGTTAATAATCTGAAGGTGAATGATTTATGTCGTAAATTATAATAAACAACTTTAATGTAACTCAATTGATATTATTAAAAATAATAAAATGAAAAGGCTTACTATAATTTAAAATCAAATAACGTCGATTAAACACGACGAATGACAAAAGAATATATAATGTGACCATATGCTAAACATATTCGGTTTCTAATTTACAAGTACTGCACAAGAATTATATTCTTTGTAATTAATTTTTTTGATGTCATAATAAATCACCTAAAATCTCTTGTAACTATAGAAACATGCTTGAGAAAATGTAGACATATCCAAAGCAAACAGATTGTAAAAACTCGCATAATTTACATCAAATCGGTGAAGTTACTGTGGATGAAAACAAATAAAGAATATTCAAAATAAAATAAAAACGTCCTTTCTTACAGCATATAGAGGAATTTGAATGTTTTATAGTAAATAATTTCTGATAAGAAAGGCTTGTATATAATTAAAACACGAAAATATAAGCGACATCGCAAGTGAATCGATTTTTAAAAAAGCCAAAAAATAGGAAACTTAATGTTCTGTATATGCAAGCAAAAAATAAATTTTTTTTTATTTATGCAAGCATAAATTTTGATGAGTAACTTGTAATATGAATAAATTGCATGGGGAATATGCTTGAATTTAGAATTCCTTTATTTATTTATATGCTAAAAGGTGCGTTTGAATGATAAAGAATGAATTTAAAAATTAAGATATTAAATATGACTTAGGAATTTTACATTTAAAATTATTTTGTATCTTTTCTATATTATTAGACATAGAATTCTTAGTGATATAAAAATAGCATAGTGGTAAAAAGAATTATTAAACTAATTTAGGAATTATAGGACCATGTGTGGGTGAAATCTTCGGTTTGTGAGGCCAAATTCTTGTTTTGAAGATGGTCATGAAGCCACATTTAAAGATTCATTTATGTTAAAAAATATATAATTTACTTTAACATATAAACAAAAAATTACATTTAAGGTGTGTTTAATTTAATGTGCCTTTTAATTGCTTTTTTTACTAACAGTTTCGTATCTGGCTCAAATTCACTAATTTTTAATCTTAATCGATCTTTGTATGAATTTCTGTCAATTTTTTCTTAGTGGATTTTTAAATTAAGTAAGTGAGTTAAGCAAGATACACTAATACGTAATTCTAAGAGAAAATAATTTTTGACTAAATTTTTGTTGAAATTTAGAATGCTAAACTGCGTTTTTACACTTTAATTTTGAATCTGTCTTATTTTTAAGCGAACTTGTTGAATAATATCTTCTGCTAATTCTAAAAGCTTCAATCTAGCCCACCTGGTTTTTGCATTATGCATATAAGATCGGTTTCAAACACAAGCTACATGCTTATTTCATGTTCTAGAAGATCCACAAAGCTTTAATCATATTCAATTTCAAGCACACTAAAAATTTAGAACATATTTACAACTCCGCTATTTCCGTAATATTCTACAGTATTAGATTGTGAGAAATTGTTTAGAATTCATTTCTTAAATCCTTCACACAAAAACAATATCGCTTAAAAATCACAACTTTTATATAAGACTTTATATTTTTAGATGAAAAGCAAATTTTTATCCTTCCCTTGTAGCGAAAATAGATTTTATTCTGTTTTTGTTATATTCACATAAAAAATCAAATTCTGACAAATGATATTTTTTTCCGAAAAGCCTTTCTTATTACTGAAAAACGATAAAATCTGTTTAAGAATATATAATTTTTAAAATAGGCTTTATTGATTGCCGACGAACTTGCGAAAAAAGGGGCGATAAATACCGCTAGTTTCTTTATGTGAAATCAGAAAATTTAAAACCGAAATTTGTTGTTGCTCTTTTTCATGAAAATATACGATTTCATTATCGTATAGAATGGAACTTATAAATTTTTTTAGGTTTAGCACAAAGGTTTTTTTTGTGGCATAATTCTTTGCTTTTCAAACAGATTTTTTAGATTTAGCTGTTCTTTTTAGAGCCATGTGATGAATTTTTCGTGTTAAATTATTCACAGGGACATAAATAGTATACATCATAAACATTTATTAAGATTTACATTAGATATACACATATTTCTTCTGGTCGTAAATAACCTAATCTCTGGTGTTGTAGAATTTAATGTTCCTATGACCAAAACATTACATAAAAGCAAAATTCGTAGATAATATCCAAACAAAATCAAGAATCTTAGCTGAAAATATTTTATTTGTCATTTCGTCTACAGAAATAACTAATTGGTATCCAAGCTTTGTAAAAAAAAATGAAAAATTGCTTTTGAAGATTAACCGACGTTTTATTTTTACTTTTGATAAATTTTAATTTGATAATGATGTGGAACTAGCTTTCGTAACTCAATCAGGAAAATGATTATCACTGTTTTTATCATACATTCCCTGATCAGCACGATTTCGCTTTATAGTTTACCCAGTCTCCTTATAGACAAGCTAGTTGAAGCATCGTCTTGGGGCATTTGATTCATTTATTAAAAAGAGAAAGTAGCTTGACTTGCTCTTGTTTGTTATTTTCATTTAAACAGCTCCACATCGCGCTTATTCTATTAACGCATAGTGTTTATGCACTCTATGGAAAGGAAAAATTACATTTGCATTTTAATCCTTCAACGTAAGTAAAAGCTACTAAAATCAAAGAGGAAATCTTATATTTTGCTGCTACAAAACAAAGTTCATAATCAAGGTTAAAATTAACTTTTAGTTCTAATTCATGGTATAAGGGCAGTAAAATTCGATTTAAATTTTTCTTGACATTAATTTATGTGTTACAATATAAATGAATTAGTTCATGTGACCAAAAAAGTTCCTCTGAAGCTAATTGTTTTTAGGTCAATGTTGCTCACATTCGGTTTATTATATCTTAAAATTATAGAATAGTATATATCTAATAGTTACAGAACACAAAAAATATCAATATTGATTTTAATATTATTTTTCAACAATAATTTCTGTATTTTTTTGGTATACTTAAATTTTACTGTTCTTACTGAATTCCAAAATTATATTTAAAATTATAAAACCGTATTTTTACATTATAATCAATCCGAATAGAACATTCACTCGATAGACAAATTAGCGCGATCTTAGCGCAGATGTACTATAAAGTTTTTTATTTACAGATTTAATGAGAATAAAGATTTATTATTGTGTTATCCACATTATAAAAAAAAACAGATAAAAAGGGAATGTAAAATAATGCCTTAAAATAGATACAAAAAATTTGGATATAAATCGCACAAAAAAAATACAAAACGGATGAATTATGTGTCAATTTAAACAATTTGTTTCTCCAACGATAAAACAGGCAGAAATAATAATCAATTTTCAAGGATTATTCTCCAAAGAAAAGAAAAAAATTTTTGTTTACTTTAAGTCATTGCATAAAATTGTATTTGAAAGGCATGTATATCGATATATATACACTGTATAATTTTTATAAAGCCAATCTACGTATAAAAATTTGAATCAGTGTAGTATTTCTCATCGAATTTTATAAGAACAAAATTATTACATTCTATGTAATGAAATTCGCTTATTTTGAGCAAAAAAAGAACAAAACAATTTTTTCTGGATATATAAATGTATATAAATTCAAATTAAAAGTCGACGGACGCAATTACTATCCATAAATCTCGCTTATAAAAGGTTTTTTATTATATTTTACAACACTATAAAATGTAAAAATATGTGTGATTTCTTAAAGTAAAAAGTTATTTTTCGAAAATAATATGCTTAATCCTTATTTTATGACGAGCAATGAAAAGAAATATCTTTAAATTTTATCTAAAAGCGTTTGAATTATTTTTGCGGTTTAAGTATATTTGTGTTGAATATATATAACGCGTCTTTATTATCTAAGATATTGAAGTGTTCGAATATCCTATAAAAATAATGTTGCCAAAAAACAAACTTTTAAAGATTAAAACTATTCCTTTCTGTTTCAAGTCATCCATATGTTGTTTCTTTTTTTATTTTAGATTCATTATGAATAGAATCGTAATTTTTTATTTTGATATTCTTTTATTAGCGATGTTTTATATCCTCATATTGTGACGTTTCCCATTTCCATGGATATTATTTCTTTTGCCGTAAATGGAACGAATAAATTATGCTTTAATTTATATTTTACATATTTAAAAATAATTTCGTCTGTGTTTTAATCTCAATATTAAAACTTTTTAATCAGGAATCTTATTCTTTTTTTCTGTATAATCACTGTGAAAATCATCAATAAACAATTTTCTTTTCTATTTGCACCTGCCACCTCTCTAGCAGCTATAAATTTTGCCAACAGTAAATATATGGTGGCCTCTTTTGTATCAATTAAAAAGTTTTTTCTTTTTATAATTATTTGGTTCAGTTTATAATTATTGTATTTTAGTTTAATTATATTGTTTGATATTCCCCCTTTTCAAAAATTATTTTACACAAGCATTAGATAAATATACGAATCCAATATCAAAGGAGATCGTAAACGCCTGGCTTATGTATAATTTTTGCATTTAATATGAATTTCTGCATTTTCGTCTATCCTAAGCTCAAATGTGTTGGGATTGAAAAAAATGTATGTGCAATATATATTCATTGGACGCTAACAAGTCAATCGTTTAGCATCAGTATGATTTTCTGGTTAATTTTTCGGCCCTAAAGTATAGGAAACGTATGTAAACATGTGATTTCACAAATACATTGATTTGTTTTATTGCTTCTGATATATTTGAAGCTTCAGGAAAATAGAGCTTATTATACATTTTTTTATATTCTTTAACATTCATCAAATATTTGACCATTTTAAGCTAATCCCTTATATATTTTAAAAATACAAATTAGAAACACATAGAATAGTATAATAAAAATGCACATTAGGATTTATCTTGTATAGTATGGGTATAGATGTGCTTTAATAAATAAAATATCGATAAAACTGTTATATGTTAAAGAATATTATGTTTTGATACAAATATTAGAAGATTTTGTGTTTTTAATACGTAATTTTGTTTGTATTTTCTTAAAAACAAAACGATCAACCTCGTGATTATATTTTTTCGATATCTCATTTATTTTCCACATGCCTTTTTTTTATCCACAATAGAACGCCATTATTTCTAAAATTAGATCGCATAAAAATTAAAATTGATGTTTCATTTTGTAAGATTTGTTTTCGCATCGTGAACAATTCTGAATTAACAAATATGTACCACTCACAATAAAATGAATCTAGTGCGCAAAATTTTGATGTGTATATATCCACTTGCCTAGACGATAGATACCAATTTAATAGAATACAAACTTTAATTAAAGTTATTAGTGATAATTTTAAATCATTGATTTGATAAAAGAGCCAAAATCAACATTGTATAAAGTAAAATGCCATTAAAAAATTTTTGCTCTGCAGACAATATGTGCAAATAGTCGCAAAAGGATGGTTTCTGCCAACAGAATATGGTATTTAGATCTTCATTAATCTTCAATCCTTTCTAAAATGATTATTATACAATCATGTTATATATTTATTTTATCTATCCAATATATATTATATCTTATATTGAATGTGGTGTTATTTTTAAGAGTATAACAATTGATTAGCCGTTATAAATAAGCTTCTTCTCATAACTTACTCCACAAATTTTCATAATCAAGTAAGTTATATGGTGGATTGCTATTTATTTTGTTAATCAGAACAATCTAGTTCCTTTTATAAGTCTTTTGCAACCAGAATAAATTTAGGTAAGAAAATGCAATCATTTTTACGATGTTGCATGTTGATATATTACTTTCCCATGATTCTGGAATAAACTTAACGGTCAGATTTACTTTAATAACGTCTAATTTATGGTAAAGGCAAAGTTCATAATTATATGTTGGAATAAAAATGATTTTTCTATACGTGATATGTTGACTTACAAAAAATTGCATTGATTTTTATATTTTGTAACCACTAGTTTGTGCCTTTTTAGATTCACGTGGATTTTAGTTTATCCATATTTGCAAAAATATTTTTTTTGGAATTTTAAAATGACATCTTTATAATTTTATTTTCTGTAATATTTTCCTTTAATCTATTGAAATCATCATATTAAAAAGATTATTTTATTTGTAAAATTGCATAGTTTGTTATATAAATCACAATTCGAAATCATATCTTTTGTAATATTGTAAAAACTAGTTTATTTATTTGCTATTTGTAAGTAATGGCATATCAATTGATTCTAAAACATAAAAACTTTGCCTATATTTGCATTTAAAAGATAATCGTAGAAGATCTATTTTATCTGGCAGTCGCATAAATATTCTCATCTACAGCCCAAAATAATTATTTTGCTGGACATTTAGACCATATTTTATGTTATTACATAATAAACTCAGTGCATAATTTGTTTTTGCCATTTATGAAAATCAATGACGTTTATTTATATGTTACTGGTTTCATTTTATGTTAAAAGCGTAAAGAACAGCTAAAATTAAATTAAACACAAGTATCGTCTGGATGTCTTTGTCGTACCAAAGAAATTTTTTTTGATCTGCTTTCTACAACTTTAGTAAACTTATTATACTCTTAGTTACTAAAATTTAATCATATTATAAAATTGTTTTATTTTAATAAGCTTGAGGTCTATGTATAAATATTCTGATGGAAAGCTGTGAAATTATTATAGCAAAATTAGCATCGTAAATCACGTTTGCATTCATATCTTAAACAGTGAAATCTAAAGACAAATGTTCGTAAACTTAATATTTTTTTGGTATTACCTTTGTTGATGCATTTTATTCATATACAGAGTAAATCCGCGGCTTTTAATAAACAGACCCAATTCAGAATTCAAATACATAAAAAATAATAATAAATTAACAAAATAAAGCTATTTTTTAAAAATATTTTTAAGATAACTAATAGAACAAAATAAGATCTCGATATTTAAGATTTATGCAAACTAGCAAAGTGAAAGTCGATTTTATGTTTTAACACATAAATTTATAGAGATCTTTTTTAAATTAAAGGATTTCGTATCCTAAAAATTCTCTTCGAATTAGTTCAGACTTATTTTCTTTATACATGAATTAAAAATTTTTGTTTATTCTTCAAGAAGGTCTAACTTGCAATTAATATAGTATATCTTAGTAAAAAACCACCTGACAGTGAATTTATCAATACTTTTACGCTTAAGAAAAAGAGTTGATTAAATATTAGATGAAGCATTCATTATTTCGAATATTTAATTATTTTATACAACAAGCTATTATAACATTAAAGTTTAATTGTTTTTGTTAGGTCATATATACCATATAATTAGCTATAGAAAAACCGTTAAAAATTGACAAGAAAATACTATTATTTGTATATTTGTAAATTGAAGTTTAGTTGTATTTATTTTAATCTATTAATTGCTATATATACTTTAAATTAAAACTAATTTATATTCTAAATATTCAGTGCAAAAATTTTTAAAAGTCCTTTACATCAGTCATGTATTCACATAAAATAATTAAAGATAAATATGTGCATCTTTAAGGATAAAATTGGTCATATATTATACAAAAAACAGTGAGATGTGAATTTAAATTATATTTTATCTAATATAAATTGATATGCTTTCTATAATGTATTTAGTTTTTCGTTATTATATTCCTATAATAACGGAATTTTTTTTTCTTTTATAAATCATAGATTGATCAAATACAAAATATCAAAAAAATTGATATAATTCGAAAAAAAATTCCTGATTGTCTCTATATAAAATAAATCTTGTATAAATTTATTTTTTTATGTTTTAAATAATACAAAACGACATTATAACGGATTTTTTTATAAAACTATTCATTTTTATACAACGAAATATTTAGCGTGATATTAATGGTAGATTGTGCAATTATTTATTATCTAATGTTTCTTTAAAGTGCTTAGACCATTCCATTTTATAGGTGTTTTATTTTCTTTGGCAAAAATGTTCTGTTGATATGATTTATAAATAAAATACTACGTAATTGCATTTGAAATCAGAATTTTTATGTTATATAGCCCAAAAATATTATATTAAATTATATAGAATCATTAACAAAATGCATCATAGAAATGAATAAATACTTGTTTTCTTTAAAAACGTTCATGGTGAGAAAAAATCAATTTTTTGATTAGTTCGTAACATATAATGCTTATGATAAATACAAAATAAAAATTGTGCTTATATCATTTTTAAAAGATTTTTCAAATAAATTCTATTAATCAGAAATAGAACCAATCGGCTTACAATTTCATCAGCTGCTATATGTTTTTAAAGGATACTACAGCGATTCAATCTTTTTACATTATTGACAAGAATTATATTGCTCAAAATTGTGTTTTATATTTAAATTACACAACGTACAGATTATATGTTTTTTAATTCATTTTTTTATAAAAAAACAAGATATTTTTCTTTCTATACCGTTTTTAACACCTAATCTGGGCTCAGTTTTTGAAAATTGGAATTTAAATTAATTATAAATCTTAATTTACTTTTGTGTTGTAATTGTTAAGCATTAGTGTTCATGACATCCAATGCATAGATTTATTTAATATATCATTAAATTAAATGAATATTATTTTGGAAACGGAAAGTGGAGAAATACACTCTATAAATACAACAAACGTTTAATGTGTTCTTCTCAAAACTTTAGAATCTTTTTGTGTTAAAGATTATTATTAAAAAATCGGGATTTTCGGCACATTACAAAATTCAATTATTGAAATGGATACAAAAATGGTAAATTTACATGCTTAATTTGTTTCATAAAAATCACGAAATTATGCTAAATAATTGTTTATTCTTAAGTTATTTTATTAAAAGTTTTCTTTTACATTTATGATTTACGTGTTAAACTGTGAAGTTAAACAAAATCACAAGATATAATATAGGCTCGAGAGAATCCAATTTAAATGAGTATAGATCTTTGTAGGGAGAGATAATTTATAGACACGCATATAATTTCAAAGAAATATAGACATTAAAATAACACCTTGTATACGTTAAAATATATTTTTGTGATAAAATGCTGTGTTGATAGAACAAAGCTTTTTCGGATAAAACTACTATCTGTTATATCTTCATTACTAGATTAAATTTTGCGATAAAACATTTTTCTTTTTTTTTAGTTTTGAATGGAATAAGAAATATATTATATTTGAATTGAATCCATCCATCCATTAAAGTTACCCTTTTATGTTGTAATTCAGCCTAATACACTGTAAAAAGATGTGAAAATTAATATACCTCACAGTATGAATGAATTATGATTTTTTTTAGTG
Organism: Rhyacophila brunnea; assembly: GCF_057557595.1. Taxonomy (NCBI): domain Eukaryota; kingdom Metazoa; phylum Arthropoda; class Insecta; order Trichoptera; family Rhyacophilidae; genus Rhyacophila; species Rhyacophila brunnea. The sequence goes on from NW_028233344.1 coordinate 908,737, forward strand.
TTGATGTCCGGGTTCTATTTTGAGACGATTTCAAAGTTTAAGTGTACTATATAATTATAATATTTTTAATTGTATTTATTCAGCAAAGATATGTAGATAAATACAAAATATTATACATCATATATAACCAAAATTTACGTTAGTTTATAGTTAGAAACACATAACTTGATATATAGCTAAATCTAGTCATCTTTGATGCGTTTAAATATTTCAACAAGTTTTCTGTTTACAATTAAAACTTACCATCAAACCATTATGAATATTAGTTTACTGTTATGTATGTATAATTTATACAGTTGGCAATTAAAGCTAATACTTATTCAATTAAGATTAAACATAAGACGTATTATTTTTACCATTACTGATTGATATTTATTTCTCATTAATATAGAAGAATAAATTTTTATTTTTGAATTTCATGTTATCAGTAGATGTAAATTTTAGCTATACCTGTAAAAAATCATTTTTGATTAAAGATTTGATTTTTCTTACATGGCAGCCAGTTGAAACACATTTCGATGCAAATGAAAACTATCCAGTATGAAATCTACTTCGAATCAGAGATACATAGTTTTAGACGCTGGATTTAACCTAACTTTACATATGTAAAGAAGAGAATATATATTGCACACCCATAGAATGACTGTGAATTATATAAAATATCAGTTAATAAAGCTGTATATAATTTAGTCATGCGAAGAATTTATATTTAACTTTCACTTTGAGCAAATATTTTTTCATCATATAGTTTAATATTATATTTATCTATGTTTATGTCATATATGCATGTTCTAAAATGCTTTTTGCAATTATAAAAAAATAAAAGATTATATTCTTGTTTTTGTCTTTAACTTATAACAATCGATATTGTATTAAATTCATTCTTTCTTTATGTTAAAAGTATAGTTTGTGTTGTCAAATAAAACCATTAAAGGTAAGAATACAATCTACACCGATTTTAAAATGGATGTCACATTATTTTTCAATGTTAATTTATTTAAAAGTTCAAGCATGGTTTTTTAAAGAAGAAATAACGTGAATATGATATAAGCTCTATAATAAACAAAATTTATATTGGTTAGCATTTTAACAATTTGATTTAAACAAAACAAGTATATAAACGCGTTTGCGTAAACTAATATCAACTACAGTTAGTTTTTTTCCTAAAATGAAAAAGAATTACCCAATTTATATTACAAACTTCTGATCAAAGATATTATTCATGTTAAAAGTTCAAAAATTCTGGCATCAAAGAGAAAATAAAGCTCAACGTAGTATAAGTATAAGTTTTTTTAAACTAAAAATATTTTACAAAAATATACAAAAATAAATTTAGATTTTATATCAATAACATATATTTCTAGTATAATTACGATGTAAATGATTCTTTATTATTATTTCTTGCCCAGATTTTAGTATGAATATATAATGATATATCCAACACAATTTATATTTTATTGCGATGAATTAATGTGATCAATACTTGTTTCATATTTATGATAATTTCTAAAAGTTAGTCATATTATGAGCTTATTTAGTAAAAAAAAATATGAATGAAGTATATGAAACTATTGAACGGTTTATATATGTAGACTATACAAAATATGATTCCTGAACAATTTATATTTCTATTACACAAACTTATCATATTTTATTCACGCAATATTGCGACACAAACACCTTGTTTAAATGTTAAGCATCAAATGTAGGATTTTGTTGGAATAGATAGCTATACTAACACATATAAATATCTCACATAAATTTCTTTTAGATTAAATTATTTTGCCAAGTCCTATAATCAAATTGGAAGTGTAAAATATCAAAAACTAGAAATAATTTTTTTATAAGAAAATAAAACAGTTGCTTGAGGACACTAAATAAGCAATAAATGCTATGTATTGAGAATTAAAATATTTTTAAACCATAAACTAGGTAAAATGTCTTTGATATACCAGAAATTATAATAAAATCGCACAATCTTCTATAATATATGTATTTTTTAGATAAGAGGTACGTTTTAGGCTATAGTATACATGTCAAATAAGCATAGTGCCGTTTATTAATGCTAGATATCCACATAATAATATATTTTTTGTATCTATTGGATTCCTTAATTTCTAATTAGATTTGCAATAAATAGTAATTTTCGCTTGCTGAAAACAAAAAAAAAAGGTATAAAAATTGCTCTAGGATGAAAAAAATTCTTATTATTAAATTTAAATATGACATATAGGTAATTTAAAACCTTTTATATAATTAAAAATCATTCTTTATAATATAAGTATTAAGTTTTATTTGTTTAGTGCTTTTAATTTTACTAATATCGGACTTTATGTTTCTAATATAATAATAATATATAAATTAAAATTTTTCTACGCATATTATAATATAAAACACATTTTTATAGAAACAAGAATTAAAAATTGTTTACAGGAAAACTATATAGTAAGCCTATACCTTTTTGATGGGATTTAAGACTTTAAAATATGATTATTTGTATGAAAATTATCCGAGTTTAAACAAAGACTGAGATTATGTTGTAAATATAAAAAAATGCTAAAAGTATATGAAGGGTGTTTCATTTGTGATTCAAAATCAATATTTAATTTTTCAAAATATGAGATATTTTATTAAAATAAATACCTTATCGGATTTTACAATAGCCATATTATGTATAATAATTTTAAAAATTAAATCTGTCACACTTTGCATATCTTTCCTTATGCAAGATGCAAAAAAATATTTAAAAACCTCTTTTTACAGTATATTGTCTATTGCATTTAGTTTTCATGTAAAACAAGTATCTTTATGATTATATTTTCCAGCCAAAATATTGACTTCATGTGAACACTTCTTCGATATAGTAAATTGATTTTTAATATCATTTTAGATATCATTCTGAAATTGTTTTCGTAATTATGTATAGATGCAAATTTTAAAGAAAATAAAAAATATTCCTAAACTTTATGATACCAAATATATACTAATATACTATAAAAAAGGAGATTTTACGCATATATTTTGATGTTTTGGGATATGAAAATGCTTATTATTTTAAATTGCGCGACTACAGTATAAAATGTCCAGCTTAGATATATTAAAGTCCACAAATCACCGTATTATATTTTTATGCGCAAAGTTTGATGGTTGATTGCATTATTGCAGAGTTTATATCGATAAATATGCAAATGTAAATATAAATAACCGTTCGATGTTGTCTTTCTCTTTGCTCTATCCAAACATTTTCATTTTATAATATTTTTGCGCCTCAAAAATTACCAACTATAAACTAGATTTCAATTATATTTTCATATAAATTTTGTTTTTTCTCGTATCAAATCCGATAATTATTTATTTATTGAATCAGGAATGAAAATATTTCATAAGTTTTGAAAAAAAAATGGATCGAAAGACTCCCATAAACAAGAAAAAAATTAGAAAGTACTATACACTGCTCATGATATTAATTAATCTAAATTTCTGTTCTTTCGTCATGTTTTATAGCGTTGTTCAGTCATTTTCCTTAATCATTTAATTAGTATATTGCAAATTAAATTGAATTTTTCTATGATTCAATATTCCACATCCCTACTAATGTTATTTTTGCAATAATTTATTTACAGCAATGTTCTTATCATGGAAATTTTTCCATATATAAAAAACAAATTCATGTTTTTATTATAATCATCCATATTAAAAGGAGTTGAAGGTTTATTTTCGCTTTCTTTAAATAGAATATTAAACGAAATCCATCGTAAATAAATCGTAAAAGTTCGTTTTAATTTTAATAATTTTCAGTTTTGGTTGTAGTGTAAACAAAAGATTCTAATTGGTTGTCCCCCTCAGTGTTATGATTTTCTTTTGTAATAAAATATTCGAATGCATATATTTTCATGAAAAATAAATCGTCAAAAAATTATTTTTGCATAAAATATTTACAAGAATATTTTGGATTGTTTATTATATTATTTAAATTATGAATAAATCTTGAAAAACGTATATATATTTCACAAATATATATAATTGAACACAAAATAAAATTGACCTGTTGTATTAATTTAAATATATTTCCAAGAAGACACGTGGAAAAGGATAGTAAATTAAGTTTTATGAATCACAGAACAACTTTAGAATGCACAATACAAAAAAGGAATTTTTCACCATTGAATAATTCAAGAAGTTAATTCTATGATACACCCTGCAATAATTTTAATCATGAAAAAAGTGATTTTTAAATATCTTTATATAAATTCTATTTCAAGCGAAAATATTATTTTATTCTTTTAAATTCAGGTCATTAATTTCCTTTTCAATTTTTTTTTATTTTTCGATATCCCGCATTTAAATTAAATTTGAGCTTCATAGACGTAAATCTTGTTAAGATTCATTATATTTTATTCAGATCAAAAAAACATTGTCAAAATAAATTACAAGTGAAAGGTTTCCAGATATCTAATTATCATGCTTACATTTTAGTTATAAGCGTCATTTTTAGGTTTGTATTTTTTTAATAATATGTAAAGTGACTCATGGAGATATACAGACTCATATAAGGATCATTTTGATTATCTTCAAAACAAAATGTATAAAGCGATGAGTTTTATTGATTTTTTAAATAACTAAAAAATAATATTATTATATATAGAAAATGTATTTTTAATTATAATTCTAAAGATGAAAATCCACCATAAAAAAATCCCTCTTTCATTAAGGACCATATTTTTTTTAAACACAATTCAACTAAAAAATTTTTATGATAGTGTACTATAAATAAATATTTTCATTGTAAAACTGTTGAGGAAGGATTAAAAGTTTTTTTATTCCGAATATAATAAACCCAGTTATATATTTGGTTTCAATTCATATGAAGGTTTTCACTATTATCAAAATCAATATCACATCAAAAATGCAGTATTTATAAGGTTTAAAATAGTAAAATAAGTTAAAAAAATATATTAAATACTATAAATTATTGCTTTATAAAAAATAAAAATTGATTTATGGTAGAAATTTAAGTTCAATTCTATTCTGTAAAATTAATTTGCCTATTTATAAGGTTTTGCTTCCATATATCTGAATTAGTATACTAACTAAGTCTAGCAAAACATTCGAAAACAACCACACAATTTTTTAAAAGTTTAAACTATTAAAAAAATAAAAAAACGCATCAAGCACCACTCGTTTTTTCAATTTATAAAGAACAGCAAAAATTTTAACTTTACACATATTTTTATAGCCTTATATATACATCATCTGCAATAGAAGTTACGTGAAAAGTACATTTTTTTGATTTTTTTCTTTATCTTAGCTATTTAGGAAAATTGAAATCTTCTGTAATCTTGATGTTTACATAGCAATAATAAATTGCACATTACAAAATAAATAATTTCATAAACAAAAATGGATTTTGTATATTTTCAGATAGAAAAAGGGTATCCCCTTTATAATTTATGCATAAAAAAATGCTTATCATTGAAAAAAATTTCTATGAAATATATTTGGAATCTTTTATTTACTTTACAATTTTTTTATTTTGTATATAATTAATTGTATGTTATAGTTCTGAACGATATGCTATAAATTCCAAATATGATATTTTTTGTGTATGGGTTAAGTTTCTATTTACTAAGTTTATCTTTATTAGATGTAGTCAGTTTATGTGGAATATTGAACAACTCCTTATTGCATTTTTGACTTCTTCCTCTAATCTATATTAATCAACTGCTTTCTTCCCTCAAATGTATTAAGTATAGGTGTATTACGAAATGTTTATACATACATGTTTGTTTCTACTTCGCTTGGTCTTTACAACACCACACATATTTTTTGTGATATTTTGCAATAACTCGTTTCCTAGTCATAAAATATGGTGTTATTCTTAGTTTATAGATGTAAGCAAAACTAAGTTCATTTACTAAGATTCATACTTTTTATATTTTATACTCTCTACTTCACTTAAATTTTAAAGGTTAGTTTTACCTATTCAATCAATGCAATAAGATTTCTTTTTTTATCGATTGAAATTTATCAGGTCTATTATGTTTGACTAAAATATCTGTTTTTATTCTGATATCAGCTTTTATATCTACATTTTCGTTTTCGCAAATCTCTTGTACTGAGAGAGTTCTGGTCTTTTTGGTTTTCCTATAGTTGTATTTGATAAGCACGGTGTAAAACTTTTACTCAAGAAATGGAAATTTTATATCCAACAAACATAGACTGATTTTAAACAGAAATTATAAAATTGAAAATTTTCTTGCTAAATATCGTTCTATACAAAATTTCAGATAATTAATTCATAATCCCCATAAGAATGTATTTTAAAATTTTAGTAAATATAATTTAAATTATTGCTTCAAATTTTTAAAAAATCTTATGTCTTTTTCAAAAATATTTATTTAACCTCAGCACTGTTTAAGAATTGATGGTTTTTTCGTTTATACATTGTCAAGACACCCTTAAAAACTTCATTTTTAGCAATCCTATATAATAAAGGTTCTATATGACTTTTATAAAATTATTATTGCCATTTATTACCCTCATTGATGTTATTTTTTGCATTGATGGGCCATATTTATAGTCGGCATTTTAGTTTTTGTTCTCAGGCACAGCTTGCTTTATTCTCTGTACACACAGTGTATTTATACTTTCGGCTATTTTCTCCTCTCCAACGTCTTCTTAAATAACACTCCTTCTTTCGAGACCTATTAATTTAAGGGGTTTTCAAAATTCCAAGGTTTATATATACCTCAACCTTGTTTGTGACATCTAGTTCCTTAAAGTACCTTCTATGATATCGTGTCACCACGCCGTCTAAATTTTATTATATTTTATAAGATGAATATCACAATAAAAATCATAATTAGCATTTAAAAAAGTCAAAAGGTGTTATTAGTATGAATATTATTTTATCTGCTAAAAATGTACCTGCTATCACACAAAAAATACTATTGTGTTGATTAATCTACATGAAAATAGAATAGGTTCGTAACTGTGATAAGAAAATCCGTTTTATATACTTTATAGACACATGACTTTTTAATATTTCTACTAATTTAATATTGAGAAATATCATGTTAAAAAATAAATCACATATTTTTTAATTTTTCAATGCAAAAATGTTAATTAATTTATATAGGTGATATCATAAATATTGCTGATATGTTTCAATGATAACTTTTTTAACACTATTAAACATACAGTAAACATAATATTACTTTAAAACGACAAATACTTATCGATTTAATTATTACATGTAACGAAATGTAATGAAAAGAACGGAAATTATAATTAAAAATAATATCGATAAAATCAAGTGAAAAATTTATAATTTAATTAAGATTAGAAAATATTGAAAATGTTTGTTCTTCGGACTGAAATCTATTGGTTTAAATGAATTGCAATGAAATTCAATTGATTTTTATGAAAGGGGGCATTAAAATCTTCCATATTGTAATTTGTACTAGTATGATTAAATTAGTGATATAAACATATAAATCGTTTAAAAACGATAAAAACCACTAAGGCGACACTGACTGAGCTTGACAGAATGATCTTAATATAAACAGAACATCCTTATCGATATGAATGTATAATTTAATATTAAGCTATAAAATTTATTGTGAAGACACTGATATAAATAAACTAATCATCATCTTACAAAAAAAACCCGGGAAAGTAAAAAATACGGTGAAATCTTCTTTTGAGGGGTTAAAATAATATGTAAATCTCTTAAAAAACAGACAACATTAATAAGATCTTAGACCTTAAAAGGATTACATTATAGTGTTAAACTGAAAATAAATGAGAAATTTCGTTAAATAAAAAACTAGATACATTTAATGTTTTTGTGATTTATAAATTATTATAGAAGCTCCATGTTTCTCATCGTTCCACTGTATCTAAATATAATATGTTTCAATACATTTGTAATCAATTAGATTCATGATTTGTAAAAACCCCAAACATGACATTTATCTAGTATGGTAAAATTAAATTGAGTAATTAAGCAATCTTATTTTAAAGAATATTTTCTATTTTGAGGTTTTTAAAAGGGAATTATAGAGGAATTATACATTTAAGTCTGTTCTTAACACCATAAAATTATAAAAACAACTAAATATTGTAAATTTAATTTTTGAAAAATCAATTTTCTCTGTGAGGAACCATTTTATAAAAAAAATTTGCATATGAAAGATCTAAAACAACTGGTACTTTATATAAATTAAATGCCCAGATAAGAATATACAATGTCGATAATTTTAAGAAAAATACCATATAATATTTCTCTGGCTTAGAGACAATATCTTCATCTCAATTTATATATAGTATAAATAAACCGTTTTTTTATATCAAATATAGAGACCCTTCTTCCGCATTTCTCTTTTATCCCATGATGACTATGAATTACTTTAAAACGTAATATTTGGTGCTCTGATGTCACAAAAGCTCTCGTATATGATATAGATTACAATTCATGGGTATTTTGTCATATGTGCATGGTTTTTTTAGTCCTAAATCATCCCTTTGATATAGAACATAGGTACAGCATATTTGTTTACCTAAGGCAATTTTATATTTTAATAATTTAGGTTCGTAATAAATGCAATCTATTTTAGGAGTACAGCCGTCGTTAACATATTTCGGCTATTCATATTACCAAGAAGTTTTAGGATCACGATCCTAAGTATTTTAGTTACCAACTATGTTTTAAAAAAGACGCAATGATATTTTTCATGTCTATATAAAGCATTTTTATTTAAAAATAATAATCGCATAAAGCATACACAAAATCTTTAATAAACTTGATTTTTATATATTCATGGAAAATGTATAAGAGAAATTTCCAATACTTAGCAAAGTAACCGGTTAAAAAATGTAAAACATCAGCCTAGAAGTCGTTGTGAATTTACGCAAATAAAAGAGGATGATTCTTATATTGACTAAATTTTTCTGCACACCATTATTCGCTATTGTGATTCAATAATGCACTATATAGCATAATATCGTGAAAATTGGTGAATCACTTACAAACAAACTACAGGCACAATTTAATTTGTTAAATCTCTACGGACACGCATTGTAAAAAAAATATGGTCTTGTTGAAACATTCTAAAGGAACATATAATTTTCATTTTATATTTACTAAAAAATCAGTAAATTATGCAAATAACAAAAGAACTTTTTTTAAATACTCCAATATCTGATATTCAAAACTTCTGAACACTTTAAATCCGAAAAAAGCGGCATTAATACACAAAATATTATTTTAAGCATAAACTTTAATATACAATAAAAACATATAAAAAATATGATATCTTTCTATAAACAAGAAACACATCTGAATATAAAATCATCTATTTCATCTTATATACAAATTAAGCTAAAATCATTAGTTCGGATTTAGATGTATAATATATAAAGTCTATCTACTAAAAAATCAGTCTACTATCTGTTCCAAGATAATGTGTGCAAAAAAATTATATATTATCATATTTGATGCAATTTTTTACCTGCTTTTCAGTTTGAGCACAATTTGTATGTTTTCAATACTTCAAAATTCTAAAAATTAGCAAAATAAAATAAAATTTTTTATTAATTAAAAATTAATCTTTATAAAAAATATCGACTATTTCATGGCATAACATACTAAATAGATAAATGTCTCAAATAGAGAAGAAAATCAATTATAGTCAAAATCGGAAAGCAAAATGCAATCACTAGTTCTCTTTTAATACATTATATTCTATCTATAACGGATATAATAAATACATTTTTGGTTTCCCCATTCTTGAATTTTGTTGGATTTAAGAATTAAATTACAGATTTAATCTTACAAGAACTGTTTTTACGGCTATTTTATTACACATCAAGTACATATTGCGGAGAAAAATATGTGAGATATAACAAAATTCGTATTAGAATTACATCCCGGTGTATATTGAATTTTTAAAAATTTACTGATTTTCTTTAGCTAATTTATCTTACATATAAGTATTCTGATAAGGTTAGCTAAATGATTTAATATGGATACACAAACTAATATTTTATATACTTTTTTTACCTTTTAGATTATATTGGCTATAAATAGTTTTTTTGTTTCAACTTAATGCAGAGAGCTGTCAGTAAAATTTCGGATGTGTGTTTTTTATTTTAAAGCATACATAAATTATCAATATTATATATATAAAAGAAAAATATATGGAGCAATTAGAAAAATGGTTGATTAAGAGATATATGGTTGCGCATTTAGTTAAATCGTTTTGCTGTATTAAGTATAATAAAAAATTTTATTATATATTTAATAGAATTATACATAAAAAGGGGATTAAAAGATACATGTGCACTTCAGTGTAATAAGCCGTTTTTATTTATAATTTATTCATGGTTCATGAACATTGCGAAATTTCAATTCTTAACAATAACAATCAATTAGAGCCAAAACATGTTTTTAAAAGGCAACAGAATCAAGATGATTTGGAGTTATTCAATTAAATTTGGTAATCATACACATGAAAATAGAAAAATGACATTCGAAAACATTTCTAAAACTGAATCAAATTATAAAAAATCTTTGTTTATAGATTTTATTTTTAAGATCTAGTATTTGAATAACGTTCATTATAAATGAATTTGAAAATTTCCAATAAAGATAAAGCAAATAAAATAGATAAATGAAATTAGTTTATAAAAAAGATACATGGCAAATTCACAATTAGATACTACAATATAAAATTTTGTTTGTATATTTCATAAAATAAAACCAGACATTTTATCACTATTAAATCTTACAAAGATTTGCTCTTAATATATATTAGTTTAGCATAGCATCAATGATAGTCTTGTTTTTTTATAAGAAATCACTTAAAATAGTAAAGAAATATTTTTGCGAATTTCGCAGGGTCATAAGCATCTTGTAAATACCAAATATATATTTAACCAGAAAAGGATTGTCAAATATAACATTTTTCTGCGAAGCATAAATCTATATAAATTGCACTGTCAATAATGTTAGCATTATATCAAAAAACTCAACTTTTAATTTTTTTCCATGTACAATAAAAAAGTAAAGTCATAGCAAATTAAAGTATCTAATTATATTACTTTTTTATATTTTCTCATTAAACTAATGCATAAAATTTTGAATCGTATTACAATTACCTTTATTTTTTTCGCGAAATAGTAAATCTAAAAAATATTTACAATCGCAAGATAATATAATTCACTCGTATGTAATAAATCTGTAGATATACACAGATGTAGAGCTAATGAATTTTTTTATTGATAATTTCCTTAATCTTTAATTGTATTATATAAATATAAGAAACAACCATCATTTTACGAACTATTTATCAATTTTTTCTACATTATATTAATCACAGCATTTTGATTTTTACACGATGAGAAAATCCAAATAATTTTTAATCTTAATTTACTGTTTTTCAAAGAATCTTAAATCTATGAATTCTGTTTTTTCATTTTTATATTTTTATTTATTTAATAATATTATTATCCTGAAATAATGTATGACGTCGTTTTGTTAATTTTATTTATATTTTTGCCTAAATTTCTACGTAATCATTTTGTATATTGTATTTTTCATGCCCGCTTTAAAAAAAAATTATTGTGAAAATTACTTACAGAGCGATCAATCATTTTATAGAAAGAAACTAATATATGGAATAAATAAGATTACATAAAGAAAGTGGTATAATTAAACAAATATAGAATCTTGTTAAGATTTTCACTTTTATTATATCACTTTGCACACCTTTTATTTATATTATTGGCAAATTAGATGTCTTTTACGGCAACTTCTAGTTTCACGGGATTCAAAAGCACATCTTATCATGTAAATACCAATAATTTTCGACAAAACTTTCTTTTACAAAAATGATTTGATTTTGACTGTGATCGGTAGTAAGTAACATCAGCTATGAATAAAAGCAAAGGTTTATAAAAATTTCATTGAATACCGCCCAACTCATTCTCTTCAAAAATTTAAAGATAATACTAAAACTCAATGTATAACAATTACCTACATATAGTAAAAATTCTCTTAAAATAAAAAATTCTAACTGTTACTTTATGCACATAATATTTCGTATCTTACAAACTAAAAACTAACTGCGATGGTAAAAACAAACTTGAAATCAACAAAGGATTATAAAAATTTAAAAAAGCTATAATCTACACCTTCTAAAAAATCTTATTACGACTCTAAAACTACCTATGATATTACTACCTTTGTTGGATTTTAATCGATTTTTCCCTCATCTAAATCCGGTGAAATTATTAAATTAAACCACTAACTTTTATCTCAGTTTTTTATATAACATGGCACCTAACTTTCTATCATATTTTTTTGAATTTACGCATAAAATTATGTACAAGAAATAAAAGGTAACAAACACTAGCTGTTTAAAGTCTGTTGTATGGCAATATTTTTTGTCCCATGAAGCATATAATTGTGCCCTACAAATTCGGAATAGCAAGGTAAGCATGAGAATAAAAAGAGGCGCAAATTATACCTTTATAACAATGAACACAAGGAACAAGCATACAGATGAATGCAAATACAAGCTAAATATTATGAAATACTAAATATATTATTTTAAATGGATTAATCATATTTTTTTTTCGCACACAAATAATAACAATAAATTTTATAAAAAATATCATCCTTTGATATATTAAATATAGATATAGCATTTTTGTGATGAATAAAAATTCAAATCTATGTATTTATACGTCTAAAAAATCATAAATGTGGTGTGATGGCACTTTAATATAGCTTTTAAGGATAATAGGCATAAATATAGCGCGGGACGATTTTCTTTAATAAGATACAATATTTTGTTTTTATTCTCTAAATTACAGAATATTGTAATATAATTATGTTTTACTATATTTATAATAATACAGTAAACCAGTGCGTAAAATATGATTAGGCTTAGAATAGAGCTACACCACTATACGGTAAATATTAATTTCCTTCTCAGAAGAAAAACAAGAAATATATAAACTGAATGATCAAAAAATTTTACACCTATTGGAAAAGACGAACGAAAAATATACCACGTCTTACAAATGATAAAAAACAGATTTATTGCAAAACCAGAAAAATTGGATGTAAAGATTTATATTTAGAACGGTATAAAAAGATTTTACAACTCAATTAACAACGTAATTTCTTTCTATGAACAACTTTTATTCCACAACGTAATTTCAATATCAAATAATCATATTATATGACTTGGGGAAAAACCGAATGTTTTAGAAAGGTAAGAGCACGTAATTTTATAAAATAAATTAGACATGTAGGAAAATAAAAATAAAAAAGACTTGAAAAATAATCTAAGATTATATATAAAAATATATTGATATCATATTGTTAGAAATTCACTTTAGCTGTTCTCATTTGTGAGAAGGCAATTAATATAGATACATCAGTCTAATATGTCAAAATATGTGTCGATAAGTTTTGTAATTATCAATTGTTGACTCCGTCTCAAACGATGAAGTTAGATAAAAGAAACCCTTCTGTAAATAAAAAATAATTTGATATCTTATTTTTTTATACATCATAATATCGAAAAAATGTACCTTTTAAAGATAAAATATTTGTGAATATATAATTAATTAAAAGCAATACCATGCTGATGATATTATTTATGCTTCAAATTTCGCTATTAATAGCGTATAATAAAAATGCCCATCCGTATAATAAATGTGAACCAATCATACATAGTTGTTATTCTAAAAGGTATTTGTTTTTAAAAAAATAGAAAAGCATTATTTGAAATAATTTACGCTAAAAGGATATAGATTTATATGATGTGAATTTTTTAATCAGATTAAATTGATGTCTATGTTTGTTTTTAGAGATTCGAAGCTAATATACCCCCAAAATCAAAAATAACACGAAAATTTTCATGTATTTTGAGACATTGGTCTAAGTTAAATGGAAAATTTTACATTGATCAAGTAAGAAACACCCGTTTCGATTCAACAGCCTCAATAGATATTTAAAATTAATATTATTTATAAACTGAATAAGAAAATCAAATTTGGCCTCAAATAATTAACCACACTTTTATTGAATAAATACTGTGTTTATACACTGTAAAACATTCTGAATCTAAGATGTATTTGTTGATTCCACAAATTTTGCTGACGATTGAGCATTGTATATACCTTCAATTATTTTTTTGTTGAAAGTTTTTTTAATAGGATATTTCATCTGAACGTATATTTTGGTAAGCATAAAAGCAGCAGCTTATAAAAATGTGCCTAAATACATTATTTATAATTCAGGCAAAGAAATAATTAATTTTAACATAATACATAAAATAATATGATAGCAATATTAATTCGCAATTAAAAAGAAAAATATTACGTCGATCCTATTATAGAAAACCGAAAACAGCCTGTTTAATATTAAAAATTTACAATAAGAGGTTGTCGCGATTTTGAATGTATTCTTCTTTTGACTTATTTGTGATGAATTTTACATAGATGTTTCAAATTTGCCCAATTTTTATTTTTTAAAAATTTTTGAATCGCTATAATTTTATAATTGCGGCTGTTTTTTAGCTTTTAAATTTTTTTAATGCTAAAATAGCAAAACTGTAATTTATAGACTTCTAATTTTCATAAAAATCTTCTTGGAATTAAACTTTCATTCCTAGTATACCTTAGTCATACAAAATGAAAAACGTATAGCATCTTATATATTTAACATCCAGTTTCCTATTGATCATCAAAATTTAGAACCATAAAATTGCAAAAATATAATATTGGTTTTTAAACATTTTATTCGCGTACACATGGGATAAAAATGCTTTCCTCGACAAGAAAAATTAGAGTGTTCCTATTGCAGCAAATAATATTCTTTTTTCAATTGATAAGGTAATTTCTTTTAAGTCCTGTCAAAAACATTTGTGTCAGTTCAAGTAAAAATTTTAAACGTGTACATATTTTATTTTAAATGAATATTTATGAACAATATAAGATATTTTGGCTCATTAATTCTCTTTTTGAATCATAATTTGTTTTTAATTTTAAGGAATAAATATAATATATGAGTACAATACTTTGATCATTTCAACTCTACTCAACGACAAAGAGTTTATAAATATAATTACGGGTAAAAATAATAGAATAGGAATAATTGATTGTTCCTATAGAATTTTCTTTGCATTTATTTATCCAAAGTAATATTTATAAGTTTGTGTAGACATAGATTTACGGTGTATTTAATTAACTGTTGTTTATTGTAGACTAAGCAAATTATTTATAAAGTGTAATATAAATAATCGTTATTTTGAGGGTAAATATTTTACCACACGTTACGTTAAAAGAATAATTATCGCTAGTATTTTGTGCCTGGTTCTATTCTAAAATACGTTTTTATAGATAAAATAATAATCTGATAGTATTAAAGTTTATAATTATTATACATACACATAACTTAAACACATAAATTATCTAGTATGTTAGATTCATAATAAATGTATAATATTTATCTAAATAAAATTTTATGACAAGGATTATATGATCTTACAATTTAAATCTACAAATATGCTGCTTATAAAGTGTATATCAGTTTATGAAGATGTAGTTGTGTGTTTTTAATTCAATACATATACGTTTTTCCATATTAAAAACACAATATGATGAATAATTTAAGTATGAATTCAAATTAAATTATTAAAGTTATTATAGATAGAAACGGCGCAAAATCCATCAAATATTTTATGCATAAAATAAAATCTAAGCACAAATCATTTTTATTATCAAATTTAATACTATATTATCGGAAATGGATTCTATTCATCATATTTTTTTCATCTTTTAATACACTATTTGTGTATCATATAACTCGGATATATAAAAAACAACCAACAGCATATATAAATTCATATTTTAGCATACTAGTTTACAAATGACAAATACAATGTAACCTTTCTTGTGTTAAGTTCTACATCGCCTAAATTGATGTGCAGACGACAAAAATATATCAAAATATTTCAAAAATTCCCATGCATGTTTATATATACATATCTCAGTATCATAATTTTTATCTGTATCTATCTATGTATAATTTCGAGGTATCATTCATTATACGATGAGCTTTTAAAATCTAGGATTCATTCTTGAGGGTTGAAGAAATCATCAGTATAGATTTTATTATTCTGAATTATAATATTGATATAGTTTTACCATATTTAACTGTGAATTTTGATTATTTATGCCACTATGATGAGATAACCAACATATTAAATATAGATAGGAAGACAATATTACACTCAGTGGATGTATAAAAACTATATGAAATAGTGTTTTTTTTCTAATTTAGCCTAATGGTATACGCAGTCTAATTTAATTAAGGCTCGCTACTAATTCATTTATATCGTAAATTTTTTATACAATCTTTATAGGTATATGAGCATTTATTAGTTCTATCTACCTTTAGTTGTATAATTTTAACATAACAGAATATAAGCGCAATTTTCTTTAAATAGATATTGATATTTGAACAATCATAACAACCGTCACATTTTTCAACTCACAAAGATCACATTTGATAATGGTAGAAAGAGTGTATCCCCAAATTATGTTTTCAGAATCATGTTTCTAATAGTTTAGAAAGACATCGTACACCTATTTATTTGATTATATATCCAGTAAAGACTTGAGCATATTTAGATTACGATACTATTAGATACCATGAACATATTTGTAAATGTGCTTGTAGATTGAAAACTATTAAGTATAATAATCAATTATATGTTCCATGTCATCGGTTCTGTTACAGCATAAGAAAAATAATAAACACATGATATAAACAAGAATCAATCCATATGTTATATAAACCTTCTTTGATCCAGCCAATTATTTCTAATAAGAATTTATAGCAGCACATTTCTGTCAATAGTGTACATTGCGTATAAACGTTTGAACCAAAAGATTTCGTCTGAAAAATCGGGCAAAGCTTTATCGTCTTTTTGAATATAATATTTTGCAAGATATATCATACTTTTCGATAATTCCAAACAGAAGCCTTATTTATCACCTACAGCTATAAAAAAATAATTGTGATAGATTTTTTGTAAATTATATACTCGTCATGTGTAATTCGTTTGAATTGGAATTTGGAAATATAGACGGCAGAAAATTAAATTTAGATGATGTATATTTTTTAGGTTAAGGTAATACTATATTCATATAAATATCTAAAAATACCCTAAAGCTAAATATATATATATTTAAATGATCTGAGGATAAACACATGCGGAATTCAACATAATATCATAGAGCGAATAAACAAATAGATGGATATATTTTTACTGCAGTCTTAGTTTATATCAAGCAAACTATCGGTCTCGATTAAAGAAATATAAAGAATATCTACTTAATGAATAATTGAAAGGTTTTTTAGGATTTTATGCACTACAAAAATTCTTTAAAAATAAATATATATCATATAAATCATTTATTTTAAAATATAAATTTATAAATATAAAAAAACAATGTTGTAAATAAATTACAAGCAAAATTTTTAAACTATTTAAAGAATTAAAAATTGAATAACAAATAGATCTCAAATTTTTTTTGAGTGTTGATTAAATATAGACTTATATAAGATGAAAATATAACAGCAAAGATCCCAATGATTTTAAGTGTTGATTCTAATGCTGTTCTGCATAACTTTTGTATAGAATTTACTGTAATCAAACAAATTATAATTTAACAGATGCAGATTATATTTTATTGGATGTAATTTACAGCCGTTAAAATTTTTTTAATGGATTCGAATCACCATAAAAGATAATTATTTTTTATAAATTAATAAAACGCTTCAAAATATGATAAATTTAATACACAATATAAGAAAAGCTTATTAGTACGTTTTTATTTTAGATTCCTTAGTATATTTTTATTTAAAAGATAATTTCTTTTTAATAAAATTATTAATTATGTTTGCTACTTCTGTTTACGAACAAATTTGTAAATAATCATTTAATAATTTATCTGCCGAATTATTGTAATGGAAAATTAGTGAAAATATGTGACGTTTGTTTTTAAAAGTCGTAAATAGTTGCAATATTTTTGATAATATAAAAAGAAACATCAATGGTTAAAAGGGCATAATTAAAAAAAAGCGTATTTCCACAAAAATTAATATTATTTACATAGTTTCTGCTTATAAACACAAAAAACTTATATATGTGGTGCTTCAAAAAAATAAATAATAAATATAATACAGGGGAAGAACAACTATAAACCAAACAACATGCGCGGTATTAATGAGGGTATCCATCGTATTTAAAATATCCGAAGTTTTAAGACATAAAGATAACTGACTCTATAATATAATATTACAGAGAAATTTGTGCAGAAAAAAAACAAATTCAAACCATGTAAAATGTATATAAAAAATTACATAGAAGCTTTGTTTGTATGACTAAAAGCTGTTAAATTTAGCCTTTAAATGAATAAATATAATTCCAAAGCTAAAAAACCGTTTTATAATTTTTGTAAAATATAAATCCAAGCAATGAAAATTAAAACATATTTTTTTACAAAGCTCGGGAATTTAGAAGCTATTTGATATGAATTTTCAAATTAATTTAATGCATATGAATTTGTCATAAGCTGACTGTTTCTAGTATAGAATACCCAAATTGTACAAATCATGGCGCGGTAATTTTATGACAATATGAAATATGTTGAGCATATGAATAACCATCCAGCTTTATCTATTTTTTCATGATCGGGTAGATAAAAAAACGATTTTTAGATGCTTAAAGTCTTTTTGTATTAAATACATGCTTTATTTTGATTTCTTTCGTATTGTTTTATACTTTTTTTTGAAATACTATTAGGCCATTTCTATTTATGAAGTTGAATATTGACATTATATAGAACACAAAATTAATAAACATATAATGCAAAAATATATTTAAAAAACTTTTTAGAAAACGATATAGTCTTTTTCATGCACAATTGGCACATTTATTGTATAGCATATTTTATAGACTTATAGTTTACTGTTTTGTTGTATTTTGATATTTATATGACAATACAATTGTACCCTTAAATAATTATACATATAAAATTAATATAAAATATCCTATTATCTTATTCTACACTAGCCGTTTTAGGCAATCACATTGTTTTAAAGATCATTACAATTTTGTTTTTAAAAAAATTCCCTATTTATTAAATTATTTGTCGTTCCCGAAATAATTATGCGGGAAATATATCAAACACATTCGAGTTTGAAGATTCCTTAAAACGTATATTTTACTGAATTTAGGTTCAATACTACAAAAATATTTTATTTGAATCTAAGAAAAAATAACAAACTTTCGGTGAGACAATATTTTGACATTTTGAATATATAAGAAAATTAGAATACTGTTTATGAAATCTTAGATGAAATTTATGATTTTTTCTTATAAATTACAATTAATTCTAATTTTATTTACATAATTATGATTAGAGTGATATGAAATTGCCGTTTATCAGTACCAATTTCCTATTGTTATTCCTTTTTATTCATGATTGATATAAGATAGCTTCTTAATAAATAGTTCGTAAATATTTCACTAACAAAAAAATGAATATAATTATAGTTAAATATAAATCGGAAAATCCGCTAAAAATTGAAATATAAATACGGAATTTTTGATCATTGCGTGCAATATATAGTTGAAAATATGATATTTCTCACATTTCAATGTGCATTTCATCAATTTTATGTGGCACGTAAATCAAAATACGTCTAAAATTATCAGCAGCTAAAAGCCAGATTAATAATTTTTTATTATCATGAAAAATATTTAAGGAAGAAAACATTTAAATGATTTTTTATCTAAGTAGATATACGTATTCATAGCCATAATTTTTTTATCTATTATAAGTATATCAAAATATTTGTTTTTGGTTTTAATGTCAAATACAATCTCATATGAAGATAATTATATAAAAATTTGCTATAATATCAGAAAATAATATCTCTGCTGTATCGAGGTAACATTTCAAACACTATTATTGAGAAAGGCACTCGAACTTTTAAGTATTGAGCGAATATGGGATATTGATTTGGATTTATCAATATAGAGATAATATAAGTTATTATTTGTGTTGTATCCTGAAATTATGTTGTACAATTTGTTTCGTAAAATATTTAGGTCAAATAAAAATTACACCATATTTAAATTTCAATCTTGGCTGTATAAATGCAATATATCTTTTAAAATGATAGTATACTAAAACAAACTAAACATATGAAAATAAATATAATAAAACATCATATATATTTAGATAATTTAGTTTCTAACGATGTTTGCTCTTTTAAAGCAAAATCTAATAGAAATTATATTGTTTATCATGAGAAAATATATATAAATATTATTTAATTCAATTCCCAACAGGTATACGGAGAGAATCCGAATGAATATTCAAAGGATAGATCAGTGCAAAAAAATATTAACTTTTTAGAAGAAAAACATTACTTTCAGCTGAATAGAAGACTTTTCCATAGATGTTTGACGGGAAACAATATCTATATAATCGGCCCATCAAATGAAAAAATATATGACTTTTGTAGAATAAAGTGAGAAGAAATCTGTAAGATTATGATGAAAATATTTTAATATTTTTCTATGCCTATTTCCACCGATCCGAAAATAGAAATGCGTGGTTGTAGACAGAATTTGTATATATCGACATTATGAGATCATTGCCGCATGAAAATGCCAATGGTCGGATGAAATCTTCAAGTTATTTATTAAAAAATGTCCAACTTACATGAATTGTATATAAAATCATAAGAGCAAATATTTGGGGCATATAAATTAACTATAAGAGTTATATTTTGATAAAATTGCTTAAACCGCAAGACATTTTCAAAATAGTGCATTTAGACCAATATATTCTATGTTCAATTTATTAAATTTATGTACAAAATCAGATCTAAAAACATCACATTTATGGTGAAGACAAAAGAATTTATTTCAGAAAACGCTATGAGAATAAAAAGTGTCCAAGGAAAAAACAGTGGCTCTTTAACATTGCGATTTGCAAAAAAAAACGTTAAGATTTTTTGCATCTAAAGCGGTTGCTTATTATAAGCATATGACGCGTTTAAAATAGTATACGCAAAAATTTTACTAATATCTACACAAAAACTGGCAGATATCGTCCTCTATTTTCAATAGGACTAAAAAATAACTATCTCGGTTATTTCTAAAATCTGAAATAAATTATAAAATTTAAAATTTAGAAATACTAGAAAGAGAAAACCTTTAATCTTTTATCCGTTTTGCACTGATACACTTCACATATATAATATGTACGCGGCCAAGATTAGCACAGTAAACATTTCAAAACACCTATACAATAAATCATCATACGTTCTTTAATGATCACAAACTAATCAAACGAAAATGTATACACTTAAATATATGACGGTCAAAAGATAAAAAAATTTTATGTAGTAGTAGATCTCAAAAAAAAACAAAATCAGTCAGCTAATAATCATAAAAAAATGCGCAGATATGCATCACTTATACTTGGCTCAACTATAAATAATATCCTGTGGTAAGGGATAGTTACAACTCGGAATTAAAACCAATTTTTTATTGTTTTATGAAAAAATAGCGCACCATATGTAAGTTATGAATACTAAACCAAATGCATGAAATATATGAATCTATGTACAAACATGCAAAATCGCGCATATATTACTTTAAAAAGCGTAACCGAATATAAAACAGAAATATTATAACTAATTTCGTAATAGGAATGTTTTAAACGATTTTTCAGCTTATCTTTAATCTGGTTAAAATAATTATTTTAAATAAATATTTTTTTTGGAAGTATCTATACGATCTTGAATTTAAAGTGTGGAAGATGATCTACTAGCTAAAAAAAACTTCTTTAATTAGTCTAAACTGTCAGCCGAAAAAAGGACTACTATATTTAAAGTAGAAAGATAATTATAGAATATATATTATAATTTAAGACTATCTTATCTATAATATATACTCGACAACATCAATAAAGAGGCACTAGAGAAAAGACAGCAAGGAAAGTTTATTGTGCAAAATAAAAGAAAAATGCATTGGTTAATGTCGTTGAATCATTAAGATGGTGCAAAATTGTGAATACCTAACCAAAATGGTGATATTTTCTTTTTTTTAATAAAAAAAGGTATATTGGTAAGAGGAATGTGTACACATTATAACGGAAAAAAAAAGAATCAACTATCTGGAAACGATATCCAAGAGAATTTTATGGCAGATAACACGGTAATACACAATGAAATCGTATATTATCTATATTTTCTCTGACAAAACGGAAAAGTATAAATAAAACCAAAAAGTTCAGAGCCCACTAAGTACAAGAGATTTGCTTAAATGAAGATGAAAATGAAAATTGATACCAAAATTTTAACAGATTTTTTATTATATACAAAATATTCTATATTTTATCTACGATAAAGAAGAGATATTATAAAGTTAATTCAAAAAATGGAAAACTAGTCTTGAAAACTGAACTTAAGTCGACAAATATAAATACAAGAAAGATAGAACCTTTGTAAATGAAATTGTTTATTTTTATAAATTTAGGACTTCAATCACACAAAACACCATAAACTGGAGTTGAGTTGTTCTAAAATTAGATCAAAATAATTTTAAAAAGCAAAAATACCTTAGATGAAATTGAAGTATACATGCAAGCTCTCATACTATAAAAGACACTTTTATGCATATAATTTAATAGAATAAGAGAGTTTATGAAGATATATCAGTCTAGGATGTGATTTATGTGATATGTAGTTGTCCAATATTCTAGTTTTGGAGTCACCTACAATTATATGAAATTCATGCAGAAAACTTACCCAATGAATTAAAAATGATAATATTTTTACTTTTTAATTTGAAAATTATATAAAACGCACAAACTAAAATTCGAATCATATACAGTTATATCCCTAGGCATATAAAAATAAAACTTTATTTTTTATATGAATAATTTATTAAGACTTACATCCGAAGAGGTTTTAAGCGCATTTCTTGTTTTAGTAAATTAAATTTTGCATTTTAAAATAGTTTTTTTGTTCATTATTATTTTGGTTTTATTGGCTTTGTATATTGGTTTAGAGATGAGTTTCTGCTTTTAAGAATTACAGATATGTATCAGTTTTTATATAGCAATCAGATTCCAATTTATTTATTGTGTTATTTTTATTGCATTCTGCTATCTTCTTTTTTTCTTTTTTTAAAGCTGTAACACAAAAAAACTTATAATATTGTAATTTGATGTTTACTGCACATTTTGATATTCTTATATAGCAGAAAACATTTTATATCGGGAAATCTTAATCATTTCATAGGATTTTACATTTATAATCATATCTTTACCTTCATGTTAAGTTGCAATGATTACAGTTATAAAGACAAAATATATATGCATAACAGAAAAAATTCATTTATTATGCGTAATCGATACGCTCTAAAATTTGACTAATAACTGTATTGTTCCGTTCATTTACAGACAATATTTTTTTAAAATGGAAATATGTTTACATATATAATTACAAGATTCTTGTTTATTTTTGACACGTAATACTAAATTAGTATGAATGACATATTCAATCCAAATTTGAAACATGATTTATATCTTTTACAATGAACTTTGTATTTCCATTTGTTCAGTTTACATAATTTATCATTTACCATTTTTATTACCTCTAAGCATAAATTAATGGAACCAATTGATGTTTGTTATAGCTTTAGTATATTGTGATAAATTTTCTTCTGTAACCACATAACATAGAATCTCGATTTTTGTTCGAATTTATAATTTTCTTGATGTTGATTTGCTTTCTAGACGATATTTAGCTTGAAAAATTTAATCCGCTATATAGTTTAAAGCTCGTGCCTAAATCATTTCATTACTCTACTGATTAAACACACATTTTTCATGATTTGACAGTTATATCCGTGATTGTAAATATAAGTACATAATCAGACCAATATATCGTTTGTGAATTTAAAACACCCAAGTTGCCGTAATTGGTATATAACAAATTTAAAGCAACGGATGACCTTGTTTACTTTTGACAGGGCATTTCAGACCAGTTATCACTAATATCAGATAACAATGTAAAAACACAAAATTTATAGCGATCAATTAGGATATGATGTTCAAATTATAATCCATATTTATGGTTTTATTTTTTATGCTCTTCCACTTAAGGTGCATTTCTTTACTACCAAAAAGGGAATTACAGCCGCACATCTGCAAGCTAAACAGCAAACATGGTATACTCCAACACAGTGAAAAAAAGCTTTATGATCAATTATACAGTATATGTGGAACTGATTGATTCGCCTTTTTGTAAATTCAAGAACAATCAATCAAAAGCATTATTGGTACGATATGAATCTCTCTTAAAAAAACGCCCCATTGACGTGGTTAGATTAAAAACAAAAATCACTATACTAGATAAGAGAGTATATAATGGCACATATCATGATAAAGTAGGATTTTAAGCTCCGATTTTAAATAAAATTTAAACTTCTTCATAGTAATATAAAAGATAGATATCGATATTATATAATATTTTATTTAAACTATACAAAATATAATAAAAAAGTTTTCATATACCTTTTACATAATATATTTTTTCATGCAAAAAAACAAAATTTTGCTGTCTACTTATATAAGATTTGCTCTAATTATAATAGAATTGCCAATGAAATTTTCATAAATAGTTGCTTAATCATACCATACTAGGTATTCAAAAACATAAGATCTATCTATTCTTATATCTCTATTTCTACACTGTATTTATTGATAAAAAACGAAAAAAAAACTTTGTTGGTAGTCTATATATAGAAAGACCTGTAATAATGGAAAAATTTATTTCTAAGTAGTGCTAGTGAAAAAATTAAAAATTTGGTATAAAAAAGATATATAGTTATGTTTGGTTAATAAGTATATTTGATGCTAAATGTAATATTATCATATTATTTTCCAAATGAATGTAATTTTATTTAATAAACGATATATGAACATGCATGAATTTTATAGGATTTTATTAAATACAATACAAATTTAATATAAACAATTAACGATTTTATTGTCAACTACATCCATGCATTTCTAAATGACATGTAACAAGAATTTATTGGCTCTAAAAGTTTTACATAAATATAATTTTTTAAACATCTTTTTTATTAATTATTACTTTTCCTTTACAAAAAACATTTTCTTACTATTTCATATATCTGCTGTTTTATTACACCCAATTAAATATCTATTATCATATAAATTTTTGTTAAACAAATTCAAGTTCATTATGGTATATAATTCATATACATAAATATAATGTATATTTCATATTTTTTATACCATTCATTATTGAAAGGGTCAATGTGATTCATGTTCCTATTATAACAAAATTCTCACTTTATTTGTAATCCTCTGGTTGTATTTATATATCTACCACCCCAGACGTAATTTATTTTAATACATTTGTCTTTTTTTTCTGACATTTTAATGGTCGCAGATATTGGAAGAATTTATAAATCGTATTATTACGATACATCAATATTTTAAAGCTTTTAAAATGCCCTTTTTTATAATTTTTTTGTTGCTTTAGCAGCATATTATCGCTGTTTGAAACTAAAAATAATGCCTTTCACGAATTATTATGTAAAGTTTTTAGCCATCTTTTAATTATGAACTAAATTTTTCTTTTGAAAATTTTCATTATTTAATGTCTATATCAATCTAAAATTCGAGATCGAAAGAAATGTTCTTTTTTTACTGCTTATTTAACGAATAATGTCACATCTCCGACACTTATTAGTGTTTTCTTGGGTTTTTCTTATCTTATATCTTTAAATATTGCATGCTTGATACCACAAAATACACGAAGATATATTTGCTACGAAATGATATGTACAATAAGTGGCATGCAATTCTGCTCTTAATAGACTTTTCTATTCTTTTATAAAATATAAACGGATTTTTTCTGATAAAAGTGAATATTGATAAACTGTTTCAGCTACTGACTTTCTAGTCTTAACTAGTGCATCAGTTTTTTTTGATTTGGTGTTGTTTTTTTAGGGCGTTAATTACATTTCAGTTGCGAATTTGAGAACGTTACATAAAAAAATGCTGCCTGGAGTTAATATTTTGTCAATAAAGTGGTTTGCATAGCACACTGCTTGATAGTCCGTATCTTTATCAAATGCATTTCTCTAATTCAAATATTGGTAATGATCTATAATCTAGAAATTTGCTTTAAAGTTACATCCCTAGCAGTCAATCTATTGATAATTTGCATTGCCAAAATTTTCTAGATGTTGTTCATGCAAAGATCAAATTTTGTGTGTTAATATATGAGATATATTTTTAGGAAGTACTACAGTTGATGTGTGATTGTTTTATGATTTGGCTGGTTTTATTTTTGAAAAATACAAAGAAACTAGTTTTTTACCTTCTTTATTGATCATTTTCGATAAATTTTTGTGCATCAAATTTAAATATTCGGTATTCAATATTTTTTATGCAGCTATTTATTATTTATCGGATATATATTTTTTGAAAGTAGTATTTCAAGTATTAGTGTAATAAAATATATTAGTGTAATATAAAAGTATATGTGTTGCATAATTCAATTGGAAATTGACTGTTTATTTTCCTTTGAATATGTTTACCAAGCATCAAAAATTAGCGGTAAATATATATTTAATTAATCCGTACTGGCGATCGATTTGACTAAAAAAATCATTAAAAATACTGATATTTTCAAATAGAATAGATTCGAGTGTTTACAACGTCTAAATAAATGGATTTTGGTTGAAACAAGGTATGTATGTTACAAAATCTTGGTATGATAAAAACAATATTAAATTTTCGTTATGTAAAATCGCTAAAAAACTTGTCAAAGGTAAAAAAAAATATATTTTAAACGTTTTATATTGTTAACTCGATTTACGTAATATTTTTGTGGTCTTTTAATTTAGAAAATGTAAAAAAATCGAGGTATTTCTGTTTACTATTGATTATTACGCAAATTAAATAATTGGTTTATTTGATATCTTAGATAATTATCGAAATATATATGATTATATTAATTATGATACAAGCTCAATATTTTGTCAAATAGACCGCATAAATATTGTGCAAATTTCTTATTTTATCGGTTTGATGGCATAAAAAACACCTCTAATTAGATTGTTATCAATTTATTTGTTGAGAAGAATAGCGATTTGAATCGATTTATATAAAATGAATACAGTTTTTGTCACATAAAAGAATATACAACTCAAATTAAAACAGAAAAACATATTTTTATTTTGGCATTGAACAAATTTAAGCTTGTTTGGTTATTTTATATTTAGATAATAAATCCAATTAAATTCAGAATTATTATGACGCATTAGAGCAAAAATTTATCATGTGTGGTATTTTTAATGTGTATAGCGTATAAAAATATAGTATGAATCTTTAAACGGTCTTTTAACCCAAAGAATATTGCCTTTAAAATATATTTTCTGTCTCATATTATTAAATCCATCTCAAATATTGAAACTGAGTAAAAATTCACCTAATGTTTTTAATTACCTTTAATTCTTTTTGTATGATCCTCAAAAAAAGTAATTTATAATTTAATGTATATAAGAGTACAATTTTTAGTTCGTAATGATTTTCGATACTATAATATTCATCAAAAATA
This sequence comes from Rhyacophila brunnea, assembly GCF_057557595.1. Taxonomy (NCBI): domain Eukaryota; kingdom Metazoa; phylum Arthropoda; class Insecta; order Trichoptera; family Rhyacophilidae; genus Rhyacophila; species Rhyacophila brunnea. The sequence goes on from NW_028233344.1 coordinate 936,506, forward strand.
TTGGTTTAACTATTATCTACTTGAAACAATCTAGTCTTCACGTTAGTATTGAAAGAAATGGGATGACAATCAGTAATATGTGTAAAATTTAAATAAATTTATTCTGAATATATAATTCTGCTCTTCATATAATTTGAATTATACTTATTTATAATCATATATTTTATTAGAAGATGTAAAACTATTTATCAATAATTCAGTTGTTTTTTTACGTTTTAAGTTTCATTTCTAAAATATTAATGTTTACATATTTTTATGAAATAGTTTATTAAAAAAATATAATCTCTAACTATAAATAAAAAAACGTTAAAGCGGATTGATTCTAGCCTTCATAAATGTTATTTTGGTTTTATCTACATGAAATCATACATAAATGTATTCTAAATTAAACCAATATTATCTATCTATAATAATCACCCGAAAATCTTGACATTATCACGCAACATGCAATAAAAAGTGTGCATTAAGCTTTTTCTTACGCAAAAAAATGTTTATATCATTATTCTTAAACAATATTACTTCTAGTGGAGATGTAAAGCGAATAAAATATAATATATTATCGGGAACATATTAAAATATAAACCGCTTTACCATAAAAATGCAAGAAAAACCAAAAATAATTAGAGTATGCACATTGTCTTTGATTCAACATATATAAATAACAAATTATCGCCTTTTCAGTTCTGTTTTTTATTCATGATAAATAAATCGTGTGATTTATTCGTATCAAAAAGAACATACAGCAAATTTTAAATGGTAAACATTATTTTTTATATGGTGATTATATATTTTTTAATAGGTAATTTACGCCGATGGGTAAAAATTTCATATAAATTTGAACCAATAAGGCTGAATACAACAAAAATATCAATTTTCTTTTTTTTTTTGTAAAAAGTAAAATTAGATCCTTTAAATGCAATACGAGGATAATATATTATATGTTTACTTATAAGCAAATATTTTATAAAATAAGTAAATTCATTTTGCAAGATGCATATATAATGTTTTACTTTATTTACGAACACTATATATAAAGATAAATATATAATGTGTTAGGATTTTATGCATGTGCTATATTTTCCCAAATCATATACATAACATAGTAAAATTGAACATACTAAAAAATTATCCTTAAATTTTTATATACACATGCAAAGCAATTTATGCGATTTTGCACTTATTTTTTTTTGATTTTGTGTTTCGTTTTTTAAAGACGAAAATATATAAAATGATAAAAAAATAAAATGTTATAAAATCAAATGCTCAAAATAGTTCTAAAGTATGTACATAATTTTTGTGCAATATAATTCTATTAAATAAAAAAATATTTTTTTGTAAATAAACTATTTCGCGCTTTATAGAATCTATTTGTAGAAAAATGCAAATTTATTTGTCATAGCATTTTATGCGATACGGCAATAATAAAAACGTTTTTTTAATGATTTCTAATTGCATGTATTTAGCATATATATGAACCTAATATATAAAATGATTTAAGAATGCAATTTATACAAAGCTAATATGTGGCATATTAACTTTTAATGAATATTTAGTTTCTATATAGAGTGGTTTGTTTCATTAATTTACATTGATCACTGGAAAAAAATACTATAAATGCAAAAACTTTGGAAGTTTAGTAGATAAAACATTTTTTTACATAATTTATATAGTAATTATGTATGAAACAATAGTTGATTTCTACAATATGATTGTCAGACATGCTTAATAAATTTACAAAAATAAATTATAAGGGATGTAAAAAATTAAATGCCAGTCATCCAAAAAAAAAGAATTTTGATCTTGTTGAATATTAAGAATTTTAGTTTTGCACAAATCATAGTTCCTTTTATTGTGTATAACTGCAAATACATATTTAAGTATACTTATATTATAATTCTGCTAATTTGAACAATATACACACATATGAAATACAAATTACAATACTCATTAAGAATTTGCGAAAAATTCTCTGTGTTTTTAATTCTAGTATTTTATTAGGTAAACATTACATAATATAAAACCCATTAACACAACATACAGCATTTAAACTATTTATCAAATAAATTGGTTTTTTATTTGTGTTATTATAATTTTTCCGATTTAATACAAAATAAGAAATAAAATTTGTCTTATGATTCAAATTATTGTTTTCATATTAATTTTAAAATATGATTAAAAACACACATGAATTATGCTGATGTTAAATATAATAATAAAATCTATCGACATTCTCGTTTAACTAAGATCTAATTCAGAAATTTAAATTTTTTATAAAAAAAATATATCTCTGTGATACATAAAAAAGATAATGTATGGTTATATATTTATCATTGTGTTGAAGTACCGCTTTCTTTTTTATATGTATCTTTTTGTTTCAATTTAGTAAAAACCACTCTTTAAAGGCTTAAAAATATATTATAAGTAGAATTATTACAGATTTAAAGTCTTCAATCCTAAAATATATTATATAAAATATATAATTATTATAGAATAAAACACAAAAACAAAAACAATAATCAAGAGTTATTGATTCATATATACATATTTCATTTTATTTTCCATAAAAAATGTTATAAATAACAGTCATTTATATATTTTTTCCTTGTAATACCTACAATTTAATTCACGGATAAAGTAATATTAATTATATGTACTACTGTATTTTCCTACAATATGAAAATAGCATTCTTAGGTTCAAAAGAAAACAGTTTAGCGTTATAAATCAGTTTTTCTATGTAATTAAAAATAAAAACAGTTTTTAGAGCATTTTTTTCATATATGTTTGTGCTGCAAATTTTTTTTAATATCATCATGAGACGATAAATATATGGCCTACTCTCTTTTTAGGTGACCATATCTGCCGATTATTTTTTCACATTCGAAAATGGTTTAGCATTTCCGAAGTTTTTATATTGTAAACTGCGCGTTTATATTCCATAAAAAAAATTAGATCAGTGAAAGATATTTTAACATGCACTTATGCAATCGAATAAAATTCAAAAAGATAATTTAATATGCATACATTAATTTTCCGACTTTTAAGAATAGCCAAAATTTCAAGAAATACATTGATTATACTTCTTTAACAGAATAATCATCCTTCAAGTTTTTAATGACAAATTTTTTTGTGTTGAATCAAAAAAATTTTCAATATATATATATTGAATAAAGAAAATTTTTAATCTTATGTGGTTTAAGTTTTTTATATATGGTAAATATGACGCATATAAAAGAGTTTTTAATTCCAGACAAGACTTAGAAGTGGAACTCTTTATTATTGCGCAAAAAAATTATTTTTGTGAAAACTAAAAGCGAATAACTCGCATTATCCATGATAATTAGATTTCTGGTATTGGTGATAGAAAGGGTATATTCATTAAATCCGTCAATAAAAATTTAATGAGAAAACTTCTCATTTAACTAGACAACTTAAACCTCACAAAATAATTAATAATAATCTTTGAAATGCCTTGGCACAAGAATTGTGTTTTAATTATGATAATAGCTTAATGTATGCAATGAGTATACATTGGAATATAATACGCTAAAGCTTCAAAGAAGATTATCAGCAGTGATGGTATACATAATAATTTAATTTATTCCATATCATTGATATATGAAATTAGTGGTCTTATTTTAATAATATGGATTTTTATTAAGGAACCCCAAGAATTTATAAATCAAGATTAGAATTAAAAGCCAATATAAAAGCTGTACAAGATAGAAAATATTATTCCGCAAATATAGAAAATATAAGAAACCAAGACATAAAAGTTAAAAAATTAAGATTAATTGCCGTAGTATTGTAAAATGTAAATTATATCGATAGAAGCAACAAAGACAAATTCCCTTATGAATCTAAAACAGATTCAAACAGAAAAATGAGAACTAATAGAACTCGAAAAAATAAGAAATAATTATTGGCTGAAAAAATAAATATCGAGTTTTTGGATACTTAGAATACAATAATGAAACTAAATGCTTATATAAAAGGTCATGAATCAAGATGATAAAAAAACATTTTATGATGAATTGAATTCGCTGATAGATCATATAATATTAAAGATGATGTCACTTTGGATTTTAAGATTATAGAAAACACGAATCGTATCCTATAAACCTATATCTTATACATAGAACAAAGAGAATATTGCGTTGGAATTTTTAGAAATATTCAAAGAATACATAGAACTTGATTATGATTAAAAACTGAAACATTTTGATTTAAATTAAGATATTATATTCATAATTAATATAAATTAGTAGAAAATATACAAATAATTAAAGATCTTAAAACCGAAGACACTCACAAGTATTTGAACCTATATTACCTATCACTGCTAAATATTAATAACAAATTTATAATTGATGCAGATCGACAAACTTATAAAATACCGAAACAAAAATTTATGGTGTATATAGGAATGACAGGATAAACTATAATACATTTACATAATTGTATGGGTTTAATGCCCAGATACGCGTTTTTTGTTCCCTAATGCAGAAGAATTCATTTTTTATGTGTATTTATCATTTATTTGTTCCTATTGTTTTGGAAAAATGTTACTTATAGGCAGTAGATCGACGTGAAAAGTTATTTGAATGACACCAATGAAAAATTGGTTATTTTAAAATTAATTCTGGCATAGATACGCATAATTTGATTCCAAAGATATATTAAATTTGATTGTTGCATGATTGTGTGCCAAAATGCACATCAAACTGCAGAAAAGGTATTATTATTTATGAAAGATAAGTAACTTAATACTCTTAATTGTTTCTTAATGAAAAAATGTACAAAATCACAAATTAGACAGTCCTTATTGATGATTATAGGTATAGTACAATCTAATATATTATTTTTTATGCTTGTGAATTTATAATAGTAAATTAAAAATAATTTTTTTGTTGTTATATATAAAAAACCAAGATAAAATTTGAATATTTAGTCTTGTAAAGGTGCGCATTTATGTTTGTAATTATCAATAAATTATCTATAAAAAAATCTTTATCTCTAATATAAACCTTATTTGATCTATAAGGCGACACAAAGATCGTTTTAATAAAATTTCAATTTCTATAAACCAAAAAAATATCAAAATATATTAAAAGGGGCATCCGCTTTGGTATAATTATCGCGAATTTTAAAAGTCTTATTATTTTAAATAAGCACTATTATTAATGATATAAATTCGTACATGCAAACATATCTTTGTAAAACTAGAAATATTTATTACATGAATTTTCATATTCTGATGTTATTATCTATTTTTACATAAATAATTTGTATTAAAATCATAAATTTTTAATTTATAACAAAAACTGATATTAATAACAGTTATGATTCATTAGTAGCTTTTCTTTTTATAATTATTTTAAGGCTCCTATTTTATAGAAATATTAACAGATATATTTTATCATCTAAACTATTTACAATTCCTAAAATATAGTCAGTTAAATATATAAATTACACTTTTTTTTTATAAAAAAAGAGTATTAAAAATTCGGATATATATTTTATATTTTTAAAAAATATATTTGAATTTATTGTTTTTTTATAAGGAAGTAATTTAAATAAGAGAGACTATCATCTTTACTATAAAATGAATTATGATCAAAGATGATTCAAAAAATTAAATTATTTTTTTGTGGTAAAATAATATGCAGAAATTATTAATAGTATTCATATACACATTTAATGACTTACTATAGTTTTTTGTTGATCTACTTTATTTTTTAAAATATATTAAATTTTTATAAAAAAGCTATTCACTGTAAGTTATATATAAGTTATTATCATTAAAAAAATAAAATGTTTTACTATTGGTTTTAATAGTTATTGCTTTTTTCTATGATAATTTTGCACAAAGTTGTGTTTAACATTTATTAATTCGTCTGAAAAACCTTTAATAAAACTTCAACTTTTTATTCTATACTGAAAAACAATAAAACTAGTAACTATACTCTAATTGTGAACTTCATCTTTTCTTGAACATAAAAAAAAAATTCGAATAAAAAATTATATTATGACAAATAGTACTGGACTGCAATATAACAGTGATAAATAAGAATTTGAATTTACTAGTAAAAAAAAAGATTATTTTATTCCTATCTTTTTATGGTGTTATATTTGAAAAATGTGTCCGGAATTCTTTATATTTTACGAAAAATAAATTAATATTTGCATAATTTCGTGTATTTTCTTTGCTGTGATTTTATCACCATAAAAATTTATTTAATAGTTTTATTTTTTTGTGGTATAGTTTTGTGATTTCCGACAAGGAATGAATAATTTTAAATATATACTAGCTGATTTTTTATTAATCAAAAAATTGATCCCCAGAACTTTAAATTAATTTATTTTAACAAATTTACTTTTTTTTAATAATTTGTATAAAAGTTATTATATTTAACAGAATTCATATATATTTAATCATAAAAATAAAATTTATTAACAACAAGATTGTAATATAGTTTAAAATGATAAAATTATATTTGACAGCATTTATTTGAGCTTATGACAGGTGAAATAATATTTTTTTTATAAATAGTAATGGAAGGTATAATCCAATAAATCACGAGATACGAAATATAACTTATAGCCATACAAATCGACAGAATATTTATTTTGGTACATTTAGTGGCATAATTAAAAAAGCTTACATATAATTCGATCCATATTTTTGTATAAATAATACCCAGTTGCAACTTCAATATTTTTCGCATAAATTAAACTTTGATATTATAAAAAAATTATTAGTTAAAACAAGCATGAAAACACCATACTTTTATTGAAAATTTTTTTTATGTTTATTTCAAACCAAATATTATATATCAAATTTTCTAACAACAACTTTATTTTTTATTTATGTGCTATATTTATAGTTGCAATTTTAGTTTTTGTTCTCAGACATAGCTTGGTTGATTCTCAGTGCGCACAGCGTATATATACTTTCGGCTATCTTCTACTCTCTAAAGTCTTCCTCAATACCCCACCTTCTTTCGAGACCTATTAATTCAAGGGTTTTTCTCAATCCCAAGGATGATATATTTTAAATAAATAATTATCTTAGGTTATTTTTTCAATATGAATTACATTTACCATAAATAAATATTTATATTCTTTTACGATAATACAAATAATCGAATAAAATATATAAATGTATAAAAATTTTTGATTATTTTGAAGCTTTTAATAGTAAAATCACGTGTGATTCTAGGCAATAACCTTAAATTTCATTTGATTGATGTATTATTTCAGCTCATGAAATAGATAAATTATGTAACATACATTGATTTTAAAAAGTATTCTCATATAAATAATTTAAATTATAAAAAAAGTTCAGATAAAAAAAATATAACGATATTTTGAATTTATAATGATAATTTCTTTTGTTTTGTTTTCAAATAATCGTAATAATACAGATGATACCGATTAAATATTTGATATACCGCGAGTTTTATCGATTATGTGTCTATGGAATAAATGATAAAATTTTAAACAAATGAGAGTGATATTATTTTAATTAGAATTAATATCCGTGAAATCCAAATAGATTTATACTTATAAACACCCCGAAATAATGTTTTTTATAATTTAAACATTAACATAAAACTAGTTTCTCAAAATATAAGCTAATTATCGTATTTTCATGATATTTAAATTTCAATAATATAAGAAAGTAATTGACAAAACAAAAAAATGATAATTTAAAACTTCAGAAATATAAACATGTATTTGTTAAATCGTTATTGGAAGAAAGTATCGATTCAATCTTTGCCGTAAATAATAATTATTTAAAATGCTTTATAATATAAATGGCGATTCGGAAATTTTACATCAGTAAATGTTAAATAATACTTTATGTTTTGTACTTAATGTATTCATAATCTTATGGGCATTAATGATCAAAAAGATGTGAGTACAATAGTAAAATTACAAAAATATATTTAAATTCTGTAGTTTGTTACACAAAAAAAAACAGATAATTGGTATCTAAATGTTAAAAAAAATTTGATGTGACTAAAACAAAAATTTATATTTAAACTTAACCACAAAAACCATTGATAAACGTATAGAAAAAATTTAAAGCAAATAGCGAATGGATTGTTGTTCATATAAAAATTTGGTGGTTCTGTTATCTGCAAAGAACAAAATCAATGGTTATGACTTCTCTTTATAATTAAATATTTCAGTAAAGATTGAAAAATAGTAGACAATCAACCAATATTAATAATAGCTTTCCTGATGTAAAAATAAAAAATAGAACATATGTTTAAAGTTTATAAACGAAATGTTTTTCTATTAAATATACACATTATGGATTTCCTCCGAGTATATATTGCGTATTATCATTAATGTTCTCAAACTTTCAGAATTATTATCAATCATATAGAAGAGAGTAAAATACTAAAAATACGGTGTGTAATTGAATGAATTTATATATATTCGGGATTTATATCTATAGAATTACAAGTACATAAGCTTTTTAAATTCTAGCCAGTCGTATCTATAAAATATAGGGGTTTTGGGTTAAGCATCTATGGTAATGATCATATATTTTATAATTGGTCCTATTTAACATCACAAGATTAAAAAGGCACATCAGTACATAATTATTTCATTCATAGAAAAATGAACAACACTTATCAATATTTATCAATTTATAATTTTTTAAAGGAGTATTGACTATAAAGCGATAACTGTACTGTTCATATTGATAGACCACGGAATACTATTATCGATTATAATTTGTAAATAAAATCATATCAGAACTTGGACTCAATATAATGTTCTAAAGAAAAATCAAAAGTTCTAATATTTCATGTTTTTATATAGTTAAGGAAGTGAAATGTCTGAGATTAGACTTCTAGATGGTTTTAATGGTAAAAAAAATGTTAAAAATATTTACTTTTTTAGTTTATTGGATAAGTTCTAGATTCGTTTGAATGCACATTTATACCAATAGTACAAAAATAATATTACTAAGATTAAATATTTCCTTTATATACATTTTATTTATATTAATTTACTTACAGCTTACAACAATTTTAACAAATTGGAACATATTTTATGGATCTAAATATTTAAGTGTTGATTTTGTATTATAATTGCGATATTCTTACTCTTTATAAGGAGATTGATTTACTTTAGGTACATTATGTATATAATATGAGCCATATCCGCTCTTCTTAAATCTTCTTCATTACTTCTATTAACATCATTATCCGTAGAAAGGTAGTCTTCAATTTAGTATTTGCTTTTATCCCTTGATCTGGTTTGTGACTTCAAGTTCTTCCATTATCTTTTATATAATTGTGTTATCAAACCATTTATTACTACGACACATGTTGTGAATAGAATTTCTAATAAATATTTATTGTGATAATAGTTGGGTAGATAAATCGCATTTTGACATACCATACTATTAATAAAATCTGGTGATACGGCCTTTAGATACTCGAAAACCATACTTTAATAACAAAAAAAGGCTATTATAATGATGATATAATTTCAAATTGTTGGTATTCAATCGTTCATTTTCATTTGCTTTTTATACCCTATCTGCATGCATATTATGCAGTTGATATATTATGATTAATCACTAGACATAAAAAAACAACAAACTTAAATTTTACATGGTTAAATTTATTTATTAACTAAATTCATAGAAATTAATTAAAGGGAAGCGATTTAAAGTTTAATTTTCTCATGATTTTCTACATAAGATATGAAATCTTAATTTAAAAAAATTATTGCTTCATATATTTTCAGGAACTTATCGTAACAATGAAAACAATCACCTATTGAGTAATTGACATAAAACTTCTGTAATTGATATTTATTGAACATAATTATTTTTTGTTAATAGGTTTGGTTTTTTTCAAAAGCATTATAATATTTAAACGTTTTATTTCGCATATCGATTGCTTTATTTATCATTCCTTTGATTAGCTATTGTTCGTGAAAAAACCACACACACCAGATTCTATAAAATTTCGTGTGTATTTCTATTTATATATGCCACGGTCAAGTATGCAGCGTACACAATATATAATCTTTATTGCATTTTATGTGGTTTTAATATCAGGCTATAGTTTAAATAGTATATTTTATTCAAACTACAAAATTTAATCTGTTTATTTATTTATAAAGACAATATTTAGACGAACCATATTATCTTAATTGAAAATTTTTGAAACATGTGTTTTTTTTTCTAAAATAGTATCTAAAATTGCAATAAGTCTTACATCATAAAATCTATTTAATTATATTCTGTGATAAGCCTTTGAAGATATTGTCGGATTCTATGATAAAAAAATTTTGTTGCTTCTTAATGATAGAAACTATCTACTTTAATTACAAAAAAAGTTATTTCTACGTTATATCCAAATAAATTAAACATATGCTATATAATATTTTTTTGGTTCTAATGCAGAATTTCAAGAAACTATCTGCTATAATCAGCGAAAAGTGATTATTAGTAACACAGCTAATAATTTAACTCCCTTATGAACAATTTAAAGTTTTTTGTATCTATGATTTAATATAAATTTTTTTTATTGGATATATTTACATGTAAATAATTATTTTTGTGACCAATATTCGGTATGCTTTTTACGTTTAATCGATAGTGAAAATCGCTTAATTTAAATGCAAAATTTATGTATGACCAGTACTCTTGTTAATCAAGTAATTATAATTTTTGCCTAATATACATATTTCGCTTACTTAGGTATTTTTTAATAATAATAAAATATATGTACTGCACAGTTTTGCTATTCGAAAGAACAAAAATTTATAATATTTTGCATGTTCTTTTAAAAAAATATGCCTGTCAAAACTATAAAAAGAATACCTAAAACCAATTCTTTTGTTTGAATTTACCTTATAAAAAATACATATATCATTGAATTTTTTTTTAATAGTAATATATCAAAATTTATTGTCTATGCATGTTTTTTTTATCTCTGTTTAAAATAAAAACAAAATTCATATAAAACCTATATATTTTAGGGGGGTCAAGAATATATATTTGCAAAGAAATATTATATATTTTATATGAATTTTTTTGTATTCGCTTACTATACTTATAATATAAAATAATTTGTCTATACAACAAAAAATAATATTACAGTTTATGATAACTGTCGTTATCTTATATCTAATCTGCTTCATTTGCTGGAAATGTTTTTAAAATAAAATTAATTATTATAAATTATATTGGCAGACTAATTATACAGACAAGTTTTTTTTCACTAAATTCATATTTTATGTAATTTTTGCACGCATAACGTTACTCATAGCTGAATTATTGTTTTTGCGTATTTATAATACGTATTAGAATAGTTTACGAACTTGTGTTTATTATTTTTGACTCATAAAATACCAATATAGTGATGTAAAATTGATTCATTGCACATTGCGCAATAAAAGTATACAAGAAAGTGCCATGAATATTTTTTTCTGCTCATCAAATATACTCATCGTCGAATTAATTCCTATTTTAGTGTAAGAAGCCGTATAATTATTTTCACTTAAGAGAAAATATAAAGCATTATATAAAAAAAGATACTTTCGATCTATCTATTTATTTTTGGTAATATTTATTTTTCATTTTATAGATTTACAAATAAAAGAAAGGTTGTTATTACATTTATACGGATTAAATAAAAATACTTTTAGGAAGTGCGTATGTTGCTGTATTTTCATAAACTATTTAAATAAACCTTTTTTATCCACGGAATAAAATTAGTAAAAAAATTTCCTCAGAATGTAAAGATGAATCTCAATACAGAAAATCAATTTTTTATCTGTATCATAAATGACGTCAAAAAAAATTGTTTCGTGGTCTATATTTTATTTTAAAAACGTATCCGATATTTATATGTGAACATATATGTTATCGATCATTATTTATGTTAAAACTAACATAATCTTCACATCAAACCATGAACTTTTTAACAGCAAAATGTTCAATAGCCGGTTTAATTCACGCGATATTACCGGTTATTATACTAGTTTTCAACCTATTGTTAATCACTTTCTGTAAACATAAATGTAACCTTCTAAAAACATCAAACACTCTTTTACATGCCAATAATGGAAATTCAGACATGTGATTTGTTAGCAATTTTTCTATTCAGCATAGATTTGTATAAAAATATTCTTGAAGCATCATAATTATATTTTTGAAACATTTGATAGTACACTGTTGATCTTTGCCTTAAAAAATATGTATTAATGTTTATTTAATATATTTTGTAACTTCATTCATATTAAATTGATTTTTTGATGGATTTCTCAATATTGAAATCGTATATCTCCACGTTATATTTGCTATTTATTCGCTAGATATATGCCTTTAATTTCAAATTCTTTGAGCTTTAAAAATTCTCAATAACATGCATTCGCTTTTGATCTTAACTTTAGGAAATCATTATCCTTTACTGAATATTTGTTGTTGAAAAAATTAGGATAGTTATAAACAAAATTTTCTTAAGAAACTTTATTGGTTTTAGATTTGGTTATCCAGAATTTACCTAAAAGTTTGGTATTACAAAGAAGTTCAGCAAAAGACATCGTATTTAAAGCTTCATTTTCCCATATAGAATCGTTTATAAATAATTCCGAGTGCGGATTACTGTTTGAATACACCGATCTTTCACTGCATATTTGACTTTCATTTAACAAGACCTCGATCAAAATTTCGAATATGTATAATCATGAGCTTGTTTTAATGAGATAATTGGCTTCGTGTCGCAGAAAAATTCTTTTGGTTATTTGTGTGATTCTGGACTAAGAGCATCATAAATAACTTTATTTGAAAATTACAAATTTCACAGGGTGTTAAATATTTTATTATTTGAATTAAGATGTTGAAAAATGTTATAGCCGACAAAATTATATATTACTACTAAAGTAAAACAAAAAATTAATATAATTTATAATGTGTATTATATTTACTAAATCTTCAAAATTGCCATTGTATTTTAAATAATTTTAGAATTATTACTTTCGTTTTTGTGATGGAATTTAATCTAAGACACAAATATTGTCAATTTTTAATAATAAAATATAATCTGTATTTTTTTGTGCCAATTAGATGGCTGCTAATGAGATATTTTAATTTTATTTTTGGTCAAGTTAAAATCCACATAAATCATTTCCTTTCTTTCACAAATTTAGACGCATAAAAATAGTTAATTTTTTTCAAAGAAAATATTTCTCTGCTAATAGCGTTAAAAACACATAGTTCATATAATTATTATAAAGTCAATTTAATGGAATTATTGAGTATTTTTAACTTATAGTAATATATGCTTTTAAAATTTAGGAAAAAAATAATTTACTGTTATCATATCTCCCATACTATGCATTTTTTTAGTTATAAAAAATGAAAATCGAAGTCACAATAAAATTCAGGCTTGTACCCAAACTATAGATTAAGAAAGCACTTGAACTAATAGGTTTTGAAAAAAGTTAGGTATCTAAGAAGATATAATCAAGAGTTTAGATATGATTAATTACAATTAATTAATTACGTTATGTTTTGGGTGGAAATTTATGATAATAATGCCAAAACTGACCCATAAATAAAAATGTAATATAAGTCATGGAGTTTTGTTTGAAATGAAAATTTATAATAATAATTCCAAAATAACCCATGTATAAAAATATAATAAAAAATTTTGTGTTGTTTCTAATAGGGATATCTAAAAATATATAATATTTAAATTAACCCATAGATAAAAATATAATTTAATTTAAGGACACATGCTTGATATGATAATCGAAAGTTAAAATACCAAGATTGACTCATAAATAAACAGTTCACTACTTCAAATAAAGCATATGAAATCATATTTTTAATTTTAGAGCTATTATTTAAGTTTATAAATAGCCATTGTTTTATTTAGTGAAACACTGATTAAATGATTAGAGCCTATAATATTTTCTGTAATTTGATACAATATATATAATTTAAAATTCTCAAGTTCTATAAATTTAATTTAAAATATGTAGTTACAAATATTTTTAGCATCTTTCTCTATCCATAAATCTAAAAATTTTTAAAAAATAATAAATTTTCACTTTTTTATTTCCATAATCAAAAATATATTGTAATCTTGGATACCAATTTTACAGCTTTTCGACACAATTTTGTTTTAGGAACGTAGGCTTTTGCGATTTAAATTAAAATTTAATTAAAGTTTCAAATTTTCAGCGATTTGATATATAAAATCAATTATTGAATGCATAATTACCATGAATCAATCATTCTATGAAGATCTTTACTTACACAAAGGATGCACGACAGAAGAGGTCAGAAAACAATACTATACTCTCTCAAAAGAATTCCATCCAGACACAAAAAATGGAAGCAATGAAAAGTTTGATAGAATAGGGAGAGCCCATATGTTCCTTCGTGATAAAAAACGAAGAGACTTCTACGACTTTTTTGGATCCAACGGATTATCACACCTAAAAGATGAAAAGAGCATATTTTTGTATACACGACTCTTGTGTAAAACAAACTTAATTGCTATACTCGGGACAATTTCTTCCATGGTTTTATTATACTTTGTTACACCATGGATAATTTTTCTAAAAGAAAATGATATTCTTAAAGTAAAGTACTCAATAATTTTCACACCATTAATTTTGCCAGCAGTATTATTATGTATGCTATGGATAAGAACCTTAAAAATACTCAGGGAATCAAAAGATGATTATTCAGAAGAAATATATAATTGCCTTGTTATAATTGGGAAAATAATGTTGGTAGTATCACAGTATGTTTTGGTGTTCCTAATTATAGACAATATTATAGCGATAAATCGTGCACTTTGGCTATTACTTTACTTTATCTTTGATGGCACTAAAACTATCAATTCTTTAGTTGATGAGTTTCGATATGGCGGATATAAATATAAAAAAGAATTGGGTAAAATAGCCATAAATTTTCTATTACGACTGATATTCATGCTAGTATTTCTTTTAACAATAGATATGAAATGGAAAGCGGGCATCAGTTGCCTTATTTTAGCCATTGCTACCGTCTTTGTCAAGAAACAAACACCAAAAAAAACGAAAGCAATGTTTGTCCTATTAATAACATTTTATGTAATAGGATGTCTCAGTTTTGGTCAAATAAAGACAGACTTGCTTTTGAAACTGGGCTTAATACCGCCTTTCATAATTGCTATTCTAGCCATAGCAAAGGGATTACATGAATGGATAAAACTAATTCCTAAATCCATCTATCTAAGGCAGAAGATGATTACTTTCGAAACGAGAGAAGACTATTCATTAGTTGTCTAATAAAAATCGAGATCTAAAAATATTTATATAACGTTTTAATAATTTACCATTAATTAACTTTCTTTATCCTATTAGGAAAATTAAATAATTATTTAGAAGCACAATTTATGAAAATTAAAGATGAATATTTAGTTTATGGGCATATATATGTATTGTAAGTTTAGATTCTCTCTTTAAGTATAAGTATAATTTTTATACATACATCATATCTATACTCTTGGCTATATCCTCTTCTCTTACAATTTCTTCTATATATTTAATTAAAAATAGGGACATTTATAAATATTAGCGTGAATACAAAAATGATTTTATTTATATATTGCTCATAGGTATTTAACCATAATCTACAAAAATATTAATATATTTTTTTATTATTAACTTAAAATTGGATTTATATGTACAAAAATTAAAAAAAACACTTATGATAATATTTAATAAATTGAAATTGTATTTATAAACATTAAATTAGAAATAAAAATTATATAGTTATTTGATATTATAGCGTATGTCTTAGCGTGGGTTGGAGTGATGGCACAATACCATAAAAGGTGCCATGAAGAACTCGAATTTACAAAACAAATTGTTACATATATAAAAACTATATAATTAAAGAAAACCTTATACTAATAGGTATTGAGAAGTGGATAGGTATGGAAGAAGATGGGAAAATATCATATAGACTGGAGTATATATTATACTTTCATAGTAAATCGATTGCCTAAACTAAAAAAGAGAAATAAAAAATTATAATGCCAAAACTAGCCCAACCCGAAAAAAAATATAATATAAATTATGGTGTTAGGCTTGAAACGAAAATCCAAAAAATTACAATACCAAAATTACCCTCTTTAATATAAATATAAGATATTGAGTTATGCTTATAGAGAAATCAAAATTTGCCTTGCCAAAATTAACTCAATTCAAGAATAAAAAAGTTATATAATTTAAGGAGTTACGAATGAAAAGAAAATGCAAAACTACATAATAAAAAAACCCATGAATATTGAAAGTTGTATTTAATATCCATATTTATAATTAAAATATATGTCTTTTATTGAAGATATAGGAATTTCAATTGAAGCATACACACAAACATTAGGATTGAGAAAGACTTTTTTCCTAAAAAGTCTGGAAAGAAGAAAGTTTATCGGCAAAGATTTTAAAATAATGATATGGGATGAAGTATTCATCGAATTTGTTCTAGAATCGTGCATATGTTTTGATTCATTAAGATTTAATATTTTAAATAACATACACCTATAAAAATATTATCATTGGAATGCAACACTTGAGAAATTTATTTTATGCTTCTAAGTTTATATCATATATTTTTAATTATATAGATACTTTAAAAAAAAATTAAAGTGTACTAAACGTAGAATATGTATTGAGAAAGGCTGTAAGGTGATGTATTTATGATTATACAGCGGATCTGTAATATGTAAAAATCCTTAGTTTGTCGCAAGCAAACACAAAAATCAAAAGAAAAATTAGACCTTTTATAAGCAAAATATTTCATTAATGTAAATCGAAGTCACAAATGAAATTGGGTCTATATTCCAACTATAGAATTAAATTTAACCCTCGAATAATAGGCCTTGAAAAGAAGAGAGGTATCAATAAGATGTAAGAGAAGAGAATATAAAAAAGATTTATAAAATTTATGCAACAATGGGGGAAAATCCTGCTATGTTTAAAGAAAAAATCCAAAATTACTGTACCGAAAATAACCTATGAATTAGAAAATCTGTATTGTATATCAAATTCCATGAATTTAAATTTGAAAAAGAAAATATTTTTTTATGAATCTAAATTTTCAGCATATAAATTTTTAGATTATAAAGAACTGCATATTATAACAAATAAATTTTATGTAATATGTATGCCATTCTAAGAAAAAAAGAAAAGCATGATTATTTTAATGAATAAAGTTTATTATATACATTACATTAGCAAAGTTAATAAAATATGTTTTTAAAAATAGCGCATTCATACCTCAATATTTAAAAATAAACTACTGAAAATTAATAACCTAGAAATATACGATATACAAATATGTATTCATCAGCATATTATTTAACTTATTGCACACGAAATAACAATATTAAGATTTATGTACCAAGAGTTATGTGAGAAATTTTGATAGTTTTAATTAATGTTTTTTGCATTGCGAAAATGCATGATCGAATTTTTGAGGAATTCAGAAACTTCATATAGCAACATATTCGAAAAAAACTATGAGAGTGATAATAATTAAAGATAAATAAGTGGTTTTGGACAAATAACAACTAGAAATATATTCTAGAAAATTTATTCTTCTAGTAATATTAATTACAATATTTTTATAATAAAAATTAACCTTAAAAATCTATGCACCCACAAAATAAAAATTAGGGTGAAAATATCAGAAAATTAAAATAATATTTATATGCGCTTAAACAAATAGTCATGAGAAAAAACATCAATTATGATTATATCTTGGTTGAAATATATGTTGATTTAAATTCAAATCACATATTAGTTTAATATAAGAAAAAATATGAATTATAACCTCGTATAAGTTAAAGTAAAATATATATTTTGGTTAAAATTAGTAAAATCAAATAAAAACGTAATTTAGTCCCACCATATTTGAAATATAAAAAAAATGAAAAAAAATTGAAAATTGATATTATGTAAATGCTAAACTGCTGGGAATGCACAGTAAAAATTACAATTTCGTATTAATATAGACGAAAAAATCGTTATGTATCTAGAAATAGAGGTAAAATTGCAGAATTCGTCAGTATTACAGATAAATAAGTATATCGAGCATATAATAATCAGATAAATTTTTTTAAAATATTTATTATAATTATAAGAGAGCCCCTACTTTCTCATGATTTTTATAAGCGATTTAAAGCATTGAAAGAAAACTATAAATTAATATTGCCAGTATTTGTGTTGTTGATGCTTATTTTTTTTGATGTATAACCAACTACTTTATAACATTTCATATTTGAAAACTTTTGTAAATAATAAGATCTGCAATTATACCGATGTTTATCTTTGTTAATCTTATAAAAACATATAATGTCGGGATAAACTATTAATAAACTTTATTATTAAAAACCCTATCTTTATTCGTTCTAATTCATTGTTAAATCTTTTTTCAATGTATATTATTTTACCTGCAGTAAAATAATTTTCTTCTACAATATATAAATTTATTCCCCTCTAAGTTCTAGCATAAAAATGTTCAAAAGTAATTTGAAATTGATTTTGTTATGTGTCTAGTAGAAGTATTTTAAAATTCAAACCACTGACTATTTACGTATTATTTTATTATCTATTTTAGTATATAAATATTGTACTTTCAGGAATGTATATGATTATGTTTATATATTTTTATAAAAATTCATAGTTTAATACGTATTCAAGATTTAAATTAATAAGAATATACTTCACTTTAATTCTACAAAAATAGTAATAAGTAAATGAAAGTCTATCCTAGAATTTATGACGAAATAAAAAATGCACAAAATAGACCTAACATTTTTTTATAAGATAAAAAAGAAAATATTATCCCGTTGATAAAAACAGATCCCTTCAGCCTTAAAACTTCTAATTAACATTAAAATAATGAATACAGAAAGTTTGTAATCTTTGAAAATGAAATAAGTATAATATACCAATTGAAAAAAATAAATATTTCATACGTAATTACCCGTTATAGGGACGTAATTACATAAAAATATGTAAAGGAGTTAAGAATCACAGATGAGTAATACCATACTGCGAGCTCTCACATTATAAAAGACACTCGAACACATATAGCTTGTAAGAAAAAGAGCAGTATACAAAATAATATCAGGGGAGGGTGCAAAAATATATAAAAAGGTGATGTGAAATATTTATAACGGCCTGTTTGCACACAGTAAATAAAATTTTTATCAAATAAAAGCAAAACCTTATAAAAAAAACCAAACTATTCTAAGGACTCCATGCAAAAATAATTAAGCTAGAATAAAATTGACCGATTTTGATTTTTTAACGATCATAAAGTGTTTTTATTGTGAAAGAAAAAATCTAAATACATTATAATTAGGCGAAAAAAATTTTTTTGCAAATCTATTATTGGTTAAATTTTTATAGAAATTCTAAAAATATTTTTCCAAACTTAACTTGATAAATGTCCGACGGGCCCATCATATTTATTCAATTGGTTATGTCCACTTTTCTTATATTTCGTGATAATTTTTTACTTATCAAGTACTGTTAACTTAGGGCTGTATTAAAATGATAAGGTCTTCTTATGCTTCAGTTTCCTTGTGAATTCAAGTTCTTGAGGTAAATTATATTTATTAGATGCGACATAGCCTTGAATAAAAATAACTTAAATAATAGCATATTTTGCAAGAAAATAAATAAAAATTTTAACCTAGGATTTTTCTATAAAAAACCTTTAAATTATTAGAAAAAAAACAGTTTATTGATTAGTCTTAAAACTAATTGCAATAAAAACAGAATAGAAAAAAATATGAATTAATAACTAGTAATACTATTTTTTTGCCTTTAATATTCCCACTTTTTTTAAAATGGGCAGAATTTCATTGATTTTTACATTTTTAAAAATCAGAGTTGTTCAAATACAAAATTACTTTGAAAAATAGATAGTAAACGATTCAAAAATTTTGATGATTATACTTTATATTATTGATTAACATAAATTTCTTATAATTTTATTTTTCATCGATTTTTTTAAATATAATCCATTTTTTCAATTTAACACCATTAATGCATAAAAATTATATGAAAAAAGGTGCCCTAAATATTTTTTTTATTATACATCTAATGAATATATAAGTTCTACGTAAAAATCCTGTCTGTTAAAATATTTTGAGTTTCTCAGATGCAATTTCATGCCAAAAAAATCCACGATTTTTTAAGTTTGTATAAAAAAATAGAAATTTCCTCTGTATTATAAAAGATTTTATATTTGACAACAAAACTAAAATTTTTATTTTGATATAGCATGAAAATCAATGCATATTTTAACCTGTTTGCAAGATTTATTTTTTAATTCGGTTTTATTTTTATAAAACACGGGAGATATATAATAAAATAAAAATCGTGCAATAAATTTTCTAAAAACCCATTAAAATGTATTTAAAAATAAATAAAAGGAGTCCCTTTTTTTTTAATGTTTAAACGAGGGCAAAATTATATTTTCGATTTCTTAAGCTTTTACAATCTCTCACCTAAAAACACATTTTCATATACGTGGTAAAGATAAATTTAACATCATATTAAAACACAATAACCCTGAAATAGACACATTTAATATAAATTTATTTACAAGGTTTTTGTTCTATATTAGAAATTTTGAAATATTGTCATATTTTAAAGTTTTTATTTTATTATATTTACCAATTGTTTCATTACTTTTCTGCGTAATTAGAGAAATAGCGACGATTAAAATTTGTATATATAATACTGATACCCATCAGAAGATCATAAAATTTTCTTATGAAGACGGTATAATAAAGAAAGAACGGGGATAAAACTATAGAATGCATTGAATACATAAGCCTTCTCTTACATAACCTAAGAAGAAATTATACGAAAGTATAATATTTTTTTATGAAAGCATTATATAACTTTCGATAACCCCAATTTATATAATAACTTGCAAAAAATCTTATTTAAATACCTTTAGAAAGTCAAATATTATCTAAATATTTTTTAGTCTGAAAATGTTCTTATTTGAAAGATTTTTATCCTGCTATAAATATCCTGCAACACACTAGAAAGTAGAAACAAAATGCTTTATTAAAGGTTGGTTTCTCAAAAGATTGAATTTAAGACAAAATCATATTTATAAATGGTCATACTTTGAATAAAAACACGTTAATGTTAAAAAATTTTCAAATGAGTATATCTAAATATTTATTCAAAAATTTTGAAGATTATATATTTGGATATTTTAGACATAAATATATTTAATTTCTTTAACCTGCCAATCATGGTTTTCCTCAAATATTTTTGTAAATCTTGCATGAAGTATGAGTTTTTTTTTCATTTTAAAATGGAATAAGAAACCAAAAATATTTAATTAAATTATACCCAAATAAAATTAGCTCTATATGTTTATTTTAACCCAATACCACATTCCAAAAGAAGTGCATATATGTTAAACATCACAATATCAATAAACCACGATGATTTATCCGTTCATGTTTGAATCTAAAATTATTAGACAATTTCGAATTTTAATCGTACATTAGAGTTGTTATTCATTCCCGTATTCCTTTTAATAGTAGTTAGAAAGTAAAGGCACACATATAAACAATAAAATAGTTTATAAACCAAAAAAAAACTTAAAACTAGATGGTATATAAGTAGTGAAATAAGGAAATTATTTATTAGTCGGAAAAATAAAGTCGTATTGGTTTTTCTTATTATCTACTTGGTTTCAGTTTATTAATAAATTCATTTAGCCATACCGTCAATGAATTCTAGTTTGGGTATATATGATTGATACAACCAGTTCAAAACGATATAAAACGTCCTTAGTCACGGATAAATTAATAACTCAATTTGATACCGATATCATAATCACCGCAAATCATATGTAAAAATAAATGCACTTTCCATGAATGTAATTCTGTTACAAAGATTGAATTGGATGATTGGATGTTTTGCTGGCATCCAAATATATAGTTTATTCTGGTTATATAACAGCATTCATGTTATTATATAAAGAATTAAAAGAAAAATTTAATTATAGGTTGACTTGGATTCCATGGTTTTTAAACGAGCAGTGTACAAAACCATTGATCGTAGAATAATTGTTATGGATGCAATATAAACAAAAGAGATTTAAAAAAAATGCTGAACTTAGCAGGACAGATAAAACAATAAAATATCACGAGAAGAAGCATATATGCATTATAAAGCTAAAATTATGTGATTTAGAGTAACATATTTCTTTAAAACTTTATATTCCATGTATAATGCGAGATTCTGCTCTAATTAAAGCCATAAAATACGTCTATATCAAATCTTGCGATTATTTAAAATTTTGACATTTGTTATCGTATTTTATTTTTTAATAAAACTTATGACAAGGTAATCCTATTCTATTTTGAAGATTATAGGTCTTTATAGTGTCGACAGCTAGGAAATAATATAGAATTCTTAAAATACAATACACAAATGCACAATACTCTGCGGTACCGATTATGATACAAAGTTCTGAGGATTATTTTATTTACATATCCACGTATTTGATTTTTAAAAAATATAATTATATCACAAGCTCTAAATGAAACTAAATTTATATTGGCATAGAAAATAAAAACAATAGAATAGAAACTAAATATGAGATAAAAAATATATTTTTGCCAAATTAAAAGATAAAACTGGTGTTGTATAAAAAAAAGCGAATATCAAGTAATATTACAAAATCAGCTTCTTTTGTCTAGACATATGATGATTTTTATTAAAAATTCAACACAAAAAAAAATAAAGACTAAAATAAATATTAGATTTCCAATTTTTATATAAATATCACAAATTTTTATGAAACAGAATTTAGTTTTCGCTAAAAATATTGGATTTCATGTTTTTTAATATAACAAAGTGGTTCTTTTGCGGAGATTATAAAATATAAAAAACCGCTAAATTCAATATCACTATGGGATTGGGAAAATCCCTTAAACTAATAATTGTTGAAAAGATAAGAGGTATCAAATAAGAGATAGCTAAGAGTATGGTTATGAAGTGTCTAAGGTAAATTAATAACTTTATTCTAAAAAAAATCCAAATTTTAAATATTTTCAGCAATTAATTATCTTGTTCTGATATCTATTCCATATAATTAAAAAGAAATAACAGAATTTAGATCTTTAATTATATTTAAAGACAGATTAAAGGGCGAAATAAAATTTATAAATATACATAAGATTTGAATAGATAAAATATAAACATTATGTAATAATAGATAATACATAATTAAATATAGCTGATTTGTTTTCTTATATTTGGAATACAAAATGTTTTTGTTTACACAGAAGATGAACAATTTTATAAAGCAAAGATAACGATATAAAAAGCTCATAAGATTTTAAAGCATGAAAAGTGATTTTCGACCATCCTTTATATACAAAAACCAAAGGAAAACAAAATTCACATATAAAAAGAACGATCTCATAAATATTATTTAACCATATTTCTTTAGCTACAAGCCCATAATCAGATAAAAATACACATACTCCAAACACTATAAATCTTGCAATTTTATATGTGGAAATGAATTTTTTATGAGCTTGCCAAAAAAGCCCATCCTTTTTCGGAGTATTACAATATTACGAGACCCTACCCCTTGTAAATATGCGCTATTAAAACGAAGAAAATCTTAAAGTACTACTTAAAAATCATTTTAATTGATATAGATTGTGTTTTTTAGTATAAAGGTAAAATATAAAATTTTTAACTATTGAATACCTTAACATATTAGTATCATGTTGTAATGGTCAACATACTGTTCCTAAGCCAAAAATAAAAAAAAAATTTTTATATCGCTTTCTAAAAACTAATGCTTCCTTCGTATCACCTTAAAGCTTTATAAACCTTTTACGTATGTAAATCTATATAATTTAAAAGCCACAATAAAAGATTACACAAGTTTATGCCTTCTTTACCAAGTAAGACAAATAATAATTTTACTTTTTCAATCAAACACTACTTTTTTGATATCTTTAAACGCTATTTCTAGCTTTTCATATTTGGTTTTTTCCTTTTTCTATTTGTAACAAAATGAGTAAACAATTATATATGTAAAATACCGATAAATTTTTACTATCAAGGTAAGTAAATATGGTCTATATAAATATAAAATGGTCCCCAAAGCTTTGGAAATATAAGAACATACATCCTAAATTAAGCATTTAATATGACATTAAAATGCGTAAATTAATGATTAGAAGTTGACATACATAATACATAAACCAGTTTTATTTTATTTGAACTCGAATACAAAAATATCTAGAGCATCATGAATCAATATAATACAGCATTATATAAAAATATAATGGCATTTTGTCAATTAGAGCATATTATATCTTTATAAATATGTTATAAGCTTTTCTGTTGTGAAATTATTTTGTTAAATATTCCCGATAATTATGCTTTAATATTAAAAAAAAATCTTTACATTCGAAAAAAAGAGGATTATATTTTAACATAAAATAAGCACCTTAAGGTATCTAGAAATTAATGCTAATTTATATATGTACGATGTTTTTAATATTATTTTTTAGTGGTTTTTTAAATAACTGTGATTTAATCAAAATTTTATATGGTTTTATATATAAAGCAGTAACTTTTTTCAAAGACTCTTTACGTATATTTTATTAAATTAAAACTAACGATTCTTATCTAGGTATACTTTGTGTGACGATAAGTCAAAAACCATAATTCAATATATATATAAGTATTGAATATATGCTTTTGAATTTTTGATTATTTATTCGTTTTTTTGTGCAACTCAAAGTTTTTATTTTCCAAAGTGCAAATTGTATCAAAAATTCAAAATTAATTACGCACTAAATCAGATACAAAAATATATGCTATTTTTATTTTGTAACACGCTAAATCAAGTGGTTTTGTTAATAAAATATTTTTATAAAAAAAAATATTATACCCCTTTTTTCATATACGACATGGCTCTTCATATTATTTTTTATAACTCAGTAACGCATTTACTGCTTTTTTATAATTTTCTATAAAAAGTAAATATATTACGGTAAAAAATCAATATAAAAATATCGCATGCATTATGTTTTAATCTAAATTCTTATTTGTGTGTAAGTTAACTTTTTTTAATTCGGCCTGGTTTTAAACTTACACGTAAAAAATTAAAAAAATAATTTTTCAATAAAAGCTATAGCATATGCTACTAGAGAATTTCTTTTATATATATTTATTGATATAGTCATACCTCATTTTTTTTCTACAAATAAATCTATCAATAAATGCATTTAATGTTTTTGAGTATATTCTTCACTACTAGTGGAAAACGTTTACCATATAAATATTTATGTCCAAAACATGTTTACACAATTTTTATTTGCATTAAGATAATAAAAGAATACACTTTATGCATTGAATAGAAAAAATAGATAAAGTAATGAACATTTATGGCTATTCTTGCGTGAAATCAATATTTTTAATAAGCTGGAAAAAAAAAAATATTAAATTTTTAAAAAATAGTTTTGCTCTAAATGGATTTTTTTTACACATATAAAATTATATTTTTGCCACTTGATGTGGGTGACTATCTTCGGCAGGAACTTTTTATATTTATTGTAGATCAAATATCTAAATGAATACGAAAAGATTGAAGGTCGACTTTAATAAAAAAGACATTTCATTAGAGGTAAAAAAATTATTATATTTGAAATAAAGAAAATACATTTTTATAAATTACTTTAAAAAAATAGACGAATATCAGAAAAAGGTTTCCATGTTTTCAAGAATTATAAAGAATTTATTTATCATTCTTATTGTATAAAACTTGCAAAACAATATTACAACAAAATAATAACTTTAATTCATTTTATTATATTTTTATTTATAAAATTTGTGTGAATGTTTTTTTTATATAATGTGATAGTCAGGTAAATTAATATAAAGTTTTATTTTAATAAGCTATTTGCATATTTAAGAAAAACATTAAATTATTCTATTTTCATATTAAAATAAAGATTAATCAATAGAAAGCAAGAAAATACATATAAAAGAGTCGAGTAATATATAACATCCTATTATAAAGATGTAAATTTTTTGAAAATACCATTCAAATTACTCCCTTTTTACGTGTACATATTAAATACATTGTTTCTTTTGATACTAAGCAAAGAAAAAACATAAAATAAACAAATTGCAAAAGTAGTGCATTTAATGTCAAATAAAAAAAAAAGTGATATGTGTCTAAATTTTATAATATCTATTATACGCACTTCAGAAATTTTTTTATAATTTTTAAAAATAATTTAAGAGAAAGGATTGTGAATCTTAAGGACTTTGAGTTCAAAAATTTCTAAAAAACTTATATCAGAGAAGTATCAAATTTTTAAAAATGTATAGATAATAATAATTTTAAAATATATGTTAAAATACGCTTAAACCTTGACCTAATCATTTTGTTCGACTTTATTTTATGTCATATGGTTTAATTTTCGGAAGATAAGCATATCGATTTATAAAGTGTCATAAAACTAATAAAGTAAAATAGTATTCCAAAACAATCAACTAACGGCAAATTTTGCTTAATTAAGCAAAAAATTGCGTGTAACCCAATCAAAAACACGTGTAAAACATAAAAAGTGCCTAGATTGGCACATTTATAATGCAAGTAATATTTAAAATATGTTTAAACAAACACTAAAAAAGTAAAACTTGTTTTTTTATTCGGAATTTTATTTCTGTATAGTTTGTATTTAGCAACGACGGGTTTTTTTTTATATTTTCCAAAAAAAGAAAAATTCGACTTATAAGAAATTATAATTCTTTTTGCATTTTATATTTCATCAAAAAAGTGAGACGTATCTTTATTTCTTTTTATAATACAACTATCATAACAGAATTACACGACAAAATTCTTTTGTAGTCTTTCTGATGACAATATATAATACTAAATTGTATACATTCTACAATTTATGATCGAAATGTAATGGTATATATATTCACATGTAAATAATCTTACATTATAGTATATAAAAAACATAAAAAATATAATTTTTGTACAAGATTTAGCATCCATAATATTCCACTTTAGGCATTTTTCTATCATGTTCAATAGATTTGGAATTTTTCGATTTATATCTGAAAATTAAAATTTATTATATGTGTAATGTTAACTCTAAAAAACAAAACTTTAGTATTTAAAAAAAAAATATAATTAAAATTTTTAGATTATCAAGATTTCTTTATTACAGTAGAATTTCATGTAATTTTTTTTCTATACTAAATTATTTTTTCTAGTAATTATTAATTTTTTGCCAATGCTCATCGAAAGCTTTTATATATTCATTGTCATATTTTTTCTACCAATTGATGTAAGTCAATCTAAAATACGTTATCAAACTGTAAAAAGATGAATCTGTATGATAACTGTCATTGTTTTTCAAATATGAACATCGAAAATCTATTAAAATATTCTGATAAATGATCCAAAGTTTTTATAAAATACAGCAGTCTCAGTTTTATTTTCGTAATTTGTACAATAAAACGCAAAATATCTATTCTAAATAAAAAATAGTCATGATTATAATTTAAAAATACTATATTTTCACCATTAAAAAAGTTAACAATGAAATAATTTTCTTTTTTTAGCTTTGAAAATTCATATAAATATTAAGAAATATTATCCTATCATTACGATTTTATCTATATGCAAATGAGATTCAATGCAAATACTGTTTTACGCAACAAAATAAACCAATTGACGTGTTTATTTATAGCCTTTATACCACAATTTATTTTGAAATTATCACGGCTAAAATTCAATATCTAATAGTTTAAAACAAAAAAATCTAGCCGTTATGTCAATAAAATAACAAATATTTATTCTCGAACTTTTTTTTTGTTTAAATAATAAAAAAATTATAAACCTCGATAGAAAAACAGATTTTACTATCATATAAAAAATTTTTTTATTAAAAAGGTACACAAATTATGCAATAAATATATTAAAAATAATAAAATAAATAACTTATTTAAGGCAAATATTAGAAATTGAGAACAACCTATAACAATAAATAAAACTTGATATAAAAAACATTAAAAAAGGAAATATACTAAATTTTAACAACAAAAATTCCACATAAGATGTTTCTC
Organism: Rhyacophila brunnea; assembly: GCF_057557595.1. Classification (NCBI taxonomy): domain Eukaryota; kingdom Metazoa; phylum Arthropoda; class Insecta; order Trichoptera; family Rhyacophilidae; genus Rhyacophila; species Rhyacophila brunnea. The sequence continues at coordinate 964,713 of NW_028233344.1, forward strand.
AGTAATATACATATTTTTACAATGTTATTTCGGTGTAAATTTATCAACACATGATATTGCCGAAATCATAAGCTATTTATAATTTCTATACAGTCTAGATTTAAATGACACAGTAGACAAAGCGTAAAAAATAAGAAGCAAAGATTAAGACCGTTAAAAAAGATAAAAAGATGTTAATAACTACAAAATTTTTAATGTGATGGAAATATACGAGAATAAAATAGAAAAAAAAGCCAATATTGATTTATAAAATTTGTATAAAAAATTCTGTTATCGCTAAAACCTACAAATAATCTTATGCATGTATTTACTGGAATAGTCATAGAATAAAGCTTATAAGCATATTAATAACACGATTTATTTTATTGTTTATAGAACGAATGAACATATATTAAATTCGATTTCATACTTTCATAGAAGTTTTATAATTATGTATCAATTTCAGCATTAAAAACCTCACGAGGCTTTTAAGAAGCTTGTAACACAAAAAATGCACTTAAAACTACTTTTATAACAAAATTCCCATTGATAATTAGCTTATATTTATATGTGATTTTTTTCTAAAGGCACGTCGTCTTATAAACAGATAAAAGCAATATAAATTCATTTTTTCATAAAATTCATATTTCGATGGTTCAATTTGATTTTAACGTATATAGGCATATAAAAATATATGTTTTAGAGATAAATCATTTTTGTATTTACTTTTAGTTATTTGCCAGGAATTTTCGCTATTGATTTATGGATTAAATAACTGATATAAAATATTTTAACATATAAGAATTAAGTTGCATTTTCATTTAGAATTATGCAAATTTTTTATAATAACAAATATTTTTTTTAAGCTTTAGATAAATTTCTATAAGCGTAACACAGATTTTTTTCATATGTAAATTCTCATATACTGATACTACTGTTAAATACACAAAAAATCTATTTTTGAAATTAATATATATAAAAAATTATGTTTTCATAGTTTACATTCATGCAATCAACCAATTTAATTTTTTACAATTTCTGATTCTTTTGTGATTTCTTCTACCCTCATAATTACATACAAAACCACAATTAAAAATTTTATTGGTCATATATTGATGGGATTTTAGGGGCGCTAGCAGTATATACTTTCTAAAAATATATAAATTTTTATGTACGTCTAAATTATTAATACATATAAATAATACGTTGCAATTATCCCATAAATTTTATTTATTTTGGTTTTAAAGATGTCAAATATGAATTATGATGTTTTTTTCGTCATTATTTATCATTTATTATACTTTGCACTCTGTATTTTATTATCCACACTTTATTTATAAAATTGTGCCAATTACTTATATTTTTATTCAATAAATTTCTGTAACGTAATAAAAATTTACATAGTTCATTTACATTTGCTTTCTTATAATTTTTTACGTTTTATTGTTTTGAATCTAGTAACAGTCGTTCGACCGATTTTAAGGATGGATTGCAATGAAGTAATTATATTTCACATTATATAGGGGGACCTTAAAAAAACAAACAGAATTATTCTATGGGGGTTTTTTCTATTTGTTTTGGATATTTATATCTATTTATGGCTATTAGGTGCAACACTCATTATATCTTAGAGTTTTGGAATTTTTTTCTATTTTTAGTTATAAAATAGGAATACTCGTTGTTTAGATGCCACCTTTATATGTATATATCATAAGTATATCTTTTTGTGTGCTTAGATTACCCGGGTCATTGTTTTTTGCAATTATTTTAATTTTGGCATTTGTGATATTATGAGCAATAACAAAAATTTGTCATTATTATTTAATTATGCATGTGTAAAATTTTATATATTTCATCTCATTTTTTGATCCACTTGCAACTTGATCTATTTATTACAAGGTTGTGGATGTAAGATTTCTTTAGGGTATGTATATTTATTAATTAAATAACCAATTTATTAAATCTTACTACTTTGTTTTAAGAAATATTTTTTTCCGAGTGTAATTTGGTAATTTCATGGTAAATTCATTTATTATTAATCTTGCTTTTGTATATATACTACAAAAATATGATCACTTTCTTGGTAACATTATATATTCTGATATTTGTTGCTGGATTTCAGACCTATTTGAAATATTTTTATGTATTTGAGCATTTAAAATATCCTATAAGGTATAATATGCATGTTAAATACAGTTTATATAATTGTTGGTGCCTGTTTAAAACCTTTATTCTAATCCTCCGTTTCAGTAAACTTGCAGTTTCTTCAAAGATTAATTTAGTTTATATATTTTGCTTTGTAAATGTATTGAACAAGTAAATAATTATGAACATAATGATTCTCAATAAAAGGGTTCTAATTAGATATATTCTGCTTAGGTTTAAGATTTAGTTTTACCTAGTGTATCAAAACACATATGGAAACATTAGTGAAATCAAATATGATATGATTTTAACCTGCAATAATTTTCTTGTAAAGTATGTTGATATGTAATTTAAAATATCTGTTTATATTTTACCTGTGAAACATATAAAGGTATCACCTATTCATATCTGATCTGACTTTTAAACCATAAATCAAATTTCCTAGTAATTGAATCAATATATTGCTTTGTCTGAAAACCTTTTTTACATACATTTACTTTATATATTGTGTTTAAATTATCTAAAATTGTTTTTTCGTTTATTGCTTGTTGTTTTATTTTTTTGTTCTGGTTTAGTTTTCACGATTTGTTCTTCACAATAAAATATAAAAACATCTTAGTTACTGCTACTAGCGTTTTTTGAATTCGATATGCTTTTAGAATATAAACCAGTATGATTTCTAGTATTTTTGATCCATAAACTTCAAATTATATCTTACATGTAGAAATTGGTGATTTTATTTGTATAGGATTTTATATTTCTGAAATCCGGTGCTCTAAAAACAAATTGAAACGTTTAAAATATAGATACTTTTTCTTATTTAAATATTGCGGCTTTCTTATATATCATCTCTATTTTATTGGGGTTTAGATTTCATTTTTGGCTATAATTTATAAATTATATTTACAAAGGTTTTTTGTTGTTCGAGTTTCTATTAATTATTTTTAAAGTGTCTTCTATTGTCCTCAAATTAGAAATTTAGATAACAGAAACTTTCGTAAATAAGACTTCAAGGTTTTTTCATTCTTTGTTTTTCGTTATATATCTAAAAAATCACATTCTCTAGAACATCGTATTAATATATTCAAAAATATGTCAATTTCCATACATATTTGATTGTATACAATTCTTGCAAATTTTTTTTTAAAGCTATGGTTTTTTTCTATAAATTCATTATAAAAATGGTAGTGTTGGCTTTGTTGATATGGAAATTCTATAAGTTTTTTCTGTATTCTGACTGTTTTATGATGGTTAAGAATCGTCCAGTTGATATGAATGATGGTCTGTGTGTATAACACTAACTTGTTTTTAAACCGAAAGTATCGTTCTTAGAACCTTTTTGTAATGAATTTGCATGTTATTCAAAATTTTGATTATAATTAAAAAAATGAATTAATTATTAAAAAAGGTTTGTATATATTTAATAAAGTATGCATACTATACTTATATTGTAAATAATTTACCCCATTTTTCTAGCTTCTATTAAGTCTTTGTATTCTAATCTATGTACTCCTCTAAAAATACTTTGTCACTTTTAATATATCTTTAGTATCCCTCTAATTTGATATCTCCTATTTTACTAATATTCACATAAAGCGGGTTCAATAGAAATCTCGTACACCACATTAGAACGCTTCAATATATTTGATTAATCATAGGTCTTTATATCTATTGAATTTTGCATAGAATGATACTTGCATGGATTGCTTCAAGCGCGATAAGAGTTAATGTTTGAATGTTAGCGGTGAAACGAAAGAATTTTAGCCAATATCCGTTTATTCCACCCTAAAAACAATACCAGTTAGTTCATATATGAAGTGGATTTTTTTTTATCATGTCTGGATTTGTGATTTATATATACATCTTAATCTGTATTTCTTAGTTCAATCAAGAATTTTTAATTTAGCATTTGAAGTATTTATCTATATAGAATAGACTTAACTGTAAAGAACGGAACAACCATAGGAGATACTTTTGACATTTTAAATAAAATTACGTATCATATTTTGAAATAAATAAGTGGAAAAATCTATCGGTACAATATACTTCGTGTGATCTTTCTAAATCGAGAGTCTAAAGTACAAACATTTTTTAAAAACTATTCATCACTGTTTTATTCCCTCCAATTATTTATAATAATACTTATTACCTTTTATTTGTTTTAACTCGTATTTACGTTCATTTACATTTTTATTTTATCTAACATATTCAAATTTAATTTCTCCAAGGTGATATAATCATAAATTTAATGTTTTTAAAAGATGATCCAGCTTATCATAATACTTTACTCTTTGAAATGTGTAGAACTACAGATGGATCTATAGTCAATTTTTCGACCGTGCTATTTTTTTTCCAAGAACATCTACTCTACACCATCTAACTTGAGTTTAAACACATATACTTGTATATTTAAGTTTTTTAATAAAACTAGTGTTTCTGGGTTTTAACTTCTTGTGTAATATTACCAATTTTTATACGTACAAATCCTGCTATTTTTATCTGTAAATTCATACTTCATAACGTATCAATGCATGATATTATTTTTAGTAATATAGGCACAGCCAATCGCAAATGTGAATATTTTCATGGTTGCCCTGTTATATCACATATAAAATTTACAAAGTTATACTTAAGATTAAATCTAGTTTAATTGTCGTCTTTATATATCTGAAGATGTAAATGGTTATCATTTTTAAGTTTGATGTTCAATTTTATATAATTAAATTTATTAAATTACTAAATGTCAAGTGAAGCATTTGCTCACGCACAAACAATATGTTTGAGGAGGGTGTTTTAACCAATCAGTTCTAAGGGAAGAAGATGCATCTGGAAAGATTGTAAATATGATGAGGTGAATAGAATATTAGGTAAAATCTGTTCAATAGAATAGAGTAATCTAAATTTCGGCTTTTACAAAGATTTAAAGTTAAAAATCATATTTGATGATATAAAAATCAAATAATCAATCAAATTAAAAAATAAGAAAACTAAAGAGACTGTATATAAAATATTGCTCAAAATATTGTCAAATAAAAAATATTTATATTATGTTTCGTCTTTAATTGTTTGTCGTAAATCATTAACTCGTGACCAAAGAATGTAATTTCCTTATTTAAATATATATGCTTCATAAAATATAATTCATCATCAATTGCAGTATTCGGGACCTTTTCTATATATAAAAATGAAATATATAAATTGAAAATAAATACCTATGTGTGGATTTTATAATTTAAAGGTAATTATTCATTTGGGTATATTTATAGCATGTGAATATAATATATATTGCGAGATATAATGAATTTTTTTTAATGAATATTAATTTTTAAAAATTTCATTTTATCCTTTTATGAGATATTAAAAAATGTAAGATTGCTGAGATCGGTATAATTGCAAAAATTAAAATATATAAACACAATAAATAGAAATAAAATTTACATTTATGCATATAAAAAAGTAAGTTCAATCAGAAATGATGAAATATTTAATTTAAATGGAACTATTTTGATATATTTAGAATCCAAAAGATTAGCATCTAGCATAAAGAAAATAAAGTTTAGATCAAGTGCCTTTAAATATATTTTTTAATACGATTAAAAGCACGCATTTATGGTTTCAAATATTTTGATGATTTTTAGCTATTTGCAACTATTTAGGATGGTTTGGTGCGAAAATCATCACAAGTTTTATTATTTCTAGTTTAATGTATATTATTTTTAGAATTTATAATTTTTACAACAATTTGAGTTGTTTTTACTAAAAATTAAAGATTTTTTATAATTTAGCGCATAAAATGAGAAAAAATGTCTATAAAGGTATGGGTTTAGATGTTTTTTTACGCTTCTCAATATGTTTAAAAATTTCGATTTATAGAATGAATATTACAGGTTCAAAAAAGATTAGGCTTTAACACAAACTAAGTATATTAACAATTTAAAAAATAATAATCAGGAAATAAAAAGATAAAAAACCAATTTATTAGCTTCAAAGAAATATAATATAATTTTATAGTATAATATTCTTATTTTTAAATACATTTTAGATGTTAAAACACAATAAATTATATCAATGTGTGCAATATTGTAGTACATATTGAGATAATTTGGTATAATAATCAGTAAATGTTTAATATTTTATACTATATATGATCTATAATGCAATGTCTCAAAGATTTTTAAATATTATGCAGATGCGACATATTCACTGATCTATATTAAATAAGATATAATATTTAATAAAAATATAAGAAAGATTCAAATTTTAAACTATATATTGTTTTAGCTAAATTTTTATTTTATTATAATTTTTAAATAATATTAATTTTATTGGTGCTAATATTGTTTTACTACGACTGATTTTATTTCATGCATAATATGTATTTTTCTTAATACCCATCATGATGTTTTTTACTATTTTATGTATATTATACCATCGAAAGCCATAAAACAGATCCATATGAATGATAATGAGAAATCAAGCATGTAAATATGATTTCAAAAAAGCAGTTTCTATATTTCTATCCATAAAAACTTATTTCAAAATGGTACCGGATTTCTAATAGCCTTGGATAGTTATGATTGAATTTTTTAAGGTTTTTATTTTTAATAAAAATTTTGACTTCTATGAAACTTTCCATTTAGTACCTAAATATGATATAATTACCCATAGACAGCAAGTGAATGCTGATTGTGTTTCGATATTTTGTAAAATTATATCCCAATATTTTGTAAAAATCTATTCTTTACATACCGACTATTGCTTAGTTTTGCGTTTGTTTCCTTTTAGATTAAAACTGAAATAATTTACTTTCGAATTTTAAAATGCTTATAGATTAAGAACTTCTGTATATTATCTAAAATATTTTATATAACACATACATTACAGAAATCATTGCGGTAATACGTACCTATTTTAATTTATTTGTAAAAAACTTACCATTTATAAATTATCCATAACCTATTAAAGAAAAGGGACTAATATAATCTTTAGTTCTACTACAAAAAATATTTTATTTGAAAATATATATTTTTTTCTGTGTATATAGCTATATTATTTGCTCTAGCATATATCAATAATTTCAGAGACAATAGAATGGATTATTCTCAGTAACACAGAAAATAAAGAAAGAGCTTCTTTTAGTACGGTTCAAATTTAATACATGTATTCTCGTTCTTGATGCTAGCATGTTTTACTGATTATTAAATTTAAATAAAAAAAGCAATGGTTTTTATTGGAAATATAAGTATTTTTTATAATAAATTCTTGTTTTCGAATTAATATTCGCACTATCAATTTCTCACATGATAACGCTTGTCATAGCTTTTTATTTTAGTATGTGTTTTTGTCTTTCTGTAGGTTTATTCAAGTGCACATTATATGCTGCTTTACTATTGAAGCTTGGGTCTTTTATGCTTAAGTGACATAATGCTTTACTATTAATACGAAATAATTATCTATGAAAAATAATTTTTGGATAATCCACTGTTTAAATTGCATACATAGGCATATCCTGAACCAATTTTAGGTTTATTTTTTCACGAATCCTATATAAAATCTTTTTTTTAGGAATTGAATTTCAAGTAAGCAATACTACCATCTTTTACGACAAAGAATTATCAGATACGTTTAACTTGATTTATGATACCAAATCTATGACGCATATAGATATTTATATGTCGACTTTTAATTGGCAATGTATTCGATCTAGATGTTAAATTAAAATAACTTAGGTTTAAATCCTCTATGCACAAGGGATACGGAAAATACCGGTGGAATTACTTTTTTTTTGATATCGTTTTTCATCATATATATATACTTTTTATAGTCCTATAATATTTTGATCCATTTTGATAAAGCAATGTATGTAAATATATACATATTTTACGATGCTTTTTTTCTAGACGATAGTCCGATTGACATGTCAAATTATCACAATACATCATTTTATCACAATTTATATATTACTTCATGGCACTAAATGTAAATTCACGAGAGCTTATGAATTATATTTTTTGGTAATTAAATAACTAAAATGCTACGCGGACAATTTTTTAACCTGTATATTCTTTTTATGAGCAGTCGTACGCAAATGTAAACATTTTCTTTTGTTTTTATGATTTATTATGACAAAATTCATACCTTTGAAATAAAAGTAAACAAATTTTCTCTAAACTCATGTTTGATATGTATGCAAACCGATACAATATTATTTAAGCAACAAATTTATTTTTAAAATCTAGGTAAAGCTGAACAATTTAAAAGACCAAAATAAACAGAATATTTATTACTTATAATTTTATATGTAAATATAATATCATAATATATCTCCACTTTATAGTTTTTTTTCTAGATTTTTAAAATAAAAATTATTGTGATAACATGCTTATATTGGATGAGTATGTTAATATTATGCAAAGTACGTAAAAAAATTATTATTTAATTGTATGTTTGCATACTTACAGTCGGTTTCAAAAAACATTAGTTCTACAATTATTACTAGTTCCTTATTAAATTAATGTTTATAAAAAAATGGACGATAAATTTTAAAAGATACAATCTAAAAAATGAACTAAATTTAAGCGCGTAAAATAATTTAGTTACACGTATTTAAAGTCGAATTTATCTGTCAAATATTGCCATTTGTGCTTAAAATATATGTAAACGTAATAAATAAAGCTTACATACTGTTTCAGCGATATTGTTTGTAAATTTGGTTTTATTGATTTTTAAAAATAAGGAATTTAAAAAAAATTTAATTTAATAATATAAAGCTTGCGTTTTATTTATCATATTTTAAATGGTGTATATAATGTTTCTTTCCATACATATATTGAATTATTATTGCGACTTATAAAAAATCCAAACTATTTTACATTTCGTGCATTTCAAAACACCCATTTTTACAGTGTATTGGCGATAATTTTTTACTTATCGGTCAAGTTTCTTTTTATCAATTTTATCAAATATAACATAAGCAGTAAAATTGGAATATTGCACAACTCCTTGATGCATCTTTTGACACCTCCTTTGATCTATCTTCATGTACTGCTCTTCTTCTCTCAAACGAGACGAGTTCAAGTGTCTTATCTAGTGTAAAAGCTTACATGCATGCTTCTAATTCGTCTGGGATTATTAACATCTTAACATATTTTTATGGAATTTTTCAAATACTCCATTCCATTTCATTAAATAGCATTTAAGTTTATAAATTTATATTTTTTTTAAAATGTTTGCACTTTCAAAAATTTTGATGGTGATTTTCCTATTTTGTAATTATATATAGAATATATGGCGGCCTAATAACCCGTATAGTTTTTTAAATATCACCCTCGCAACTTATTTTTTGTCTAGATCATTTGTTTAACACCGTTTAAATATTTATAGGCATCTTTGGAATTGTAAATATAGGTTTCTTCTATATAAAAAACTTATTCGATTTCCCGTGTGCTGATAAAGGGTAAATTTGGATGTATGCTTTTATGGATATCTTTTCTAAAATAAAATACGATTCAATGCTATGACTTCATGCAGATATTTTGTTACATGTCTCTATTTGTATTTTTATTTCGAGCTCTTTTTTTTTCTGATTTATTCTGTTACCACTATATCCTATACATAGACAATTACAATAAAATTGCCACAAATATAATTATACATTACAATTAACTAAATCCTAACAGTTTATATAAAATTATGACTATTATCAAAAACATTATATATAGTTTATAAATGTAATTTTAATATAAAAAAATAAATTATTAAAGGAAAATTAACGAATAAATTTTAAACGTAATAAACATTTTATATTGGGTTTACATTCTTGGAATACATCATACAGTTTTTCCTTTTATAAGCATTAATTTTATCATATCAGAAATTCTATAAAGATGAAAGAATAACGTTGATATTTTTCTTTTACAAGTAAGCAAAATCATATACCGTATTTTCTAATTTTGATTATATTTAAGATAAATTTACTTATGGGTTTTCTTTTAGTTTGACTATTATATTTTGTCAAATAGATTTTGTAAAAGAATTCTGGTTGTAAAACTTATCAATACTTTTAATTATATATCACTACTAAAGTTCATCAAAAAATTTTTTATAGAAGACTTATATTATAAGTTTTAAACATTATAATATAAATATCATATTTTATGCTTTGTGTATATAAAAATAGATATCAAATCTGGTTTAATCACGACAAATTAAAGCTTAATAATGTTATTACACGAAAAATTTTCTTTTATTCGTATAAAATTGTGAAAGACATCCGTATTATTTTTCATTCTTTAATCCATATTTCGTAATTTTGTAACTTTTATTTAAATATTTAATTGTGATTATGACACAAACATAAAGTAAATATTGTTTGAATTTGAAATAATATTTTTTTTTGATTATCATAATATACCTTGATTTGCTCTTATATTTGCAAATGATTATTTATACCAAATAAAACTTGGATAGTAATAAATTTTTGATACTGTTTGAGCGAATTATATGTTTTTCAATTAGTTTCAAACCTTTTATTATGTTCATATGTCAATATGAATGAGCATTTCTACCTTAAAGAAATAAAAGATATCAATAGATATGACATATATAAACTACCTTGAATATTGAATTTGTTTCCTAAATTATTTAAAAAGATTAAGTTAGTATGGATAATAAAATATACTACCATAGAATCAAATATTGTAATTTTATATTCTGATTTAGATCATTTTAAATATTATATTTTTCTAGTGTGCACATCGATGCATTAATACATGAATGCTCTTAAATTAAGAAAAAAAGCATTCATTTTATATTAATATTTTTACACATTATATTGGCGGATTTATGAAAAATTGTGCTTTAATTATTGTACCATTGGTTTTTTGATATACATGTATGGTTGTAAAAAAAATCAGTATTTTAGGAAAAGGAAATAATGCAAGATACATATACAAATGCAGGGCCATTTTTATTTAAGAACTAAATTTAGTTCTTAAAATCAATTTTTTTTAGGGATCTGAATTTTTTGTGTTTATATAGATAGATTTCCGATTTTTTAGTAACATATAGCACTAGGCGATAGATTTCATGCAAAATCTATGCAAAACGAATAAAACCGATCATTTGAAATCTTAGCAAAGTCATTTATAATAAATAATATTAAATTTTTTTTCGCATATAACTTCAAAAATGTTTAGCTTATTAGTAGTTTAGTATACTTATATTAAAGAATAATACAAAAACCAAACTAATAATTTTTTTCTTTTTTCGTAGTCTAATATAATTTAATACAGATTATGCCAAAATAAATTGTTAGAAAAAGATTACATGTTCTTGTTGTTTTATATTATATAGTATTTACATTAGAATCTTTATAAATATATTTTCAATTATGATAATTTGCTAACAGTATTTTTTTCAAACAAGAAGTAAAAAAAAAGTGATATTTTTTGGTCCAAAATATACTAGACATATTCAAAGATATCAAATATGCTTTAATAAACAATTAATAAAAATAAGTTGATTATAAAGTTTGATAAAAGTTGCTTTTGAGCATAATAAATAATTGAATATTTTTTCATACATTCCACTAAGTCGAGACAATAGAAAACAAAAGTTTATTTTTTACTTTTTTATATATAATAAATACTCAAACAATTTTAATATATTTTATAGATACATCTTTATATATATATGAAAGATTAGCATTTGAAATACGCCTATAAAGCGAGAAGAAAAATTAGATGATTGTATGTTTTCAAAAAAAAGGAATGATCTAATATAGATTCTTGCTTAAAAAAAGTGAAATTAATTCTTTTTAATTCATATATGCCTTCGTGATATTTATCTTTCTTCATATTAAACAGGATTTTATCTAAAAAATTAAAAAACAGTTCTAAACCATAAAGATAAAAAAAATCAAACTATAACATGTGAAATATAATATACGATCTATTATTATTAAGTCGCTAGATATTTATTATAATAAACGTCTAATTAGTTAGCAGAAATATTAATTATCGAAATTACAGTCATAGCCCTAAAATTAAGAAAACAATACATTTTTGATATTAAATGTTTGTCATATAAAGTATAATAGGGCTTGGCGCATTTAAATTATTATAAAGACAGGTAAAACCTTTTAACTATTATTTTCCAAAATTTTAAAATAAATATAATTTTAATTAGTTTATAATTTTTATGATCTAGCTAAATATATGAAATATACATTTTTTCCACGGAAAAAAATGATTGTTACTTCAAAGTATGTATATACAATACCTTTTTAAAAAATTGAGAAAATATATTAACACACGACAAAAATGCTAGAAATATTATTTGACAAAATTTTCTATTGATTTAATAGAAAGTTAATTACGAAATGAAAGTGTTGAATCTGACATAATAAGCAAGGTAGTGGTGAGTATGCAATCAAATGAGCAGAAACAGATAATGGTACTATTCATCATAGACGAATCATTTCAAACAATAATGGTAGTCGGATATCATGATTGAAATAAGTTCCTGCAATAACGAGGATAAATATATTAAAAATATAGATAAGTTTTATAATTGAATTTCTACGCTTTCTGAAGCAAATCCAACCAATAGTAATGCAGTATAGAAGAATTTCCATATTTATAAAGGAGTATGTATAATCTGGTAAGCAGAAAAATGCAACAAGTATTTAGAGAATACAAATTTTATTTTTTCGATTTAAAATAATAAGTTAAAGTTTAAATTTTAGATTTATATTGGAGTTCGCGAAATTTCAAGTGGTTTTGTAGATATCCATTCCCGAATTTATACATATAAATAATATCAATCATGTTAGAAACGGTTTATGTCATATTTTATTCTAATAATTATCCTCGAATTCAAGCTTATGACCATATGAAGAAAAATGAAACAGAAAATATAATTAAAAATTCATTCTTTTTTAGCCAGCAGAATATTTATTTAGAGATAAAACTATAAAATAGGGTATTACTATTATTTATTTATGGGTTAATTTTATTTTTATCGATTTATCTATTTAGACGTGTTCAGCGTGTTATAAAATTGCACAACTCCTTGATGCATCTTTTGACACCTTCCTCTGATCTATCTTCAGCAACTGCTCTTCTTCTCTCAAATGTGATGAGTTCAAGTGTCTTGCGGAGTGTGAGAGCTTGCATGTATGCTTCAAATAGGGTATTAAATATTTTATATGTATACTTAAACCATAAATGCATTAGAAATAAATGTTATTATACTTTTTTGATAATTATATATAAATAAAGTCTATCAAGTAAATGGGATAGAATAGCTTTCTTATTATCATAAACACAAGCAAAATATAATTTTTACATAAAAATTTCCACGCAAATTATTTTTAACATATTTGTCGCCTTGTTTTTTATTTATATATAAAGAGAAGATCGAATCCCTTGATCGGTGTTTTCATTGCCATATTTACTGTAAGAATTAAGTATTTGAAACTATTGACAACTTCTCAAAAAAAAACAATTTCAGACAAAAAATATGCTAATATATATTAACACGAACTAAATCAAAGTAGATAGTCTGTCAATCGATATTATTATCGTGATTAACATCAAATTTTCAAAAATTGTGTATTTAAGTTTCAAGATTAGTGTATATCTTTATTCTATTCGCAAAGTATCATTTATGCTTTTCTTTCTATAAATAAAAGTTTAATAATTAACAGAATAACTTACGATCAATTTGTATAAAATAGATTTTTATTTATATATTGGTAAATTTATGTAAATTCAATGATGAACATGATAAATCATTATTTAAAACCTTCATTTATATCAATTTCATAATTGTACTTTTTCTATACTTACAATTACACATTTTGTCATTTAAAATTCTATTCGTGCATTATTTTCAATCTTTTGATTGATATTCCAAAAATTAGTATTTACTTGGCTTTAATTCCAAGCTTATTTTTTAAGCGATAATGATGCATAACAGGTCTCGCATATATTATGTGGTTATCTAATAATAAATTGAAATTGAAATTTTTTAAATTGATTAATTACATTTTTTATAATTTATATAAAATGAAGAAATTATATCTTAGACAGAGTTATGATCGAATTAAATACGTTTAAAGCTGGTTAATTAGGTTCTTAAAATACGATTCCGATGAGCTTTAGAAAATGATAAATATAAAGATTTTGATTTCTCCATTTAGTTTTTATCAATAATTCACCATAATATATCTTTAGCAAAACATAAATTTTAGATATTTTGAAAAGATTTTATATAATTTCTTAGTAGAAATCTTTATTAGATGTTTTTAGAGTTTAGAATAATGATTTATTTTTTAGATATCAAAAAATCAAAAAATTAAGAAATTTATAATTGAAATAGGGATTACTATTCGCTATCCACAGCGTTAAAAAACATAAAGAAATGGTCAATAATTTATAAAGAAGAGATAGTCCTTCGTTGAGTTAATTGATCAACCATAAAAATAATGAATTCAATTTTTGATATAATTTTGAATATACATAGTGACAAATATCAAAATCTTGCACTGTCATTTGTATTCGATTTTCTACAAATTATACCGTCATGGAGACCTTATAGATGTGCGCAGTATAATTCGTAAATTATAATTTTCGAAACTATGAAAATTACGCATATAATAAATTGGACAAAAAATAATAGAATGCAATAACTTTTGGCATATCTGCGTATTTATGCTCTTGAATATTCCAAATAATACGAATATAATTAAATATTTAAATCACTTAATTAGCTAACCGTGGCTATAACAGATTAAATAATATCACAGACATATTCGGATATAAATACTGTAAAAAAAATACCCAAAATTTTTAGAACTAAATATATTGAATGAATTAAGATTTATACACAATATATAGTTCATGGTAAAAATTTTATGTCGATTAATATAATATATTTTTGACTATAATTCAACAAAATCGTTTATTTTCGTAGAATCCTCAAATAAGTAATTTTTATATTATTAATAAAGAATAAATCCAAATATACTAATTTGATAGTTAGAAGAATATAAAACGGCTCAAATATAAAATGTCATTTGAATGCTTTAATGACATTCATTATGTTCAAAATAACCTTTTAATGATAATGATTGCATAAATAGTGAATAGATAATAAGGAAAAAAAGTAACATTGATTTCGTATTTGATTTTTCAAATTAAATAATTTCACTTTGTGTGCTTATACAGACAATATGTAATACTTTTACTGCTTGTACTTCAAAATGCAAACGGGCATAAATCAAACATCACAAGGCATTTTAAGATAATCTAAATTTTATTCTATAAATTTAAACCAAGAAAGGCGCACATAAAACTAAGATTTGTTATGTAGGCATTCTCATAGTGAGTCATAACTTATAAACCATTTATTTTATAAAAGACAAAATTTAGTGCCAGGATTATATAATCAATTAAAAGATATTTAATAACCAATAATTTATAAAGGATATTTTAAATCCAGCCGAAGATTACTATTCAACATTGTTAGGCTATTTAATCTTAGCTTATAAGACATATTTATTGAAAGTGAAAAATATCTACTTATAAGTAGGAAAAGACATAAATCAAGAAAGAAATATAAGTTTGTATGTCGATTCTGATTTTTTCTGCTACAAATAATTTTTATCTGATTATGCAATAAAAAAGATTTTAAAGTTTTTTTTTCTGTTTTGTAGAGGAATAAAACGATATATAACATACTAAAATTTGATGAAAATACTGAACGGTAAGATAGTGAATAACATTTTGTTTACATAATATATACATTTTTTATTTATGGGCCATATTTATAGTCGAAATTTTAGTTTTTGTTCTCAGGCACAGCTTGCTTGATTCTCTGTACGCCCATCGTATTTATACTTTCGGCTATCTTCTCTTCTCCAAAGTCTTCTTCAATACCCCTCCTCCTTTAGAGACCTATTAATTCAAGGGTTTTTCTCAATCCCAAGGTTTAATAATAATTTTAAAAAGTTATTTAAATTTATATCTTAAGCAAATACACATATTCTAATACAATAATACATGTCAAAAATGCAAATTATCATAACAATGTGCTAAATAGAAACAAAACGCAAAATATTAGAGACTTGAAGCATAATATCCGGATAAAATTCTAAAAAATAAAGTCTCTTTATAGATTATTTTTGATATAAAAAAAATTCCGGATAAAAAAAATATGAAAATAAAAATTTAGTTTATATTATTAAAAATCTCTGGATTTTAGGACTATAAAAATTTGATTGAAAACAAACTATTATAATTTAAATAACAAGAACACTCATTAAGATATATTTTCATAAATTGAAACGAAAAAAAATAGCTAAACAGAATAAGACATTAGCAACGTTATTTATAAAAATGATTTTATAATATATTCATCTTGGCGAATGAATATGGTCTAATTTACAAATATAAAACAAGAATAATACCATATCTAATGACTTGGGATGGGGTGGTTACAAAATACATAAAAGAATGTTAATGTTTTAAAAATCCTATAAAAGTAAAAGCATACATGCAAGCCCTCAAACACCTCAAGACACTTGAACTCATCTCATTTGAGAGAAGAAGAGCAGTTTATGAAGAATGATCGGGGAAGGAATCAAAAGATGTATCAAAGAGTTGAGGGATATTTTTAATTGGCTTGTTATGTCTCAATAGATAAAATCGCTAAAAAGAAAAACAACCCATAAATAAAAAATTATAATTAATTGTAGTTTTTATTGTTTAAATTACCTCAAACAACAAAACATAGGTGATATATAAAAATGTGTTATTAAATCACTAAATTGAACTTAAAGAAACAAAGAAAATCTATAGACAATCAGAGCAAGAAATATTGAAAAATTACTTACCGAAATAAAATGCAAAACGATGTAGCCAACATACATCGTAGACAAAAAAAATATCCAGATGCTATATTTCTGACAAGAATAATAATTGAATAACAACGATACAAGTAATGTCGATAGCATCTATAACATAACTTTAGAAGAAAGTGAAAAATATATGATGTTTTTCATATAAATGTAAATTTTTTGATCAATAAATTTATAGCGAGAAAGATGGTATTTTAATAACATGGAATGGGGGGGGGGGGTTTCAAATTCTACAAGGATTGAAGGAAATAACCTGTGATATCTATCAAGTTAAGGCATTTATATAACTAGTGTATTGGTAATGACTACATAACTGTTTTTGTACAAGGAAGAAAAGATACAGATATGGATATCTTTTATATAAAGATGGTATTAAGTATTGATGAAGTTTAAACTAACGACTTTAAACATAAACTCTTTTATAAGTATTGTGGTAAACCATAATTTAACGTATGTTTTACGATTATAATATGAAATGACGCCTTTATAATATAAATTTCACATTAAATTCTGCTGTTTTGCCTATAGGCATCTAAAATCATGTTTTTTGCTATAAAATATGCATAAATAAACACACATGTGCTTAAAACAAACATTTTAACTAGAATAGATGGAAATGAGTAAAAAAGTAGATAAAACTTCAGCTATAGGATATACGTTTAAACAATAATATTGTATAAAAAAATGTATACCTAGAAACAAAATAACGAACGGAATATTTTGAACAGGTAATGTTTGTCATCTTTGCAATTTTATAGGTATTTTTGTGTTGCAAAAACTTATATAGTAGATATCAAAAAAACACAATTATTTTCATAAAATGATAAAATATTGTCAGCTAAAGTAGATACGACAGAAAACCATACCATTTATGCTAAAATTTACTACATTTATGCCTAAAAAAAGTCTAGTCTATCATTTATATAGTAATTAGAATTAGAAAAACGATAACTTTATGTAAACCTTTTTCTTAATCTATGTCTTTTCTGGTATACAGAAAATCGTAAAAAAAGATTATTCTTAATCATGAAATAATATTTTATCATTTTTGTTATACGATGTATCTCTTTTAGCGCTGATTTATTCGTTTACATACGTTCCAGCATATTAACTTTATAAGTTTTGTTGTATTTTTTGTTTTTATAAGAAATCTAACACTAGTTTTGTACAGTTCTATATCGATAAATTTAATTTTCTTTATAGCCTATAAAAAATCAAAGAATTTATAAATGATATTTGATTTAACTTTTTAATCTGTATATGGATTTCGTTTATTATATAGAAGTTTGCCCAACACTTTGATTTATTCAAAATCTTATTTACTAACTTTTAATGTTATTTAGAAAGGTTCCAATAATATTACAAAATTAATTTTACAAATGTGAAATCGTGATTTTATGAAGAAGTTCAATAATATATTTTAATTTCTAATAGCTGTATATTTTATAACCCATTCAATAAAGTATTATAAAAACGTTGATTCTCTTTTAACATCATTTTTAACAAAACAAACAAAAGGTTTTTTAAATGAGCACATGATTTACGTTTGATTAAAAAAAAATATGCATTTCAAAACTTTATTCTACATATTTTAGCTATCTTGAGCTGTAGATAGAGAGGGACTTTAATTATCGGGTTCTTGTTGAATATAGCCAATATTACATTCAAAAATGTTTGATTCCTCTATATATCGTTTTATATCAATTATCGACTTATTTATTTGTTTTTATTTGATCTTATTTCACAAGAAAAAATTACATGTTCTCCATTTCTATCATGATGATGCGGAAACACTATCACTGTTTTGTATAATTCCCGCAAAAAATCATTTGACAAATCTGTTAAAATTCAAAAAAACCATCTAGAAATTTCGAGCGCCTATAAATATCCGCAATTTCAGATGGAACTAGTTTAGTCCTAATATATTCGTCTTTGTATAATAGACTTGCATTTATTTTTCTTAAGCTTGCTGTATCAGATTTTAAGAATAATTTTATTTGTTCTAAAAAAAATTTATGTTTCATTTTTTCTATGGATATACGTGATTTAGCATAGGTCTAGTATGTATAAAATTACAAATAAGCTTTATCTCCGATGTTTGTTTGGCATTTTGAAGAATTATTATGGTAAAATTCTGATACTTCTTGGCGTAATAGTAAAATAACCTTTTCTAAAAACATCGAAATTCGAAAAATCGGATCGTAACCACGATTTTTTGTACGAAAAATATGCTATTTAAAATATCTACATCATTCAACAAATTTAAGAAGTATCGAAAACCAAGTTTTTTACACGCGCTTAAAGTCGCTTCGTTCCCTGATTTTATTGTTATCTTAGTCTCGAAATGCGTATTTAATAAATTAAGTAATTCTTTTTTGAACTTACTAAATTTCTGGTTGCTTTTATGCTCAAAGTAAAAAGTGTATTCTTCTTTGTTATTATTCTTATTATATGCTTTATTGTAATTTGGCCTTGAATTTACACTTCTCCAATGGAGTTCAGAAATTTCCGTAAAAGTTTTGACTTTATTTTTTGATAAACTTCAATTTCTTCGTATTTCATCATGTCTATCTCAATATATTTACCAAAACTATTTTCAATACACCTTGAAAAACAGTTATAATGTGAATGGAATTCAATCAGCGACAAAATAACTTCTTTATAGCCCTTGTCTATACAAAATCTGGAAAAGTTGCACATGAAATTTGTTATCTTCTGAATTACTAGGTTAGTTTCACATCGAAGAAAATTTGTTATGAAATATAATACGTTTTTTTCTTTTATATATTTTAGGTAATTGTGGCTGAAATCTAAACAAAAATCATATTTCTTGATATTAATCATTGAGTCCATATTTTTTAAAAAATAACAAAAATTATTTTTGAATGATATGAGCGATTTTATATTATATGGAAAAATCTTTCTAGTATTTGAAGGATCATAATATGAAGTATATTCTTTCAAATTGTACTTCCCAGTTTCTTCACAAAAATGAAACGTCAATGTACGATTACGATTTTTGCAAAAAAAACCTTATTGGTTAATTTAAGCTCAAATTCGACATTCACATAATCATTAAAATATGGGTTTACCGTATTAAGATTTTTCACACTTAATATACTAGAATAAAAATACGAATTGTGTTCAATATGTTAAGGCTGAACTTTCATTTGGGTTAGGATCAATTTAGTTGTATGTGTAATCATGGAATTTTTTATTTCTTCATGTATAATATCGACTTGCTGAGCGTTTTTGATATCAAATTCATGAATTCGAAAAATTTCGATGCTACAATCTTCACTGGAATCATTTTATTAAATAAATTTTCAAAAGAGCTTCAGTAAACCTTTGTTGCCATCTAAAGTTTTAGATTTGATATAAAAAAATAAATATCCATAGTTTTCAATTTCTATTTCGTTATAATTAGGCTTTAAAACATCCAGAAATATTTTATCCGCAAATAATTTTCTTGGATCTATTATCTCATTTTTGCTATAAATAGTATTCTCAATTTTCTTTGAAGAGTGTGCAAGTTTACACGTTTCCGATGCTTTATACATACAGCCTATTTTTTCATCAGATATTCGAGTATTGATAAGACAATTCGTTCCACATTTCTTTAATTTAGCCTCGAGTTTATCAAAATAATTCGAAATAAATTTGTCAATAATTTCTTCTACCTTTTTATTTTCTGCAAATATTAAGCCGCTTACGATCCTGTAAATAAATGCAAATGAAAAATCATCCAAAATATCATCTCGAAAGAATACAAAATTATTAAGAACTCTTATTCCTTTTTCTGGTGAATAGCAACTTTCGAAAATTTTAGGAATAAATTTCACATAATCTTCTTTTGATAAAATTTTCTTAAAAACAGTCGAAAAAAGTACTAAATAATCTGGATTATTAGTATCAAAACGGTTTTGGATTACATTTTTCAATTCGTAAAATTCCGATTTCTCATCAATGCACCCAGTATAAGATAGAAAGGAATCCAATATATCCATAATTCTAGAATTTTTTTCTGTGGATAACATTCAATTTGTGGAAAAGGATGAAGCGTATAATTTTTTATCGTGTAGTTCTATAAAGGCATGGTTGATGTCAGAGTAAGTAACGCCAGATAATTTATCTATAGGATATTTTATTGATAAGAGAATCTTGTCTTTATTTTTGTAAGCTCCGTTAATTTGTGCGTCATGTAAATCTGAAACAACTTTGAAGATATCTTCTTTCCATTCTTTCATGAAGGATTCATCAATTGTCCTCAATTTTCTGTAATTTGGCATAGAGTATGTAAATAGAAATAAAAATAATAACATATAATTTTTTATGAAATTTGATTCAGAAGTTTTTTAATATTCCGCAAAT
Source organism: Rhyacophila brunnea (assembly GCF_057557595.1). NCBI lineage: Eukaryota > Metazoa > Arthropoda > Insecta > Trichoptera > Rhyacophilidae > Rhyacophila > Rhyacophila brunnea. The sequence continues at coordinate 986,131 of NW_028233344.1, forward strand.
TACAATATATAAGATTATGATTTTTTTTTATATTGACTGATTTTTTATTTTAAAATTTGATTAATACCCGATCAATTTTCTTCATTTTGGTTTTCATTTTGATATTTAACAGTGAAAAATTTTTAATATCCAGAAAATGTAAAAAATACTTTTATTGATAAAAATAACACGTTTTTCAAATGTAAAAAACAATATACGAATAATTTAAAATCATACGAATTCATTCCAAATAAAATTTCGATCATATATCGTAAGCTTATATTCTGCCATTAATTATTCTAGAGAGCCAAACTTGATTCATTTTGCTTAATTAATGTATCAATCATAATATTTCGTTTTGCTGTAGTTTTACCCGATAAATGAATTCTATTTATATCCCTTTCGATTATTTTTAAACATTTGCAATGTCTTTTTTAAGCGTTCAAAATTGTAAAAATTTTTAATTAAGCGTATATTTTGCCAATTTTAAAATTGTAATTACTTAATAAATTTTCCGTGAAAATAATTCTATTTTGATCGCATAAATAGAACTAAATATTTTATGAGCAATTGTATTTTACAAAATTTTTAAATAAGTAAGCTCGTTTGAAAATATGATTAGTCCAGAGTAAAAAGTATCTATATTTATATGCTATTTTTTTTCTTTTTACTTTCATTTTCATATGCACAAAACCTTTTTTTTTGCCCAGACTACAGTTTGGAGTATATTCTATTTAAACATCCGTTTACAGCCTTCCTCAATAGATTATAAACGCTCAAGACTATGTAATTTAAATATCATAATATATAATGCATTTATATTTTTATATAATCTTCCCATATAACTCTCTAAAACTAATTACTAACAACAGATACTGGTTTAAAGGCACCAGTACTTAAAATAAATTTTTAATTATGCAAATTTGATTTAAAACCAAAATATTTGCTTTATAACGTTTTGTTTAAAATTTAGAAAATATTATGTATCAGATGATAAAGAATTTTGTAAAGATAAAGAAAGTTTTTTCCTTAATTATTTTGGTTATAAATAAAATTTAAAAATAAAAATTTGTGCGATGGTCAAATCTTACACTTATTATATAAAAATCTGCCAAACGTATTGAAAAAAAATTTTACATAGATGCATATAAATAAAGATAAAATGCATAATCTCTTAAAATCAAATATTTATGAAATTAACAGATTGAGCTGCAAAATATGATTTATTTATAGTTATACGAGATTCGAATGCCAAATTTATAGCAAAATTCAAGTTTATGGTCTATTCAATTATATTAAAAAATAATTTAAACTATCAAAAAATTAATTTAAAGCTAGAAATATATATTTTTTGCGTGATTTTTGAATTTCGAATATTTATAGATCACGACAAAATTAATAGATTATTTTAGAAAATGCGTGCTATGAATGGTTGATTATTTGGCACTGAAACTATTCAAATGAGATTGGAAAGCCAAAATTTATTATCAAATTTGCAATAATGTGTAAAATAAAATTTATTTTGCAGAAAGGAAATCAGCCATAACGGATGTAAATTTAACTTAATCATAACAATATACCATTTCTATAGTTTTTAATGAATGAAACGAATCTATAAATATGTTTTATTTATATTTCAATTTAGATGTCAAGCTCTTTTCGAAAATATTTATCATATAGAGAAAAAATATCGGTGCTTAGTCTTATACTCGATTTATGAATAAAATTGTACTATATATAGCAAGAAAAAAAACACGATGCAATTTCTAATAAAAAATCAAAGTGACAACGTACGCCTGTGCATGAACCTAAATAGAATGTAATAAATAAAACTATAATCTACAGTAATTTAACGTCAAACAGTAGAAAATGAGCCATAATAAAATTTTAAAATGTCCATTCTATAGAGACAATATAATTTTAGTGCAAAAAAAAACCAATATCTTTTAATGTAAATCATTAAATATATTTGAATCAAATAATTGCCCATATTTGATTATGACAAAAAACTCAAATTGATTTTAGTCAAACTATGCGCATATAAATGTTACAGTTGCAAAATTTTATCTTTTAATATTTTTATCAGAGACATACTAATCAAGTTTCTTGTAGTTTTATCTGTTCCGTAAGCATATTATTGAAATTTCTTCTGTTAAATCTATCACTTCTATCCACGCAGCCAAAAAACTGTATAGAACGAGAGGATAAGCTAAAAAGAAAACATATAACAGAAGATAAGTCTCATAAGCATAGTTCTAGAAATTAAAAATAAGATCTGGAAACATATGGTGCAAAATGTATAATTTTAATATTTTAAGCAGATAAAGTTATTGGGCTAGATTTTGTGTGTTTTAAGTATATGTGCTTGCCATTAAGTTAAAATCGCGCACCAAAATTTTAGAAACTATAGTAGAATTAAGAACGAATTATAAAAAATCTTAGCGTCAAAAAATTTGTAAATAAGTTTGTATATATTGAAAAACGATTTAAAATTATATATGCATTTTTGCGTATTAAACGTAGACTTGCTACTAGAAGATCATCATAAGAATTCTTAGTCCATGAACAAATAAATATAAAAGCTAAAACAGGCGAATTTATAAAAAAAAAATCTTCAAAATTTTTGAAGTAATTAGTCTTTTTATATTATAACAAGATAACATACATTTTCGAATAATTAGAAATAATTACCAATAATAAATCTTTACATATAAATCCAGAATTTAGTAAAATAGAAGAAATGTGAAAATACATCGGTGTAAATAAAAAAAGATTTTATAAAATCATCATAAATTAAATCAAAAATATAAGCAGAAATATTAAAAAGGATTCAAATAATTTATTTTTCAAAATGTCAGGCATTTCGATTATTAAGACAAAAGGATCACTAAATTGGATGAAAAATTTTTTTTAGCATAAGAAGATATAAAAACAGTTTTTTCGTTAAAAATAACGTGTTTTTGCAAATTATAAAAAATTCGGGGCGCAAGTTTGTATATAAAAGATAAAATTTGAGAAAAATATTTTTTAAAGAATGTATAGGCAGTAAAAAAAACTAGTCGATAACACAGAGGAATATTTATATTTTTACTACCACAAAATTTTTTAATAGCATAAAATAACAACGTACAAGAAATAATTGTAGAATTATTGTAGATAAAAGGTGCATTAGTTTTGAAATATCACTATATATAAGCTTTTTAAAAACCAGTAATCTTTTTTTTATGGAAATAAAAACTCTACCATATGAATAGTAATGTAATTAACATGATCGCTGCAAAGCCTGTTTATCTTAAAAAAATCCAGATAAAGGTATTCTTACAGCAAGTAAACTATACCTAATTTACGTGTTAGAAAATAGAACAGAATTATACTTAATAACATGTAAAACTCATGCTTTATAAAAAATAAATTTTACTATAAATATATAAAAATTTACCAAAAAATAATGACAAAAGGCCAGAAAAAAGTATATCATAAGTATAATTATGCATGAAGAAGGTTAATAAATAACAGAGCGAATTTAAATATACGTCCGAAAGAATTATAAAGGCAAAAAAACATTCGCATTATAATTTTAATGTTAATGGTTATTTTTATCACTTTTTACAAGAAACATATATTTAAGATGGCTATATCAAGCCGTCACATTATATATAATTATATCGATTCCATCTTACAATCCTTTTCTATAATATTTTTTCTATATTCATAGAATTCGGAGGTTAGTTCTATCAAATCATCACCTTTTCTTGGCTAAGCAAAACTTAAGAAAACGTTATCAAGCTTCTTTTTATTTTTAAAAAAGATCAAAGGAATTCTCTTCACACTATATTGTATATAATTTTGCATATAATATACAATTCCATAGGTTGTTTTGGACGAGATGGTTGCACAGTATCATAAAAGATACCCCCGAAAAATAAAATTCATGAATCAGATCATAGAAAAAAATTTAAAATAAAAATAAAGAAAGATTTTATATTATTACGCCGTGAAAGCTGGTCAATGCTGGATATTTGAAGAATACCCTGAGCTTAGGTACACTCTGCACATGGAAATTCAAGCAAGTTATTTTTTTTATAAAAACACAATTTATAAACAAAATATAGCCTCTTGCGACTCCTAACATCAAATTGGAGTGGGTTTTACATCATTACACCTATAAAAATAGCTGAAAATTTCGATAACTATATCAATCTGTCGTTTTCTACATACTTCTTATCTATTATCTATTTCTGCTCTTCTGTACTATTTATTATAGAATCAATATTGTCATTTTTTGATAATTGGCAAAACAGAAAAACCATGACAAGGTAACGACAAAGATAAACCATTGAAATCCAATCATGTCTCGAAAAAATCAAAACAAAGAAGTACAAAAACTACATTGGAGCAAACCAAATGAGACAGCAGAAGCTCTTATACTTTAAGCTTTCCTTATATATCACATTACGCTAGAACTTAAGGATTCAAGAGGTATGTCTATATATCTTGATGCGTTTTACAAAATACCGATATTTGTATGATAAAGTCAATAAAACACTATACAAAAAGGTTCGATGAGCATTAAAGCCTACATCAACTTAAAATGATGATTTAGAAAATTTTCACGACAAGGATGGAAGGAAAAAATCGATGCGGATTTTTAATGTTAATGAATTAAAAGGGAAGATGAATAAGACCTTGAAATTAAAATAAAAAAATATTTAGGTAATCTTGAATGATGCAAGAAAATGTTCATCTTTACTTCAGCAGACCTTGATAAATAGAACATAATGTATTTCTCAAGAACCAGAAAGATAAGAATGAACAATAAAGACTCAAAAATTCTTATATGTGTATAACAATTGTGATTAAATGCTCAATTAAAAACGACCCACCTAAAAATATGTGGCGAAGTAGCAAAATACATACAAAAAGATCAAGTAAAATACGAAGAAATAACGTAAAACGAATTAAAACAAGCATTAAAATGCATACGAAAATAAAAAAATAGATAATTTTATAATTATGAATAGTGTTTATAAGCGTATATGTATAGAAAAGCACACATGTGTAAAAATAAAGTTTGTTTCATAAGAAAAATAAGCTGACAGCAACATAAAATTCCCGATAAAAAAAAACATTGATAAAATAATTGATAAATATCAACAATGAAAAAATTAAGAATTTTGCAAAGCATTTAGTTCAGCATGTAAAATGTTATTAATTCACGTTAACGAATATGAATTGAACTATCAAGTTAACGAGCCTTTAGACCAGTATAGTAAAACAGAAAAACATAAAAAAAAGCAGCTATAAAATAAATAATAGATACTTGACGAAAATAAAGATATAAGATTCAAACGAGTTTGATTTCCAACTATACTTTCTAAATTACCAAGAATACAAAGGCTTATGCTTTGTATCATGTAATAGATTTAATAGTATTGTAAAAAAAATTTCTCATTAAAAAGCTGCTGGGCATGATGAAATCTAGAACCTTTATTATAAAAAAGCTGATTAGTCTCCTCTCGAGTTTGTAAAAAATTGTTATTAATATTTTCTTTTAGAACAACTATGAAAACAATTGATTCTACACCGGTATTACATTATATCCCATGAAAAAGGATGTAATACGAGAATTAGAATTACGATACATTCTTTGCATGTTAAATTTGCATAGACCTGCCACTAATATCGTTATTATTGGCAAAAAAATGGGATCGAATCAAGAAATAACCTAGCAGATATATAAATGGTATGAAGTAAGGGAGCAAAAAGCATCAAAGAGTAAGCACTCATATATTTAGCAGTTAAAAATCACCATAACAATATGCTTGTTGCCACATAGTTTATTCAAATTGGCTTTTGACAACTAGACGACGATTATATTTTAAGTTGTTATAAAAAACACAACCTTCGTAGACTTGAGGATGTATTTTATGCTTTAACTTATTGAAAACTACAACCTCACACATAGATTTAAAAAAGAATAATTACAAAATTATTATCGGGGTATATGTTATCTTCAATATTATTTGTTTTATGTATGGATCCATTAAGTCCAAAAATAAACCCAAATATCCGTCTGTTTGCGTTCCAGTTAACGAAAGCTCGAATAGAATAAATCATTTTGTCTGTATTTATGACATTGAAATTATTGTAAATGACCATCAAAATATTGAAATGCATCCCTTATGAAGCGATTTGATTTTTTACAAATATAGTTATAAAAATTAACAAAGAAAAGTCAGCAAATAATAACGTAAATTTTAAAGATCTATCTACGGTTATTAAAGGAAAAAACAGATACAAATACCTCGGAATTCAATCAGAAACATACATAAAAATAAATCCACAAACCATTGATAAAATAAAAAATAGAATTATCATTAGGGTGAAGAATTTATGTAGAACAAGATTAGATGCACAAAATATTTTAAAGTCAATAACAGAATGCGCGTTTTCACTGATAAACAACACAATGAGTAATTAAGCTCGCTATGGAAGATTAAAATACTCTTGATGATGATAGAACATGGTTTTTAGTGGCTAACAAATACATATTAAACCAGCAATAAAAGAATGATTTTATTTAAAAAAACAATTTAATTAATTAGAGGGATTACTAACATAGAGAAGATGTTATTTTGTTCAAAAAGATCACAAATATAGAATCCATTTATCCAATAGAAATCCGCTAATCTTTAACTTGAAAAAGATAATGTTAAACGTAAGGAATTGATAAAAACTAATGTGGATACAATATACTTATACAGAGATATATTTACAAATACTTACTGCTGTACAGACTGTGATTTTAATGTGTTAAAAAAATAAGCATTTGCAACAAAAACTCTTTAGCATATACATAAATTCAATACTTGAGATACTTAGTCTACAAATATATTTTATGTAGTAAAATTAAACTGGCAGAAGACAAATGATTCTTTTTCATAAATGAAAAAATTTAATATTTGGGGATAGATAAAAGTGCTCGCACCATAATGAATCTTTTAAAACTGTTGACCACTTAAAATGTAGATGTATCAGAATTTTAAGTCATGATTACACATGAAAACACTATGAAATAGTATAATGATTAGATTTATTGATACAAGAAAATACAATTTAAAAAAAAACATAGAAAATCCGTAGAGACCCAGTGCAAGAAAGTATATATAATTAATTCACAGAAATAAAAGTAGAGACACTACGAAAAAATGACATGATTTAAAATGATGACCTAATATATAAATTTATGACAAGAAAATAATTGAATAACACTGTTAGAATTATTTATTACTAACATCGATAGCATAACCTGTGTAGAAAACGATAAATTGGGGAAAAAATAATCTCTTTCAATTAAACTGCCTTTGATCTATAAGTTTAAAGCGAAAATGTTAATATATGTAATAACGTGGGATGCGGTAGTCTCTAAATTTTATACAAAAAATTTGAAATCTTGGAATATCCAACCGATTCGAGCATATTTGCAAGCCATGGGAATAAAAAATACCCTTGAACTGATAAGTCTTAGGAAGAAAAGGTAATTGAAGAGGTGGTAGCAGAGAAATAGAATGTTAAAAGGATTGATAAAGTTTGTATCAAGGATTTTATCACATAATATGCTTAGGAATTTAATTTTAAAGCAACATTTACCCCTAAATATAATAAATAATATCATTGGTTTGTTTTCTTAGAGTGGGGTGTCTTGAAATATCCATAAAACATATGTACAGAAGTTAAAAATCATACGAGATAGAATAATACATGCTAGCATATCCACTTTACAATACACTTGCACGTATATCATATGCTACAAGAAGAGCATTTGAGCCAGAAAGATCAGAGGAATGTGCCCAAATATGCATTAAAGAGTTGTGCACTTTTTCTTATCGGCAGTCATTTTCTCTGTAGATGTAATTTATAAATAAATTAATATAAAATCAAATTATGGGCCTATTTGATTTTATTACTTCTTATTAACAAAACTGAAGGTGACTCTATCAAACAGCCAAATATATACATCTTCGATTCTCGTCTCTTATCTACTATTTTATAGACCTTCTGTGTTTGAGTAATATAATTTGAGGGAAAACTAATATTAATCCTTAGAAATTAATCAAAGTATATTTGGGTTTATATGGAGAAGATGCACAAATAGTATATTATTTGTATTATGTACTTCGAAAGGCTTAGTATTTTTTTTTAAGAGTATATAACTATAGGCTATGATGCAGTAAAATTAAAGGCTTTATTTGCTATAGAAAGGAAAATATTGACTGGCGATATAAATTAAATTTAGATAAATATTTTATTTTATTATAATAAAAAAGACGGCGGCATTAACGCAACCATCATTTTCTAGAGGATGGGTGATTTAGGTATATTTTCCCCGCACATTTATCATCCACAAACATTATCTAATTCACTCATATTTACTCTAATTATTGTCCCTTTTTGTAATATTCCAAGTTCTTTGCCAATCGAACTATTTTGATTTTTGTTTTGCATCAATTTTAAAAGATTAGAAGTAGCCTTTAGTTCAGAGTGACCTACATGTGCAAATTTATATCGCATGGCCATCGGTCGAATACAACGTTCATATTTTAGTGGTTTCTCATAAAACCTTCACCAACAAAACAAGGCTTTGCTACTATTTTTCTATATTGTTTCTTACTGGTGCTACTGATTTATTGCACCACTAACTGTTCTTTTTATATAACCACTAACAAGTAAGAATTCTGGGTGAGCTTTATCAGCATTTACGTTAAGGTCACTTTTCCCACGTTTTCTCTTATATTTCTTCATTAAGCACGATATTTTCTCCACGTCACTTCTTGATGAAGAAATTTATTTTTTGACCATATAACTTAAGGCCTATTTTCTATATTTTGTGTTACTCACGAGCTGTTTCTTTTCTGCCTAAATGGTGTGATCTGGTGCTTTTCCATATTTTTTATGTGTATTTCTATGTATCTGTTTTTGTGGCATTTTTAAATAGGGTGATTAATTAACAAGCTATACTTAAATTAGAAAAATGAAAATGTTGGCGATTTGGTATATTTAAACAATAAGTTAACGAGAACACTTGAACTATAAGTCTGGAGAATAAGAAGGTAAATTTATAAATATAATAAAGTAATGAATGGAAATGAGTATCGACTAACTCTGTTATAAAGAGCATTTTTAAGTGGATCTTATGTAAGATTGAATAGGTTGATTGTTTATAAACAAATAATATATCTAATTTGAATGAAAGTATAAAAGATATTTATTTCAAATAATATGTATTTTATCCATAATTCAATTTTGCATTTTAATTTAATATATGTTTTCTATAAACTTAACATGATTGATTACCCATGGGCACGTGATATATGTACTCATGGTATTATCATTCTTTTATTTATTTTCATTACCTGGATCTTCAAACGACTTATTAGTTCAATATTTTTCCGAATTCCTTAGTTTGAATAGATGTCTTGATTTCGTTGTGACAACGGGGTTTTAAGCAATTTTTATGGCATGATTTACATGAAATTATAATACTGTAAATTATAAAAGCTAAAATAGATTATCGAATGATATTATTGATATTTAAAATAACAAACAGGTTTGTAAAGAATTTTCTAGAAAAATGTATATTAAAATATCTTGTCTATTAAAAAAACAAAATATATTATAATAATTGAATGTTATAAAGCATGCATCACTGTAAAAATTAAAATATTTACAGCAATCTGTTCTCAATTTTATTATGCGAAATATATTCAAAACCGTGTTAAATTTAATTTTTTTTAAGTTATATGGCTTGGCCTATTTTTTTTTATTGAATAAAAATAAACCTATTAGAAAATATTGTTTATACAATGTTTCCTTTACTATTTTTATCGAAACTCTTTGTATTATGTATTCAAGTTCTAAGAATATTATTGATGTATACATTGTATCTTCTATTGATATCATTGCTACGACGAAAAAATGTAAAACTAAATTTATTTATGCTCAATTTCCCGTATCTTACCTATTTGCCTAATTCAAATGCCTTTTATAATTTTATATTGATTTTCAAGTCTTCTGGGCCATGGGTATGCGAGAAAATGATTAAAACTGTACTTTTAATGTTTCATTCATATACATTTAGAGCTATAAACCTATAAAATCATTCTTCTTGGATTACTCATACAGGTCTAAGCTATCATTTCTTGCATATTTGACGTATACAGTATCTTAATGAATATTTATTTATGTGTATTTAAACAGTAAAATTTAGTCATGCTTTGCTTTTTAACACTATATTATATGACTCATATATATGTAAATCATGCTTGATATTTCTATAACTGCAATTAAAACCAATAAAGATAAAAGTAAAACCAAAAAAAATTTTGTCACGATTTCATTATATGAAAATTAATCAAATGTCTATAACTGAGTATGATGGTTTTTTTATTAGAAAAAGAATTTTCCTGTCAATAGCTTCTCTAATATAGCTTGCAATAGCAGCTATTTATGCCTTCATCTTATAAATCACAAAAATTTTTATTTATGAAGTATTTATGCATATTTTTATATCGCATGGTAATATAACAATTTTATGTTTTTGTAAATATTTATTTATATAGATTTGTTTATTATAATTTTTAAAAAAAACTTTAATTTTAAAATTTATAAATTTTTTATTGAGAAGAAAGTTTTCTTTTTAAAATATAAAATTTTGGCATTGGTTTGTTTTTTATTTGGCTTTTTTATTATGCCTCTCTTTTTATTCTGATAAAATACTTTGAGAAACTTATATAAAATATATCAAATTTTCCTTTTCCTGATTATCATAAGTATCTCTTGTTTCATTTAAACCTAACAGTTCAAGAATCTTTTTTTTTCTATGATTTTGTCTAAAAAAAGATCATACAATCAATAAAGCACAAATTTTTTATTTTAATAAAGTTTTTCCAAACTTTTTCTTAAATGTATATCAAATGAGTACTAAATCTAAATACTATTCCAAAAAGCATGTATTTTTTAATCAAGGTTATATTTACTATAGCTTTTTTACAGAAGAAACTTGTAATTTATCATTATGTGTAATTTATAAGAATAAATTTAAATTCTTAAATTTTTTTATTTATTCTTTTATTTTTTTATTTTTTTATATTATGCTTATTTATGTCTAAAATTATAGTATTTGCTCTCATGTGTGTCTTTTTTTGATTTCCTGTGGGCACAACTTATATATACTTTCATCCTTCTTCTTCCAGCAGAAGTCTTTTTAAATGCCTTTCAACCCTTTGAGATCTGTAATTGAAGTCTAAACACAACCCAAGGTTTATGTTCGAGTTCTGATCAAGTTTGTGACTTTTAGTTCATTTACGTTTCTTTTGTGATGTTATGTGCCACCATTACACAAGTTATTATAGTGTGATAAATATTTTTTAACACCTATATTTTAGTATCGTCATATGCTAGCCAATAAAACAGACGTTTATGTATATAAAGAACGTCCTTTGAATATTAAATACATGTCAAGCTTGTTTCTATAAGAGTGATGCAGTTCTTCTTACTGTCAGATAAGTAAAGAGATTAGCATTTTAGTCCTTCATGTTTGCTTTATATTGTTAGAACTATCTTGATGGTCACGAACATGTATTTCCAATATTTTTTATGGGTTGTTCTAATATTTCATGGGTTTTTTGAACGAATTGTTGTAAACAAATCTTTAGAAAATTGTGTATATAATTTTTCTTCTTGTATACTTCCAAGCTTTTTTACATCTCTTTGCTATTTTTAAAACTTTAAAGAGATTCTTTACTGTGCTTGGATATTTATCTTTCAATGTTGAAAATGTTTTAATCTTAAATGAAAAATGTAAGCTTATATAGATAGACTTTATTTATCTATTATAAGACAATTTGAGGCAAATTTTTTTTCGAGTTTTGAGTTCTTGTGCATCTTGAAAAAAATTATTATTGCGTTTTATAAATTATTGAACAAAAAATCGACTTTTCTTTTTAATTTAGGCGTATAAAGATAATAGTTAGCTATGCGCTCATCACATTTAAAAATGTGTCTAATACAAAGTGGTTTGGGTTTCAATTTTCTGTTTGTGTAATTACTGCGTATCTATCGATTATACATTATCTTGGTTAGATTTATTTAGTAAATAGCTTAGAATCTTTATATTTATTAGTTTTATTATTGTACACACTCATTCCTATGCATATTTGCATGATTTTTCTAAATTGGAATTATACCGATGTACTATATTATATTGCGTCTATATATATATTCCTGCTCTCAGAGGTCTAATTGTTTATGCTATTGTAAACGCAAGTAAATACTAATTTTTCATCTTCTATGTTTAAAGTGCCCTTATAAATGAAATTTTCTATATTTATTTTACCTATATAGACTAGCCAGCTAGTTCAATCACAATAAAAAGTTGGATTTGTTGATATAAATTTTCATTTAATTGACTTTTGTTTTCTACATAAGTTTAAACATTGATTTATCTGCCTGCATACGTGTTTTTAGCATTTACTTCATTTATTTACAGGCAAAGCGCAACATATTCAGTTTTTCACATGTCGAAAAAAGTTTATACAAAAAGCATAATTCAAAAAAGCGGATAAAATATTATAACATACATCGCGCGATAAGGTATTATTGCTCTGAAAATTTATATACACAATAAGAACAGCAAAAAACAGGACTGTGTTTTTTTGTATGGTTTGCAGTTATTTGTACGTTATAAGAAAAATTTTCATTTTATAGCAGAAAAGGTCGCGAAATAAGGATTTATGTATCTGAATATATTTAAAATAGTAAATTTAATTATAATAAAATATATTATCTAAGGATAAAGATGTGATGAATCAAATCTAGACATATATACAAACCTTTGGATTGACCCGAAGCCTTATATTATTAGGTCTCGAAACAGGAGGGGTATTGAAATAGACTTTGGAGAGGAGAAGAGCGCCGAAAGTATATATGCAGTGTACGCACAGAGAATTCAGCAAGCTGTGTCTGAGAACAAAAACTATAATTACGACTATAAATTTAGCCAATAAATGCAAAAAAAAAAAAAAAATTAATTAAGAGAATGTCAAACGAATGAACAAGATGTCTAAACTAAATCGAGGCACAAATACTAACCTCTTTATTGTGAAAAAACATTGAATTTGTAAGTCTGGAAAGAAGAGAGGTATTGATAAAGATTTTGGAGAGGAGAAGATAACTGTTGGTATAAATACGCTGTTTTGCGCAGGGAATCAAACAATTTGGGCTTGAGAACAAAAACAAAAAAAAACAAAATAAAATTAAGTTTCTAAAAATACTCGTGCTAAGCCAAAGTCAATAGAATAGTATTATTTAACTTTAGCGCTATTATTTTACCTTAAAAAAAGTAATATAGAAACTTATGCTAATAATCTTTAAAGTTTAACTCTGAGTTTATGATATAAAACTGTAACTTAAAAAAAATTCGAAGTTTCTATCAAAAAACAGATATATATTCTAGAAATGAAAAATATTAAAATTAGCTCTTTGTAGATATATTAAAGAAATTCAAATAGTTAAATATATAATATATTGGACGGTTCTATTGAATTTTAAATAATCTTAGAAAATAAAAAAACATAAATTTTAATTATACGATTAAATCTTTATCATGTATTCATTCTCAAATTATTTAAGCCTAAGAAATGTTTTAAATTATGCTGGCATAAATTTTTTTTATAAATCATATTAAAATTTTCTTTTATTGAAGACCAAACATCTAACATTTGATGAGAGTATGTATATACGTGAAAAATATATTATATCATGCTAACTCACATCAAAAGCAATAATTTTACACCAAATTCTCTACTATTTTTGCAATATTGAATTAGAATCTAAAATTCATCATTTAAAATTTTATAATCTCTAACTTCAGATATATTTTCTAAAAAAATATTCCTAGCCATATTTGAATTTTTTCAATAGTACACACATAATAATCTATACAGCTGGCTAGAATAAACGCAATGGAACAAGCGAAAGAAAGTTTGTATATTATTAGAGCGTGAATTTGTCAATTTTTATATTTACATGTATTTTATAACTAATTAAAAAAGCTAGAAATATAAGATTCTGTCTTTACATCGGATTAAATCTGATGCAGAACGTTTTTTTTATTCAAATATTCTTCGTAATTGTAGAATGATGATCTAATATAAGCATAATAAAATAAAAAATAATTCAAATGAAGAAATATGTGATAAATACAACTATAAAAACATTTTTCGGTTTTCTATCCCGCTTAATACATGCAAGCTTTTTTTTTTGTAATTTTATAAATTAATTTCAATTTTATAAATATATTTATATGAACAGATTGTGTGATACAATGTATGAAGTTGACTATATCAATGCATTTTAGAGTCACTTTCTTCCTTTATTATTCAATGATTAATCTTCTTATCTTGAGACTTTTCGGTTCAATCGTCTTTCTTAGTTCTATTGTAATTTAGAAAGCATTTTATGCTAGTTCACGAAAAAATTATATCAAATTAATTAAATCATAATATCCGAGGATTATATTATTTCGCCACAAGCCTAAGTAAACTGCTTAACAAGAGCTGAATTTTTTTTGATCTATCTACCTCATAAGTAGAATTCTAGTTACGTCCGACAAAAAAAATCGCGCGAGGAAGATTTTTAGTGCTGTTTAAACATTTCGAATATGAATAGATCCAATAAAAAAAACTCATGGTTTTGTACTAGAAAGTCGCGTATAAAAAAATTGCGAATGAATACAAAATAAAAATTGAAATTTAAATCTATATTCTTTTATGAAGCAGATTTCGATTCTATAGGATTTCTAAATATCTATTAGGTAAAATATGTGCCTTTTGATATTATACATGACCATTTTGCCTGGAATTTAAGGTAAATAATACAAATGCTTGATTTACCTAAAAGTAACACATTATGAAGAAAAAGACCACGGAATGACATTTTCAGATAAAAAATTTTCTAAGGGATTAATAATAATCTTTCTTATATAAAAAATCAATTTTGAAATTTGGATGCATAAACACGAATAGATTTAAGTTAAACTCTTGGATTTATTTTATTCTTTTTGACGTGCCAAATTATACTGCATTATAGATGAGAAGTACATATACACAAAGCATTACAAATAAATATCAACATAAAGACTTGAAGTATTGATGTATATATGCAAGTATGCTATTGTTAAAGTTAAATTTGTGTGTTAGATCTTACTTATAATTAAATTAGGGGTTTCCCAGGCTCATAACGGACTTGGAAATCAACATATCGAAAATAAGACGTCGCATTTGGCCAATAAAAATTATTACATCTTTTTTTTTAAAAAATTTCTTGCTTAACATATATCTCAGATATATGAAAGGCTGAGTACATTTAATAGTGGTTTTTATCGCTTGTATATTAAAGATGATTTCAATAAAAAAATGATATAAATATTCGAATGCTGATATTTATCTGGGTATCTTATTAATATTCCATGTATAGTTTTTTATATATTTTAAAAAGTCAATAATTCATTATTTTTTAGCGTATTAATAGTGGTGAATATATATTTACTTTTATCACAGAATTCTTTTTATTTGAAGATAATAGTTTGTAGTGAAAGAATTATTATATTTAATTAAATAGAATGATGCATAAAAAGCTGAAATCATAGATGATAAATGTTTATATTTATAATTATTATGTGAAATTCTTAATCTGGATTTAATATTACTTGTATTTTGTGATAAATACTAACATTTAAATATATAATATAGTAAAAAGATTTCTAAGTAATATTAATTTCACTTCTAAAATCATTTTATTTTATTATTTTTTCGATTATACAAATTATAATCACATTAATTGATCTTAATATATCCTAAGTATAAAATATTCTCTAATAGTTTTTCATGCTTAATGAATGTATTTAATAAAAAATTTAAAGAGTCCTGTTTTGAAAATGATCTGAATGTCTTTAAAAAAACCATTTTATTCTTAAACAGACTGTAAAGGGAAAGAAAAATTTAAAGGCAAAAAAATATCGCTTTCACAAAAACACAATAAACATGTCAGAAATAGATGGAATGTATTTTACTATAAATTTAACTTTCACATCTATTTAAAAAATCTCTTTTCGAAAACTTTATATGCATATAAATTGTAAGCTTTCTACCATAAATAATTTGAAATTTAATGATTTTGATATATTTATACAAATATTTAAATATTTGCACAATTGAATATTTTGTTTCCATGATCATTTTGTTTATTGTCTTTTGAACTGGTGATATTTGTATATTACCTTTATATTTGAATGTAAATAAATTGGATGGTAATTTATGTGAAATCATGATTCTTTGCCGCATTAACTAATTTTGTATTTAAACTCATAGATAAATACGAATTTTTCAAAATAAAAATATTTATGACCTTATTTATGCAAACTTTATATAAAGCAAGGATATAAATTTTATTAGATTATATAATATATTTGTGGCATTTTTATATCGAAAATATTATTCATTCAAATGTACCTTTTTATAATATACTTTGGGATTCTGATAAAAAAAATTAAACGTATTCGCATGAAGATATCGTGTGAATAGATGCTCACACAAATAATTAAAATTCATATAAATACAATTAAAAAAAGTCACATATTACTAATTCCAAAAAATTTATATCCAGTGGTCTAAGGAATTAGATACAGTTAAATAAATAAAAACTCAGAATTAAAGACTTATAACGTGATTAATAAAGGTTAAGAGTTACAATAAATCATAAATAGAAATATAAAAATTATTTATAAGTTTATTTTAACTGGCATAATACATTAATTACAAAAGGAAGGGGAAAATACATTTTAAACCTAAATACTAGTCTTAATTTATCAATATTTTAATTTTTGACAATTTTAAAATGAAACAAATTGCATCTATATGATACTTATATGTTTATAATATGTCACTTGTAAAAAGGATAGCCCTGGTAAATAATGTTTTTGCCTAGTTTTTTTTATATTCAAAAAATTAAAATTTAATTTTTAAAAAATATAGAACTTCAGAAATATTTTATTTCAGCGCAAAATTTTTTTCATAAATACTGGTTACACGGATTTTCGCATTATTAACAAAAATTATTTTTATAATAAATATTTTTTTATATGGAGCTAAAACTAAGTGAATTATATTTGTATTTTAGTGCGTTATTTATATTAAACTTATATTGGATCAAAAAATATGATCATCTCACGACTTTCTTTCAATATTTTTCTATTTGTATTAACTAATAGGTCTTGAAAAGGGGTACCAAGAAGATGTAAGAGATTGGGATACTTCTAAGAGTAAAGACATGATATGTATACGTAAATCAATTGGATTGGCATGAAGAAAAAATCATTATTTATAACACTAAAATTAACGCATATAGCATAAGATACAATATATTGCCCCGTTATAAATTTCAATTTGTTTATTTCTTTTAAAAGAAATAATTTAACATAAATACTTTTCACTTTTTTACAGATAAAAAATTAAATGTAATTATGGCAATTTTAAAGTACATTTCTGTGCATAAAATCAATAAAAAAAATTAGGTTGTTTAATAGGATTTGAATCTGTGCCTGTTAACATTTTCTCATAGTTTTAGAATTCTATGTTTTTTGCGTTACCTTTAAATATATGCCATATTTAACAATTGGTTCACATCGAAAAAGTTAAACGGCACGAATATGAAATTTGTTAAACTGAAATTATAAATTTTGCATATAATAGCTGTTCGACACTTGCTGATATATACCGTAGAATGTTAAATCGTTTGTAATACAATCAATAACTGATACATAAATAAAAATTTGTGTGTTTTTTATATTTTTAAAATATAAAAACTGTTTTTAACATTTTATAATCTACAAACTAAATTGAATCATTTGAGATTAATAAAAACACATATGTTCTTACATTTATTATATTTAGATTTTTATATATATTTTAGAAACAAATTTAATATTTAAATTAGGCTTGAAAATAGAACAATATAAATGAGACTAAACCTAAAAATGGCAACATGAATATTTTCAAACAAAAAAAGTAATTATATTAAGATTTTTTATATATAGCCAAAATAATTTAAATTTGCATCTCGATATAAATGATCTTCATTTTTAAAAAAATTTAATTTGTTTTTATCAAACTATACTCGTTATTTTTCTTTGTTCACTCAATCATGCAAGAACTGTTTTCAAATCAATCGATGATCAATATCCCTTATTTTCGTCTATTTTATGCAATAAATAATATTCATTGTTATTTTCAACTATCATATAAAGCAAGAAAATAGAGTATACTGTTCGTTTAAATTGTTTATCGTTTATTTTATTCTATAACCTTTTTATGATATCAAATCAGCAAAAATTTGGATTATTGAAACTTTATGTTATATTGAAACCTTAGTAATTCACCATATATTCATCAACTTTCACTATAAATTCAAAAAAGGTCTATGGTTATAATGTACATCTAGAACTCATAGTTTCCTGCCTTAAGAGGCGCAACTATCGACACTTCTAACTCTATATATATTACACATGGATGTATGTGATCAGAATATCTTGCGTAAAGGCATGGGTAATTCTTCTTTATCAGTATCTTAAAGTTGGCGATTCTTCATTCTTAAGAAAAGCACACTCTTCAATTTCTCGTTTTCATATGTTTTCAATTGCTGATAGTCCAATTCTAGTTTTGAAGGGTGTAATCAGATTTTTAATATCGTGTATGAAAATGAAACCGATTACTAAAATGAATGCATTCGTTTCTATTCAGCCATTTCAATGGGTTAACATAATTTGTATGAAAAAATAAAGGATTAAAAGCCTTATAAGAAGAAATTCTGCCAATTATTCGTTTTAGTCATCTCCTGAATACCCAAGACTTTTTGTTACCAATAATCTATAGATGATAGTCTTCAATATTACTCACAAACCCACATGTTGATATAGTTAGAAAAATAACTATATTTTGAAATGAACCATTTGCTTTTTATTTCCATTGATATTATGGGAAAGATCAGATCAATAAACATTCCTAGAAAGACTTCAAAAAATATTAATAGAACGTTATGTCATATAAAAACAACCTTTTCACGAATCATGATAGTATGAAGTACAGGTAATAAGAAACACAAACCTTTGGTTCTATTTTATTAATATTATTCACATGGATTTTTATATGAGATTTAAATTTATTTCACATTTGAATGTCTTATTCTTGTGCTAATACACGCTTCTACATTTCATTGTAGCATTATTAAAATAATTATGATTAAGAATTTAAATTCTAATGAAGTATCAAAGTATAGTTGGCTGAGCTTTATCGCCAATTACTGAATCTGGAAATATCACACAACTATGAATTAAAATGATGTATTAATAAGCTTATGGTTCTGTCACTGGATTAAAAAGTAGATATAATAATTTTTTTTATTGCATGATTAACTTTAGAAATGTATTATCCTAGCATATTATAAATATAGCAAAAATGAGAAACGGGCCTATTTTGACTGGAATTTAATATTATTTAAATATACATGCATATTATTCTGCTTATACTGATCATTTCAATAAAATTATAAAATATGTTGCATCTTGATGATGAGATTACAATAAATTTAATTTTTCATTTCACATAAAACTAAGAAAGCCAGTAAATCTGTTCTTTTAAAAAGTGATTTAATTAAAGATTAAATTAGAAATGGCTTATTTGGTGAATTTTTTAATGTTGTAAAGTATAAGAAGACAGAATCCAAATTATAAAAATTATTTTTCGATATTATGGATATATACTATAATTGTAATGTGTTTAGAAAGGTATACATGAATAAAGAGAATAAATAGATATCAAAAAAACAAACATCAACAAAACTTGGAAAGGTTTATACTGCTTCATTAAATAATAGAATATTACGTAATTTATTAAATATTACAAAAAACTAAGGATTAAAAATACATTAATCATATAATAAAATATAGATTTTATAAAATTTGTGGTGGATTTCCTTATTTTCATTTATTTATTCTTAAAATTTGATTTACGACGTTCGCTATAATTAATAAAAACTTTCTCGCTTGTCCGATGCACCTCGAACGTGATCCTTCACATTTCCTGCGACCAGCTCATTCCCGTGGATTAGACTGTTTTACCAGGTAGTAGTTGATAAGGTGGGAATGTATTTCTATTAACTTGAATTCACTGATAAATTATGCTAACTAACTCAGCAATTACCCATATCCTTGCTGAACGGAGCGGGATATATTAAATGTTCGGGCACATGATGCGTTTACACATTTACTCTTAATTTTTGTCGGCATATCAATCTTGTTTTGGATTAACTTTCTAGTACGACGGCCTGCCTGCATGCAAGTATCATTCATTTTAGTAAATCATGAGAATCTGGGGGTGTGTTGCAGTTGAAAAGGGGCCACTTCTAACGCGTATAACAACTAAAAGCCGAACGCACCCTTATTGATCAAAAAATAAAAAGTAAAATTTTTTTTTGACTTGAAATATTGAGAAAATAACTACCCGTTTATTGATATTTTAATAAAGTGAATATAATATATAAATATAATATTTATCTAAGAAATTTCAAAAGTGAATAAAAATTAATCATATAGATTCTTTTAGTAAAAGTTGTATATTTATTGAATTAAAGGATCGGATTTGAAAATGAATTTTTTTCGCATGTAATCAAGCTGTTCCATAATATTCATATATGAAAATATTTTTTGACAATAATATCAAGTTGATATGATTTATAGGAGTTTTCCTATTTTAATGCATAGTTTCTTTATATTTACGACGTTTAAAAGTATCAAATTGCCTTAAAATCTTAGTTTCAATCAAATAATTAGCACTTTATATTGCATATATAATAAGCTTAATATTTTATATCTGAATTTTTATATTAAAGTGATTTAAAAACATATTTGGATTTTGATATGATTCTAATAGTAGTTTAAATAAATTATTATGATTTTTTATGGGAAAATATCATCGAATTTTTACTTTAGCTGAAATGACTCATTCTAGATATAGCTTACGGGTAAAAATTTATTCTTCAAAAAATAAAGATTCTTATTATAATTCATAACAAAAATTCCTTTAATATATTTTTATTTTAACGTTTTAATGCTATATTTTAGTGTTCGGTAATATAAATACTTAGCATAAAATATTATATTAGTTCAGTTTTTTGTTTTTAAACCAGTTACACTCTACTTAAATATTTTCATCTAAAAGTATGATAGTGTTTGAGCCTGTAAAGAAATTTAAATTAGCAAACAGTATACATATACCTTTGAGTTATATTTATTACATTCTTTTGACCAAATAAACAATAAGATTATAAATAAATTGTGCTAAAAATTTAAAAATAAAGATTTCTATAAGTTATACTTACCTTATTTATTATACAATCAATGTATTTATATAAAATTTTTATACAAATATAAGATTTCAAGATTTTAGGTGAATGAAAAATCATAATATAAAACCAATTGTATCCATAAGTACAATAAAAAGATGTTAGATTTAAGAGCATTTTGCAAATTTTTTATAATGTACTATATTATACAATCAAAAATATATAGAATTCATGATATTAACAATTAAATTCAATATTTTAAATTTCGTTTATTACGTCGTCAGGCAAATCTGTAAATATGCCACAAATATATGTGATTGGAAAGATATAATTTGATCTTTATATAATAAAAAGAATAAATATATTCGTCTATGCAATAAAAAGGGAAATATTATCCACAAAAAAGGTATATTTTACAAAATAAAGAATCCTAATTAGGTTGTTTATATCCCGTAAAATATATACTTATATAAAATAGATACAATTGTATTAAAGCACTTTATAAATATATATTTAATTAAGCACCAATATAGCATCGCATTTAAAATTAACATATGTTTATCATGATAAATTACATCTTTCTAGTTTTTCAAATAGTTAATGCAACAGTTCTAACATTTTAATATAATATAATCATTTAAAAGTCTTTACGATATTTTTTAAAATGAATAAAATTATTCTAATGGATTTTACACAAATAATTTGGAAATTTTATTGTTTCCCCTAGATTTTCATAAAATATAATTTTTTATTCAAGAAAGATTCAGCCTCGGTCCAAGGTAAAATTTTCTTAAATAATACAAAATATAAATCGTGAGATGGTATTCAAATAAAGCAATTTTTAAATATATATCGATATATAAGAACATATACTTATTGCGCATATTTTCCAAAAGTATAAATAACATTATAAAATCGAAATTTTCAATTTAAAATTTACTAGATTTAAATCCAAACAGAAATATTTTTGGTCTGAAATTATAATTTAAGAATTTTTCGCATCTTTTTTATTCGACTGAAATTTCGAATATGATTCCAATAAACATTGCATGCAAATTCTTTTGAAATTTCAGCCATTAAATAAAAACAAGGATACAATGATTTTTTTCATTATAAATATGCAATGAATCAATATTGAGTCAGCGAAATTTAGGTTCCATACAATATTTTTTTATATATTTAAATAGGTAAGACTATATTGTTATCTTAGAACGCATTTACTTTTTATATAGCACACAAACATTCATTTCTACTTTCATATATCTATAAAATATAAATTCAAGGTGTGAAAATATAAATAGAATGATATAGAGTTATAATTTGTGCTTTGAAGGTAAAATCGGCCATTTATACATAATAGATCAACCAAGATCTGTATTTAATTAGAAAAAGAACATTTACTCTTTCTTAAATAAAATGAAAAAATTATTTTTCTTATTTTTATATAAATTTTCTATTTAGTAATAATTGACTGTATTAGTTTTTAATTTGGTTTAAACTGCTTTTCAACTGTAGTTTAGAGCTCTGAGTGTGCCTCGTATCTTTATAGCGCAATTTATTTTTAATATCTATTATTATAATATATTCATAACGTTCTGTTTCTTTCTTTATTTATGTTTTTTTAGCTCTGACACATAAGAAAGTATTATCTTACGGTTTTATTGTTTAGTGGATATTTAAATCTTCTTTCAATGCTTGTAATTGTTTTTAATTTTTTAAATCTTCATGAATGCTTATGTAGCTGTAATTTTAATTTTCTCCATTTTTCCATGTTTGGCTATAATTCTTACAGTTTAAAGAATAAAATCCAAACTTATTTATAAAACATTAGATATCTATTTATTATGCGAAACCCATTCAAGTGATAAATATTATCTTTCAAAGATCGTTGTTTGTTCTACTTCAATCAAGAATTTTAAAATAGTTATATTTGTATATATCTATCGTTGTATAATCCTGATCTGGATCGTACCCGTATCGGTCTTTAAGAATAAATTAAAATTTGTAGCATCCACATACACGATTTTAATTTCCAGGGTCTTTCAATGATGTTTTCCAACAAGCAAATTCTTTGACGTTTTTATTGTTGACATGATAATATTTAATTTACATCATATATAACGAATGTTAATTTATTAGACGCATGAATGTTTGTGATATATAATTTTGTAAGCTGATATATTCTTTCTTTGGACTACTAAGCATCAATCTGGTTGTTATTTAGATTTTCAATTTCTTCTGACCCCTTGTTAGTGATAATATTAGTTTTACAATCATGATCTGTTTAAATCAAATCATCAGGCTTGATTAATTACTAGATATATAATTTCCTATTTTTATATGTAAAAACTCATTATATCATGACTTTACAGCCACATCCATATTTAAAAATTAATTAAAACTGTAGATTTTGGGAAATTATTTTTAATTTTTACCTTTTCCCATCATTCAATTAAACGTATATTATAAAGATATATTTTTCTTTTTTTCAGAGGATATTATTGCGCGTTATTACAAGATATCTTATAAAAATTTAAAAAATTAGTAAATAGTAACGCAATTAATATGAATGGTAAATATTAAATTAAAGACTCCGTAAATAGTGAGTAAAGGCTTGAATAAACTTCACACAGGGTATATAGGCATATTACAAAAATAATAATTTTTGCCGTCTGTTCCTAAGTAATATAGAGCCCTCGTAGCATGGCCTGGGAATAAAAAGCAAACAGATTTGGAAATACAACATAAAACAGCTACAAAAACCTTATTCAAATGAAAAATTTAAAGGCAACTATATATAGTTATTATTGGTATGATAAATATTTTTATCCCAAGAAACCCCCTATGAATTACTCGATACGATAGAAAGTAAACAGATAAAAAAAAATATCGATTGCACATAGAATTAATAACAAAAACCATCATCGACTTATAAAATATCCATCCCTAGATTAAGTTTGATTTTTTTTTGTTTGGATATTTAAATGAATAATAATATGCTTCTAGTTGGACGGAATTTTCTTTTAGAAATGCAGAATATGCGAAAAAATTTAATTTTCTATAATATATATACCTATATTATTGGTCATCAAGACCTAGATTTCCCATTAAAACTGCTTATCTGGCTTTAGATTCACATATAAACGTATTATAATAAAAAATTAGTTATCTAATGTGCAAGATGCAAAAAATAATCACCCTTTTTCTTTCTTTTTAATTATTTTAAGTTTTGATATAAGTATACAAATAAGAATCATATACAAAAGAAAACGGTTTTTATGCATTGAATCCGGGTTTTTTACACACTATTTCTGTATATATACCGAATATAAAATTGTATATGTCCGCATGTAAGATCAAATAAAGAGTAATTATAACAAACGGTGTATGCCTAAAGGTTGATTTATTGCATATATGAAGTATTCATACAATAAAAATGAACATATTTTTTTAGTTTAGAATTTAATAAAGCTATTTACCATAAACTGTATCTTTTTAATATAATTTATATATGTTAGATACCAAGTGAATTTCTTCCTGCTTATAAGCATGTCATTTTATGTTTATATTATTACATCCTTATTTTATGAAAATTTAATTTGTTCGCATCTATTCATTCAAATTTTTTCGTTTATTTCTAATGAATCTGTGTTTTTTTTTATAATTATGGATTCATCAATGGTTTTTTATTTATTCTTTCTAATATATTAAATAAAATTCATTAAATAAATATTTAATGAGTGTGATTTTCTTTCTTTATTATATTCATAAATATACTTTAAGATGGTTTGCTTATTACCTTACAAACATTACTTATGTGCAGAATCGCTTGTAGGATCCACCCTTAATTTTTTGTTGGCCATAATTATTATAGATTAGAAGCTTTTTGAATGAGACAGTCGATATTTCAAAAGTAGTGTTTAAGATTATACTTTTTGTACGCATAATGAATATACTTTTATTATATTCTATGCAATCTATATCTTTACTGGAAGATAAGGGTTCCTTTCATATTCTAAAAAAGATCGGTAGACTAAACACCAACTTTAAATAAAATCCTATAAAAAAAGTGTAATAAATTTATAGGTGTAATAATTATTAATAATGAAAAAAAAATTTAGAAAATGCAAAAAATAATAATTGGGTTGTATTTAAATGCGTTGTTCAAGGAAAATGAAGAATTCTCTTTAGAAATATTCGTTTTAATTTCTTGTGTTTCATTATATTCAAACATTACATAACACTTCTAATTATAATCTAATAATTTTACAATTTTACCCCCATTCAATTATTTGTGCGCATTTTTCTGCATGAAATAGAATTATAATTTCCTATTATACGACCTATGGTGTTTGTTACAAAAACCTCCCATTTTACAAAAAAAAAGTTTCTATTCATGCTTTTGATTTGCACAGTGTATAAAGCATTGTAGTGCACGTAGATATATTTAAATTATATCATTAATGTTATTATTTTTTTGAATATTCTTATTTTTAATATAAATACCAAGTTTTAATTTAGAATCTATATACGTATATAATTTATATTTTTTTGTGGTTTTTCGGCTAGGTATATATGTATATATAATTAAGAATAGTGTCATGTATTAATAATTGATTCCCATGTACGGATAAAAATATAACATGTTATAATGGCGAATTAAAAAAGAGCATCAATACAAATGATGAAATCCGTAAAATACATAAGTGTTTCGCTTTCAATATTAGGAAAAATTCACATAAATTATACCTTTCTGAAAAGCCTATAAATAATTTTAAAAACTCAATAATATGTAAATTCTTGCAAAAATCTATGATTTAAATTCTTTAGAATAAATAAAATAAAAATACTCTCGTAGGAATTCCGATTTTATATATTAAAAGTATATTCTTTATATCAACTTCTAGTTACGTGTAAAAATTGATATTTATGAACAAAGCCGCATCATTATATATAATTTTAATTAAGCGATACTATTAAAATATCGAAAATACCTTTTGATTAGAGGTGCATTTTCATAGAATGTGAAATAAAAAAAACAAACACTAATATCCCTAATAAATTAATAATCTAGGTAGAATTCTGCATATATCGCTGGACTGATCGAATTAAGTTATATGAATTGAAGGCCCATGAATGATTTTTTTGCTCAAATATAAAACTAATATTGCATATAATTATTTATAAGCCTTTTTTCAGTATTTAATGGACTAAGAGACTACATTTTGTTCGAATTTATATAAAAAATAAAGTTAGACCTTATGCCATATTTAAGCCCGATACTCTTTTTATAAGATGGGAATATATACTATGCGCCACAATAAAAACGCATAATGATTTTTATAGCATTCAGTGACTGTATTATGATTTAAGCCGATTTCATCTCTTGATGCCGCAGAGAGATCCAAACTCTGGTCGAATTATCTTGAATCGGAGTGAAATAACAATATAAACAGAAAAATACCAAATCTTAATTCAAATATAAAAATCGAAAACGTGTTTTATATAATAAAAAAAACGGACAAATTCACTTGAAATTTAGTTTAATCTTATCGGTTCTGTTTTTTTTGTAGTATTTTTGATATATCAAGTGGTATAAATTCCAATATAAAGTATGCATAATGTAAGAATAAACGGAACAATTTAAGAGCGAATAGGGTATATTATTCAGTTTAAAATATAATGACGAAACAACATTTTTTAAGATAAAACTATTCTTGAAAAATCACTCGATTCTAGGTGTTTGATTGATGTAGACGCATGGTATTTTAACAATAAATTATTCAATCTGCTTATATTCGTTACCAGATATAAGATTTTGGTTTTTTTAGCTGATGATTAACATATATTTCTATGAAATTACTAACTATGCAGTGAAAAACATATTAGGATCATTCTTTGACACGTTGTATTGTAAGTATTGAATAAATTTGCAAGAGTAAAAAATAAATATAAATTACGGACACATAATTGCACAAACATCATATGAATCCACATGAAGCGAAGTTATTTGTAAGTTAAATAAAAAAAAATATATATTATTTTTGAGTAAAATAATCTATTTTTTAGCCTAGATTTATATTCTTTTTATCTAGATCATTTATTTATGTTTTTGAAACGAAGTGGCAATTATAAAATGATTAATCTATAATTTTAATATTTACTAATTCAAATAAAATATTCGGTTGTCTTAAATTTCAATCTTTCATAATAAATTATGATTTTTTATTGGTGACCAATTGCTATTTATGCCAAATCAAACTAAGTAGAATAGGTCCCCCTATATGTTGTTTGTGGTTATGCCATAAAATTCTTTTTGTTTATTAAATATTGAAATTTTGTATTTTATGAAGAAATAAAGAAATATATCACAAGCTCTAAACAAAACAGTAGAGATAAAAACTAAAAAAATTATAAACTTAGCATTTATATTTTCTTATTACAATTAATTCGTTTGTATATCTGAATATAGAATAGCGAAATATTTATTACGAACTTTTTATAGACATAAATGCAATTTCAAATTTGGAGTAAATAATTTCCTGATAGATTGGAATTTAACTTAATACAATCATACATGCTTATAACTTTAAAAATAGCCGCAAAAATTTTAAAATACATAAAAATTTATTTTTTGTCTAGATTTAGAAATTTGGAATTAAGATCTATATGAACTTAACGCAATTGTTTATTATACATTAAAAACATGAAGAACAAGGTCTATCACATATATTTTTTAACTTTTTTATAAGCGAAAGTAAGAAACGAGTCTTAGAAAAAATGTAAAAACCTAAATGACAAAATTGTTATAAAATAGGAAAATTTTCTTGAATATTTTACTAAAGAATATATAATATCTTTATATGAAAAAACTCATCATATCTTATCAATGCAATAAAGAAAACTGATAAGGCTCAAAAAAAATTTACAAATCAAAGACATGATTTGAGTGTTTTTAAATATGCAAAAAATACATATGAATTTATGTTTTTCACGCATTTATGAATTTAAAGTAAAGATTTTATACTATATTTTAATATATATATAAAAATTCATACTGAAAAAATCTAAATAATGTAAATATTTTGAAAAAAATAAGAATGTGTTCGCTGAAAAAACCACAATTATTTTTTATTGAAGCTTAAAAGTTTAAATTTTCTAAACCAAGTTTTTATAACTGAAACCACTAGTAAATATTTACTCAACTCTCACAATAGTTATGTTGAAGTTTCTATATAAGAAAAACGAAGAGTGTTGGGTTTTTTTTTAATTTAGATATTATCAGAACTAAAAATATAAAACAACGACCTATTTCGTAACATTTATGTCTGCATATATAATATTCTTATTAATTATTTACATCTGATTAGGGATCTTTTATTTTGTAGAAAAAATTAAAAGTATATTTATTCTTAAAACCGTTTTTATTCGATATTTTATGCTATATATGTAGATTGGAACTCTAAAATTATAAAATCACATTCAAACTGTTACATACTTAATTTACAAAATCTTTTTATTATCATTTCGCCTAAATATATACATATGTCATACACAAATCTATTATAGCAAAAAATTAATAATTCAATTTTTAAGTATCATTTGAAAAATGTAGCATTTTATTGGAAAAAATGGATTTATTTCTACTAACAAGAATAAAAAAAATATGCAATTGATAAATTTTTGCTCGATATGATCTAAGACTTGAAAATTCTGAATTTTAAAGCTTTTACTTTTGTATTATAACATAGAAAGTCGAAAGACCAGAAATTATAACAAAATCATGGGCACATAATCTCATTTAGTAAGCTCATTTTCCATATTTTTGTTATATTCAAGTTATATCTATAAATGCTGTTTATACGCAATTTTTTTATGAAAATTACTCGCATAACTATTTTATCGTAAAACCTTATGCATAAAAGTAGCTTCATACAGAAAATATTTATTGCATATATTTGATAATTCTGAGATGCAATATTTAGTTCTGGTTTATGTGTTGCACGAACTTAAGTTAAAAACCTGACGAGCAAGTATAAACACGCCAAGCAAAATTTCCTTTTCATTTTATATCGCTTATACCACAAAAGTTTTAGCATCGCGATTAAATTGTTTTTTAATACTAGAAAAGTTTAAGCACGTTCACCACGTAATCGGGTACCGCAACGAGGATACAGTCACTTGTCTTCGCGAAACAAGCAAAAATAAATTACAGCAATATTCAAGTATTTAAATATAGAAAAAGCTAAATTTTACTGTGATTCGGTCAAAATATGTTTTACGACACATTAAACTAGAAGGCAAATATTGCCGATTTGATAATGTAAAAATGCCTTTTATGAAGAGCTTCGAACCTTAAAAATCTATGTTAAAGATAAAAGGTCTTATTTTTAACGCTGAACCATAGCCTCCCCTGCATTTTTAGCCAAATTTATAAAACCCTTTATTTATCATTTGTTAATTCTATTCAAATGGCATTCTATCTTTGTAACCAAAAAGAAAGTTCGATATCTGACAATATTTTAATTAACTATAATAGATCTTTCGTATATTCTTTCGTCTATTCTACGGGAATTTTATCTAGATATTGAAATAGTATTGTAATTAATACATATGTTTAAGGTTAAAAATTAATCAAATAAAATGGAAATATTTCTTTTCGGTGCCCTAAATAAAATATTATTTTAATTCATAAACATTATGTTTTCTCTTCGATATCATTTGTATATAGTTATGGACTCAAATGCACAGAAAAATTCAAAAAAAAATACATCAATTTTTTCTTCATAATCACCAATAACATAAATTTTTTAAGTTGTTTTAGACTAAATGTATACAAGATATGTATACAGTATTTAATTCTAACCTTCTTACGAAAACATAAATTTTGTTTAAGAATAAATAAATAAAAATTTCTAAGATGAATAAAGATTCAAAATAAATATTCTATCAAAAAGTACCTTTTTTCTCATATTTGATATAAAAAACATACGTTTTCCAAACTAATAATCTAATAAAGATTATATAAAAAATTATGTTTTCATGTAAAAATAAATTTGATAATATTTGATATTTTTGATAAATATTTGGAAATGATATGATATAATATCTTGATAGTATTCGATGGATACAAAAGACAGCTGAATGCCAATTAATATCTTTAATATATATAATCGAACACGAAAAAGATGCAGATCGATTATTTTCATTTTGCTTTAAGAAAACGAACAAAAAGAAGAATAAAATTGAAAATTTATGATTTGCGACTATGATCTATAATTAAAATAAAATAATATTTCTAAAATCTTTGGGTCGTATCTTTTAATCTATAATGATTCTATAACACCCTCATCTAAACTAAAATTATGAATAAAGTGTTCAAACAATATTCTTTTAATATTGCTGAAAACTCTTTGTAAAGTTTTTTATTATCTATTAAATTTTACGAGATGACTTGGCTTTTTATTCTATTTTCATCTTGATATATAACTTTTTTAATTGCCTGCATTATATATATTGAGTTTGTATTGGACAATCTTGTTCGATATTAGTATATTTTAATCCAAGATAAACTAAAGCGAATTTAAAATAATTACATTAAAAATATAGTAGATTTAATCATCATACTTATGCTTGAGTTGAAGTTTTACATTTTAGAATTTTTAATGTACCCATAGAAGAATATTGTTTCCTAAGGTACTTAGTATATTAAAAACTTGAAAACATAAAGATTCAATAGAAAAGTACTTCTATAGTTATTTTGGTCGTCTAAAAGATTTTCGATAAAAAATTACAAATACATTATATTTATATTAAAAATATACCTTATCTGTTCCAAAGAAACCAACTTAAAAGGAACGATCATAAATTTAAAAGCACAATTTGTTTATTAAAAATATTAAAAATTTGCATATAAAAAAAAATTCAAAAAATTTAAGAATTTTCATGCGTTTAAAATATAATAAAAAAATATATAAGAAGCCACTCGATAACATGGTTATTAACATTCGGTCGAGTTTTATCATTATGATAAAATTGTCATAATATTAAAGTATTCAGTATTCGCAATGCTTTAGAAATTGGAGAGGCAGCCATAAAAAATATAGAAATGCCTGTGTATCCTTCTATAAAAATCCAATAAACTATCTAGACAGTGCAAAAGATAATGAAATTCATCTTTGCCACATAAAAAAGTGTAGTATCATGATTGCCTCGTATATAAAAATTATGATTTTAACTAAAATAACACAATCTAAAAAATAGAATGCTTATTTTTTCAAGTTTAGATGTGTAGAATGCAATTTCTTTTGCAGCACTATTTATTCATCAGTAATTGTCAACTAAGAAAAATATAGAACTCGCGAATATTATTAAACCGACCTAATTTTTTCGAATTTATATATTTGAAGTAAAAATTATATATTCATATTTGAATCTTGTTCATATGATTACCTAAAATTTTATAAAGTTTTCCGGATTTCAATGCACAAAAAATCGAAGATTGAATAATTTTGATTTTAGGGTCTTAAAAATGGCGAGATATGTCACTTCAAGTAAAAAATTTGAATTTTATTTTCTCTGTAAAAATAATTAAAATTTTTCTATCATATAACCTAGTTAAATTATAAAATTAACAGTTTATTATATCTTCATAGTATTTGTTGATTTCATAGCAATTGTTTTCGACGTGTATAAATTAAGGATTATTGACACTTTTGGGGCACAGATTTAGTTTTTTATAACACTTAATATTATAAGTCATATAAGATGTTTGAATTTTTTTCACTTTATAAAGTATAAAAAGTATATATAAATACCTTAATGAAATATTTTCACATATAACACTGTCATTTTTATTTCATATATAAATGGTTTGAATTTTTATAGCATGTTTTAATAAGTAAATGGTTCTTTTGATATTCAAGCTATAGCCTTTTTTTGCCATTTTCATGTAACACAAAAGATATTGCTATAAGAAATTATATAATATAATATTTTGATATGCCTATGGTCAATTTAAACATACAAATATAAATGAAAACATTTCAAAATGTTCTTGCTTATATTAAATATTGTATTAAAAATTTTCTTACTTAGATTGAACCAATATTCTACAATTTCAATTTTCTAATAATTAAATTCTATTATATTACTAATATTATCACCTACAAAAAAATACTAACGAGAATTTCTTACTTAAAGCTATTTAAATGCGCAATTAATATTTATAATTTGTATAAAAAAAATATTCTTGCTGAATTATTCATAATAAAAACATATGAATAACTATATATTCATGAAAAATATATCAAACAGTCTTTTTCGCGTATTTTATTTACAGTAAAATTATTTAAAAAAATAGAGCACTGTTGGATTGAAATTTATAAAATAATAAACAAGAAAAACAACATTTAGGGCTATAAAATTGTAAGTAACAATATAAAAATACAATTTATTATAATTTTGGACCTGGATTTAGGAAAATAAAGAAAATAGTAGGTAGCATAATAGAAACTAACAAATTAGATTATTCTCTTAACAAAAAGAATTTTAAAAACAAAAAAAAGCCCTAAAAAAACTTCGAAAAATTCTATAAAACAATTTTGCATTTTTTTTATATGACTCATATGATGTATGAAGCAACAAAAGAGATTTTAGAAGCAATAAACGCAAAATAATAATAAAATCATAGATTTTCCTGTTATTATATAGTATATTGTATGTAAAAACTTTAAAATTATGTATGGATGTTTTAAATTTAAATCATAATTACCTGTACGCGTAACTGTAGAAATTCATAGTCAAAAACCAGATAAACCCACCTAAATAACGGTTGTGATTGAGAAAACACCTTTGATTTATAGATCTTGTAAATAGAGGTAATATGTAGATCTGGGAGAAGAAAAGATAGGTGAAAGTATAAAAAAGCCGTGAAAAATGAAATTAAGCGTTTTGTGCATAAAAATATAAATAAACTTATCTCATATCTTAGCCTAAATTGAATTTTTTATAATTTTGAAATCTTCTTTGAATGGTATGTTTCTCTATTTCCTGCCTAAAAACTTTTATAATTGTGCCAAATCTTGATGTGCGCCATTTTCTTCCAATATTCAACTTTTAAGACATTTTATTATATATATTACCCCACTTAATTATATAAGTATTAATATTTTACAAAAAAATGTGTAATCATTAAATACAAATTAAAAATCTTTATAAATGAAATTCCAGGTTTTTTTTGTTGATAAACTTCTTTAATTGTTTAATTAGTGGATATTTTTTTTTTGTATTTTTCCTATAAAATAAACACAGCAAATTTTGATCAAGAATTAATATACCGATCTCGTAAGCTAAAAAAAGTCTTTATTTTTTTATGATATCAATGAAAAAATTGTGAGAAAGTAATCTTAGTAATTAAAAATTGGTTTTATCTACTAATAGGGTTTAGATATAATTATTATTGCAAAATAATTGGCCGTAGCTGTTCGGTAGATTTTTCTGGAACTTAAAGGTAGCATAATAAGATACGGAAAAAAGCATATTTTATTGATATTTTAACATTGTATTAGTCTCTTATGCCATGATAAATTCGAAGTATATATATAAGAAATAGAAACATATAAAATTTCTTTATTTTCTTTTTTTTTAACATCTTTTGATGATTTACTCTAAAATTGGCTACAATTTTTTTTTAATAATATATTTTCATAAAAATTTAATTTGCTATAAAAAAAATATATTTTTTATAGGCCCATATATATTTGTTTATACTTTAGATTTTATTCTATATCTACAGTGTAATAGAATACATCATGCTCAAATTCAAAGATTATTTTGTTGTATTTTTTACTTCTCTTACATCAATGTTTAAATAATATATTTCAAGTGTTTTATAAATTTACTGTTTAGGAATGGAATTTAATTTAATCGAAACTGTGATTTTGCATGCTTTTAAGGATATTTGGCACTTAATCATACCATTTTAAGATATATGGTAGTCATTTTGATTATAGTTTTTCTCAAAACAGTTCAAACAATAGAGCACGTAATGTACAATTAGAAAATTTCGACTGTGTTTTTTTGCCATGCTTATTAATATAATGCCACTAATTCATTATGATAAATGTTTTTAACCATTTATTATTTCTTAGTTATTTTTGCCTTAGTTTACTATCTATTCTGCCTTTAACTTATAATACGAAAGGTTATATATTTGAATGTTAGTACTATATCAAATTTTTAATATTTGACATGACTATTTTATTACATTTACACGCTATTTAAATTATTGTCTTCTTGAATTGTCGTAATCTATCGTTTTAATCTATCATCTCGCAAGATGATGGCTGATATTTATGTCAATTACAGTGTTGGCATTTAAATTTTTGTATGATTATTATATTTTTATCTTAGAAAACAAAAGATGTATTTATTTGGTGACTTTCTTTTTTACTCCGTATATAATGGATATGAAAATTTTCTATAAATTTTTTGATTTATACAGACTTATTAAAGCTTTATATATTTTCTTTTTTAAGTCGTAACAATCTACTCGCTATCTGCTTGTTAGTCTTGATTTGTATATTCAGGTAAAGATGATACATTTTTCGTCTGTATTTTATTTTACCTTGAAGAAGTATGTTTTTTATTGCGTATATATGGTTATTTTTGCTCTTCTCCACAAACCATACATGGAAATATTTCAATTACACAACTTTGAGAGACTTATTTATATTTAAATAGAGTTTTTTAATTCCTTGTTGCAATTTATATTTCATTAGAAAATGCAGTTGCAAGCCATTTCATCCGAACATACTTCTTTATTCTGAATTTATATATTATAATCACTCTACCTGTGTCTTACTACACTAATATATTAGACAGTGCATATTGATAAAGCCGTTAATCATTTTGATTTGGCCCTTAAGTTGTGTTTGTACATGCATATTTTAGTACCACTTTTTATTAATATTTAAATTGTTATTTTTTACGGCATTTATCACGTTGAAATTTGTTTTAATAAGTTTATATAAATGTATCTTGTACCTTATAGTGGTATATTTTGCTAAAATATTGTATTGGATTGTAATTTAATTAATTTTTTTTCTTAATATACGTTTTTCTAGTACTTTCAGGTATTTAGATTATAAAACAAAAATATGCTTAATTTACCTTTTATGGTTATACATGTAATAAAATGAATTATTCAGTATTTTGCCAGGTAGATCCTTAAAAAGCAAAACCAAATCAAGTTAGAATTTACAATAAAAAAATTTATGTTATTTCTATAATGTTTTTGGCAAAAATATCCTAAGAAATAACATAAATTTTTTTATTTGTTTCTGATAGTGTGAAAACACACCCATCAGTATTTATATTTGTAAAAATCAATGTGATAAAAGTGGTAATCATATAAAAGAGTGGCATTTAAATAAAGTACGCTACAAATCAAGATATTTTATATTTGCATTTTGCAAAAAAATTATTATAAAGTATATAAGCTCTTTGTAATCTATAAATGCTTCAAGATGTAACTACAATACAGTCTTTAATAGAAGACATTTTAAGCATTTGTCATTTATTTCAACGGTTGTTTATTTTAATAAAAAAAGTTACTTGATATGAACATAAAATTAGATTCAATTACGTTACTTTTTTCTTGTAATAGTTTCTGATGATAAAATAGAAAAGTCCGATTTATCAATATTTTTTTATGCCTATGCGACTGGATATATGTAAAATCTGCATCTATTTGTATCATATCTCTTTTTAAACAAAAGATACCCAAATTCCGCAACATTAGATATATGATTTCTGAAATTTGTTTCAATATTTAAAAACGCGTTTTCTATAATTGTATTCGAATATAATTATAATTTTTTTTATATTTCGTGACACGTTTTATACCAGCAATTTTAATTAAAATAATTTATTTTTGTGTTGATTTTCTTTTTATAGATTTTATCTATTTA
Source organism: Rhyacophila brunnea (assembly GCF_057557595.1). Classification (NCBI taxonomy): domain Eukaryota; kingdom Metazoa; phylum Arthropoda; class Insecta; order Trichoptera; family Rhyacophilidae; genus Rhyacophila; species Rhyacophila brunnea. The sequence continues at coordinate 1,022,535 of NW_028233344.1, forward strand.
GACGTGGTCAGCGTGTTGGAATATTGCACAGCTCCTTGTTGCATACTTTGACACCTTCCCCTGATCTATCTTCATCAACTACTCTTCTTATCTCGTATGAGATGAGTCTAAGTTTCTTGAGGAGTGTGAGCGCTTGCATGTATGCTTTTACAATGTCCGGAATTTTCCAGCAATTTTAAAATATTATTTTTAAAGAATAAATTGCAAAGTTGCGCTTTTTTAATATAAATGTAACGGTATATTGGGCTGGAAGTGTACTAAAAACCCAACAGATTTACTTGAACTAATATTCTTAATATATGCACAATCTACCTAAATATACATAATTTTAAGTTTTTATTTTAAATATTTTGTATATTATGTATAATCTTTTTTAAATGCACGAAAATACAGCACAAATTATGTTCAAACTTAATTTTTATTGCCCTCCTATTTAGTTTAAGAAATCTGTATTCTTATATTAATCCTTCTCGTTTATATCGAATATTAGAACATCAAATATGTTTTTAATATAAGATGGGTAATTTTATTGGCTTATCTAACCCTTTCTTTACATTGCTAATTTACTGACAATATCACATACGATGTGCAATGAAATTGGGTGTATAATACTGGCCACTTTACCAAAACAAAATTTTACGCTTTACGTAACATATAGCAGACAATCTTTCTGTTTTTAACCCTTAAGCATACTTATATTTTGTTAATTATTTAAAAAAAAAATACATTTACATTAATATATAGAATACTAATACACTTCCCATATTTTTTTTATCGCTAAATGATTTTTTAGATGTAATTGGCATAATGGACCTTTGTAATTGTTTTCGTGTATGATCATTCTCTTTCAAGACACATGGTGAATTTTTATTGCTGTCCCTTAAGATGTAGGAGCTAAAGGTAAAATAATCATATTTTATTTTTGCCAACTATTTTCGGTTCTATTTATAATAGTGTTATTATTGATCATAAACTACTTTAATCTGTTATGTTTGAGTAAATATTACATTTTCGAGGGCTATCCTGTATTTTATAAGCATTATTATCGAGACATGGTTAATTTACTAGGAAATTTCAATTTATATGGTAGATTGTTATCACAAAAATCATTTCGGACGTTTTGATAATATATGCTCTCTAAGATAATAATTCTGACACCGTTTTTAAATAATTTTATTTATTATTATTAATGATCTAAACAATATTTCGAATTATCTTATAATGAGTAAAAAAATTAAATTTAAAGATACTAGAACCATATTAATATAAAATCACTTATTGGTAACATTTTAGGCACATTTTCAAATCTAATTACATATAATTGTTTCCTTTAAAAAAAACACAATAATTATTTTATAAAAATATGCTATAAACACACAAAACATTTATAAAAAGAATCATTTTAATTTTTACTTAATTTTTTAGATTAAGATTTCTAAGTTCTAATCAGATATACAATTTGTTTTCTTCCAGAAATTTTTCTTTTTATCTCATAGTTGCGTAACATAATAAAATTTAGTTCGGTATATAAATAAAAAAATTTCACATTTATATTCAAACTATAAAGCAATGTTTATAAAATTAAGCCTTGCATTCTTTGAATTTTTTAGCCTTTGGAAAGGTAAAACTACAAGAGGGTTTTATTGTCAAATATTCTGATATATTTATTTAATTTATTTTATCATTAAATTTTCTAGCATCTATTTTCTAATGTAATATTTATAATAATTTTCTATGTTCCTCTGTTTCTGCTTTACATCCTTTAGCGTCTATTTTCCACATTCCTACATACGTTTGTGAATTTTAGCACATATATAATGCTTTATAAGATATGAGGTTTTTAATATTTGGCTTTGAAGCTTTGTAAACATAAGATCCCAAGTAAAGCAAAACTTTAAAGTTATTGCTATCAACATTTGAAAAGGATCGAAACTAGTACATTCTATTTTGACAATTATAATTTTATAATGATATGTATAGAAAACTCTAAGTGACCATATAAGCCACAAGCTTGTATATATTCTTATATTTAAATATCCAATCTGAATTCAAAAAATACTAAAGACTTGTAGCAAACATAACACCTAAAATATTCTTGAACATACGACTTAAGGCCAAGATATATGAAATTCTCGATTAAATTATTAAAAACGAGCATTGAGTTCTTACAATCCAAAATATTAATCTTTCTATCATGAAATATTCAAGGGCCCAGAAATTGAGATTATAATTAATCTTCACCTACATATTTGATAAATGTATATTCGAAAATAGTAAAATTATATTCAGCCTATTATTAGATACATTCTTAGACCAAGCTCATGATTATAATTTTAGTTTTTGCTCTAGAGATCAACTTGCTTGATTTCTCGTGTGTACACGTAAATAGACTTTGGCTATCTATTCCTCTCCGGAGTTTTCTTCAATACCCCATCTTCTTTCGAGACCTTTGAGTTCGAGGGTTTTTCTCAATCCCAAGGTTTGTATATACTCAAAACCTGGTTCGTGTCATCTAGTTCCTTCAGGTACCTTTTATGATATCGTGTCACCACACCGTCCCATGGTATAAGTAAAATTATATTCAAAAAATATTATATGTTTAAAAAAAATTGCTAATAAATGTGTATGTTTTATCCTTAACCTAAAAAAGCATGACTGATGCAATAAAGTTCCCTTAAGAGCTGAACCTTAATTCTTAAATAGAAATATAAAACAGCAGAAAACATTACAATTTTTACGATATTGTACGTGATAATTCGCCTTTTAATCAAAATTTCCATATTTATGCATAGAAGATGTTAATAACCAACGCATAAAATTAAATTAAGAGATCGGTTTTTTACTTCGCATTTCATATTAGTTAATATTTAATCTAAAAACATACAAGAAAAACACATACATAGTATTCAAAAATGACCATTGTATTAATAAAATTTAAGTTATTTTATACCGTTTTTTGTGTGATAGCCAAATAAAAAGAATGCCTAAGCAAAAACAAAGTCAACCATGTTCTCGTTAGAATTATTGAAATTACAAATTTGCCTTAAATTTTTGATCTTATGGTTATATCTATACATAAAACATTTCTTTAGCCGATTTATTTAAAATAAGATTTTAACACTCTAAAAGATACAATTTGAGTTGGTCAATCAATCTATATTTTGTATATGCTCAAAACAATTTGTATAAAAATAAGATTACAATACTAAAAATAAGTATCATTTCCCTACTTCGCGCATATTAAATTAAATATACCTATAAATTTTTTATTTAAAAAAAGAAAATATAGGTATTTTTACGCATGTAAATTATCTGAAACCAAAATATATGATATAAAAACATGAATTCTTACTATTTAAGACAGCAATAAAACATAAAAGATCAGAAATCACTTAGTATAAGAGATCTGCGAACACATAAATTCAGAAATAAAGGTTGATACCCGAATAAAACAGATATTTTAATCAAGCAAAATAAACAAGAATATTTTTTTAATCAGCAACAAAAAAAATATGATTACGTTGATTGAAATAGGTATAACTAGCCTTGACGACTTAAATGTAGTTGAGAATGAAAAATGTGGAGGTATAACATCTTGGCGAATGAAATTGGTTTAATTTACAGATTTAAAAGAAGAATGTTACCATAGGTGATGACTTGGGATAGGGTGGTTACAAAATTCCATATAAAATATGTAAAGTAGTTAAAAATTCCCGAACTCAGTAGAAGCATGCATGCAAGCTCTCACACCCTACATGACACTTGAACACCTCTCATTTAAGAGAAGAAGAATGGTTTATAAAGATAGATCAGGTTAAGTTATCAAAAGATGTATCAATAGTTGTGCAATATTCCTAGTATGCTGACCACATCTAAATAGATATGATTGATAAAAAGAAAATTGACCCATAAAAAAAATCCTATTTAAAAAATTTATACCATAGTAATTGTATGATTCAAAAATTTGTGCATAAATTAAAAGCATTGTGCCATCTAATAGTCAATGTTTGAGTTTTATATACATAAGTTTTTATACTTAATTGTCAAATAAGAATTTAAATTACAATTACAATATTCTAAGATTTAAATACATAGTAGCTATATCCACAAATTATGTGAATTTATTTGCTACATACATAATAGGATTTGAATGTATATTATGGTATGGATTTTGTGATTCACAAATTCATATGAATTTATCATTTAAAAAATATAATTTTAGTCTACGTATTTCTATGGAATTTAACGAACCATAAAATGTTGTTTTTACGGAATGACGGAAGATAATTTTGTTAAAAAGAAATTAAAATCTTATAAAAGAAGAATATTGCTTGAGGCATTTGAACTTACACATTTAAATATCTACAATTTACTTGCCACTATTTTCAAGCTACTTATAGTTTTTAATCTAAATTTATAATTTCAGACCTTAAAAAATATAAAATATCTATAATATATTGCATTTGAATGGAGAAACATAAATAATATGTTATTTATATTTTATCTGTGTTAAATTATAATTAAATTGACCTATCTTATTTCCCTTATTAAATTACTTTTTAGATAGTTCGCTTCATACTTCTAGAACCTTGCTTAACTGCTGTATAATTATGTGGGATTCTTCTGGCACTTCTTTTCACACATGATAACCTTGGATTGACCCCTTCGCATATGGGGCAGTCAATATATGGTGGAAGTAATTATGTATACTCTTCATTTCTAAATTATACAAGCTACACCACACTTAGCTATATCTTTACTTAACGGCATAAAGTCTTTCCTATGCTAGAGGTGTCGTTCAAAAGCTTACACAGCACCTTTGTATTTATGGTTTTATAATGTTTATGCTATGCTTTTAGTTTATCACTGTCGCCTCTTTAGGTATTTATTATGTGAAATTCGTATGATGAATAAGGGGGTGAGTGGAAGTGGACACGCGACCTCACATAAAGAGCGGCCTTGTAAACTACTCGTCTATATCACAAATTTCAGTACTTATTATATCTTTTTTTAAAATATTAGAATTTGTTTTATAAGGCAATCCATAGTAAATTCGGCATGTTTTCTTAGACTGTTGTTATATCATTTAGATACTATAAATTTTTATAAAATGTGAATCGCTTCTGCTTTTCTATGTAAAAAGAGGATTCGGTCTCGATTGAAAGTAAAATTATAAAGGATTTGAAAACATAAAATTAAGAGATTAAAGTATCAAAAATAGAATAAAGATTACGTGAACAGAAAGTAATATCAATTTCTACGGATTCGCTTGAAAATAAAATACGATGCTGAAAAAATATATAGGTATACGATCAAAATTAATTTTTTGAAGATCGAAAATTTAGTTATAGGCAGAAGCTCAATATCCAAGAGACTTCTTGCATAAAATTGTTATTTATAATATTTCTCATCATATCTATATATTCAAATAAAACAGTGAATAATTTTAGTAGATATAGTATGAAATATTCATTATACCCTTTTCCATAGATTTATTCAATTTCTAAAAAGGAATCAATTCAATTCTACTACATAGCACGATTACGGCGTATTATCATTTGTAAAGTTACTAAAATAAACTTCAATTATCTTATTTTTCACAAGTTTTTTGTGATTTTTATATTTTAAAACCCAATTCTTTATTTAAATTTCCATCAATGCTTTTAAAATTTTGAATAGCTTTATATATTAATAACATCGAACTAATCCAAATTCTGATGGATTAAAGAAATTTCTCAAATCTTTATAAATCTTAAACCAGCTATTTTAATATGACTCATTTGTTACAGCCCTACACAGAACTAGCGAAATAGATGAAAACTATCTAAAGTAAGGATTTTGATATTTAAGAATCGGTTATAATTGATACTAATTATGTTCTTTTTATATTCCACTTTTATATTCTGTGGTTGATGACTGGGTGTATCTCAATGTAGTTATATCGTCATTGTGATGGATTTTGCATATTGTGCTCTTATTGCACGCATTTTGACCATATTTTTCAATTGATTTAAGATAGTACGTTAAAGAAAACATTAATTTATTTAATTTTATTATTTCAGATATAACGCGATTCCCGTATTCATTTAACAACTTAAGATACTCATGGTTTCTTAAATTTGTGGTAATTTTGTTTATTTATGATTTATAAAATATCAATTTTTAATTTATTATGCTCAATCAAAACCTCTAGATTTTAAATCCAATTCTTCAGTATAAATTATGATAACTATACTGATGTTTTATTCTAATTAATAAATATTTTAAAACAGCCAAGTATTTATGAGTTATATTTTCAATTGAACTATAAGCATACACACAGACAATACCATTTAGTAAGACACTTAGCTGAAATATATTAAGAGAAGAATATGCATTGAATAATTTTATAAAAATGGTGTGTTTTAAAAACATATCAGTCAAGTCTGTTCTATAGATCAATCTAAAAATTTTCTTGTGCAGCATTAAAAAGTTAAAGATCAAATCAGCCGATTTATAATTTTTTCTGATATCATCCATATTTAAGTATTCCCATGATTTTCCTTCGTATCACAAATAAAATTTATATTGCTACATATCACAATATTAATGTCGAGTCTCTATAATTATTGTTACCTACAAACATGTTAATTTGAGCTGTATTAATAACATACTTTTCTATTATTTCCTTTTAGTTGACCTATACCCCATATAAATTGCTCTAAATATTAAAATTTCTTTATATTAAATTATATAAATTAATTATACAATTTATAGATTAATAACAATTAAATATGCTTTCATCTAGATTTTAAATAATATTCTGATTACAAGTATTTCTCGGGTATTATAATCATAGGTATAAAATTTGAGCTCTCACATTAGTTGTAACTATTGTATTTATTCATAAATTGAAAAAATTGTTTGATATTTATGCTACTCTAAAATATTATATTTCATTAATATATTAACGGCCTTTTCTCAGTACATATATTTACCGTAGTAAAACGTGAATAGCCGATAAAATAGTTTCTCACCTTTTTCCTTATTGCCACGAATTAATTGTGTATCCATTTAAAGTAAAGCGAACCGATTTCTTCTTTTAACAAGGTATTTCCAGTCGGTAAATACTATATATCTCGAAATCATTAGCTAAAAATATAAATATCTTATTTTAAACACAAAGCGACGGCGCTTCTAAGAAATTATCTTGATTATAAATTCAATTATAGATAGTAAGAAGAAGAATCTTATGCCTTGATTTATAATATTTATGTAAATATAAGGTTTTTATCATAAAAACCTTCGGTGATTATAATTTTCTTTATAATTTATGCTTTTCACGAGCTAAAATTAACGCAAATCATATTGATAATGATAAAAAACTATCAAATAATTCTAGAAACTCAAATAAGCAAATTAAAGCAAAAAAGCAACTATATATTTACAAAACATATTATATTGCATGTCTATATGGAAATTTTAGTATCGTTTAAGATATAAACTAAACTTTTCTAAACATATGTAGATAATTATAAAACCGGCAATAATCTATAACTAATCTAATTAACTTTAAATCATCAACCATTTTTCGAAATTACATACACTTTCCTTCTGATATTATTATTTAAACGTATTTCAATATAATTATTTTTTATTTTTCGGCTATATTTATAGTCGCTGTTTTAGTTTTTGTTCTCAGGCACATATTGCTTGATTCTCTATACACACAGCTTGTTTATACTTTCGGCTATCTTCTCCTCTCCAAAGTCTTATTCAATACCCCTCCATCTTTAAGAATATAAAATATATATAGAATAAACGAATATACGCTAAAAAAGAGTCTCGTTATAATGCAGACCGGAAATGAATTATAATAAATAAATTTTACCATTATCATGTGTAAAAATAAATATTATTGTAAAAGTATGTTTAAATTAAATTTTGATTTATATTCTAAACTTTATTATAGCACTGTCTTTATAACTTCTATTTGTGTGAAATTAGATAACAATAAAACTATAAATAGCTAAAAACTATATAATATCATTGAAAATTCCATTTATATTTAAATTTTATCATGAATATTTATAACCATAAAAAAATTCGATTGAGTTTTTGGGCATCTATTCTTATCGCAAAATTCAATCTAAGGTTAAGACAACTAGAACATAATAAAAGATAGAAACTATAGTTCAAAATAGTATCATAGGTTAAAAATTTTAAAATAGTCGATAAATACAAACAATCATGATGAAAATATGTAAACAGGTTGCTTTATAAATGAATTTTTGCGAGAAGTATATGATGATCTTTCGAGATTTTTATGAATTTACTTCTATCCTATAATATAGGTAATAAAAAATTCCGATTGTATACTTAATATCAGACAATTTATTGTTTATAAAATCCAATTCAATATAAAAAAATATAAGTTATACAGTCCAAACGATGAGCAATAATTATTGCAAGATTTTAGACTATAATATAGACCATAAATTATAATTATTATGTGTATATCACACTTATAGAATGCAATAGATTTTTAAATCTTACAAAATGTTTTCATACGGTTTTTCTCATGTTATCATACAATCATCAACGAAAAATTCAATAAATATAAAAAAATCGATCAAATGAACATCTTTATTTCGCACGAATTTGTCTCATTGTAAACTGTTCAATTATAGTTTGTGCCTTAAAGGCATATTCAATACCTAAGGATGATATTATATTCACTTTTAATAAAAATGAAACTTGTTACTCATCTTTAATTATTAGATGTTAATCCGTACTTTTAAATTGTATCTACTTTTTTTATTGCCGAATTTTTTTCGAATTTTTTTTTATCATTACAATATGCATATATGCAAAAATTAAATCGATTTTCTTTCGGTAAAAAACTCGATTTAATGCATTTTTGTATTAAAAATATATACTAACAGTCAATTATAATTCTAATTTCAATTTTTTTTTGTTAGTCAATACTAATCGTCCTATCTATGATTGTAAAAATATTTACCATTTATTATTTTTTCATAGGCTCGTAGAATAATAAAATTGATTACACAATTTATGTTTAGCATAAAATAGATTAATTAAATTATTAAGCTGTTAACCGTTTTGACATTTAATAAATAATATCTAAAAAAACCCGCCGAAAACAGCACCAAATAAGCTTTAAACTTAATTAAAAGGAACCAGCATGTATTTCATCTTTTTATTTTTATTCATACTGACTAGAGCGCAAAAAAAAACATATTTTTGCCACTAAGTTTTTTTAAATACTGTAATAAACACACAGAATGAAATGAATGTTTTTAAGCTCGATAAGGCATCGTAAATGTGCACAGAATATTTTGAAAACTAGACAAAAATACAATTATTTGTCTAGATTAGCTATGAAAAAAACTTATAAGCTTCAAAAAGTCGGATTTATACCGAACATGTATTTTTAACGTTCTATTAAACACACAGATAATAAAAATTTCTTGTAAATACTATTATATTACTTTTTCATGTCTTTAGTCTTGATTTACTAGCACTATTCTAATATTTATTATAAAATTCCATATAATAAAGCTATAGAATGGTCTTGACATAGAGATTTTCGCATTTTTATATTCGGTTTTAATTTTAAAGGGCATTAAAATGGCATTTTTTTTTTATAATGAATAAGTTTTGATTATGCACTGTTAATAAGATTTTTCCTATGAATGCTGCAAATTACAAAAATATTGTAAAAGGCATGGGTAAAATATTATTATATATATTGTTAGATAATAAATTTTCAAATCTGCTTACAAAGTCATAATATCTAGAGATATATGGTACAAAAAATATAGAATAAAATGCAACTTATATAAAAAGTCTTAACACGAAATACTTTTCCATCTTTTTCTATTTTTGCATTTCAAATTATATATCTTATAGATTAAAAAAGTTTAACTACAGTAAGTTTTTTTTCTTATTTAAAAAACATTATAAGTTTGTTTCTTCACAAAAGTAGAAAAATATTTAAATAAGTTCTTAAATACACCAGAGATTTATAAACTATATTAAAATAGAATTAAAATTAAATTAGAAATATCAATATTTTTTTGATAACATATAATATATGTACACATAATTTTTATCAGATTACAACTATGGTAGTAGGAGGTTTTTACATATGCAAAGTTTTATACGATGCTAGTTTATCATCGGTAAATTAAATAAGCTGATTTATATTAAAACACAAATAAATCTATTTTGACGATGTGCATTATCCATAAGAGTTTAAAAAATCGTGTAAAAATAAACGTTTTAAAAATTTACTGGGCTATAAATGCAAATGTTCTGAAAGTACTTTTTTATAGCATAAAGGCGTTTTTTATTTTCCAAAGGATATAAAACAGATTAAAGAACTAAAATAAAATACGAAAAATTGATAACCTTTGATATTATAGTATGATATAGAGCTTCAGACATTAATAATGATGAACTGTACTTTAAAACTCAAAAAATTTCATTTTTTAAATCTTAAAGCATGTGAAACTTTTATATATAAAATATAGATAAAAAATAATGTTTTATTATATAAAAATCAGTTGTAATATATATCTACAAGTATATTATATACAAATACTTTAAATAGAATGAAGCTGTTATTTAGAGCAAAAAAATGCTTGCGAAACCTTTTTGTGATTGTTAAATAAATAAATCACAATAAAAGAAGCTTTCTTTAAATATGATCAGCTAGAAAAAAATTTATATAAAGCCTTTAATTTTTTCTTTTTTATTGCACAGTTTGAGATTTAAAAAAAACAGAAAATGTCTACAGTTGCATGGATAAGAATTTTGACAACTTAATTTCGTCTGTTTTTTTTTATAAAAGAGATAAATAATAGATATTTCACACATGTAAAAATAAGGTATAACTATCACAATAAAAAACATAAAAATAAAAATATTTTGTGTTTGCAAAATATATGATGGATTATATTCTAAGCCTCATTAGAAATAGTTTTTTATATTCTTATTTTGTTATTTACATAGAAAATCAATTGATATTTTGTTCTATCGCTTCATACACAACAAAAAAATAGTATCAATATCCCTACATTCGTATTTTAAAAATACATAAATACTAAAATTTTATCTAATACATCTAAATGTTTACATATATGCCAAGCATAATATTTTGATAGATCTTGACTAGCTTTAATAAAGGGCTGAATACAATGAAAGATCTATTTTTTCATGCGTTCTAAACTTCATAAACAATGGTAATTCAAACCATACGTCTGGTTCTAAAGGCTTTAATATGCTTATGAATACTAATTCTAATATTGTATATGAAACATTTGTTTACACCTTTTGTTTTTAAAAAAATACATGTAAAAATTTATAAGTTTAGAATTTGTCAAACTAATGGTAAAATTTTTGCTATAAAAATTTTCATAATTGTTTTAAAACTAGCAGATAAATGTTTTTAGTGCTTTTTAATGTATACATATTTGATTAAAATATCGAATATGTTTTTTATATATGAAATCACATAAATTTAAAAATTTTATCGGATTTTGTTTTGTATCAAAAATAAAAAAATCTTTTATGTGTGCCTAAAAAAAACATTTCACAAAACAACCTAAAGCATTTAAAATATATTTTCTGGCCTATTTATGTCATATGTGTATTTTATTTTGCTTTTTCTTATTACAGATATAATAAATTTGAGCATAATGGAATTTACTAATTTAAATTGTTTATTTTAATCTTTTTATTTTTTTACATATAACAAAGCTTTATTAATATCTACTATAATAGCAGAAATTCTGTTTTTATGTCTTATCATTTATTAAATAGTATATAATTCACTTGTGTTTATTTGTAATGTATAATTTGGTGTTTGAAAGTCATAATGTACACTTTTTTGGTCTAACACGGCTAAATAAAATATTTCATGTACGGTTTAAATAAAACGGTCAATTTAGAATTTAAATACGCAGTACATTACTTTTTTTTCATATTAAAGATAAAAATATGTGTGTGTGTGAAATAAAATGCACTACTGCTCTATCAAATATAGTTCAAGCACAGAAAATATGTGTTACTGGAAATATTAGTTGATTAGCTTGTTTGGCCTGCGTGTTTTTTTTGTGATTAATCTATTTAAATATGCTTTTTACTTGTAACTAAGACGGCTTAAGTCATAAAAATTATTTTTGAATAAGAATGAACCAAAGAAACCAATTTTTATTATTAAACTTCAGACTTAAAGAGTAATTTTTCCTATTATAAATCTGTTTTTTGTTAACCTATTCAACTATTTTTATTTTTAATGTTTATATTTTATTGTTATTAAAGCATAAGATAGAAGATAATTCATTAGTTTATCTGATTGCAAACATGGTTAGTTTTTAAAAATATGAAAATAAATGAAACTCATATAAAATCCCTATGGCTTGAATGTTGTCAATTTATGTGGAGTCACCAGAAAAAATGAAAGATAGCAAAACTAAATTTGAGCTAAAATCTGTTACTTAAGTTCTTTTATCTCTGTAAACGTTTTTATCATAAAAAAGATCTTTGTTACTTTATTTAATATGAATAATTTTTGTTTAGCTATGTGTGCTTGAATATAATTTCACGTAAGTCTCTTTTTAATTATTTTAAGACTTGCAATGTAGTTTACTACATTTTATCGACACAAATGAAAAATCTATATAAATCTTGCTTAGCTAGAAATAAAAAAGATTTGGGCATAGAAACTCATAAACAAAACAAAAATTTCGGTAAAAGATACAAAAAAATATGATGGTTCGAACTCTGGTTTTAAAGTTTAAAAATATTATTAAAAAAGTCTAACTTAAATTCCATCTAATTTCTAATTTTATTGAATTTTTTAAATGAATCCAATAGGTGTGTTTTAAATACGCGTAGAAAATTAAATTCATTTTCTTCTTTAAAAAGTGTTTATGTATACGGACTATACTTTTCTTCTATCTGATGTGTTTTTATGCTATTTATTATATTAAAAAAAGATCTAAAATAGCAAATTAAGCAATAGTTACAAAAGAGTAATAATTATAATTTATAATGTAACAAGTCGTACATCTACTTATTGTGCGTAATAAATACCACAAGTATTTTTTGTCTGCATTACCCAAATGTTATTATGGTCAATGTAATTCCCATATTCATTTTTAGACAGATTTTTCTTATTAGTAAAAAAATGTGTTTACATATATATATCAAAACAAAATGGTTCAAACTTCTGTTTTTATATTCTTTTATAAAATTAAATCTCTTTTATATAAATGGAATTTTAAAAAAAATACTACTACATATATTCTACGAAATAAAGGATTTTTAATATTGGCTTAGTTTGTTTATGAAAAAATTTTCTTGACTATAAATTATCCGTTATAAAAAAATTATAAACTAATCAGATTTTTACAAAAAGATATATCTAATTTATTATAGTTGTGATAAAAAAATCTAAAAATATAACCAGAATAAATTGATTGCACATACATTACGAGGTCAACCAGATTAAATAATACAAAGATGCGTTTTTAAGCAATAAAAATCCCGATAAATTATAAATAAAAATAAAGAAAGCGTGTTATATTGATTCCATAGATATGTTTAAGAAAGTAATTGAGCAATAAACATCTTAAGATTGAGCATTTACAATGCAGAATGATTTCTAAGAAGAAAAGAAACGCTTAAAAAAATCAAATAAATCACACTTTCTTTGTGATAAATCAATTATGCTGCATATATCATTTATCTCTTAGGCAATATATAAAGTTTGCAAAATATTTAAGGACACAACGATTGTAAATACGCATTTTATTCCATATTAATGGATTCTATATACATAAAAATATTTTTTGCAGCGTAATAATATTATATAAAGACAAAAATTTGCTCAATTTATCGAAAACAACTTTTAAGCTTCATAAAATATTTTTCTGATGATAAAAGCATGTAAACAAAAATAAATGAAACTACCAAATTAAATTAATATATGATATCTAAACAAAAAAACTACAATGCGCATATAAATTTCTTGTCCTTATCAAAATATCACGGCATATAAATCAATATTCACTACATAAAAGTTTTAACATTAAATGAAAAGGATATATATTAATACAAAGACAAAGAAATATGGTCACCTCCTATAAAAATGTTTAAAACAATAATTACGCATTTAAACGAGTATTCATGCCCTTTCAACGCACAAAGTCTTGCTATACGAATTTTATTGAATTTTGAATTGAAATACATTTATTATAATTATGTTTGCAATATATTCAATATTAAATCTCACATATAATTATCATCAAATTTTATATGCATCTCGTAAAAATATAACTTTTGTAGTGTATACAAATGCTATACAATCCCAGATATTTATGGAAATTATAAAAAGTAATTTGCCATTAAAGGAATATGTGCATATGAAAAACTATATAAATTTCATTTTCTCATAATATATAAACTAGCAATTTTAATAAAACATAATTATTTGAAAGAAAACACAATATCTTGATGGTATGAAACCAAAAGAATTGAATTTACAATATATTAAATATAATAATGACTAAAAAGAACTTATTAATTGTTTTTTGAATATTTCTAACCGTGCAACTCTGTTTTAACAAATTATTGTTCTATACAGGCAAAAGCCGCGAGAATTTCTTGAATAATACACAAATTTCTATTTTTAAAAAATTTGTATGCATAAAGTAATTATTCATTTCTTTGTATGCTCAATGGAATGTGTCTTTTGAAAAAAATTTTAAAATAAATTATGATAATTAATATTTGTAATGCAAAAATTTGATGGTATATTTTGCATTTATATACAGAACTTAAAATTACAAGATCATCCATTGTAATGTATTCATTCATAAAATTTTAAACCATTAATTTTTGCGAATAAATTCATTGCTGGAGATTCAAAATTATAACCTACGACATAAATAGCTAAGATTAAATATTTTATTTAGTTAATATATAAATATTAACGTCGGTTTCTTTTCATTTCCTCTTTTTCTTTGCTTTAATTTTTCATTTTAGATTATTTTTTATTTAAACACTCCATAGTTCGATTTATATTATTACATGAGAACTTCGCATTCTATCAATAGAATTTATTGTTAGCTTTTCATCTAAATATTACTTCAATATAGAAGTACAAACAATTCTTAAATGACATATCAAAGTCGGTTGTAATATATATAAGAAATTATAATATTATTCTATTTTCGTTGTATATTTAACGTCATATTTACTTTATATCTAGCAATACCATTGATGAAACGACTAGCAACAGATATGATAAAAGTAGTGAATTCTAAAATAAATTGCCCCCACTTATTTAAAACTTTCTTTTAATCTGTAAAAAACACAATACTTTATAGAACATTAATCACCTCGTTTTAGTATTTCTGTCCTTTGCATATTGATCTCGAAATTCGGTATTATTATTGGAAGTTAATCCGCGAACTATACATTAAATAATTACCTTAAAACTATTTCACGGTATTATTAGCCAGTTAAAATAAATCAAAAAAATGAATTTTTCCATATATTTAGTTTTGGCTGATTGTCGTATTTCTGATATAAAATAAAAAACAACGCATAGTTTATGCCTTAAAATTTGGAGAAAAGCAAAAGAGAAACCAAGAAATATTCGAAATTAAATTTAAAATTACAATAGATGTTATATATATCTTCTTAGACTAGATTCGTGTTATATTCGAGATTTTTATGGCAAAATACATTTTCTACTTGCATTATAAACTATAAGGATGATCAATCCCCTATTAAAATGCTCTAAGCATCTTATAAAAAAACAAGAATCTTTAATAACAGCTTAAAAACATAAAAAAGCTTATATGATCTAAAAATGAATTTTAAAAAAATTAGAAACATCAAAAAAAAGGCTTATTTTTTTGATTCTCTAAATTAAAAATGTAGAAAATTAAAGTATGTACCAAAATAATGTTTATATTATGAAAAAACAGGTATGATCTACTAATTAATTATTACAAATGTATATAAACGCTAAAAAAACGAATCATTCTGATGCTATGAGCTAAAAACTCAAAGAAGATACATTATAGAAAAAGATTGTATATAGTTATTTAACGTGTAAAATATGAAGAATACAATTGAGAAAACGCGGGCTTTATTGCTGCAACTACAAAACTTATATTCTTACATATTAATATTTAGATTGATATAGTCTATATCACCCAAAAGAAATATGCTTATTAATATAAAAAATTATGTATTTTAATAAAAAAATATATCTATAGAAAGCAAATAATGTTGCATAAAATTTTTACACTGGTATACACACATCTTCTTATCATAATAAGCAAAAAAAAATTTGCGGTAGGAAATGTCACTGGTTTTTATGAGCAAATTATTCATAATATTCATGGGTGGACATTAAAAAAATCGTCACATATTTTAAGTCAAGTGAATTTTTATTAAAGATAAGATTAGTGCAAATAAATACATAATACCACAAAAAAAAATTTTATGAAATTTTAGACATATAACATATATAGAAAATTTTAAATTTAAATCAAAAATACATCCATATATTTTAATTAAATACGTTAGTTTCTTAGAACATAAAAAACATCTTGTATTTAAAATATATTCAAGCGTTTAAATTAAAGATAAAAGCTCTAGATAACATATTTTAATGTTTATATTGATGCTAACTGTGTTAATACCTATAGTTATTTTTATAAAATAATTTTTTGAACTGTTAAACAAGTGAATTTTATGTACTTAAGGGTACAAAGAAAACCAGAAGTTAAATATTACAAATTATAAATCATATTGTAAAAAAATCGTGAGATGATTTGGCAAAAAATAGAACAACATTTTATTTTAGGAATATATAACTACATTGGAAATGTTTAAAACGAGCAAAATATAAGTGCATTCAATAAAATTTTGCAATGATTATTTTTATATATATTTACTAATTTTTGCTCTAATAATTTCTATAATGTTCCACCATCATGTTTTAATTTAGTATTTCTATAAAAGATCAATTAATGCATAAATAATCTTTAAATAAATAAAGAAGCATATTTACGATGTTACCATGATCATAATCCCCAGAATAACATAAGCATAAGTATAATTATTTATTTCCAGAATTATTTACAATTTTTTTTATTTTACTTTTATAAGCTCTATACTTAAAGATTTGTCAATCCATCCATATAAAAATATTCGGATCTCATATTAAGCTTATGGTTTTATTCTGTTTCTAGATATACAATATTTTTTTGAAGAAAATATAAAAGAGTTTATATAAATAAAATCTGTCAATAGATTTAAAGTTAATTTGCCAATTAATGAGATATATTTAAAATTGGGCTGAAAAAATGATTTTATGATCATTCATCGATATGAAAACCTATATATTGTATGATGAAATGATATTTAAAATTTGTTATACTTTTCTTTAAATACTTATTCACGATTGAATGAAATTCAAAAAAAATAATAGCTTTGTATAGAGCAAGTTCTAAGCTAAAATTTATTTGTATACAACATGGCCTCGGCATACAGATTACAATTATTATAATCCATGGGATCGCATTGTATGGTATTTGGTGAAAATGGTGATGAATAAAGCCATGACACTTGTGAAGCGCAAATTCTTTTTTATAAACATTAAAATATTGTTTCTTATTGTAACACAAAAAAATTCTATTTTGGTTTGAGATCTATAAATTATTGCAATATAGTATCTAATGTTTTTTATTCAGATGTTATTTAGTATATTATTATGAACATTGGTCGAATCCCTATATTCAATTATAAAAAGTAAATATCGAAAGATAAATATTTTGGCAAAATATTAATTCAATATGATTTCTATGTGGCTTAAATCGATATATATTGAAGACGATATATATTTTATAAACTTAAAAAGTAGATACATGATAATTATAGCGTGTTGGTTTATGATATCCTTATATTTATGCAACACATATCAATCATTCAAAATGATAGATTCCAATGTCTATTTTTGTTAAAATGTATAAGATATTTATTTATTGCACCAAAACTAACAATCTGATCAGAAAATGAAAGGGATAATAAAGAACTGTTCCAATTTTTTATCGTATAAAAGAAGAAATTTTAAATTATATTAAGATTTTAAAAAAAATTGAATCCTATGAAGTGTGAAAAGTGCAACATAATCCTCAAAAAGGTTTTGGGATGGTGTTAATCATATCATAAACATTACAGAATGTCTATTTTCCTTTTTTTCATGATAGTACAATAGTGCATGATAATCGAACAAAATCTAAAATAGACCATTCAAATAAGCTAATGAACAATTTCTGTTTATAACACCAATGAATAAAGTTAAAAGTTAAGTTGCTTCAGCTTATTTTATTTGATATGTTACAAACTACTTTTTATTATTACAGATTTTTAAATATGGTAAATTTATGAGATATGCAATTACACCGATTAAATTCTTTTAACATCCTATTAAAAATATTGGTTAAAAAAATGAATATAGTTTATGAGTAAAATTCATACTTTATTATTTCTGATTATTAATTTTATTTTTTTTACAATATGTGATTTATTTCGATGACTCAAAAATAAATATTCTTTTCATAGTTCTAGCATAATTATTTTCTAGAGTAAGATATAATATATATTATTTATCCCAGTAGAAGGATCTTTTAATTCATGTCACCATCAAATAACCCATAACAATATATTATTTATTTAGGATAATACTAATATTGTATTTGTTTAAAAAAATTTAACCAGTTTATATATTTTTAGAAAAAAATCATGCATAAAATTTTAACCATAAATTGGAATAAATTAATGTGTGTATAGTTTACTTTTATTGGCTATATTAACTTAAAAAAATAGTATTTTTCTATAATTTTTATAGAAAATACTATAAAAACAAAAATGAAAGGCTCTTTTTCTTGCACAATATGAAACAAGTATTATTATGCTATTTAAAACTGGTATAATAAGCCTTACAGCTTATAATGAAATTAAACTTATATATACAACAAGCATTAAATCTTGAAAAATCCAAAATGTCCTGTGATCTATTCAAAAAATATCATAATCACATGTAATGACTCGTTCATAGTGTGTTTAAAAAATTTCATATATAATATGTAATGGACTTAAGAATCCCTGATGAAGTAGAAGAACGCATGCGAGCTCTCATAATTCAGATGAAACTTGAACTGATATAATTTCGTTGAAGAAAATGCGCAGATAACGATAATATCAGGGTAAGGTATTAAAGGATGTATTAAAGAGCTGTAAAATGGTTAAAAGGGTGTACCAAATGCAGATGAAGGGGTCAAAAAAAGAAGAAACGCAGCACATAAATATAAGAAGATATGTAATTTCATAAACATCGCGCATACCTCAATTAAGCTAGAATTAAATTGTCAAATTTTTATATTATATAATAATATATCATTTTTATAATTATAGAATAAATATGAATATGTTTTAATTGGGAGAATATCTGCTCTATAAGTTTAATTATGGCTAAATTTTGAAGAACAATTATAATATTTTTCTCAAGCTTAACTTGATATATGTCCCGCGGACACATCATTTCTATACTATTTTCATTCATCTTTCTTACATATTCTATAATAATTCTGTACTTATATGGGCCTATTAACTTAGGATCATATCCCAATGGTAATTATTATATATGATTCAGTTTATTTTGTGAGTTCGAGTTCTTATAGGTACATTTTATTCATTTAGTTGCAACATAACTATAAATAAATCATAACTTGAATCTTAGCATATTCTGAAAAGAAGCAAATGATTTTTTTTAACTTTAGATTTTAAGTCGAAACTTTCTAAAGCATTAGAAAAATTAAATTTTAAGATGAATGAGCCTTGAATCTAATTTCAAAAAATGCTGGAAAAAGCATAAGAGAAAGATACACTAGAAGCAACCTTTGGTGACTTCTTTTTTCGATAATATTTTTTAATGCATAGAATGACCAAAATTTTTACAATTCTAAAAATTTTGTGCCCAAATACAAAATACACAAAAAAATATATAATAAGCGATTCAAGACATAAGATACCTTAAATTTATATCGTTACGTCATTAATCTTTTTTTGGTAATGTAATACATTTTTTTAATTTAACAGGTTAAAACGCATAAAAAGAGGAATAAAAAGATACACCAAATAGTTTTTTATTTTGTTACATTAAAAATTAGTTAATAAGATTTATGCATAACTTTGCCTTTTTTTTAAATTTTGTGTTTCTGCGATGCATTTTAATGTCAAAAAATTGGGGTGTTCATTATATATATAAAGATATTATAATTATATTTGAAAACTGAAAAATTTTATCTAGATATAGACTAAAAAATACTGAATTTGCAACTTTTTTGTCGAATAAAATCCTTTAATTTAGTTTTATTCTTATTTAACGCATGGGATATATATAAGAAACAATCGTACATATAATTTTTCGTTTTCAATAAAAATATATATACAAACTGCATAGAAAAAGTTTGATTGATAATATCGTTCTACAAATGGGAAAATGATATGTTTTCGATTTTCTAAACCATTAAGACTTCTCATATAAAATTACTTTTATACACGTGAAGAAGATAAACCTTACCTTACATTATATTATAAGATTATGACCCATATACGAATATATTTATTTTATATTAGGTTACACGTTTTTTTTCTAGATTAAAAACGTTAAAATACGTTCACTCATTGTAAAGTTATATTTTATTGTATATTACTTTTTTGTTTAACTGAAGATTGATCCACACTATTTGCTTCTTTATACAATGTTCAAGCCAAAAAAAAATATCAGAAAATTTTCTTGCTGATGCGATATAATAAAGAAATGGGAGTATTCAACTATGGAGTGTACAAACGCGTAAATATTGTCTTAAAAACCCAAGAATAAATTCTATTAAAATCCGATATTTTTTATTCAACTATCATGAACTTCCGATAACTCTAATTGATATAAATGTTTAGAAAAATCAAATATTCGATCAATAAAAAAAGCGGGTAAATTTCTTGTTTAATTAAAGAATATTTACGTTTTCAAATATAAAATAAAAAAATGTATGTCACATCGAGCGTTTCAGTTGAAAATGTATTTTATTAACATATGAATAATTCGATAAAATTAGGTGCACAATTTGATTAAATTTTAAATGGCAATATAATATTTATAAATAGTATATTTTAACAGAGTAAACTTAGAATTGTAGTAGCCCCAACAACAGACTTTCCTTGCAGACCCGTAATTACAGTAGCCATAAAATCGATTTAACTTTAGTTAATTATTTCTGGCTTAATCACAAGAGGAACAAATATATTTCCATTAAAAACAATAATACTATTGACGACCAAAGAAGGTAAAATGATCATATAACATGCATGTATCTTATTAATTATACGGTTCTTCTTCTGGATCCACACATACTTGTTTATCAATAAGTATTTCTTGATTAATATGACTTCTATTGGTGAAAGAACACGCTTAGAATATTGTCTTAACAATGATGATAGAAGATCTGTAAACGTTAATTTTCTAAAAATTTGAATCTCTTTAAGATCAATTGCTCAGTAACCGTATTTTCCAAATACTCGGCGTTGTTCATCCAAATTATTTGACATTTTGATAAGGGCTCTTAAAATAGAAAGTATAGATTCAAATATCGTAAAGAAAATAACAAATATTTTAGAGATTAAACGACCAGATTTACGGGTTGGGCGTTTTAATTACATATGAAATACATGCACAACTGTTAATCGCGGACAACTCATCTTTATTTTGATTATTATCCGAAGTATTATTAATACGAGTTGAGATATAATTTA
Source organism: Rhyacophila brunnea (assembly GCF_057557595.1). Classification (NCBI taxonomy): domain Eukaryota; kingdom Metazoa; phylum Arthropoda; class Insecta; order Trichoptera; family Rhyacophilidae; genus Rhyacophila; species Rhyacophila brunnea. Next base: position 1,044,435 of record NW_028233344.1, read on the forward strand.
TTATATTTAGAAAACTAATGTATTTAATATCATAACAAGAAACCAACACAAAATTATATAATATTCTTCGAAAATTCGTTGTAAAACATCTTAAAAAAATTATTCTTCTGATTATATAATACACAACGAATCGCCGTAAAATTGAATATAATGATAGAAAACGTATGCGATATTAAATATTAATCTTCGAAAAAAATAATGTAAACATTGAAGGCATTATTCTTTTATTTATATAATTTAAAGATGGAACTGATGTATTAAAACTTATCATGTAAAATTAAATATGGTTTTTACAAAAAAAAGATTAAAAAACCCAGAGAAACTATCTTTTCGCCTATAAGATGTATGATATGGAAAATCTATCTAAAGGAATCACAAGGAATATAGTTGAAATCATTTCATAAAATTAAAATATAGCATGAAAAAATCTTTAATGTGAGTTTTTATTTATTGAATATAAATATATTCTTCGAATCATCAAAAGTCAAGTATTCGCCTGCTAGAAATTACATGAATTGGACCCCACAATCTATCGCAATTTACATATTAAAATAATAGAAAATCAAAAAGTGTTTTATTTAAAATATATGCTGCTTAAAACCAATAAAATCCTAAACAATGCACTACTAAAATAAAAATTATTTCGCAAGTACTATAATTATTAAAATCAGAATACTATAAAATCACATACAAAAATATATCCGCAATCAGAAGTTCTATTATAAAGGTTAAGCTCTTTACGAATGAAGATAAAACACCAAAAAAAGAATAACAGTATTTGCCTTGCATTAAGCCACCTACTTACATGTAATATCCTTCATATTTAAAATCCACAAAAAAGAAAATATTACATTAGACACCAAGCCATGACATAAATGTGAATCTAAAACTATGTAGTATACTAATTGATAGCATAGATATATTCCAATCATTAATTTCCAAAATATATTTATCGATTTTATACTGGGTTATATTTATCAGGGGTTAAAAGTATTAAAAACACTTATAAGCCTTAAAATAAGCCTATACTGTACTTACTATACATTTAAATCCCCATAACATTTACATGCATCTTGATTTATATAAAATTTTTATCAAGTTTTGTATTTTATTCCACTATTTATAATTCATTTTGTTTCTACAGGTTCCACCCGATCATATACATTTTTACTTGTGCTTAACTTTCACCTTATAGTGTATATTAAATTTATATTGGCGTATCTTAATAAGTTTTCTCGTATATTTAAAAATACATCTATAGCTAGAAAAAAGGCTATTTCTATAGCCTATGTTGAAATCAGGAATATCAATACATAATATTTTTACAAGTATATTTTACAAATATTTATCTTTGATGGAAATAAACAAAAATAAAAAAATCACTTCATTAAAGATCATAAAATATTGTCATTTATTATGATCCTCAATAGAAAAAATTAGAAATATCTATGCGCGAAGCCATATAATAGACAAAACATTATAAATATGATTTTTTTTGTCGTGATTTACCATAGGTGGTATATTAAGAATCTAGGAAGGAGTGAAAGATACACAATCTGAATAAAATCAAATAAAAGACTTTAATAAATAAGTCTTGCAAGAAGATTCATTGGGGAGATCGTAAATATGATGTGTATTGGGAAGTATTAAGCCATTTCTGTAATTATATAAAAATCAATATTGTTGATAAGCAAAGTAAAATATCATAAAATAAAATTAATCTATGAATAAAAATTAGCACTGCATGCCATATTTAATATTAGATTTAACAGAAAAGTGAATATTTCAAATTTATAAATATATATATATCAAATAATGATAATATCCTAATATTTATTCTTTTGTCATTATTAACATTGTTCTACTGTTTTAAATGTATTTGAATTAATTTATAAAAATCATCCGGCCATAATAAAGATAATTTATTTTTTCCAAGCATTAAAACTCAAGCTTATAAATATCTAGAAAAAATTTTAATCATGAAAAATTTATATTATAATTATTAAAAAAAAGATTTATTTCAAATTTTTAGCGTTTTTCCGCCTTAAGGCACCTGGAGGGTTTAAAACTGAAAACTTACAATTAGAGAAGCCTTTCATAATCTAGTGCTAAGGTGAAAGAGGCCTATCATGGATTTTAGGTTTGAAACTGAGCTGCTGAAAACCTTTTTTTAAATAAAAAGATAGGTTAAAGAATGAACTACAAAATCGAAAATTGTAAATCTATGATTTAAACTGTAAATTATATAACAAAAAAAAATTTCATGGCTTTTTGCACACTTATATAATTACATTAGAACGAGAATATTTTTTATTTTTATTGTGATCTTTGTGCATAAAGTTGACCATTTAGCCTTTTATATATTTATTATCTAAATTTATAAAATCGCTTTTTATCGATCTATATATAAGTTATAAATATTTATACACACAAAAAATTATTTAATTTATTGTAAAATTGAATTTTAGTTTATACTAAAGATTTCAGTGGAATAAATATTTTAAATCAATCCACCAAACCAAGTATAATAAAAAACTTCTTTAAAAGTCAATTTTAGTAGAAAAAATACTACTATGATCCATTAATTATATTATAATCCTATAAATATATCTTAATTATCTGTAAAACATGCTTGTGAACCACTTTTAGACTAAGTATGCCATCATCCTTTGTTAAAAAGTAGAGACTGCTATGCTAGCTCAAATTCAATATTCATTAGTAAATTAGTATTACTTGAATCTGAATTATATTATACATCCATAAAGTGATGTGTATCCATATAGGTTATTTTGATGTCAGGATTACAGCTAATTCTTTTGGCACGACTTTAAAAATCAAATCAGGACTATCAGAATATTTTTTTCTTATATGTAGCAACTATACGCCATAAAGCACACGAACGAATATTTCTCGAAACAAAATTATATTAGCATCTAAAATACCTTATTAATAAAATAAAGTAGAAAACTTATATAAATGATTCTTGGTTTATTTTTTATTTTAAAATACAAAAAAAAACTTTGAAATACGATTGATTCGTAGCAACATAAATGCATTCATGCACACGAATCAGCCATAAAAAACCATCAAAAATACTAAAAAAATTAAATTAAATAATATTATATATATCCACAAATCACCATTCAGAATATCTTATCCGTGTTATCATACATTTGGAAACAATCCTGGAGATTCGGGACTTGCTTATAATTGTATATTTTTAGACAAATAAAATAGTACGTAAACTTAAACTTAAAATTTTATATTACTTCTAACATAGTGAATGTGTATATATTCACATATAGTGATATCAAAAGATCTAATAATATCAAAAAAAAATTCAATAATTTTAAAGATGCCTATTAACTCCATCTTATTTTAAAACAAATATTAAATTAATAACAAAAATTCGATTGTATATTTTTAAAATTATAAAAAATTACTTTAGTTGAAAAATTGGAAAATAATAGTGTATATACTGAAAATCTGCTTTAGAATCAAATTTATTTTTATTGAATTTGATTTCTATCCTTTTAAATATATTTTTTATATTATACATCCCCAAAAATGCTTTTTGCTATTACAAACCACCATAGTCGAATTATAGGAATCTTTTTGCACTGAAACATCCCAAAATTTGACTTTTTTATCCTTTTTCTATCACAAAATATCCGGGAAAAATATGCAGATTTTTGATTTTCAAGCAGAAAGAATTCATGGTATAGTAACGTTTGAATAGATATATATTCAAACATGCAATACAGTGATACAGTTGGTTTAGAAACACTTATAGGATAAACTTGTGATCTAACCGCAAAGAAATGTGAATTCATATAAATTTACTCATAACGAGCAATAGCAGCGAAAATGCGGTCTGTCAAAACAGAAAGTATACTCTGAAAAGGACTGATAACCGATGATAAATTGAATATGGCTGTGTAAGACGCCCAAAACTAGCAAGTACATAAAATGAAAACCACTACTTTCAGCAAGAACATGGATAATTTGAGAGCGGTGGTGGTATCATAATCAAACTGTGACGAAAAGTAGATAAAATATCGTTCCCTTCCAAAATAAAATACCGCAGTAACAGAACTAATATACGGAGAATTAATTGGTAATGGGAAATGTGAAAAGCTACATGTGGAGGAGAGTTGGGCAATAAAAAATTTCTAAAAGTCATAAATGAAATCCTGAAAAGAATATATTACGATTAAATACTATATAAAGTGAATTCAACCAAATTTCAAAATATAGGATTTTGAAATACTTCTAAGCATTGGATTACGCACAAACAATAAGATCTAGAAAGACATTCGAAATAATAAATATTAAGATAAGAAGATGAATTGAAAAAGAAGGTGAAGATGATATAACAGAATTAAGTATCAGTCAAGTCTATTCCAATGAGCATTCTAAAGTTTTCTATGAGCATTATTAAAAAGCTAAACATCAAATAAACTTATTAATAACAATTTTTTTATATCATTCTTATCTGAAATATTTCGAGATTTTTCTCCGATTCAAAATTAAAATTTGTACGGCGACATGTCAAAATATTTCAGTCGGGTATCGTTGATTATTATCACCTATATACATATTAATTTGAGCTTCTTAATATCCACATCATATTTTTCATGGCATATAAACAGCTTAAATTCTGATACGCATAAGGTTTTTTTATAAGAAACTATATCTTCATTCCTGCCCTAATTTATAGATCAATTGAAAAAAAATTAGCTTCTATCTGGATTTAGAATAATATTCTGATCACATAAATTCTGAAATTTAACGTTTTATTAATTGTGAGTACAACATAGATCAGTATTTTTTTGTCAATATCAATAATATATTTGCATTGTTTGTATTCATACTACTTAAAACAATTATATTTCATTATAGAATTTATGAATTATCACTATACTGATAAATATACCAGGTAAAACCTGAACGGCTGATTAAATCGTTTCTTTCTGTTTTACCTATTTGCAATCAATCCTTTAAGTATCAATTTAAAGTAAAGCGAAGCCATTCTATCCTTTAACAAGAATATTTATGCAAGGTTACCATCAGATATCACATATAATTTTTTTAAAATAATTATATTTATCGGAAAATCTAATTCTAAAATCTTAAGGCGACACACTTGAAAGAAATTTTTTCTTGATGCAAAACACATAATCCCGTTCCCTTTTTATATTGATGCCAAAATGAAACATTTATTTTGCTCATATTATCGGTAATTATAGCTTTATATTATAATTTGTGTTTTAAAGGTAAGGAATTAACGTAAGTCTGATGATAATATATAAAATCGTCAAGTTGTTTTAGAAACTCGTATAAGTATAATATAACAGAAAAAAACCATAAAAAAATGTTCTAAAATCGAAATAACGCATGTAAATAAAATATTCACTGTAATCATAGATAGTGCTTGTATTTTTCTATAGATATGTTGATAAATAAAAATCAAGAAGCTGTCTAACACTTTATCTAATGAACTTTAATCTAAAAAATAAAATTTAGAAAAAACAAAGAAACTCCGACCAAATATACATATAACTAAAAGGCATTTTTCTTCATTTCTGGTTTGATATTTTTTGGAGTATTGTTCAAAATCAAAATTGGTGTATTTTAAAATTATTTGACCTATACCTATAGAATATATATTAAAGTGCAAAGCATTTCTAGATTATTATGTGAAAGATAGTATAAAGAAGAATTTAGTTTGAGTCAATTAATTATATTCTACACTAGTTTATTAAAATTATATAACTTTCTCTGTGCATTCTATAATGGCATATTTTTATGGGGGTTATGATAAAAAATGAATTGAGCTTTAGATAGCATTAATGTATCCTATATTTTATAACACTCTTTTATAAATTAAGATATGTAATTGCTTGGGCTCTAATCAATTTGATAATTATGAAAGATTATTTATATTGAGACTACTTATTTTATATGATACGGAATAAAGCTAATTTTCGAAATATTATATTAAATGGCTAAATTCGTTTACAAAACACAATTTATCAAGATTTTACAAATTTAAGCAATTATATTTTTATTATATTTGATCATATGCAGTTTTTCTTTTAAATACATTTAATTAATAACAAATTATTTCATATTTCGGCTATTTATAGCAGAAAACCCAAAAAACACAAAATTTCGTGCATAATTTTGTTTGTTATATTGTATTTGCCTCATTATATTTAAAATTTGCTTTTTTAAATAAAAATCATTGATCATTATCAGCAACATATAATTGCTAAAAAATGACATGTCTACAATTAAGAAAATTGATTGGATTTAAAAAAATGAATTTTTATTTCTATTATTAAACCTGCCTAAGATTTTTGTTAATTCAAGGATTTAATTGTAGCAAATCGCTTCTTCAGGAATTTACCATAGAGTATTACTGACTTTCTAAGCATAAAGTTACAAATAGAGAAATATAAGCACATAAATTTCATATTTTATTTTAATTTTTTTCGAATTTTTGACCGCGAAAATTTCTACTATCGCCATTTATAAATTTACACTAGGATATGCATAGAAAAACTTTTTATCGGATGTAATATATTTATTTTTTTAATTAAGAAATACATTTTTTTTGAGTATACATGATATTGTAGATAAATTTATCTCTGAACAGATGCTGAACTGAATTAATATAATTAGCATGAATGAAAAATAGGATACATTAGAAATTCAAATAAAACAGGTTTAGAGAAATGAGAATTTGAATTAAAAAAATGCAAACATAAAAAAAAATTACTAAAACAGTAGCTGATATGTTAATATAAATATTGGATCTATCACAAAAAAAAAATATTGATAAACCAAATTAAAACCCCTTTATCAGTCTATAATAAATGCAATGTATATATCATCTAACTCAAGTTTTTGATGGTAAAGACATAATTTATATTTTTTTTAATGTTGGGCGCATTTTCAAGATAAAAATAAAAATAAATATATATTTTTTGATTCAAATGTTTTACTAAATTATAAGATCATTATATGCAATCATAGTAACAATAAGAGAATTTTATTAAAAAAAACTAGCCTGTTCTTTGTGTTTATATACCAAACAGAAATGTACCCAAGATGGAAAAGTGATCAAATAATAATATAATATGTCAAATAAAATGTAAAAAGACTCACGGCTAAATTATTATCTTGATAATCACATATATCATTATGTCTTTATTTAAAATAATATATAGAAGTGTAAAATTACAAAAACCCAAAGTAATAATTTCATTAAAGTACTAATATAGTCTTTATGTACATGTGAAGCCTCTGAAAATAGTCTGTTTCAAATTAAGTTTCTCAAAAAAGCCAATATGATTGAACTAAACTTGTTCAAAGTTTTTTAGTTGCTTGAATTATAAAATTTCTACCAAAATTAGATAAGTTATGTCAAAAATAATAAATTTTTAGATTCTGAAAAAAAACAAAAATAAAATTTATGCCATGTAATGTTCAAAATTACCTTAACCTTATATTATATCGGAAAAATCAGCGAAAGGTATCACACCTAAAAAAATATAAAGTACTAAACTAATCTTGTTACTATTTTTGTTTCTTATGTATTTTTATAAATAGAGAATCTAGAATTTTGCCAAGTTATGGTCCAAAGACTATTTTTTTAAATAAATTTACTTGTTTGGTTTTAAATTAAATATTATAAAAATTTTATCTATCGTATTCATTTAAAAATATATTGAAGAAGAAAATTTATAATAATTTTTTTTATAATTCAATGATCAATATATTGTGCAGGTATAAATTGCTCCAAAGTAAATCACATCATGATTAAGAATATAAATTTCCTAACTATATTACGCAAGTAATAGAAAAAAAGTGGATTTTATAATATTTCTATATATAAGTTTACATATCAAATATAAAAAAAAGAATTTTATGATGATAAATTATTATCTCTACAGCTTTTATGTTACAATAATATGAATTTATGTGATTTTGTGTAACAATAAAAATCTTTCTTTTTTTTAAGATTCAATTTTACTATTGCTAGAAAATAAATTTATATTTTTATTTTTGATTTGCATAAATGTACATCTAAAATACTGCTACTCTTTTTTGTTGCTTGAGTAATTGGAAATAAAGTTTATAATGCATAGATCAGCGTATATAGGCTGTGTAAATATGTTTCTACAAGTATCGTGTTTTCTTCGTGAATAAAAATATGCAAGGGAATTATATTTTGGATTTCTAATACACAATGAATTTTCAGACTATCTTAAGTGCTGTCTCATGATACTATAATCACACGAATCTAGATTTCAGGTTATGATAACTAAAAGTATACAAATATTACATTATTTTTACAATCTACTATTTATATATGTACTTTAAATCATACTAAGGTTCGCAAGGTAGGATAATTTAATTTTGAAGGATACCAAAGATCATTTTAAATATAGAGAATATTTAAAAAAATACAAGTCACAGGAAATATCTATATTTATGATGTACAAACATTTTATAACATAGGTATAAAAAGTTTATTTATTATATATTTATATTATGCCGCAAAGTGGAATTTAGAAATTTATAAGATAGATAGTGCGACTGTGCTGAAATACACCCTATATTGCAAAAAAAATGAAAAACGGAATTTTTTTTATATGTAAACATCATCTGAGTGCAATATAAGATTTTAAATTAATTTTTTTTTACATTTAAATCACAATTGACATATAATCATGAATAAAAGATAACAAAAAATATATTTTTTTACTTATAAATATTCTTATTATAACAAAAACTTGTAAGTTTCACTTCTAGTATTTTATTTTTTAAAAATTTATTAATCTCAAAAATTGTTTTTGTATTTTAAATATACAAATTGGAATATAAAAGTGTTATCCATATTAAAATGGAAAAACGTGCTGCAATTCTAGGAAATTCTTTAAAAAATTATGTTATGCAATTCTATATATATTAAAAGCGACATTTTTATTTTCTATGCATACGTTTGACACCATAGGAACACTTATATGCTTTGTCTGCATATGGCTATATAAATAGCAAGAAATCTATCTAATGCTATATCTTAAAGATATAAATTTTGAAAAAAAAATCTTAAAGGGTTGAATCCTATAATCTTTATATTTTCTATTTTTAATTGCAGCTAGGTTCTATCGTCACTCGTTATAATATTATTTGGAACAAAAAATACAAAAAAAAACGAGCAACTGCTTACATTTATCCGTACAATGTTTTTTTCTTTATGGTTTTTATGGTATTTGAATATAAAGATAAAATAATTACTACATGATTTCTCGATAATTGTTTTTTTTGAATCTAAAATTATATGTTTACATCAAAAATCATACATTTATATTTATAATTTGTAGATTGTGGTTTAAGTGTCGTTTTTTTATGCTTTACATCATATTTTAAAACTTTTTCTAGCAGCTAATGGACGGTTATTGTCTGTTTAGACGATGGCCTAAATGAGATTCGTATTTTAATATGATTGGCAAGCCCTGATTTTATATACGATTATCGTTTTTACGGCAATGGCTTGACTTACATCTGCAAATCAATTATATGATCTTTATTTTTAAAATGTAATTTATTTTTCATGTGTTTTATTCTATTTTTCAGGTACTCTTTAGTTATCATAGAAGCAACAAAAAAAGATCGAAAATTTTCACCTTATACTGTTATGAATTGGTAATTATTCAATGCTTTGGATATAGAAGACAGTATTTATTACACACATATTTTCTAAAATTAAACCTAGACAATATTTATTCTTCTTTCTATCAATTTATCATTTCAAATTTCAGCTAACTATAAAATTATCTTCAACGATATAAATTCACTTTTTCTTTTTAAAAATGTATTGGTGATATTTATGTGTGTAATAGCACTATAATCAAGTATAATTGTTTTAAAAAAATAGTCGGAATCGAACGAATGTTTCTGATTGCGATTTTATGTTATCTTAAAATAAATAAAAAAAAGTCAAAGCTTAATCAACTAAATTTAATTAGTTCAACTTAATAGTAAAATTTTTCGAAAAATATATGATTTTCATTTACTATTGGAATGAAAAAAATTCCATTAGTGCAAAGAATACAATTTTAAAAACCCAGACAATTTGCAAATAATTCACAATAAATTTTATTAAACTATTTAATGTAATTAAAAGAAATGAGCTAGTATTTCGACATCAAATTGTATCTATATAGAAAAATATAAAGATAAAGCTGTAATAAATCGTTCCAGTTAGAATTTTATAAGACAGGAAAGCTATGAGAATCATGAAATAATATATTTTCGTGGCGTTTAGATGCAAAAAAAATATTTTTTTCTTTTCTCCGGTAATTTTTTATTAAGTATTTTATTTGCTAGTTGAATTTAATTAATATGTACGTTTACAATATAAATTAAAACATGATAATTTTCCTACAAAAGTGAAAAAGGTATTTCATCTTTTTATGGTGAAGTCGAACATGTGATAATAATTATAATAAAAAATGTATCGAAATATTTTAGCCGTTTTATTTTTGCAAGTGAAATTATATTAGCGATGTTCCAATCAAAATGCATAAATACGCTTCTATTTAAAACATATTTGTGACACATAGAAGTGTAAGAGAAGCGATACATTTATATAAGAATTTCATTCTATAAAAACCAGAATAAATACACATTCAATAAATTTCTCTTATATGGGCTGATTTGATGCTTATCTCCATATGTGTTTCTAAGATATTTATTACTCAAAATATTAACAGAAGATCATTTTTATTCAATGTTTAGGCCGAAAATACATATTTAATATATCATTTCGCAATATCAGAAAACAAAATTAAATTCAATTCACACAGAAACACTCGTAAAAACAGAAAATAGTTCTATATATATGAAAGCTGCCACTTATACTAATAAAATAATACCGGAGTCTACAAAAAATGTGTGATTTTATTTGAAATTTTTAAGCGTTGCAAGTAAAAGGCCTTAAATAAATTTGAGTTAGTATACTATATTAACTTGAAATTATGAACCGTGTAAAACCTATGAAGTCTAAGCGAATCAAGCCTATTTCATCTAAATTTTCAGGAAAAAAAGGAATTTTAAGGATGTGGAAGAAAAAGTTTTGCGGGAATGTTATGATTTTTGGCTGTAGAAAACCATATAATTAAATGAATAAACGCTTTTTGCGTTTTTAAGATAGTATAGACTTTTTTTATGAAAATTTTATGAAGATATTTTTTTATCCACCCTGATAATCTTTTTTTTAAATACACTTCGATCAGTTCTAAGGGTATCAGAAAGCTTGAAAATTAAAACTGCTTTATAATTTCATTTATTTTTTGTCCCTATGATTTAATGATTTCCCGATGCTACATTGCTTTTAAAATAGAATTAGTGAAGATAAACCATAGCATATAAATCTTTTCAATTTTTTATAATGTTTTTAAAATGTAAATTATAACATTGTCTAATATAAAGTGTTATTGAACTTGAATTTATATTTCATATCAAATTCTTTGACTATAGAATTTTGACTATATATAATTATACGTAAAAAAGATCTGTTACAAGAGAAATAATTTATTATCGATATTACAGCGTTATATTTACTAAAAACAATGATGAAAATCAATATGAATCGGAAGTATCTATTGCTTCTTTTTAGATTGAGAAATGCGTAAAAAATACAAATATAATAAACAACTTACGGGTATTTCTTGCATATTAACTGAAAATATACAAATTTAAAACCTCGAATTACGTCATTACAGACTTAACAAATTTGAATAATATTTATAATCTAAAAATGTAGGTACTACTGGTTGATTTAAAACAAAAAAAAAATTATGATTTTCTGATGATTATTAAGAAATAGGATTTTATCAAAAGCAAAAATACAGCTTAAAATGAATTCGTATTTTACTACAATAAAATCATATTAATGTATTTATAAACAATAGAATTGCTTATCTTAATAAATAGAATATCCTAATTGAAACCGAGCCACAGTTTATTTTGCATTAAATAAATATAAAAAACTATAAATAAGTTGTTTTAATAAATCATTTATTTTTATTGTCGAAAATAAGAATCAAACTATACGATAATATGTCATTAAATCGAATTTTTTTCATGCAAAAAAAATTAAATTTTTGCAGGTATTACAAATTTCTCGATTTATAAAATTTTCTTGTATACAGTTCAATTTAATTAAAAATATTTTGCACAGGAATTTTTAATTATCAGTATAATGATTGAATTGATATAAATACCAGAAAAAAATTGTTAAATTTTTTTTTTTATTGATAAATTATCCATTTGACTTAAGCATAGCCTAGGAAAAACTCGGTTCTTAAGATATGATACTTATAGATTGATTGTCGTAAGATACCTCATAAGTAACGGATAATTGTTTATAAACAAAGCAATAATATGAAATATACAAGCATAAAATCACATGTTGTATAAAAACAAGTGTTATTAAATAAATGGATCATTCATATACTTTGTAATAATTTTGCACTTTAAATTTGTTTCAGTTGATGAGTAAGATTATAACTATATAAAAATTCTGGATTATATAACTAACAATAAAACAATTATGCATATGTATTTAATGCTAAATGCAAAATATACAATTCATCTGTTGATTGTGAAATATTATGAAAATTTCTTTTTATGGACTTGCAAATTAATCTAGAGCTCTAAGCTGATCTAATTTACCATCCTTTTTTTGCAATGCAAACTTAAATTTAATTTTAATAAATTTAGCTATTAAATATAAATTTATGATAGAAATTTTATAAAATTTCAGAATTTCATTTTTAAGCAGTAATAATGTTCTATTGGGCAAAATGATAAAATTTATATACATTTGGTGGATTGTATTTATTGCTTTATTTGCCCTTTAGTTATATAAAAGCGTCCAATGCAATTTTAAGATTTAATTCATACAGTAAGGATCATAACTTCTATTAGACACATCATATTTTGTCTTAATCAATCTATATGTTCAATCAAAATATTTATTTTCATTTTTTTCTTAATCCTATTGTTTTAGTTCGGCATTGGCTATAGCTTGGATTTTTACATTGGTGCTTTTAATTTTTATTGATTATAAAACAAACATTCAACATATCACCATATAATGTTCTTGATTGTCTATGTTCGTTTAATTGTTTTTGTCTTATTAATTCATGCTATAATCAAACTTTCATACAGTTAAAAACATTAAATTCATATATAAAAATTTTAAATCATAGATTTTATTTATTATGCGCAACCTGCACACGTAAATTTGGAGATCAAAACTTATTGTCTACCCCTACTACGTAAACAATATCTTTTACTATAATACTCAAATTATTTTCATATTTTTCTAATTCATAGGCGTAGTGTGAATTATTAGAAAATAAATGTTTGCGACAAAACAATTAATTGTAATTGCCAATCATAATGTTTTGTGAGATTATATGGATATCTTAAATTAATAGTTTTTCAATAAAAAGCTTTATTTAGTTGATAAATGTTGATATATTTTTCATTCTTCAAAACTTACACGTAAGCATGATAAAGTGTATAAATTTATCGATTTGTTTTCAATTGAATATTATCTTGATTTAGCATACTTTTAAATACCCATTATTATAGTTATAGTCTACTATTTACATTCCTTCTTGGCCCCATTGATTGTGTATAGTAACATATAATAAATATCAAAAGCTGGTGATTGGTTTCTAATCTTATATTATAAATTTTTAAGGTATGTGTAGTGTCGAAGTAAACACAATCCTATTCAATAATTTAGGGTTAAATATAGTATTTGCAAATTCCAGCACATGTTATGTTAATTAAATCTTGAATTTTCTCTTTCTTATGCTCTATTGCTATAGATATTTTATATATTAAATACAAGATAGCCGATACGTTTAATTTTGACCAGATATTTTCATCTAAATAGCCACATTATGTCTTTAAAATATTTCATCTATTTGTAAACTTTTTAATAATTAATATGATCAAATGAGTCTTCAAGCAATCTTTTGCAATATAAAAATTTAATTTTATAGATCAAAATGATATTAAAGCTTATGCAATGTTTTGATTTTTAAATAATAAATACGTTTTATCGATTTGTTGAATTTAATTAAATAATATTTTAAATAAAAAAAATACATATTCGTTTCAAACATTTCTTAAATTAAATATTAAAGCCTGATAAACTCGCAAAAGAAATAATTGCATAATATGATCCTAAGTATATTTGACCATGATAGAAACCAAAATACAGTGAATATAATTGGGAGATAAATTTTTCTTATGTTTATTAACAAAAAATTTAATATAGTAAGGTTTAGTGATAGTATACAATTAAGAAACATATAGCATATTTGTTTTATAATGAAAATTTGTTCATTGTATCTTTTTCATTGTTAGAATACAAAAAAAATTGTGAGTGTTTGCATCTAGATTGTTTTAAAAATTTTAATACAGATAGGGAAAAAAGGATGTTGTATGAAGCTCCATAGTTATAGTTTTTACGTTAAGATTGAAGTTTACACGCAACAACATTTGATTGATTGATATTAGGTTAAATAAGATTTTTTTACTAAAATAATAATGATAACAATAAAATTTGAACTAGATAAATAGATATCTATAAAACATGACAAAATTAATATTTGGTTTTTCACTATCATGCATTTATTATACACGGAGATAAAGCATGTTTTAAATGTAAAATTGATATTTATAATTTTCCTAGATTGTTTTAGTTAAGGTTTAATCTTATTATGAATTTTCATTTATAATAATTTAATTTGTATTTTCAAAATTAATTCAGCAAACCTAAAATTATTGCAGCCACGTAAGATTTTTTTCTTACAATTAAAAATTTATTGGATTGCTATCTTACGTTTTCAAGGATACATTTTATGTCTAGCTATAATTCTTTTTTACAATCCAAATTAAAAGCGAATCTTTGTTTTACGCGTCTATTATATGTAGATTCCCTTGAATATTACATATTGGTGATATTAATTTTTGTAAAAATACGTTATTTCTATTTAATATTGGTCTTGTACACAGTTCTAGTTTTAAATTATTCATAGATTTAAAATCAAGATTCCTTCGCATTTTAAAAGCCTTTGATATCTAAAAACAATTGATTTTACAATATTCCATTAAATATAAAAAATTGTGATAATCACTGCAAAATGTGGCTATTTAAATCTATATTTGTATTTTTCTGCTCTTTTACAGTAAATTCAAAGCTTAAAAAAATAATAATTATTGGATAATAAGTGAGCAGAATCGCTGCACAGAAGGACTTATTCACAATAATAATGCTTTGTAACAAAAAAATGAAGAAAATCCCGTTGCCTAATATAAAGTTTTGCCTTAAACAGGATCGCATCAAGATTTAACTGCCAATCACAGTGTTTATAGTCCGAATTTAGTATCGCAAGATATAACTACAAAATTCTATTAATATATGCTAACGATTATGATCTATGTATAAATAAATCGTTTGAAACATATTATCAACATGAAATGATATTCATTTATAATAAAACAAATCTTTGGGTATAGCATATATTGATATGCGACTAAATGATAGCATTAAAAAAGTAAATTGTGAAAGTTTTGCATATTATGCTGGAAATTTCGATCTTTAATCTTATTACACCATACGAAGATTTATTATATTATGATAGTGCTCCATTTTGTAAAATAATATATAGCCCATCTTTGAATTTTAAATTACATGATTTTTATATATTTTCGGATACCATATAATGCATTTCTGTATGAATTTTATACAAAAATTGTTTTTAGTATAGTGGAAGTAATTTTAGGATATGATGAAATAAATGTAAGATTTTTATCCTAATAAAATTACAAATTCTATCTACATTATCAAATTTCAAGGTTTAAAACAAGAATAAAGTATTTACATCCAAAAATCACCATTCCTAAAGTAACGTTTATTTGGTTGATTTCTTATATATTAATAGATGTAAAATAAATTTTTTTTATCGTTTCACTGCAAATTTATATTTAAATATAATTTTATTAAATAAAAATTTTGTATTTATTTTACTAAATAGAGAAGATAGAAATTCAAATCATTTTCATAAGTAAAATTATGCACATATTCTAAATATTTTTTTCGAATCATAAGAAAATGTTACGATTTTTAAAATAGTTTATTTGTGTTGAATTACTGTAATATAATACCCTATCTTATGTTTATATTGCAAAAACAGGAAAATCTAGAATATGATAAATTACTCGTATTTAAAATAAAAAGCTTAAAAAATACTTTATGTATTATAAATCCGCTTTTTATTCTATCTTAAAAATTAATTTTTTTTAGGTCACTAGATAGAAAGATTTCGATTATTTTCGGCATATATGTATTACAAAATGTATAAGAAATATATTTTCGGGATATAGATTACAAATAATAAATGTCCTATTGCATCAATATATGCAAAAAGATTTTATAACTTACACAATGGGTTTATATTATGTCCATTGCAGTTAAATCTGTTTTACTTTTTGTATCAAGTGTATTTTCTGAAGCTAAAATAAGTTTTTAACGCCCGATGAAGACGAAATTCTATCTTAATGATTTGAGTCTAATATACCAAAGTGTACTATTTTGCTTTGAAAGGACTTACGAAATAAATATACTAAAATAAGTGAAATTCTACGATTACAGAGGCTTTATGGGGAAATTAATATTTTCCTGGATAGTAAATTTTTGTTAATTAGTTGATTTTTATGCAAGTCTGCTATTTAAAATGCAAATTACAGACTTTATGTTCATAAATGAAATATATATTCATATAAAAAGAAGATAAGAGCATTAAAAAAAATCAATAATGAGCGTTTCTAAAAAAAAACAGCTTAATAAAACCTTTATATAATTATATAGATGATATATAAATATTTAAAAATGTTTTTTTTGTCATATAATCATGTAATTATATATAACTGTGTATTTCGTTAAAGTAACCATTATAAACATTTTTTTTGTGTTTAATTATAATTCCAGAAGCTTAATATTTCTTTGCTTGAAATCTTTTGTTATCCATGGTTTAATTTTAACCTAAAATAATTTAAAAAATAATTAAATCAAAAATTATTCCAAAACGGAAGATTGATAAGTATATCAATCTCACAACACTATTTATCCATAAAAGACTTTTTTATGATTTATATAAAATATTTTTTCCTTTTAGTTGTTTAAATTGAGATAATTTTTTATGTTCTTTTAAATTTTTTATGCAAATTCTGCCTAAAAAATAAGCTAGCTTACGCTTTGCACGGTTTTGAACTTCGAATATACTTATGTTAAAGATCAGGTGCAAAATATATTTTTTTTATATTTTATATCGATATTTTTATAGAGATATATCAATGTTTTGAATTAAATTTAGTATTATGATTCTAAGAATTTCTTGACAGAAAAAAGTATTGACCCTGCAAATTTATATCATATAAAATCTCTAATTTTATAATTTCTTAAAATTTTGTTATTATAAATTAACAAAGCCACTTATCCTGAATATAAATAGTAAATATGATTGAAAGGTTCACAAGATTTCCAACTAAACATAATAATTATATAGAAAGTATGTAATCACACATAAAATTTATAATCGATTGAAAATTTTTTTTATTTGATTTTTATTGCATCAAACTTCACAATTTTACTATCTTATTTTCTCTAAAATAGAAGACATTAATTGCATGGATCCATAAAAAAATAATTATTACATGAAAATAAATATTTAGTAAGATAAAGTGATCCATATTTTTATATAAAAAAATTTTGAACTGTATTTTACATGTATTATTATATATAGCTTAATATATATCTTTTTATAGTCTTTTTATATTAAATATACTATCAATTTTGAATTTATATATTGTTTATGCTGCAACCTCTTTATAATAAAAATTATATATATGAAAATGTACAAAGTTAATGTATAGAAATCGTAACCTTGTATCCTAAAATTATAGAAATACAATATGATATTATCAAATTTACATATATTCTTGTATAAATCTAGGGAATGGGTATATTAGTTATTCCAAATGATCCGTGGGTATAGTTTAATGTGGTTTTTATAGTATAATAAATCATCGATTTTTCTTTATAAATTCAATTAATGATTTTTTCGACTCTTTGTTTGTATTTATCTGTGATTTTACTCCTTAAATGTGCTTATAAAACCCTATAATGAATCACAGATCTACAAATATATGTAAAATATATTTTAAAACATAATTATATATATATATACACATAATTACTATAAATTCTTTTGGCTTCAGTCACCTTATTATTGCTGTTAGAATATTTTATTTGCTGCATATTGAATTTATATAATCCTATTATTTTTTAATATTAAAAGCCTTTATAAAAAATTCATAACGATTATTATTTGTATATTAAACACGTACATTCTACAATGTCTAATATTGTAAGGATGTTACGACATGCTTTGATTATTTTACTAATAATTAAACATCTAAAACAACATATATTTGCATTTTAATTCTAAAAAACCCAAAATACGTTTTTATAAGTTGGTTAAGCTGTTTAGTATAAGAAATAACGCCATAGGTTAAAAAATATATTATTACGACTTCTCAAAAAAAAAAATCGCCTATATTTATACACATTTAAAATAAAATCAACGTCTTCACGAGTCTTCATATAATTCATTATTATTTTTTGAATAAAACTAAATAATTTGAAAAATATCTAGTTTATAAATTATATACGTAAAGATTGTGAAATATCTCTTAAATATATATTTTTTTTTACACTGCTATATTTTATATTCTTTAGATCTATAGTTGTTATTGTATAAACTTGCAATGCAATATAACTAATAATAGACTCTTTGATGTTTTTTAATTACTCGAAGTTCTGTTTTTTGTTTGGTGTTAAGAAAAATCACATACTTTATTGAGTCAAAATTTCACCCATTTTATATGTGCAATAGATATTTTACATGTAAATAACAATATTAAAGTGCAAAAATGCACACTTTACAAAGTATATTTGTGTACTTTAATAAAAAAGACATGTTTTATATTTACTTGGATTCCTTTACATATAAAAACTAGATTGTATCAGTTTCTTGTTCTATTTGATCTCATATTTAGCCAATATAATAATTTAAAAAAACCAAGAAACGTTTTTAGAGAAGAAAAAAGGTTTTTGTTGGAAGATAGGTGTATCTGACATGATAAAAATTAGAATTAAAGCTTCATTTTGCATAAGTTATGCACAGTATTAAAAAAATATAGAATCCCGTGTTTATACAATATATAAGTAAAAACCAAGTTTCTGGCGCATTTTGTCATTCATATTATATAATTATAGAAAACATGCATGTCATCTACGAAATCGAATTTTTTTTAAAAAAAATTAACTAACCGTATAAAAATGCACTTACTATTTTTGTTTCCTTTAAAAAGCCGTGAAAATTAAACCTAAGATCAATCCAGGTCAACCAATGAATATGTTATGAATGATCTATGATGTATAGAATGTATTGAAAAAGCAGAAAATACCAAGTCACGAGAAAAATAGGCAAATTTACATAATTTTGATGAATACATTACTAAAATGGATTTTATAGGTATCCCTGTAAATCGATAACACCAAAAATATAAAATTGCATAGTTAAAACTATAAAACTGATTTATATGCATTTAAAATAAAGGATTGTTCATAAAAAAGAGATTTAGTAGAATTATCGTTTCGTGTATTGCATGTTTCATCAAATATTTATTGCAATGAATTATGTTTTCAAAAAACTTGAAAAACAATATTTCTGATTAGATTCTACTAACAAAATGTCTCTTTAGATATTTTTATAGTGACATATGTGAAATAGAAAATATCTTTTTATATTTGTAAAATATTTAATTTAAACAGATATTTAAAACCCTTATTCTATTTTTCAAGAATCATAAAACAAGATATTGTATCTATGTGTGAGAAAGAATTCTATTTGATACATTCTAGCTGTAATCTGACATGCGATATTTTTATCTATCTTTATAAGAGAAAAATATATTGCTTGATTCTAATTCATTCGATAAAGAAAGATTTGATGCTGACATCACGTTATATGTTCTCTTGAAATGATATTCCTACATAAAAATTCAAAAGCTTTTTTTGCAAACGTTATAAGGTAATCATGTAATAATTTACGTTGATTTACTTAGATTGATAGAGTTACTAATATCTATATTTGATGTTCTGACATAAATTTCATCTGAAAGCATCTGAATTCAATTGTAAAAGATTCCTTGATTTTTAAGAATTAAATATATAAGATATTTTATTACAAAATACCATTGTATAATTTAATATTGTTGTTTGATTCTTAATTGATAGATATTTTATTAGATAGAAATGTTGAACCAAAAAACATGCTTGATCGTGAACTTTTGCACATCAAAAAAGAAAGTACTACAAAAAAAATTTAACAGAACATTATGATCCATATAATTTCTTATTTGTGGTTTTTAAAAGTTATGAAAACATATATAAACGAAAACTATAGATATAAGACATAGAGTTACAAGAAAAAATTGAAATCTTATTAGATTGTCGGTTAGTTTAAAATATTCAACCTAGTATTATCAATGACTTAATTTAAATCTGAAAAAAACATATGAATAAATATTAACCTTAAAGACACAATAATAGTAATTATAGATGATTGAATAATATTGCCATTCTATATCAATCTAGAGTTAGTATTATTCACGTATTTTTTTTCCAAAAAATAAATCACGATATATGATTAAATAAAAAAATAATAGAAGATGTCATTTATTTATAAATTTTATTAAATATATATATTTTTTTTATTAGTAATTCACCGGTTTTATCATATCGCCTAAAAAAGCATTAACAGTCGCCAAATACATTAATATAAGTGATATGATGCTACGAAATTGATGTAAACGTGTGTGGCAAAATATAAATTTTCGCACAAATAAAAATATATGAATCATTGAAAAACTTTGAAATAAAATAATAAAATAAATTTATCCGAAAATTGGGAAATAAATATCTAGATGAAATAGAAATTAAAAAGTAACTAACTAGCATTTTTCTAAGATAATATTGCTTTAATATGTATCAATTGAACATAAGACTTCTTGGTAAAAGAAAATTTCGAATTCGAACTCCAATGCATGTATTAATTAAGTTTGATATATTTTATATGATAATATTTAGAAATGAAGATAATAGAATCTCATTGGAACTATAAACACAGATATATTAAATTTGCCTTATTCAACAAAAAAGGCTTTTACAAGCAATAAAACTTTATAGATTTAAGAAAAAAACGTTTGATTTGGTCTTTTAAACATAAAAGTCAATATTAAATCGCGTTCGATTTTTGTCTAATAGATTTTTTTATATTCTATATAATTATCAAGGAACCAATTTTTTAAATTTTATGATCATTATCAATGAACTAATTATTAATATTGTTATCTTACTGTTAAGAGAACAATAAAAAAAACAAAAATTTAAGATTTTTAGATAACCATATAATTTCGTAAAATTATTTTTTCCAAACTATAAAAAATTAATATACTGTATTTTTTACATTTGCTCATATACTCTAGTGGTAAAAATTATTAAATCACAATATTTTTACCTAATATGTAAGTAAATTAACAAACAAATTAAAACAATCCTATTATAAGTCTTTAATCAAAATTAAACCCAATATAAGAATATTTTTTTTATAGTTTGTACTTATAATGTGCATTAGCTCAAAAGAAAATTAAACTAATAGGATCAAAAGTTATAGCTCGAGAATTTATAAAAAATAACTTTTTATTTTTTTATTATAAAATAGAGAAAAAGTTTACATATAACACATAAAAAATTCAAAACAATTATATATCGAAAGAATTGCATTATAAATTAAAAAGTAAAATAAATATTCATCGCCAAGCTTCATAAATATAGTATATCAAAATATATAACTTTTCAAATAAAATTTTGAAAATTCTCTACGAACTTGATGACTTTTTTTTTGTTTTTTATTGTTCGTATTAGTGCATGAATGATTGAATATAGCATAGGAGCTAAAAATATGAAAAATTTTTGCTTGTTTTCTTATATATTAATTCATTTACAATAAAAAAAATAAAATTAGAATACAATTTATAACGAAAAGCAAAAACCTAAAACATTAGATATATTGTTACTTTCTATAACAAAACAATTGTTTTTATATGATTGAAATTTTTACGTTATGACAAAATTTCTATAGATTTATAGTTTGCATAAATGGGGTATGTAACTTCTATATATAAATTCCACCTGCTGAGACATAGAAAGCCTACAAGAATATTGCACAACTCTAAAATGCCTCCCTGGCCCTTCCCCTCTAATCTTTCTTGACCGATCTCTTCTTCTAGCAGTGGATATTTATTAAAGTGCCTTAAAAAGTATGAATTTTTATAGATATGATAGATTAAAGTTAAATATATAACATTTAGATACAATTTGTTTGTAATTTACATGACGCATTGTATATCAAGATAAAGAAGTTACATGAATGAATTATTATGACTATTTTATCATATGAATAACTGAATAAAATGGATGCTTTTGCCTTTTTGTTGTATTATAAGCGTAAAAAGATTCATTTTGTAGCTTTTTAATATAAAATAATATCTTTTACTTATATTCTTCTTCACTATAATTTATTTTAATTTAATTTGAAGTCTCATATTATTACTATAAATAATTTTTTTTTTGATTATTTAAAATGTGTATTTTTTGTATTAAATTAGTGTGTTCTATAAATGTTAGTTGTTTTAAGATATAAAAAAGTTTAAATGTTACGCACCAATTATTATCAATATTTTCGTATATCAAAAGTTTGTTTAAAAGAACCTTTATGGTTTAAATATACGTTTACTTATAATATAATTTAAAGAATGATGGGTTATTATGTATTTTACGGTTTTTATTTTATCTTAATATATATCGTATGGATGTGTACGTTTATAATTTTGTTTCGTTTATTTATTATATTTTTAACCTATATAATTTTTAAATACGATATTTATGTTTGATTTGCTACAAAACTACCAGAATTAGATTCCATGCTATTTTAAATTAAATTAAAACTGACCATATATATTTTACAAGCGTACTTCAAATAAAGAGGAATAAATATGGCACAAGAGGAGAGTGTATAGATAAAAAAAAAGTTAAATTTCATATAACTAACATCATATGTGTGAAATCGAAACGCGATACCACGTTTCCATATACTATCAAACGAGTCATGTATCACACTCGATGTAACAGAAAATAGAAACACATAGGATTGATCAATAGATTCTTGTGATGGAGAACTAAATTCTAAAAATATTCCAAAGGATCTTGTAAAGTACGGGTAAGATTTCTTTGGAGGCAAGAATGTTATTTAGATTTGCAAAACAAGAATTATCCATTTAAATCATTATCATAAAATTTTTGAAGACAATGACTGGTACATAGAGAACGGTCATATATTTTAATGAGCAATAAAAGTAAAATAAGCTCGAGTATATATATAAAAAAATCCAAATGTATTTAGTGATCCTGGAGAATCTATAAAAAACGATAAAGAAATAATATTTAACCATAGAAAAATGTCGTTATCTTACCAAGCAATAATATCCTATGAGCTAGAATATCACAAATTATGTAATAAATTATATATAATTTATGTATTCAATTTCATTTTGTTATGCCTGAGTATTATTTTTAGATTATTACAAGTTCTTTAAAAAAGTTATTTCTGTCATGTAGCAAAAGTCAGCACAAATTAAAAACTAAAAATATTGCAATTTAAAGAGAGAAAAGCATGAAGAAAATATATACCAAAATTAAATAACATCATATGGTCTAGTTTTTGGAAAATATATGGAGAAAGAATTTAGAGAAAAATAATAACGCTGACTATATAATCAAAGATAAAAAAAGAGCATACCAGCTAAAAATGTAGAGAGGAGAATACTTGAAACCAACGTAACATATAGATTAAACCGATAGTTATTTTTATCGATTTAATGTTTCATTTCAACATCTGAATATTCTACAACATCACGGATGAAACTCAACTAGAGCTTTAGCAGAAGGAAATATAAAGTCTGTTTTTTTGTTTGAATTTTCTAATAAAACCAAAAACTAGCCAAAAAGATAAATAAAGGCGAAATTGCTATACAAGTAATATGTTTACAAATAGCTGCATCGCAAAACAAAGTCTTTCGAGATGCTAAACAATTTATAAGATTTAAGACATTTTTTTAAACGATATATATGAATAATTTTAAAATAAAATACTTTTACACTCACCGATGATTACCATTAAGCCATATGCAATGGCATAAAAATGATGTCGAACTTTACCGGTTATATTCTAGCATAACTTATGCTGTTTTAAAATAATTATAAATTAGCCGAATTCATGAGCGCTAACTATTAAAAAACCATTGAAGTGATATCTATTCTCCAGCAATTTATCAAAGCTAATATGGGTATTTTTATTCTTTTCTTATTTGCTATATGTAAAATTTGCAGCTATATAGCCATGATTACGTTGAGTTGAAACGGAATCCATAACATAAAAGTCAGTGAATTGGTGAAAAAAGTATAAAAAGAGCAATTTTTGTTTTTTTGTTGGCGAATAGCATTGCCTTATTTCAAATTTAATTTATATGAGCCATATCAAATATGAATTGCCGGCTACCAGATACAGTAAAAATGGTATAAAATCACAAACTAAAATATTTTGTTGGTCTAGTGCATTATACATATAGTCTCTGGTAAATATTTTATCAAAATAAAAAGAAAGTTTAAAGTATTGCTCATATAATACAAGTTAGGCGCCTAAGTTGAATTTTTTTTTTAAGGAAATATACGTAAATCTGATAATACTAACTTCATATTTCTAAGGATAACAAAAGAAAAAGCTTACAATAATTTTCAAATCAAAATTATAGTGATTAAAACGCTATAAATTACAAGAATAAACATTGAGACTATTTGTTAAACAATTTTATTTTCAAATTTTCAATAGCACAAGAATTATATATTTCGTAATAACGTTAATGGAGCGATAATAAATCACTTAGGTTCTCTTGATACTATTAAAATATGCTTGTGGAAATATAAAATTTTCAAGCAATAGGATTATATATAACCACATTTTTTTAATCATATGATGAAGACATATGGGGGATGGAAATGTAAAAAAATATTTTAAATATGATAAAAATGGCTTTTTATACAGTACAATTAAATAATTCGATTTTTGTATTGGGAATAATACGTCATAAGAGAAGAAATGTACATAAAGAAAATTTAAAATTATATTTAGAATTTACAAACATAGCATTTTAAAAAAGCAAAAACTGATGATGCATTATGTTCTATACATGCAAGCAAGCAAAAAAATATTTACTCCGTAAGCAGATGTTTATATTGAATAAATTGATCTATGAATAATTTCATTAGGAATATGTTTGATTTTCTGAATTTATTTGAATATTTATTTGCTAAAAAATGCAATTGAATGATTCAAGAATGAATTTAAGAAATAAAGCATTTTACAATACTAAGGAATATATCATTAGATATGATTTTGTATCTAATAAAAAAGAATTGATTATAGTTTTCTAAGTGATATAAAAATTGCATATAGCAATAGAAAATATTAAATGAACGTTAATAATCACTAGATCAGGGGAGGGTAAACTTTTTGGCCCTAAGCACGTTTCTTGTTTTGAAGAAGTCGCGAAGCCACATTATAAGATAATTTATAAACAAAAAAATATAAATTACCTGAACATATAAAAAATGCAAAAAATTTTCTAAGAACATTTTATTAAGTGCGTTAGTCGGTATTGCTTTTTATATATCTATCTCAAATTCACACATTTTTTATCTTACTTAATCTTCGTGTAAATTATTCTCAATTGTTTTCTTAGTCGACCTTAAATTTAAGTATAGTGAAAATAGTAAGACCTACATTACGTACTTTAAAAACATTAGAATAAACGAAAAAGGTTTTTTGAAATAGAGATACACCATTATATTTTTTTAGATATATAATGGATCTGTCTTATTGCTGTGGCGTGATTTAGTTATATCATCTTCTGTTAATGTAGGTAGCTCAAATGAAGTCTCACCAGATACCAGCATTATAACCTAAAGATGGGGATACGCAAGATGCATGCTTATCACATGTTCTAAAAGAATCTTAAATCTTTTATCACATTTAGTTTCAGAAACATAATCTATAGAATATCTTCCCATATCCGCTATTTTCGTATATTCTGAAATATTTTGGAATTTATTTCTTTGATCTTTCACACTAAAAAGAAATCCCCTCAAAAATCATAATTTTTTCGGACAACTTTATATTTTTCCACATATAAAATTTTTTATTATTATTTCCTAATAGCGACAAATTGTGTTAATTTTGTTTATTCCAAATCACAAAAAAAGCAAGGTCGTGACGGAATTATTCATCTTTCAATCGACAAGGCTGATCCATTTTACTTACAAACGATTAATGTTTTCTTTAAGCTCAAAAACTTACTGATAACATACACCCTTACGATTTTAAACAAATTTTATAAAATGATAGGTAAGATAAAACCCCTTGTTTCTTTTCTTCTAAAAGTAGAAATTTTTAAAAATAAACGTTTTGTGCTCACTTTTTATGATATAATTTACGATTTTAACACCGTCTTTTATAGATTTAATTATATATGCTTTCATATCACAAATGACATTTTCAAGTAAAATGCTATGGAATTCAAACAGATTAAATATCAAGATTCTTTTTTTTTACCAATGCAATATATCCCTTATTTTTGCCTTTCAGTGCAGGTGCTATATTAGTACGTTTACCTATAAATATAATATACTAATATATGATTATTTACATCGACTCCTTGTCTTTAAAAAAATTAAACGTCCGTGTTCTCCAAAAAAAATCTATTGGACAAAAAAATTTCACAAGGGGAGGATCTTTAGTAATTATGCTTACAAAATAAAGAATCTGACAGAATATACCTTTTCAGCCCGTCCATCGACAATAGTGAAAAATTGATATCAAGATTATACAAAATATAAACAAATGATTTTTTAAGATATATTATAATTTTATCTGTCTTTTGGTAATGGTACTTCATAATAATGTGGCATAGCTAGCTTTCGAACTAAATCAGAATTAATGTATTTTACTGTTTTTGTTGTTCATCCTGATTAGCTTGATATTGCTAACTAGTTTACCCTGTCTTTTTCTAGACTAGCTACTCAGATATTCGCGATTGTAGAATTTTTACTATAGCTAACAAAGTAAATATATAGCTTGGTTTGCTTATGTTTGTCTAATAAATTTAAACAGCTTCTGTTTACATACTTCTCCTACTAACGCAAAGTCTTTATGTTCTTTATAGGAAGCATAAAATATATTTGTATTTTGCTTCTTTAACGTAGAGTAAATACTACCAAAATCAAATGTTACATCTTATATTGTACTGCTATGATAAAATAGCAAGTATCCAATCAATTTTAAAATTATCTTTTTTGTAAATTCATAGTATAGGGGGAGTTATATTTTTTTTAATTTTTTATGTAAATCAAAATAAACTGAATAAGCTCATGAGGCCACAAAAGTTACCTCTAAAGGCATTTTTTACCGAAATGCCCCAGGTTGCGCACACCTAGTTTATTCTAAGATAAAATTATACATTTGTATATGTCTAATATCACAAGAACATAAAAAATTGAAGTATTGATAAAAACAGTATAAAAATCTGTTACAATTCTATGTTTTTAATGCCAAGCTTACTTTAAACTGTATAAAACATATGGCAAGATTAGATATTCTTGTAGGTTTTATGATTGTAAAATAAAAAACTTAAAAAAAAATCGAAAATTTTAAATCGATTTGACAAATTATTGCGGTTTTGAGGTTGAATAAAAAAAAGTTTAGCAACTGTATGCTGCATTGTGTTTATTTTAGATTCTTATTCTCTGTAGAAGTTTTTAATATGCATAATTAATGTAAATTATATTTGAATTTGCGTTTACGGAAAAAAAACTTATAAAAAGAGAATTATAAATAATAACTTACCACAGTTATTAATGTTTTTCTGTTAAATAGCAAAATCATGTATGCAAAACAACCAAATTTTGGTTATCACAAAAGATGTGTCATTCTTTTTACATAAAAGCAATAATAATGATCAATCTTATAGGTTCTGTTTCCAAAGAAAAGAATAAAATTTTTTGTAAACTTTTGGTTATAAATTTATAAATTAATATGAATCGCATATTATTCATAATAAATACAAAACACAAAAACAATTATTCATGATGTATATAAAAAATTTTAGAATCAATGCAGGATTTAAGCAGTAAATTTAAAAATAACATGCAGATTATTTTCAGTGAAATGAAACTAAGTTATAGGTAGGCAACTTGGTATTAAACAATATAAAGGGATGTATTAAGGCATAAAATTCCTGGTTTAAAGTTACTCAAACCTGATTATTATCTATAAATCCCGATAATATGACATACTACATGTATTTTTTGCTTCTCATAATGTGTAAATATTTTTAAAAGAAAATTTAATAGAAAAGAAATAAATTATGATTAATCTTAATTTTTTCGTAGATTTATAAAAATTGTTCAGTTTGTTCTCAAAAAGCATTTTAATTATCTTTTAAAAAATGTCATTATATCTTTGGAAGATTGACATCGCACCAATTACATCAGAAATATTAAAGTGTTAGACAATCATATCATAGTAATTTCGCCAAAAATAAATGTTTTAAAACATTGGAAAAATTCCCATATGTTTAAAAGCATATGTATTTTACTCCTTTTTTTTCGTGGGTTAAATCTTTTATTTATAGAATCTAATTATTTTTATTATGATATTTTTAAATTTGCGTGGTTTTTCATCCTCATATAAATACATATACTATCTCTAAAAAAACCTTTTTATTTTCCGTAAATGAAAGGATTTCGGCATACTTTAATATCCATTTTACAGATTGAAATTAATGCAATTATGCTCGTGTTTTAATCTGAACATTTACACTTATTCGGTAAGAAATTTTATTTTTTTTATAATTATAAATCACTATACCAAACCTTAATATAAATTAATTTTTGATATTTACATCCATCGTGTCTCTTGGTTTTTAAATATTATTCAACGTAGAGTATTACAAGTCTTTTTTTTTATCATTTATCAATTTTTTCTTCCGGAAATTTATTTTAAATTTACAGTAATTTTTGTATATTCGTTTATTATGCAGTTATATATGTTTCTGTAATTAAAATATTTTACACAAGCATATAATTGTCGCTTCTAATCTGAATTTTTGCATTTTTGTCTATCCTATGCTATAATATTTGGTGATTTAACTGATCGTTTGTAATATAAGATAATTAGACGATAATAATCTGATCGCTTATCATCTTAAATATATTTTAGATGTTTTAGCGGCTCAAAAGAATAACAAAGGTTTGTAGACATTGGCCATACAAATGAATTAATGCGTTCGATTGCTATTATATAAGCAACTAAGTAAATAACGGTTTTGATAAATGTTTTCATATTTATTCATCATTTATCATTTATTTGATCATGGTTAAGCTAATCGCTTATACAGTTATTTCTAACAAATTTTAAGAAATATAATAATACAGCATCAAAAAAAAATTAAATCTGCGATTTATTTGTAATGCATTTGTGGATCTGTGCATTGATGAAAAAAAATAATAATAATATGTTTAAATTTTACATGTATAGCTTAAATATGTTTTTATGCAAAGATGAGAAGAAATTTCGCCTTGCATAATTAATTTGTGTGTATTTGAATATTAAAACAGAGCAACAAACTGCATCTCTATTAATTTCCGTTTTCACACATATTTGTCACAAGATATGTCTTTTAGATCCCCAATAAAACGTCAATTGTATATTATTAGATCATGATAAAAATCCTGCAATATTTTCTAATATTTTTTTTCACATTTTTAACATTTTCAAAAATCTAAATATTACCACATACAAAAAAATATCCCAGTTTATAATAATTCTGATACGTATATAGCTACTTTCTCATGCGATAGTTCGTAATATATAGAATAAAAAATTAAATAATAGTTTAGGTCAATATTTTACAGAATCTCTTAGTGATATCAGAGTCTGAAATCAACAATGCATAATTCAGAAATCCATTAAAAAAGTATATACGAAATTTGGCTTCTCAAATTTAGCTATCATGTAAAATATTGATATAAACACAATTTAGCTTCTTAAAATATTGATATAAAAACAATTTAGCTCCTTAAAATATTGATTTGCGAGCACATTTTTTTCGACTATCGTTTCTAGGAACCAGTCTATATTTTTTTATGAACTTATATATCTTTTATTCTTTCTAAAATTATTATTATACGATTACATTGAACACTTTTTTAATTTATCACAATATATCTTATATATTATAATCGTATGTGGTGTGTATTCTCATGTTTAGATGTTATATCCGTAATAAAAAAAACATATCACCTTATTAACAAGCTTCCACTCATAACTTAAACCACAAATTTTCATAAACAAGTAAGTTATATAGAGGATACTAATTTATGATGTTTGATCAGATCCATCTACTATTGTTTATAAGTTTTCCACACCTGAAATCATGTTAATATTCTAATTTAATCATTTTTACGATGTTGCATGTTGATAATTTGAAATCCAATATTTATGCTATAAATATAAAGGATAGATTTAATTATATAGCGTCTAATTCATGAGAGAAAGCAAAATTCAAGATTAAATATCTGGAATCAAATAATGATATTTTTTCGGAATATGTTGACGTTTTTAAATTTCTATCGGTTTTAATATTTTTTCACCCACTAGTTTGAGCCTTTTAAATTCGTGTAGATTTCGAAATATCCATATTTGCAAAAATATGTTTTTGATTATTATCAATGCCATCTTTATATTTATATTTTATGCATTGGATTTCTTTTAATCAATTGAATAAAAAACAATATTCCTGTTTTATTCATGTATAGTTTATTGAACAAATCAAAACTTGAAACCAGGTTTATCTTAATATTGGGAAAATTATTATATTTATTTGCTACTTTAAAGTAAATGGTACATTAATTAATTCTAAAGCATAAAACCTAGGCATAGAATTACATTTAAAAGATGATCGTGAAAGATCTATTTTATATGGTAGTTGCATATATGATCACATCTAAAAACCAAAATAATTATTTTTACTGTACGCTTCGGCCACTATTTTATGTTATTATATAATAAACTCAGTAAATAATTGATCTTAGCTTTTATATTAATCTTGGTGTTTATTTTATGCTACTGGTCTCATTCGATGTTAAAAGCATAAGAACATCCAAAATTCAATTAAATCAAAGTGATGTCTTGATTTTATTATCGAGTCAAAGTAATTTTTTTATTATAAAACTTTCGTACAAATAATTTAGCTCTTAGGTACAAAAATAAATCATCATATTTTAAAAAAGTTTTACTTTGAATAAGCTTAGGTCTATGTATAAATATTCAGGTAGAAAGCAATAAAATATATTATAACGGAAGTAAGATCGTAAATAAAGTTGATATTAATATATTAAACAGTTACTTCTAAAGACATATATTCGCAAACTTCATATGTTTTGTAGTAGAGCCTTTGTTCAATTCATTTTTAGGTTATATAAATAGTATCCGAGTATATTATCATCAAGGCACATTCAAAATGCAAATACACAAAAAAAAAATATCGATGAAATAAATATTTGTTTTTTTTAGATATTATAAGATAATTTGATGGAATGAAAAAGATCTGGAGGGTTTAAATTTAAGCAAACTAACAATTAAAAAGCTGATCTTCATTTTTCTAACTGATATTATTAGAGATTTTAAATAATATAAAAAATAGATTAGAATAAATATTCTCTTCTAGCTTGTTCAAACTTATTTTTTTAAAACAAATTGTTCAAAAATAATCAATTTAATAAATTTTTTTTATTATTAGTCTTAAAAGATGTAACATAAAATTAAAATAATTATAATTTTTTTATAAAATCACCAGAAAGTATAATTTTCTATTTATTCTTCAAAAAATCTGATATTTTAATATTGGATGATATATTTGTTATTTTAAATATTATAGAATTTTATTAATCACCAATAATATATCATTTTTATCGGCATATGTTAGTTCAATCTATGGCATAAAAAACAAGCAATGGAAAAAAGATATCAATCCTCTGGAAATATTATTATTTGTCTATAATTTTAAATTCAAATTAAATGGTATTATAATCAATAATATATTTTTAATAATATATATTGATTGCTATATATACTTTAAATTCAAGCTAATTTATATTGTAAATATTTTGTGCAAACAATAATTAAAATCCTTTAAACCCGTAATTATTACCATAAAACCTTTTAGGTTTAAACTATGTATTTTATGCTATTGTGTTGGTTTTAAATTATACCAAAAATCTTGGGTATACAAATTGAAATTATATTATATCTAGAATTTATTTATACGCTCATTATAATGCATTTAGTTTTTCTATTATTTTATTCACATAAAGACGGAAATTTTTTTCTTTTCATAAATCCTAGCTTGATCAAATACAAAATAAATAAACAAAATTTTTTAGATATAATTACATTCATTTTCATCCTTATGTGATGGCTTGGGATGGGTGGTCACAAAATATCGTACAAAATATGTTAAGAGTTAAAAATCCCGGACTAAGTATTGGCACACATGCAACTCTCACACACCGCAAGGCACTTAACTCGTCTCATTTGAGAGAAGAAAGGCAGTGATGAAGATGAATCAGGGGACGGTGTCAAAACTGGCATCAAGGAGTTGAAATATTCCAAACCCACTGACCACGTCTAACTGCATAAAATCTATAAAAAGAAAGATAACCATTAATAAATATTAATATTTCTATCTTTTTCGTTAGTTCAAAAGTATATCTTATATCTATTTTATTTTTCATGCTTTAAAAATTTAAAATTCTAATCGAATTTACTTTATTTATTTATGTTTGCTTTCTATTGCTTTTTAGGAAGTTCGCTTTATATACATAGGAACTATTGCTTAACTGCTGCGTCTCCCCATGGGACTCCTCCAGCACTTCTTGTCACGCGTAATCACCGTGGATTGGGCCCTTTCTCATAGGTGGCAGTCATTATGTGGAGGGAATGAGATTCTATCTACTGTTCGTCACTACAAATTACAAGCTACAACCACACTCTACACTTACCTATATCCTTGCTGAACAATGTAGGATCTTTTTCAATACTGAAGGCACAGTTTAACGGGTTACACAGCAACCTCCTTTTTCTCATGGCTTGTCAGTGCTTTATGGTTCACTGGCCGCCCCCTTGGGTATTTATCTTTAGAGTAAATGTGTTTCGAAATTAGTGGAGTGGGTGGAAATGGAACCCGCGACCCCTGACCTAGGGGTCAGACTTGTAAACCACACAACCATACCACCCCTTTCATGCTTTAAATATATATATAAAAATATTTAAAGGATTAACTTATGAAAATATTTATTTATACAAATACTTTACTTGCGTGATATTTATATTAAAATTTGACTCTATTTACAATCACAAGTTGCTCTTCAATGTTGCTTAAGGCCATTATAATTTTTTGTGTATTTTTATTAAGCAAAATAAGTTAGATTTCTTTTTTTAAAAACAAGATGATAGATATAAATTGAAATTTTTAGAACTTTAATCGTTCGTGGGAAAGAAAATTCAATCACATAATTAGTTTTGTAAAATATAATGCTGGTGATAAATAAGAAATATAAATTATGCTTATATTATTTAAAAAAGATTTCGCAAATACATTATAATGAATCAGCAAAAGTTTAAACGGCTTGGAATGTAATAATTTGTCATATGTTTTAAATAGATATTTTATCGATCTCTTTCTTTTACATTATTGACATAAATATAATTGCTAATAAGTGTGGATGTGTTTAATATTACACAACGTACAGTTATATGTTGTTGCATTTAATTTTGTATTCTTTACCGATTTTTACATCTAATCAGAGCACATTTATTTTATTATTTCAATAATTGGATTGTTAAATATTATAATTGTACTTTTGTAGCGTATTCGAAAAGCAACAGTAAAATTTTATTGTTACAGCAGAATTTAACGATTAATCATTAAATTTTAATTGATACTTATTTTGGAAAATTAAAGAGGCGAAATCCAGACTATTGAAAAAACGAACGTTATATATACTCTTCTCAAGACTTAAGAAAAAGATTTTGTGCTGTATATAACTTTTAAAAAATTAGCATCATTTCAAAATAAAAAACCCAATTAATTAAATGGATACAAAATATCAATTTTACAGCTCTTAGGAAATAAGAAAAAACAAAATTTCCTATAAATAAATTTAAAATCATAAATTATTATATTAAAAAGTCTTCTATTTTAATTTATTCATTTACGTGATACACTATGATAAATAAAACAAAAAAACAATCAATAATATTTGCCAATTAGAGGTTTCTATTGAAATATATGAAGATCTTTATATTTATAGATAAATTTTAGACAAGTATATAATTTCAAAGAAATATAGACATAGATATTAACACCTTGTAGATGCTAAAAGTTATTTTTGATATAAAATTCTTAATTGGTCGAACAATGTTTTTTACTGATAAAATTACTATCTGTTATATTTTCATTACTAGCTCAAATATTGCATAAAGTTATTTGTCTTTTTTTAGTTTCGAATTGATCAAGAAATATATTATATTTGAATTCAATGCATCAAATAAAAGTTACCCTTTGTGCTATATTTCAGCCCAATAAATTTTCCAAAAATATGGAAATATACCATACGTCACAGTATCAAGTTATTATGATGTTGTTCTGCGTTGATGCCCGGATTCTATTTTGACACATTTAAAGTTCAAAGATGCTATAGAGTTTTAATAATTTTAATTGTATTAAAAAGCAAAGATATATAGATAAATACGAAACACTATATATATAACTAAACTTTGCGTTAGTAGATATTTCGAAGCATGACAGACGTTATATAGTTATATCTAGCTAGGTGTGTGTAATTTAAACATCTGAATACAGTTTTTCTGTTTACAGATAAAAATAAAATAAAAACATCAATAAATTCTAGTTTACAGTGTTGTTTTATTTATTCAGTTGGTTTATAAGCTATTAGATAGTCAATTTAACGATTAAACATAAGACATATTTTTTTTACCTATTATTGTTAATATTCATTTCATCATATAGAAGAATCGATTTATATTCTTGAGTTATATGTATTATATGGATAAATATTACTTTACTTTTAAATAATCATTAATATATATTTTATAACAAATTATAATTATTTCTTACATGGAAGCTGGTTGTCATACATATCGAAGCAAAAATAAATATCCAGTATGAAATATTTTCGAATCTGTGAAGAATAGCTATAGATACAGCATATAATTAAACATTTATGTGTATAAAAAAGAATAGAATATATTCCACTCCCATAGATTGACCGTGAATCGTATGACGTATCATTTAAAAAAGCATATAAAATTTTGAGATGCAAAGAATCCAAATTTAACTTCTTGTTTAGTAAAAACCGCTCATCATACAGTGTAATTCTATTTCCCCCCTAATTTATATAATATATGCATATTTTTAACGATGTTTGTGACTATAAAAATTTCGTTTATGTATTTAAATTATAACAATCGATAGTGCAATGAATTGATTCTTTCTTTATGCCAGCAGTATAGTTTAAATTGGCAAGTGCAACAAAAAGGTATAAATGCCCTCTATACCATATTTAAAATGATGACACATTATTTTTTGATGTTTATTTTATGAAATTTCACTTATGGTTTTTTGAAGAAAAAATAACGGATATATGTTAGAAGCTTTGTAAAAAGGAAATATATATAGATGAGGAAGAAAAAATCATTTTATCGTGAACAAAACAATTATTATAACGTAAACGCGCTATGGACATCAACTCAATTCGTTTTTAACCTATAATAAAAAAGAATCAACTAATTTATATTAAGAACTCAAATCAAAGTAATGACGCATGTTCAAAGTTTGAAAAAATCCATCTATTATCAAAAAATTGAATTTAAACGTAGTATAGTTATTTTCTTTTCAAATTTAAATTATTTTAAAAAGGTTTTTAAAAATAAATATAGTTTTGTATGTCAAGAACATATATATCTAGAATAATTACGATGATAAAGGAATTTTGGTTATTATTTCTTGCACGGATTTTAACATAAGATATAATGATATATTTATAGCAAATTTTTTTCTATTGCGATGAAACAACGAGATCAATAAATGTTACATATTTATGAAAATTTTGAAATTTAGTCATATTCTGAACTTATTAAGATAGAAAAAATTAATTGAATGAAGTATATGAAAATATTGTACGGTTTATTTATAGAATAGAAAAAGAATTGATTCTCGAATAGATTATTATTTCAATTAAACAAACTTGGCATATCGTAGGTTCGCAATATTATGACGCAAATAGCTTGAAACTG
This sequence comes from Rhyacophila brunnea, assembly GCF_057557595.1. Lineage (NCBI taxonomy): Eukaryota > Metazoa > Arthropoda > Insecta > Trichoptera > Rhyacophilidae > Rhyacophila > Rhyacophila brunnea. The sequence continues at coordinate 1,081,208 of NW_028233344.1, forward strand.
TTAAATCATTAAAGATGGGATTTTCATACTTTAGATTATAATACTAACAAAAAAAAGTGCAAAGATCACACAAAAATTTTATTTCAGATAAAATTATTTAGTCAAGTTATATATTCAAATTTAAAGTTTTTAGATCAAAACACTAGAAATAGGTTTTTTATAATAAAATAAAGCAAATCGCATAAGGACGCTACTCATCGATAAATATATTTATTTGGGGATAAAATGGATTTCAACCCAGAACTAAGTTAAAATGACTGCAGTATACTAAAAATAATGACAAAGTATTTATATATTCTATAAGATATTGTATTTTTTTAGATACCAGGATAGTTTTTTCGTAAAGTATTTTTGTAAAATAAATATGGTGCCGTTTATTGAAGCTAGATATCCACAAAAAAAATTAACCTATGTTCTGTAGTTTATTCTAGAATTTGATTAAAGATTTGCAACAAAAAGTAAACTGTTGCTTTTCGAAAAAATCAAAAATTTCATGGATTTTAGGAAAAAACTGATTCAATTAAGATTTATGTGTGAAGTACTGGCACTATAAACTTTATATAAATCTAATCTCATCCCTTTATTTTGATAAAAACCTTCTATCTTTATTTCATTTTCTTATCTTTAATGAATACATATATCAGGCTTTATGTTTCTAGAATGGTATAAATTTATTTTTTCTTGCTCTTAATGTTAAATAAAAACGTATATTATAGAAAAAAACAAATAATAATGATTTAAAAGAAAAATAAACATATGGTCTTAATTTTTTCTATGTAATTTCAGAATTTAATATATGATTATAAATACGAAATTTTTTCGAGTTTATAATACAATAGTGATTCTGATATGGAAATAAAAAATACTTTTACACATTTTACAATGCTTATGATACGTAAAATTTTTTCTAAATTTTAATAATTCTCATTTTGCATATTTTCCCAAATGCACGATTATAAATATCATTTAAAATCTAAATTTATTGGTTTTTTGTCTATCACATTTATATTCTACATATAAAACACATATCTTGCTAATCTTTATATGAAGCGAAAATATTAAACCACATGTATTCACTTCTGCAATAAAGTCAATTAGTTTTTTAAAATCATTTTAGTATCATATTAATACTGCTTATGTAATTTTGTATGGATGCAATTTTATGAAAAACTTTGTGATGCTAAAATCATATCAATATATACTAAAATACACGATTTTCACACATATTTGATCATCCAAGAACTTTAAAATCTACTAATTAGTTTAGCTTTGTGCGAGTACTGTTTAAAAATGTCGTTGCTATGTCATAAAAAAGTTCACAAACTATCGTGATAACATTTTTTTGCGCTGTCTTTTCTATTTTATTGCATAATTTGCAATATTATATCGATACATTTGCAAATGTAAAAATAAATAACCTTTCATTATTTTTATTCTCTTTGTTACATCCAAATCAACTGTATTTTCTAATTTTTTTGCGCCAAAAAATATCCAGATATGTACTATATTTATATTTTCATAAATTTTTTTTCGTATCAAATCCGATTATTGATTTAAATTTATTTAAATCTGGCATGAAATATTTTAAATGTTTTTTAATCAAAAAAGAACCGAAAGACACCAATAAATAAGTCTAACATACATCTTAGAATGCTTGCTTTATGATATTTTTAGATAAATGTTACTTTTTTTACATTTTCTATACTTTTATTTAATAATAGACCCTAATCATTTAAATTGGTATAATGCAAATTAAATTAAAATTTCCTAAAATTCCAAATCTTCCAAAACAATGTTTCTTAATGCAATAATTTATTTTAGAAAATGTTCTGAATTAGAAATTTATCCATACTTAAAAAACACATTCTTGTTTTTGTTATAATCGTCGGCACCAAAAAGAGTTAAAAGTTTTATTTCAACTAAATTGAGTTGGGATGTTTCACAGATTTAAACTCAAATCAAAATCTTAAAATTAATCGTAATTTTAATAATGATCAATAATGGTTGTTGAGTGAACAAAATATTCTAATTAGTGGCCGCCAAGCGCAGTGATTTTTTTTGCAATAGAATATTCGAATGCGTAAGTACATGAAAAAATTCAATAAAAAATTATTTATTTATAATAAATTTAGCTAGAATATTGAGATTATTTATTTTTTTTATGCAAACGAATTCCCAATTAGAAAAAAACAGAATAAAATTTCATAAATATGCTAATTATACACAAAAATAAATTGAACTACTAAATAATTTGAGTAAATTTCTAAGAAGACATACATATCTGTATTTTAAAAATAGCTTTATTAATTGCAGAACTAATTCAGGGACAAAGGGTACATAAAAAAAATTGTCAGCATTCAATAATTCACAAAATTATATTCTCTAAAACCGCCAGCACTAACTGTTGTTATTAAAAGAATATTTTCGAATATATTTATGACATATGAGGATTCCCGGCTGAGTTTATTTTATAAATATATTAGATTTGGGTTATTAAATGGCTTTTCGATTTTTTTATTTTTCAATAACCCGTATTATTATGAAATATTGAGTTATATAGACTTTAAGTATACCTTAGAAATATTATATTACACCTAAGGTTAAAAAAAAAGGATTCAAATATATTACAAATAAAAGGTATACCAGATTTCTAATTATCATGCTTAGATTTTAAAAATAAGTGTCATTTTGAAGGTTTTTTATTTATAATAATATGTCAAGAGATACCATGGATATATATAGGCTTATATATTCTATATTTTTATAATATTGAAATCATAGAGAATAAAATACAAATGTGTTTTTCTGGTTTTCTTATTTAGCCGAAAAAATATATGATCATAAAAATAAAATTGCATTTCGAATCAAAATAATAAAGATGCACTTTCTTTTACAAAAATACCAGTTTAATAAATGAACATATATTGCAAAGCACTATGTATATAAATTTTTTTATGTCAGTATATACCAGAAAAATAAATATCATAAAAATGTTGACGAGAATAGAAGTTTTAAAGTTCGAAAAACATTAAAGCCTGTTAATTACTATTTTCTTATTATCTTTTTGTGAATTTTCACTCCATCCAAATCGATATAAAATCAGAATATTCAGTATTTTGATGGTTTAAAAGTAGTATACTAGGTCAATAAAATATATAAAATTCCAGTTAATTATGCCATATAAAAATATAAATTATTTCGATGCTATATTTTTATTTGTACGATAATATGTGATAATAATTTATAAAGTTGAGATTTCATATATAAGAATTGGTAACTAACTAAAAAATATGAAACTTATTCAAACAAATTTAACATTTTTTATAAATCTTATTATCAAAAACATTTTTTAAATCATTTAGCACCACTGGTTCATTTCTTTTATTTTTAAAGTAAAATTTTAAAGTTTAAATTTATTTTATATCGTTATATATGCATTGTCTGCAAAAAAAAATGTTACTTTAAAATCGTATTTATTACCTTTTTCTTTATATATCTATTTTTTTAAGCTGAATTTTTCTGTAATCACGCTGGCTACTGTACAAAAATCAATAAATATCAATAGATTCATAATTTAATATAAAAAATAGATAATTTTCTATTTCCAGATATTATATAAGCATCGCCTTTATAATATAAAAATAAGGGGAATATACTTATCATTGATCACAAATTATGATTTTTTTTTATTTACTTTACGATATATATATTATAATGAATCTTTAAAAATATGACTATGTTACTATAATATCAACAATTTATATGTTCAGTTCTGAACAATATGTTAATAATTCCAAATATAATATTTTATATTTATGAGTTAAGTTTCTTTTTATCAATTTAATCTATTTAGACGTAGTCAGTCTATTGGGAACATTATACAATTCCTTGAACCAACACTTCAATCCTACCCCTGATCTATCAGCATAAGCGCTTGTGTTCTCTCGAATGGGATGAGTTCAAGTATCTTTAATTTTGTTATAAATTATTTTGAACTATAATTCAAAGCAATATAAACCCTAGAATATAATAATATTTATCTTTTAAGAGTTATCGAATTTATAGAAAATTGATTCAAAACGTCTAATTATTAGTGATTTTATAGGTTTGTGTGGTTTAAAATGGTTGAATAAGTTCTCTCAAATAATCTTACTATTCAGTTATAAGAATTAATGGTATTTTAGACACATAAAAAAATTTGAATTAAATATTACTATCATATTTTATTTTAATGGAGATTTATTTATTATTTACAGTTTTTTATCAATAAATAATCTTCTAAAATATGAATTTTCAAATAAGAAAAGATTGATAGTTCACAGTCTCAGTCGTTTTATTATATTTCAAATATAATCTTTGTATAAAAAACGACTCAAAAAAATTATTGGTTGCATTTCGATGATTTTTTAAAAGTAATATCGGCATTTTTATTGTATAAAAATACAAAATTTATGATTTAGAGAAATACTAATCGTCGAATCATTGATGAACACTTTTCATTTCTCCATAATTAGAATTATAGCCTATGCTATATTTTTAACAAAAAATATGAAATATTATTTTATGGATATAATTATATACAAACATCTAAAAATACCAATATCCGTTTATATAGAAAATTAATTTCAATAAACAATTAATAATATTTTTTAGTTAACTGATAGTTGGCTAATTTATCTAGATTCTTATATTATCAAAAATATAGAGCTAATGAATCACATAAAAAACATACTTTCATAAAACTTATCAATAAAATAAATTTTTATAATTTTTAGTATTTTATTGTAATTATGCAGAGGTAAAATCACTAATATTAAAAAATTTAAAATCTTTATTCGTTACCCTTTCTGTACTCTAATTATGATCAATATGAATCAACCGTATTAAAATAATAAGAATAAATCTATGAAAAAAACCAAACATATAAAATCTTTTTTTGTGTTCATTATTAACTGTAGGTTTAAAGTTTTTTTTTAAAATGATATTTAAGGTTTTAATATATTTGATAACAAAAATATATTATATTTTTCATCTATTGTTTTGATGCACATAACTTTAGTTTTACATAGTTTACACATCATAAGTCCACAAAAATGTAATCGTGCTCTTTATTGGGTGAAATTTTGTTGCGAACATATAAAGGATATAAAAAAATACCGTAAATAGCCCCTATACTAGGAATAATATCAAAACAGTTTAATATAAATATTTGTTATATAATATAATAATATGATTTTGCTACATTTGATTACAATAATTTATTATTTATCATGAATAATGGCAGTTATGTTCTAGATATATTATAATAAACGTCAATTGAATATATTGTAAGATAACAGCTCAAAATCTGTTTTTTATGGCAAAGCAAATTTTATATTTAAAGGTGGTAAATATCTTATCTGCACATTTTCTGAAAATACAAGCCTAAAAATAAAAAATTTAAAGATATATCGGAACTAACTCTATAAATGTTAATTTATATTATTTCACGTTATCTTTCGGACGTACAGCATACTATTATAAAATATTTTACATTTTAAATCGAGATCCGCTAGACATTAATTAGATCAGATCGATGTTAAAAAAATATGAATATATAAAATAAAGTAAGATTTGTTTTTAGTCTAAGAAAGAAATTTACTGATATGATGAAATATGATTATATATTGCAATGTATATTTTTTTAAGATTAAATTTTTTAATACATTTTTAATTCACATTGGTATTTAATGATTATAAAGTTTTTAAAATAATCCAATTTTTTTATTTTAAATTTGTGATTCTTAAAAATCATGATCACATATCTTTTTCGTATGAAGTATAAAATTTTATCTATAAATAACTTTTTTTTTATCAGATCAAGAAATTTATTGGCACTTTATTTGGCTTATATTAAATAATGTCTTGATATAAATCTGATTCGGAGAATATAGAAAAAAGCATAAAGCAATAGGATATCTAGGAAGAACAATCGACTATTTATGTATCAATCTTACTTACATAAAAAGTGGATTTATATGTTCAAATATATTTAAATCTGTAAGTGGGTATTTTTAATTTTTTTTTTGCTAAGTATTTATATGATCAACTTTTATTTTGTATTACAGTTGGAATAAACATCTAAGCTGTAAATTAACTGTTTTTTGTAGACAGACTGTGTTAAGATATTTTTCTAGGTTGCTTATCAAAAAAAATTTTAATATACTTTTAGAATGCTATTTCCTAGTAATAGATAAATATAATTATATTCTTTCATTTTATGCCTTTGATTGCACTTCTGATTCAAAAGTTGGTACAATAAATAAATAAAAATTGCTATATTTATTTTATGCGAAAATAACACGCAGGTAGATCTAGGGGTAAATGTTATTGTCGATTTTTTCATATAAAATATTTTTTTTTATATTAAATAATTTTTTTTGTCTAAAGTTGATAATATATTTGATAATTTTTATTGGATTTTCTCGGCTCAAATAAAAATTATTTCATAAGCGACATACCGCTATTTTTATATTATGCGTTTATATATATATTTTCAATTTTCTCATGCATTTCTGTTTTTATCATAAATATAATGAAAAAAATTCATATTTCTTTGAAACAATTTTTTTTATAAGCTAAATTCATGGTTATGATTTATGTTTAGTTTTGACCTAATATTTCTTGATTCCCTGCATGCACAGCGTTTTTATACTTTCAGTTATCTTCACTTTTTATCGTATTCTTCAATATTTCACCTTTTTCAAGACCTATTCATACAACGGTTTTTCTCAATCCCAAGGTTTGTATATATGTCTCAACCTGGTTCGTGACGTCAAATCCTTCAGATATAGAAATTTTTTACATATAATAAATATAAATTAATGTAACATTTCTTAATTTTAAAAATATTTTTTATTACGATTTAAATATATATTTGATTCTAGAAACATTAATAAAATTATTTTTACGTTTTAAATCACCTTCCCCAAGCTTTGCTTCGATTATAATTTAGAGTTAGAATACTTCTATCTACTATTTAGCTAAAATGTCGTTAATAAATTATAAATAGATTTAACATTTATTTATATCTACATATCTAAAAATCATATTTTTGATATCAATCCCATTTCACAATCTATAAATTAAAGTGCATAATTTCACCATCTTTTGTCAGTTTTAATATTTTATTGCCCTATTATCATCACCATTGCTTGTGACTCTAATTTTAATTAAAGCAATACCTTTCAGTGTTTAGATAAAATATGTTTCCGGTTATTATTCGATATACCATAATATATTAAAGATGATATATTTTTTTAGTTTTGATGAATTAATATTGTATAATTGACCATAAATTTATGATTAAAGATTGAACTTTCAGATATTCTTCGGTATGAGCATTTTCAAACCATCAAACAGCTATTCAATCCAGACCATCTGCAAGAATTAGAGCATACATCTGTAAACTGCCTCACAGCATATAGCATTTAATCCGTAACATGTATGTTTATCACGCCGAATAAATTTGACTCATTTATCATGCGCAAAAACACGTGATCTAAAACAATTTTTACGGTTAAATGGAAATTTCAGATGTGAAATTCCATGATTGTGAAAAGATATAAGATCATAGATCAATTTGCCAAAATTGGCCTGAAACAATTGGCTTAAAGATAAAAATCCCGAGACTTCAATTATTGCCTTTATAACGAATTAATCTTTTATTAATACCAATCCTGTTTTTATTAGAATTGTTTGTTATATATTACGTAAATATTTATATTTTATCGGTTTTAATATCATTTGACTTAATTTTTACCCTTTCATATAAAACAGAATAATTCTTGCTGTCCACGTGTTCAAATTACATTAAAATAGTAAATGTAAAATTAAAGTTATCAATCAAATTTTAAAAAATTAAAATAAACTTATTATTTTGAAAAATAACAATATACTTAACTGATCGAATATATAAATTTTAGATTTTATATCAAAATAAAGAACCATAGTTAATACCAAATTCCTCTTTATATCTATTATTCTCACATAGAATCGTATTGTTATATTATCGAATTAAAATTTTCTGGCTACAGAATTATGATGAAAGTGAAAGTATACTTACATGAGATGCGAGTAATATAAACATGCAACATATCGTTTGTTAAATATTGTTTACAATTATATGTTGATTTTTACAGTTTTGTTTTAAAATACATTTTGTGTCTTTGTATGAGTATGTGACTGATTTATCGAATAAGTTTATATAAAATTTTAGAAAATCACTTAGAATAACGAGTTATCGAAAAAATTATTTTGGTTTATTTGCAATATATACACAAGAGTTTTAGAATAAAGTTGTAAATTTTTTTGAATGTGTTTACTAATGTATGTCTACAGGAATTTTTGAAATATAAATATGATAGAAATGTTTTTCATGCAAGACTTTATAAATTTATAGCTATAGTTACTTTTAATGATCTGTGTTCAGCGAATAATTCTCTTTTTATATATTTAAACGCTGTTTTATTTATTCTTTTTTCTATTCCAATATCACATTATGTTTTAGTAGAAATACATAGAGCATATCGTGGCTTATAAACACACGTGAGCTGTGCATATTTTACATGTCAAATGTCTATTCTTTCTGTCAATTCATATTTGATTGGCATGTTTTAAACGTTTCTTATGTATTTAATGCACATGCATAGCATAATGTATCCAATATTAAGTTCAAAATCCTGGATTTTCTCAAATTAAAAAATCTAAATTATATAAGCAATAATGGTTCATATCACAATTTTAGATAGTTCACATGTATAGGGAATTTTCAATAATTAATTTTACAGCTCATAACACTGCTTCTATGTCTAGGAATGACTCAAAATTCATGCTGCTCAATAATATGCAAAGCTTACTTGAAAATCTTTCTGATAATATAGGTCACATACTCAGATTTTTTTTAGTTCCTTGCACATAAGCAGCATTTAAGAGATTTTTTCCATTTCTAGAATGCCCTTTTTTGATCATTTATACCTTTGCATGTGTAAGAAAATATAATTCAGATATGTCATATTTATGCATGGTTAATTTTTGATTATTATAAATTTCGTAATGAGTACCAAAAAAGAATTTTGATGCTACTATTTTATCAAATGAAACACAGAAAAAATTAAAATTCATCAAATATACATTTTCTATTTTTAGGGTCTTATTAAATGTCAAATATACACAACATGTTGAAAAAAATTCAATGTCAACGGACAAAATATTTACATAATGTAAGTTAAATTTTATGGTCTAATGATATCTAGATATACTTTTTATTTAAGTTTTATACTTAAAATTTACTCATGTGCTTAGTAGTTGTGCGCGTGCATATTTCATGTAAATTTTTGTTGTTTTTCTCGATATCGTGTATTACAACTGAAAGGACAGTCATAGCAAGTGAATTAATAAAATTTATAAGCTTTTGGACACATAACTTAGCCTTAAGTTATTAATAGATGTAATCATTTTTCTATTTTCAATGTTTGTAAAAACATTTCTTATTATTAACGACCCTTCGATATTATAATACACTTTATTATAAGGCACAATTTATTACAAAATTCATTTATATTATATCGGTTATAAATCAAGACTTATATTTTAAATCATATTTTTAACTTGATGAACTTTACAGAACCTTTATTTTTTATATACTAAATTTCTTAAAATATATTTCTGCTAATATATAGGCAAAAATATTATAAACAACCAAATTCATGGATTTCTAATTTGCAAATATAACTTATACGCCAAAGATACTAACATGAAATGGTAATAAAAGAATTATAACATAAATCTAAATTATATATCTTTTATTTTAGTTTTCTATATAAAATAATCGATATTTTTCTTAGTATATAAGAACATATTACATGTATCTTAATGAAATCTTGGTAATTTAAGATTTTAAAAGGCTTTTAATAATGTTAATCACACAAAAATCCATTTTTATATAATATTCGTCGAAAAAAAATTCATTTTATCATTATAAAAAATTATTTTATGTTGATTTAGATTAAAAGAACATAACAAAGCATATTATATAATAAAATTAAATGTAAATAATTATAAAGGTATTAATTAGAATGCATATTTTTTTTAAAAAAAGTTAAAGAAGTTCACATTCAGATATTATTGGATCTTTTAAGTTAAATATTGTATTATAAGTTAGGCTCTAGGCTTTTAATTACAAAAAATTAAATTTGAATCTCACTAACATAAAAGAATCCATAAATACAATCCGTCAAAATATTATATTACTTAATATTTTTTACATTATACACAATTTTAAAAGATTGCATTGCTTTATACGAAGAGTTTGCATCGTCTAATTAAATTGTATGATAAAATCCATGCAATAATTACTGCATTATAATATAATACCTAAAAAAAACATACATACAAAATTATTACCATAAATTAGTATATTTTGATAAAATACCAAGGTTCTATGGTAAAACCAAAAAAATAAAATTAAAAGAAATAAAACTTGTAATCGAATCTCGAGCGTGTTCAAAATTTTAATTTTGCAATTTATTTTTATGTGCTTAAAAATGCATAAATTGTTTTATATTATATATCTGGAGTGTAATTTCGAATTTAAAAATTAAAAAACAGCATTCAGAAAGATAGATGCAAGATTTAAACCAATAAATAAAGAAGCTATTTTATATGATAAAAAATAAATCATGTATATAATAAGTTCAAAAAAGCCCAGAAAATAAAATATTTTCTTTTTTATTTTTATTACTCTTGCCATGGCCTTCGATTTAATCAAAGTATGAAACCTTTTTCTTACGCAAATGAAATTATAATAAACTTGAAAAACTGATTCTGGCATAAAAATGGTAATCATGGCTGTAAAGTATTAAAAAAAATGTTATTACATAATATAGTTTTAATAACAATAATATTCTTATAAATAAAGAGACCAAATATGCGATTTTTGTGTCTATTTAGTTTTTATTTTACTTTAATATTTATTTTTATTGTTTTTGCATTTTTTATATTCGCTTTTTTATTTTCGAAGCTTCTATAGTATAACAAATTTTGCTCAACATATTATTGTTTGGAAATGTATAGAATTTTAGGATACTAAAGTGCTTATAGAAAAATTTTTGAAATTGGTAAATATTACTTATAATAACACGAGAAAGATTGTTGATCTATTTTTAATTGGAATTGCAATTTGAAATTTTATATTTTTAGGTATGATTTAATATTATACAAAAAGAGATATATTTCATATGTATCGCAGATAATTGTGGAGCTTTAATTATCGTCAAATGAATCATTCTGGAAACGTTATGATTTTTACCGTGAAAAATATAATTTTAAGGAACGTTAAAATATACATAAAATCAAATTAAACATATAAGATAATTCTTATTCTTTTTACATGCAATTCCCCATAATATAGACTTAGCGTAGCTCATAAAAAAATATCTATTCAAAGGGATTATAAAATTTACAAGCAATTTTTTTTCGCAACTTTTAACTTTATTAGTGCATAAAATAATAATTATTTTGATCTTAAAAGAATTTTAAACAAAATAAATGTTTTAAAGCAAGTGTCATATTATCTATATTCTCTTTTACTAATATTTTCAATATGTTACAAATGCATGACATTCCGATGTTAATAAAAATTGACATAATTAACCCTAATATTGTGGATTTTTATATTGAAAATAAAAAATAAAAAGCATAATTTGACAATATGTGTTTGAGAAAAATTTTCAAATCGTCCAATCTTTCTACAGATAATGAAAATATTGTAAAAATGTTTTGTTTAAAGTATATTATATGCATCATAGGTAAGATCAAAGACAAATAAAAAAGGTCTATTTTATATTTGAAACTTAATAATCTATCTTATTTAACTGTGATATACAACTCGAAAAAACCATCATTTGGGCATTAAATACAAATGCTTACAAATAATTGTTCCGTAAAATATATTTTGAGCACCGAAAATATTATATCTTACTTGAAATTAGAAGTTTTTTTGCTTAGACTTCGTTTAACAATTATTTTAACACTTACGGGCATGACTTACATACTAAGCATAGTTCTACTAGAAAAAATTATATTAGATAATTGTAAATTTCTGCTAATATTTCTTATATAAATCTATTTTTTTATCGCGATGTCGTGTAAATACACATGAATTTTTATTTAATTAATATAAAATTCTCTTTATTTACTTTTGTTATCTAAGCTAATTTAAGATTAAACTAACCAAAAATCTACTAGTTTAAAATTTTAAACAATAAAAAAATTTGTTTTTTTATCAAATTAAATGCAGCGATTATTTCAGAAAGGATTTGCTTTATATCTATGCATGTGATTAATAATACACTAAATTCTCATATTTGTTAACCGAATTTAAAATATCAGTGTTAGACTGTATTGATAGTGTCTAGTTGAATATCTTCTATATAAAATAGATAAGTATGAACATAAAAATTAATTTTTTTTTAATACCTCATAAGAATGCTAACTTTAAATGTGTGTTCACATAAAATATATTCAAAAATAAAAACACTATTTTGAGTGTCAAATTATTATTATCGTAAGAAGTATATTGTATAATTTTGTTAAAAATACGGCATGAATAATGATATCTATTTAATAGTTGTTATATATATACAGTTTAGATATTAGATTTAGTATAAAGCATATATTTTAACTAAAACTTGCATATGGAATACACAGAATTTATGCTTAATAAGATGTGCTGTTTATATCAACGCGTTTTTATTATAAGTTTATTGGTGGGACCTGTAATAGTTTTGTTCTTATCAATATACTTATACATCCTTATATAAATTTCGGAAGAATACACATAAAAACCGCAAATTTTAATGTTAAGAGAAGAAGAATAAAGCTACGTATTTTTAATGGTATATATTTTTATATTAAAGCACACATACCTAAAAGTTCTAATATAAAATATGGAACATATTTATTAACAAAAAATATCTATTTTTACGTGACTATGACAGTAAAACATATGCACTGGAAATCTTAGATTAATAAAAAATTAACTAAATTGTTTAGTTAATATTCTTAAAAGCAGAAAGAAGTTTTGCATAAAAATTGAAGTTTATTGCACGGATATAAGTTGTATGGTTTAAATATGAAATAACTTGACTATTACATCTGAACTTTTCGTGGAATAGCTATAATGTCTATAATATAGTTGTACCTATACCAACAGTGAATTTTTTTTATAATATATCAGCAAAAATAAAAAACGGTTTTATAAATTAGATATCAGTATCCGAAATCGCTTAAATATAAACATTTCTATTTTATAAGCCCTCTTACAAGATTTCAATGCTTGATTACATCATATTTAAAATCCACTGCAGATAATAAGTTAGATTAAGTAAACCAATAAGCAAACGTTGCCTTACATATAAGAACAATATAGCAACTGGGTGCATTTTTTAAGCGATTGACAATGATTAGCTTAAAATTTCCCAGCATCGAGAAAAAGAGTTTAATAATAATGCTTTATTCGCAATTATTGTAGAATCAAGGGAAAAAGATGTCTTAGGATTAGCATTAGTTTTTATTATCACGAACTAAAACTACAAAAAAGAATTCCATTTGAAATGTATCACGAAAGGATACTTAAAATACATACGAAAGAGGAGACAAAGAATCATCAACCGACGTCAACATGCTAAAATCACGGAAAAATTATATTTATATACTAGATTTTTCGCACCATAACAGCGTATTCAGCCACACAAAAGCAAGCTTAATTAAAGCCTTTTAATCTACAAGATGATTGAAAAACAAAACGGTTAAAAATAAAAGATGCTATAATTCAATTATAATACAAGTTAGGCTGTATTTATGTTCGCTCGATCTTATTAAATATGAAAATATAATTTATATTACTTTAAATATCATATAAATTTAAATACCATAAACATATGTTTTTTTATTCTAAGCTTGCATAAATTTAATTTGATTTAAATTAATTAAATCGACCGATCTGATTTTCTGTGGATCAAAAATGTTTATGTGGCGTATCATCCTGACGACTATTTTTTTCGTATATAGCCTTAAGACTGAATAGAAATGATAAGTTCACAGTGTTTAAACTATGATAAAATCACTTATTATCATAAAATTTTGTCTTTACGTGATTTGAATATATATTGCATTATTTAACATATGAAATGAATTTTCAAAAAAAGATAACTAAATACCAAGTGAACCATTAGAATAGACAAATTGAAATATAAACGTATAATATTACAGTAAATAATCTATTAGTATATCCAGATTTATGAAAAATAAATCTATGCGATGGATAATGCTACTTTTTACATATAAGTGCATAAAATATATATATATTTTGCAGATGATAATGTTTATTCTACTATAAAAAGCTTTTATTGACATACAATATAATATAAAACAAATAAATAAATTCAAGGATATAATATTTATATGCTAAATCGTTTAATTTATTTATGCAAATACCAATATGGATTATAAAATATTTCTTAGTAAGTTTAATAGGCTATTCAAGATACGACATTATACATAAATGAGTCGATTGGGAATTTTACATTAATAAAAAAATTTATCTTTATTTAAAAAGTATAAATAAGTGGGAATTCAATAGTTTTATTGCAATTATGTCCAATTGATATAGATACAGCATCTTAACAGTCATATCTGGAACGGTATTTCATGTATTAAAATCTTGAATAAATCCACTTAGATGATTGGTAAACTTGCATATTAATATACGATGAACTATTTTAACAGAAAGAGTTGAATATTTAAAACATTAATAAATTTTATTGAACTTTCCTCGATATTCATGAGGCCCATAAACGCATTGCAAAATTTTGTTTATAAAAATCAATTGATGGAATTACTGTACGATTATGATATCGAAAGATAAAAAAAATATATCTTTTGAGCGTTATAACGCTAAGATACCCAATAAACATTATTTATCATATAATCAACGAGATTTTAACGCCACAAATCAAATAAAAAAAAGATTAATCGACATTATTTGAATCCATTTATTTTAAAAATGACATCAAGATTTTATCTAAAATTTTAATTTATTTTTTATACTCTTCAATCTGGCCTTTTTATGAAACCATTTCTTATGCATTATCGATTTACATGAACAATTACTGTTAAAAAAGTTACAAAATTGCGTGCACTTTTTAAATTTGTTTTATATTCATAGAGGGCAAAAATTTATGGGTTAAATAAAAAAAAATAATGATATAAATTTGACCTTTGAAAACTATAATTTTTTACCATTATCTATAATATGTTAATAAGATAATAGGCAACATAAAGTACATGAATTAATCAGGAAGTATAGCTGTTAAAGTCTAAAAAGTAATATTAAAGATATGTTCGGGCAATAAAAGATATGTTTAGAGAAATCGTGTAGTTTTAAGATCGAATATGTATTTTCATGTCGTAAAAATATAAATATACAGCCCAAATTCTGCATAAAATTCAAATATTATATAATTATTGTCCTATTATTGACCATTTATATGATGACTAGAAAATATCTGAATTATAAGTTTAGTCTATCTGATAGAACGAAAAAAACGTTTCTGTCCAAAAAAATATGTAGCTTTAGACAGATCACTTATATTATAGGACTTTTCTTATGTAAAATTAAAAATTAGAATATGAATTTTATGATAATAGAGTTGTCATTTTGGATGCATATTGTATAAATTATTATAGATATAAAAAAAAGTAAAATTTTATGAGCTTAGATAGCTTCGTTAAAATTATATTCTAACCCATAGAAGCGCAAAAAAATTAAAATAAAATCTTCATTGTGGATAAGACTACAAATTGACACGAAGATGGGCATCATTAATATAAATAATCATATAAAAGTATAAAAACAAAATAGACCTGATATTTTTCTATACGATAAAAAAGAAAATATCATTACGCTGATCGAAATAGGTATAACGAGCCTTGATAACTTGACTGAAGTTGAGAATGAAAAATATAGAAAATATGACATCTTGGCGAATGAACTTGGTTTAATTTACAAATGCAAAACAAGAATAATACCATATGGGATGACTTGGGATGGGGTGGTCACAAAATATCATAAAAAATATGTTAAGGAGTTAAAAATACCGGACGAAGTAGAAGCATACATGCAAGCTTTCACACTCCGCAAGACACTTGAACTCATCTCATTTGAGAGAAGAAGAGCAGTTGATGAAGATAGATTAGAGGGGGGTGTCAAAAGATGCATCAAGGAGTTGTGCAATATTCCCAACACGCTGAACACGTCTAAATAGATATTATCGATAAAAAGAAAATTAACCCATAAATAAATAATAATTCATTGCGTAAAAGTATAAAAATGCATGTTTATATATTTATAAATAATAGAAAATCAAAATTAACTAAATTTGTATATCTATTATAAAAATGACTTTTATAGAGTCTACTAAATATTCTCATGTGACGACTAGATCTATTTTATTTCAAATTTACCTGCATGAACATTTGATTTTGTAATATTTTAAGATTAACATATAATAAAAATATAGGATTTATTATATGATCATATAAGTAAATTTTTCTATTTATATTGTATTTTTGCTAGTATAATCAAGCTGGATCTTAATCACACACTGTCTAATATTATAAAACATTATCTAGTTAACATAAAAAGACTATACAAGCATAATTATGATTTTTTTAAAAAAAACTACCTGCTAACATAATTACGATAGCCCAAATTATATCTTATGACTTAAAAAAAACCATATTATTTATAATAATAGCGCATTGTGAATCTATATGAGTTGAGCTTTAAATTTTCCACCAAAAATGCAAAATCTCTGAATTTCTGATATATAATATTCGTATTATGTATCTCATATTTATCCATTATACTTTATATATTTTTTTGTTTTTCTTTAAAATTTGTAATTATTTATGCATAAATACGGTCCAATTGAAGTGTAAGTAAGATTTATTTTTATGCCTACCAAACCATTTTTAATCCTAATACTAATTTTTTGTAAAATTTAAAATTAGTAAATATGAAAAAAAAAACTATATATGACGTATTCTTGTCATTTTTTATTTATAGAAAGAGTATAAGATAATAAATGTATTTACCAAAATTAATCCGCCATAATAAAATAAAACCCGCATATAAATAGCATAAAACAATTTTATATACAGGAAAATATTGATATCTTATTAGATTCAGTTTTATTGCAAAAACAATTTTTTTATAAATTAGAAAAAGAAAATTACATTGGGATAATATAAAATTAAAACCTGCAATCACCTTAAAATTTTACGAAATTTGTAATTGTATTGCCATAAGTATTACATTTTATTGCAGGCACTTGGACATATCTCATTCGAGAGAATAGAGCTGTTGATGAAGATAGATTAGGGGAAGGTGTCAAAGGATACATCAAGAAGTTGTGCAAAGTTCACAATAAACTTACTATGTCTCAATCTATGTAAATGATAAAAGAAAATTGATCCATTAATAAAAAATAATTTTAAAATTTAGCCCATGAATAAGAAATCTGCAAGTTTTGGAAACGACACACATAGATTCAGGTATGCCAATGGGACTTTTAATTCCAAAAAATTAAGTTTGAATAATTAGCTTAATATATTGCAGCACAGGGAATATAGCTTTTATCAAAAGACATTTATATAAATGTATTTTTCACATTGAAAAGATTTAATATAATATTGAGAGCCCTTAAATTAAAAAAACACATACAAATATTTGTTCTGTTTTATATTTTTTTTTGAATCTAAACCCCAAAGATCGGAATATATGGCTAAGATATCTTATTGGTAAACTAGATAAATATATACATTTGATTTCATAATTTTTACATAAAAATTGTACCTTAAAACCCTGTATATTCTAGTTTTTTATTTTAAGTATAAAACACAATTTACATGCATCTTAAAATTATATGTTATATAATATCATGTCATATTATGATCAAAAAGTACTACAAACATCATATTATCGCAACTAAAATGCATTGATATGCAGTCATATAAATCTAACCGTGTTAGAATAAATATAGAAAATAGCTTTTATTAACACATCTATATATGAGAATCATAAGATAAATGAAAAGTATAGCATATTCATAAAAAAATGCTTTTTAATATGTTTATATGTTCTGAAGATAAAAGTTAAATATTTAAAAATTAAAAAGCCGCATTAAGGTCTATAGATCTTCCTATAAAAATAATTGTAATTTTTTGATTTTATGCGAAAATCAACTCCATGGAAAATAGATATTGATGGTTTATTTGAGTGTTTAGCCTATAAAAGAATTTAGAATGCATTCTTATACATGTTATACGAACTAAAAATACCAAGCCTATTAAATTCATTATAGCATACTTGTTGGGAATACATACGCAAGTATTTATGAAATATAAGTAGATTCAATTTTTCGTTGAAACACATTTTTTATAGCTTGTTTTACTTGCCTTAAATGGTAATGTTTATGATTCACGATCTCTTAAAAATTTGTATTTATATAAATTATTGAAAATCAAGTGAAATAGAAAAAAATACATATTCTCAGTTTACTTCAGAGTAAAATAAAAAATAAAAAATTTTATATTTTATATTTTACGTTTATGAACTAATATCAAAATTAAAAATTCGAAATACAAAATTAAATTTGCCTCAAATTACATTTTACCTTCAGTTTCAGAATATTTTTATTAAATTTGAAAGTTTAAGGATAATTAAACTGCCAGTATCTCACAATACGTAAGATTTTATAAATTTAACATCATGCCTTAGCATAGAAAAATATCAAATTTTCGTTCTGTCGTTTTATATAGATTTTTATGGTTGCGATATTTATAAGTTTGTTTTAATTATTCAAATTTGCTTTTTATATTTAAGAATTTTGCTTATCATATAAATAATTATATACTTAACAGAAAAATAATTTAGAATATTTATTATGCTTAATAATATAAAATGCCATTTTAGAGTTGTTTTTCATTGCGAAGTAAACCTTTTACACCTATATAGTTGTGAAGAAAAATATTTTAGAATCTATTATCCAGTTAGTTACTACAAAGGCATAAATTAATTACAGTTATAAATTGTTAACTAAGAATCTCATATAAAACCAAGAGATATTTTTGATAATATGATATATATATAATAAAAATAAATTCGGAATATGATCCATATTGTTATAGATATCAATGGATATAAAGGTGATTGTCAAACCAAGGAAGGTTGTCTTATATATTATATGTATAAAAAATATTTGGCTAAGTTATTGGTAAATTTACAGAAAGATTTTGCACTATATACGAAGTTTTGACAACTATACAGATTAATGTATAAAAAAAGGCTTATGCATTTTTTTTAGAAATATATAAATAAACCTACAAAAGTCACATAAAAACTAAAACCAGGCAGTGAAAAAATACCTTTACCAAGAAACCATCAAAATTATCCCAAAAAATATAGAAGATTCGCATAAGCAGAAATTATAAAATCCGAAATTTTCTTGCTGAATTCGTTCTCTATACCGTTTCATTTTTATCCATAATTCCAGAAGAATTGATTATAAAATTTTATTAAATGTAATCATACATTTGCTTCAATTATTTTGATTAAAAACATTGTTTGGTGTACAAATAATCTGATTTATTGTAGTTATATTTACAAATTCAATGTTTTGTAGTTTATATAGAGTCTAAACACTCGTACGAACCGTCTTTGTTTCTTTGCATTATATATAATTAAGTATTTTATAACTATTAACGATATAATTTACATTTATTATATTAAGTGATACTTTTATATATCTTGAAAGATTAAATATCGAAGGATTTTAACAGATGCGATAACAAGAACATGTGAACACAAAGAAAAAATGCAAGACTTTATTAACTAGAAAATTGGCTTTATTCTTATATGACCTTTTGTTATTGCCAGAACATTAATATAATCTGTTCTTAAACTTTTTAAACAATCATATAGGCACTTTAGAATTTTATCGTATTTATCTATGAGTTTAAACGATTATTATGGTTTGATCTTGATCCTAGGTGTATTATGGCAATAATTCAGTCGCAAGTTACAATGAAGATGTATTTACGGACCTCTTGTAAACTAAGCGATTTAATTGTTCTATTATATTATTATCAAATTATATGTTTTTTTCTACATATTTGATCTTTTTTTTATGCTTTGCTCCATAATTATCTATTACCTATTATATTCGTTATTTTTAAAATTTTCATAACATTTAAGAATCGATATATCTTCTATTACAAGTGATTCTTAAATATTTCTTATTTACCTTAATTAATACTAAAGTATTTTTTTCTTTTAAGTTTTCATTATAATTAAAATTATGTTTTAAAACAAGACTTTTTTATTTAATATGCGTAGATCAATCCATTGTAAATTTCACAACCAAAAGGGAACTCTTTGAATTCATTCACAGAGTTAATTTTTTAAATGATCATTTAAATATGTTTGTAGTTCCATAATATAAATTTATATATACGTGCTAAATTCGTTTTTATTGCTTGCAACCTTATCCAAATAACCATAGTTTGTTATCCTGACATCTGTATGTGGAAATATTTGTACTATGGTGGGAAGTAACCATATTGCTTTGTGCTAATAACTTTGCAGATAATTCCAATATTATCGGTTGAGTAAGTATAAATTTTTGAATAGTTATAGTCTTTTTTATTTTGGCCAAACTTTCTTTCTTTAAATCATAAAATATATAATCTGGATCTTCTTTCACATTCTAAACTTTTTGTGCTTATCACTCTTTCTATTTTATATTAATTTGATAATCTTGAGTGGCAATATATTTTGAAATCTTGTGTCAACATTTAATATAAATAGAATATTTCGATGTTTCTTGTATTAGAACAATATCTATTTTATTTTACGATGCCATCTTATCGATATTAAAATAAAAAGTCACTGTTGCACTTTACTAAATTTAATCCTTCAGGTTATACTTATTCTCATAGATACTTCAAAGAACAGCTATAGATATAGTATTTTGTATCTTTATTATGAAAAGGTAGCAATTCTGGTTATAACCCGATGGCACGAAAATTTCTTTAAAATGACAACAAGATTGATTTGGCATTTTATGCAATATACCAAATGCCAAGACATCCCTAAACCTTTTTCAATATATATTTATATATTGCGGTTTTAAACACGAGAAAAATTTTATTTCTTCAAATTGCATTTTTTATAAAAGAATATTTCAATATGATGGGTTTTTATATTTAAAAGTTTATAGGTTTAATTTATGACACTGGAACTCATCATATTTATGATAAGAAGAGCAATTGGCGAAGATAGATCAGATGAAGGTGTCAAAAGATGCAATAAGAAGTTGTGAAATATTTCCGATGGGCTGAAAACGTATAAATAGATAAAATGATAAAAAGAAAATCAAACCCATAAATAATATATACATGTGAGTTATTATATTTTATACTTTAAAAAAGAACATAAAAAAATATGTATCCGAAATATAGGAAGAATTCATAAAGGTGATTTATTAAAATAAAAATATGTTTATTAAGGGAAAATGTGTATAAAAATGCAGACATGAGTAAATATAAGTAATAAGTCTATAATTGCACCCCAATGTAATTTCCATAAATTCAAAATAAATTAAGAAACGTTTAAAAGATATTTTTTAGCATATGATAGAATACTTTAGTAACTTGCATTTATTTACTATATATTATTTTATTCTAGAGCCTCAAGTTACTTAATCTAGAAAATCGAATTCGACTCAACATATCTTTTTTTATTTTTCCTATATTGCTTGGTTTAAATAAATTGCCCTCAATACGACCCCGATAAAGATAAATACAAATGTTTTTCTTTACACTTATATATGTAAGCATTTACCAGTATACGTAAAATAAACTGGTCTTTGATGGTTCTCTTATATTAATTCGGTTGTGATTTCTCTTTTTCAAGTCAAATAATAGATAGACTTAGATGGGTTTTATAAATTTTTCAAAATCGTAATCTCGACACGAAATTTCATTTTTTCTACTTTTCTTATCGTAGACCGTATATTTTGGACAGCCTTAGTTATCTATATTCCTTGTTTGTGTTTACACGTTCGTCGTCATCACCAAAGATTTAAAATGGGGTATAGGTAAATAATAATAGGATTACATAAGAACTGAACACACGATATTTCTAGAACTAATTTTTTTACATTTTTTAGTGGTATATTATTTAATATTTAGATTCAATAATTTTATAAAGAGAAATAAGTTTAAGAAGATCAACGAAGGCTAGACTGTAAAATAATACTTTATATAATATACATCACCATATGGAACATTTTTTCAGTGCATTTCAAGTTTAAGATAATATAAGTACAAGAAATTTATTTTTTTAATATTTCTTAATTTCAATGTTCTGATTAAGAATATATAGAGCTTGAATTAAAATTAATTTATATTTATTAAATAACAGCTTCTATAAATACAATACAAAATATCTTATTTTTTTTATTATCATCTTAATACAAAAACAAGATCAATTTAACATCGAAATAAGAAACTGATATTTATATTACATTAACTTTTTCTAAAAGTAAATTTTTATATGCTGCTAACGGGTGAAGGAATGTATAAAATGTCGTCTAATATTGTTTTAAAATATTTACCTACCGAAGACTGATGTGCAATTTATATGTTAAAAAAACTTTCACAGGTTTTTAAAATATTTATCACTTGAATTGCTATCTCTATACAAGTAAAGAAAGGGATAAAATTATTAAGCTCCGAAACAATTCATGATGAGCGAAATGCTTTTATAGCTAATTATAAATGATTTATCTCATTAAAAGGACTTCTTTGACGTTGATAGGCTGTAAATAATATCATTTTTTTCGTAATGAGACAGAGATCTAATGTTTTTCTTAAAAATCTTCTGATATTATAAATAATTGATCATGGGGTGCGATATAAATAATTCAACTTGTTTTTATCCCAATATAAAAGAACTTCAATATTGATATAATAACATTTAGAACCATAATCTAATCTTTTATATATATAAAAAAATTCACGAAATCAACACACGAAAAATATATAGATATCATGTATTCCTACAGTATTTATTGTTTTTTAGTATTTTTATTTTATCTTTAGTTTTTTTTTCTGTCAATTAAAGACACATAAAAGTACTTTTTCCTAACAAAATTATTACAGGAGCTCATTTTAGACATATACTAAATATGGCAATAATAAGAATTTATTTTAGTCATGTTAAGTGGATTAAATTTCATATTTCTCTCTATGTAAAGTACAAGCAATCTAAGCAGCACAGGCTTAATTTTATTCATTTGTATTGTACCCTTTTTTATGGTTGCAATGCAATTACTCAAACACATATGTTACAGATGCACAGAGAATGATATATGTGATACATATAACAGAGTTTGATAACCTAAAGATGATGCTTACATCATCTGC
The DNA here is from genome assembly GCF_057557595.1 of Rhyacophila brunnea. Classification (NCBI taxonomy): domain Eukaryota; kingdom Metazoa; phylum Arthropoda; class Insecta; order Trichoptera; family Rhyacophilidae; genus Rhyacophila; species Rhyacophila brunnea. The sequence continues at coordinate 1,104,797 of NW_028233344.1, forward strand.
CTCCCCACTTTGAATTAACAACAGCTTTTGCACTTCTTTCCAAAATTTAAGGGTGGTTTCATGAGAGGTATTCAATATCCGACTATTTCTTAGTTTTGATTAAGACTATACATATATCGCGCATAAATTTAAAATTTATATTTAATGGAATTTCAGCTATTAAAAATAATAACTACGATTCACAATAATAAAAGCACCTATCGCTTGCTGTATTTGATCGAAATTGAACATTTAAATTTACATAAAATTGTAGTTTTATGAGTTTAGTGACAGATTATCTCAGATTAAAATTAAAGTTTAAAATTATGGGCATTATAAGCTACGAATAATTAGAACAAACCATAGAAACTAAACTAAAAATTTTAGAGCTAAATTCTAATCTAAAATCGCATGAAATTATTAGAAACAATATTTAAAATTGACCTTTAGGGTGGTAACGATTTTTTAGATCCAAAGAAATGAATTTAAGAAACAATATTTTTTTATTAACAGAATTGAATAAAAATAAACCATGAGAAAATTCAATTATTTGACGATGAAATTATTTATTGGTAATTGAATTCATATATAAGTACCTTTTCAAGTATTTATCCTACCATTTTAAAATTTCAAATATTTTGAAGAAAGATGTTTATTATATACATGGAATTTTTTATTAAATAATAAAAATATGTTTAGTTATACCAAAAGATGTTTTAGAGTTCATAGTGATAATTATGTTCATATAAAATAGAACTATGAACCCGTAATCAGTAAATTCTTTTATAGTATTGATAAAACCAGAATAGTGTTATATAGTGCCGCAAAAAGCTTTTTTCGTAATAAATATGTAAATATATATTTTAGAAAAAACGGGAAAATCTGAATTTGTAAAGATATAACGATTTTCGTTTGTAAAGCCTGATCTGGTATTTATATTTTGAATGATCTACTTTATGGTTATAAGAATAGATTTTTTTTAAATATTTAATATTTTATATGCTACTTAATGCAATTCCCAGACACAAAGAATCAACCCTATTTTTGAAATTGTATAAAAAATATATTAATGCTACAATTTTCACATATTTTTGACATTTTCGTACATGAAAATCAAACAATCTGGATATTTTTTTCACAAATACTGTACAAAATATATAGACGTGATTAACATTTTTTTGACTTATATGTAATATGTTTTTACATATAAATGAATATAATAAGAATATTGTATGAGTAGGTAAAGTTTTTGTCAGATGATTGGCTTATTTTTGCAACAAATTACATAAAAAGTGTTCAGCTGTACACAGTTCAATTTTATTTTTATAGTTATTTATGCTAATTGAATTGTAATTTGCAATTATAAATCTTTTATTTGCTGCGTGAAATTATTAACATTCGCCCTTTTACTCTGTCGGTATTTTAGTCATACAATATAATTTCTAAATTTGAATAATTAACTTATTGTAACAGCATTTAGAATTCGATAAAAATTCCTTCAATATTATTATTTTGCCAGATAATTTGTTTATTGTTGGATATTTTTTATAGTAAAAAAAAAATTTAACTACAAAGGTAAAACATCTAATGGGTTTAATGCTAAGTTGATGTTGGATTTTTTTTTCGGTATCTAAATATACATTAGAAAAATATATATTATATAATCTTTTGCGAATAATAATAATAAATCTTTGTATCGATATAGATTGAGTTTTTAAATCTCAACATTGAATATTAAGAGGCTTTTATTTTGTAAATAGAACAGATAAAAGCGTTTTAGTTTGATTCCCGCTTTATTTGCATTATATTTTTACTTTTTAATAGCCCGACATTTAAATATAAGTGTTTTCTTAACGAAATTGCTGTACGTAGAATTCTGCTTATGATTTATGCTATAATCACCGTTTTGGAGCCATATGTGTTTGTCCCCAAAGATTATTTTATTTGTTTTTATACTATTATTAACTACGGCGTGGTGACACGATATCATAGAAGGTACCTGAAGGAACTAGATGTCACCAACCAGGTTCAGGCATATATTCAAACATTGGGATTGAGAAAAACCCTTGAATTAATAGGTCTCGAAAGAAGGAGGGGTATTGAAGAAGACTTTGGAGAGGAGAAGATAGCCGAAAGTATAAATACGCTGTGTGTACAGAGAATCAAGCAAGCTGTGCCTGAGAACAAAAACTAAAATTACGACTATAAATATAGCCCTTAAATAAAAATCAAGTACTATTATTAACTGATAACATAGTATTATGATGTAATTTTAGCCAATAACTTAATTTTTTTTATTTATTTATTATAATTAAAACTGAAATTATTCACAGTAGTATAGAGTAAACCATTTCGATAGTATCCTTTAGAGTCTCAAATAATCTTTATATCAGAATACACACCAGAATAGCAACAAAATTGGTTGAGGATAATATTAAATTTAAATAAGTTAGTAAATATAGACATAACATTACAAAATAAATTGTCATATTGATAATTAGATGGCTGTTTTTATATTGGTAATTTTTGATACAATTATAATAAATTTTTACCAATTTACTACTAAAATTAAATTTCAAACGAATAAGATGACCGACAGTGCATCGGGTTAAACTGATGATAACGAAATACATATTTCGATCTATATTTTCCCGAAAATAACTTGTTAAGTGTTCCTGATAGTGTCCTATGTATAAACATTGAAATATAGATAGACTACAGAATATATAGGTGTCTTTAAAATGAGATGTGTTGATACAGTCTTCGAAGAGAAAAAAATAGCCGAAAGTATAAATATGCAGTATACACTGAATAATCAAGCAAGTCTTGCCTTTTGGGAAATACTAGTAGAATTGCATATGAATTAATCCAATATAGATTTAATCATTAAAACTGCATAGTTTGATAACATTATGAATTTTTTAAATGATGTTTTATACTATTTTTATATATTTAGTCCATGTTGTTTTGTATTCTTACATTGAACAGATAGCATAGATTTCCGATGATACTGGTAAATTTCTAATAAATTACAACTCTGCTTCACTTTCCAGATTCAAAAAAAGTCAATTTTTTCCCTACCCATTCTGTTTGCTTCTAAGATTCTGCTATTTTTAATATAAGACAATTAAAAATAAACTTAAGGTATTGATTGATTCAATCATTATCTTAGTGAAATGCTAAAATTCAGAACTTTGAACTTATGTCTTGTTGAAAAATCCAAAATAATAAACGAAATGAGTTCAATATAAATTCACATATATATCAATCTTATAAAGATACATGTTTCGATGTCGATGTTAAGTATTTTAAGTTTTCTGTAAATCGAAAATTACACCAAATACTCTTTAATGTATGAATTTAAAAATGCATAAGATGCAAAATTGCGCAAAAAATAAAATAACAGCTAAAAATAAATTATTAAAGTCTTAAAATTTTGATTTATTTTTAAAGTCAATTTTAGTTCACGAAATAAAATCAAAATAAAATTTTGCATTTCCATATTGTTCAAAAGATTTCTGCCACTTTATAGAACAATTCTACATGAGTTTGAGCATTATATATATATTTACTAAGATGAAAGGATATGATTCTATCTATAATGAATGCATGAAGAAATAAATTTTTAATGCTGATTGATATACGATATTGTATCTGAATTTTTAAAGAAGTTAAAAAGTAATTCTACTATAAAACTTTCTTGAATGACGCTTTAGAAAAATAGTTTTTATATACAAATCCAAAAAATGCATTTTCATAATAAGACTTATATATATATAGCCGACATAAAATGCAGTAAAATAGTGTTTAATGTTTGAAACTCTTATTATTATAAAAAAATATAAGATCATTTTTTCTATCAAAGATTGTCAAAATCATGCCTTGTTCAATACCTTAGAACGAATATTTTATATTTTTGTATCTCCTTAACAAAATTTAATCTATCAAAGATTTAAAGAACAAAATTATATGTTAATCACATTTAAAACCCACAAAACAAACATTATAATAATGCATTGTTCCACGAAGTATATGGAGATATACTAAAATTACACCATAACAAGCGATATCGGTTTATGATTATAAGAATTCGAGCTTAATTTTGTAAACGGAAATTTAACATCTTTTTAAACACACATTTAACATTTAATTGTCATTTTTGATTTTATGGTACATCAAATCATCCATTTTATTTATATGGACATACTTATTCACATATGCAATCTGATATTATAGAAAAATGTGAGCTTGATGGTTCTAAAAATCTTAATAAGCTAAAAATATAAGAAATATGATATCTGCATACATATCATAATTATTTTGAAATACATGTTGAAGGTTATATGTTGGATTTCTATTAATACCCAAATAGTAAAATTTAATTTTATTTATACGAGTATATAATCAAAATTGTAAGAAGAAAAAAAGTACTTTTTATAAATCACCTTTACTATATTTTTTAAGATAACCACGCAGAACAAATAAAAACTATTTACCCTAATTACTTATTCATAGTCTACTTGCTCTTTAGATAAAATATCAACATCATAAATCCCCAAAATAAGATATGACAATATTATTCCAATATTAAACATTTTCGATAAGCTAATGCTTTGTTTCAATCAGTTTTTGGCAATTTCTTATATAATTTCAGGTGATTCCTAAGTAAAGAAGCAAAATACGCCATAAAATCACATTTTAAATATTCTTTCATATGCTATGTGGCCATTTTTGTATAAAAATTATTTTAACTGTAATAAAAGTATCAATATTTATTTCTATATAGTTAATCTATTGACATTACAGCGCATTTTTAAATATATGAGCACAAAAACTCTTTAAAACGCATTCTTAGTTCGTAAATTAGGGATAAAAAATCACATTTATTGAAAATGTAAATTTATTAGATATTTTATATGCTTTATGTTTCGATTTTGCACATATTTTTTTAATTTCCATAAATAAATAAAATACTATAGTTTTATTTCCATCAACTCGAATATTCGTAGCATCGAACATTTTTGCAATATTTATGTAGAACATAAATTGTTTATTAATCAATTCAATGAATTTTTAATTTTAGAATATAAGGTATTTTATACTGTATTAATTTCTAAAAAATGAAATTTTGACTTTTTTAACTGAGGCTTTAAAATGAATAGAGCTAGTGAAAAGCATTTTTATCATGATTTTCATTGGTTTTTTATAGAATAATTTCATATAATATACAATGAAATATGTAATTTGAAAACATACATTAATGAAAATGCTACAAAATTCATCATATAAGGAAATAAGTCTGTTTATTTAGATATGATAAAATAACATAGATCAGAACAGATCTTAAAAAGGAACAACAAAAATTTTGTTGATCTATAAATAAATATAAATTTATTTTATGCCTATTTATTAAATATAATCAATGAGAATGCCTAATATTACGATCATTATGACTAAAGTGATGTACCAAAAAGTGTAAAAGTTCTTTCTATTTACGACGGCGGCAGAAACTTTAACAGAATTCACAACTTTTAGAGCTGGGATCGATTCAGGAGGTGTGACGATAAGTTATAACTTTTTTTTGAGCTTATATGCCATATATGTGTTTACTAGGCTTCCTAGAAATACATTTGAAAAAATAAAAATCTATAACAATTAGGATAAAATACATTATTTAATACTAATAAAAAACACATAAACAGCTTCAATAAAATTTTAAGATGCCAGTGTCTTATTCACGAAGCATATATAAATTGCATATTCGATCGTAAATGAACACTTAGGGTAATTATTTTGTAAATTCAGTCAAAAAAAGTTAATTCTGAGTAATTGCAAGTAAAATATTTTATCCTTATAATTATGTTTTTCAATCTGTAATTTTACTAAATGAAAGTTCCTGTGAACCAATAAATAACATTTTCAATATCATATATGGATATCTGCTCGTCTTGTATGTTTTTCTAAAATAGTATATATAAATATTGCTCTTAGGTTTGTATTTTTATAGTGTTTATGTAACAGAAAAGCTAGAAAGCTTTTAACCTATATTTTTTATAAATTTTTTTATGTATTATACAAACATTTTGTCACATTTCATAGAAAAATCTATGTTTAAATATATTATTAAGATTGTCTATTTTCTGTGGTTGCAAGCTGTTTTCCCTTGTTAAAATATTAAAAAAAAGCAATACTTAAACTTTCTTTTTTTTACATGAATTTAGTTTCTGAAAATGAATTCTGTGACGCCTTTTTACAAATGAGGATTGAGTTATATTATTTATCTCCATTAGTTTGTTTTCACACGAAAAAAATTATTTTAATGACAATAATTATTATTTGCTATATATTAATTTTAATTATCTTTAAAATAAACACATTTATGAATTAAAAAAAGTAAATTATGTTCTAATGCCACTTTTATCCAGAAAAATATTCCACAAAAAATACTGCCATAATCATAGTTTATTGAACAGTAATCATTTATAGTTGAAGTTCTATATAAAATACAACTTTTTATTGATAAATTATTGTTGAAAAATTCTCACGATATACGTTTATATGTCATATGATTATATCAGGCGATATTTTATTTAACAGCGTATTTGAACAAAATAAAGAGAATATGTCATTACATCTACTAAAGATTTTACGATCATATGTGATTTACAATGCATTAAGTACACAATAAAACAAAATTGTAAGATACACGAATTTTAAAGGTCTTTCTTTTACAAAACTTGGTTGTAATGCACGATAAAATGCAATAAATGACAAAGAAAATATTCCAAATTTTTATACGCACCGAACACGATTTTTTTGCCTATTGTTTGTTTCAATATAACTTTTTAATGCCATTATTAGATATTAGATTTATTGTATGAATTCAAGAACTTTTAATTAAAAATGCTGTACTGAGATTCTATATTTATAGTCAAACAACTTAGCTTGACAAGCAGATAATTTAACACATAAAAAAATTGGCATCTTTATTTTTAAAAGCGAAGAAATTCATATAATCAAAATTCATAGATATCCGAAGATTTAAAGATAAATACATAAAAATTCGCACTTTTCATAACCAAAATTGATAGATTTTATTTTATGCACAATTTCTATTTACATTTAGTTGTAAACGGTAGATGATTTATTTATTGCGTATTTACATATTTTAATAAATAATGGTATTTACATAGATCATAATATTATTTTGGCACATAGCGCATAAAAATGAATCAAAACTATTGAATAATATAATAACGCCTTTTCGACTTTTTATAAGCATAAGATATAATAAAACAATATTTCATATAAAATTTTTTTAATATAATATAAGCGTAAAAATATGATGTACCTAACATCTTTTGACTTTTTCACTAATTTCTAAATAGTTACAATTTTGAGATTATAGAATTTACATACGGAAAATTAAAGTTTGCGAAATGCTTTTTTATTCTGTAACATCTTTACTATATATCTAATATATTCTAAATATTCAATGCTTATATGTTCCTTTGTTTTTCATATTGAAAATATTTTTGTATCTGTTTTTACTAGCTTTCTATGTATTGTTCTTCGATAATTTATTTTCATAGATGTATATAATTATTATAAAAAGCGAAATTTTGTATGCATATATGTTTTTCTGATGATTGGAATCTGCACGCAGTATTTATGGGTGTCAAAGCTATGAACCGATAATTTATACTGTTCTAACTATATAATTACAATTTTAAATCTAACACGAGCTATAAAGATGCATACGAAAACAAGATAATATCTTTTATATCGAATTAAATGTTGAAAACAGATAATTAAATATCAGAACGTCGGATTTAATCTTAAATGCAGAATCAATGTGGTATATATTATATAGGCAATATATGTTAAATGTAGGATGCCCGTATAAATAAATAGAAAGATGCTAAATTATTTCAAATAAATCCAGCTAAATTTCATGTAATTTGTTTTAAGCTTAATATATCGATCGGAATTGCATCTGGATTAATAATAACATACACTAAATATACGTTTATATAAAATAGAGTTTTAACTTCTGCATGAATTACTTCAATCGTTAGTTGCTGGATTATTATTTTTGTAATATTATCCATTTTTTAAAAAAATAAAAACAATTTCTATTAATTTTAATATATTAATAATTTATTTTATAATTTCGTATGTTATTAGCTATAGCTATTTAATCACTATCTTTGAAAGTTTCGGTTTATTTATTCGGATATAGTATTTATGTGCAAAATTATGTCTATCATATTAAAAGCTTTTTATCTGATATTATATGTTTTGTATATAACATGTTAAAATTAAGGACAACAATTTTAGCCTTAAAAGTTTCTTTTAAAATCCCGTGAAAATAAATAAATTTCGTATAAATCATATAAGTCAAGTGTAGTATACATATTGGCAACAGAAATAATATACATTCATTCATTGTAAAAGAATATTATAATATAAAGACCTTTTTTTTGGTATTGGATAATTATGATATTACAATAAGTAATGTGTGAAATTTATATGTTTTTGATCGATAAAGCCCTTATATTATCACACGAATAAAACAAATTTTTATGTGTTACCGAAGTTTGTTTTCATACAATTGATATTTTTTTCTAAGAAATACACCCAATCAAGCTTATTACCTTCTTAATTATTTTTAATAAGATTATATTGAAAAACTGCGAGTTTTAGTTATAAATGATTCAGATACACATTAAAATATATACAATTTTTTCTATATCAATAAAATTAGTTTAAAGGTTTCTTAGAATTCAGAATATAAAAAAAAGTATTATATTTACGATTTAACCTATATGCTTTATATCTTAATTGAAATTTTTCTTAAAAATTAAGTTTTTTAACTCTTAAGTTCTTCTGATTGATTTAATATGTTGATTTTAAGCGTAATAAACATACACGAAGCTATATTTCACATAGAATTACTATTAACTTTAGGGCTATTTTTATACAACCACTACAATATATGAACCTTAAAAATAAATAGAAACAACATAAGATAAAAATACATAAAAATTTATTATAAGCAAACAATATTATGCTGAATTATTTGTTAAATTGCATTTTATATAGCATATTATATGAAAACGGATTTCTTTCGATTAACATAATTTTTTTATCAGTGAATCCATTTTTTATTTCGCATTTTATGTAGATTCGATCTTATTTTTGTACATTATATAAACAAGCGTCAACTATGAGCACAAAAATCTTCAGTCATATGTAATTAATAAAATAAATTTTTATTGATTATCAAAGAAAGATATATAATAACAAGAAAACTAAAAAATTATGTAATAAAATATTAAGATACAAAAATTACGAGATAAAAGATATAAAAAACAAAATGACAAAAATTATGTGAAATTTTTTGTTTTTTTTGTAAATCATTTTAAAATCTTGTTGGTGAATTTTTTTTATAACTGAACTTATGTTTACTAAATTTTTTTTCTTAAAAATGATTTATTATTTGTTAGTTTTTTTAAAATCGCAAAACTATTTTCATTGTTTATCTATTTCTTAATAAAATACTTTCATCTCATTATATTAACAAAAATTAAATATCAAGAAATAGATTTCAAGGATAATCCTGACTCTAATACACATAAAAATTATGGTTTTTATATGATTTTATTAAAATTTTATCACCAAAATAATTTAAGAATTCATAAATTACTAACTCTATATTTATTTATGTTCGCATGCGATATTCAATCAAAAAAGTACCTATTATCACTATAACTATTTTTCTATCATAATACTGTTGAAAACACAAATATTTATTACAACATTTGTAATATTTAAATAAATTGTGTTATTTCATCTTTTTTTGTTTACATAAACTTATTTTTTACAAAAAAAACACAATGCTGTGTGATACTTATGCGCATTGAATGTTTTTTATCCTTTTTTTATGTAATAATTCACCTACTTAACAATTTAATATCGTATTTTGTTTTTATTTTATTGGGTATAATACATAATCTATTGATAGATTGCAGGATTTTTTTTATCAAAACCATTTAATAACATTATTTGTACTTTATATTTTCTTGGCCTGAAATTTTCCCATTAAATTATCGGCATATCTTCTATTTCTAGAACACACAGCCGTAAGGAATAATCTAAATTTATTTCAGCTCTTTGTTTATGTCGATTTCAATATAATTTAGCAATATTTAAATGATATAAGATATATGATAAAATTCATGTAGTAGTATATCAAAAAATATATGTTTTTTTTTCTATAAACAATTCATATTAATCCATTATCATACATATAATACTATATCTCGGATATATTTTTTAGAAATCTGAATATTTGATAAAACATTAGTTATAAGATCACAAACAAATAATATCTTCAATATGTAATAATATCAATTTTTTACATCATAAAATTAATAAAACATAGATTTTTAGTTGTAAATATCTTCTATTTTTTGCTTGACAAAATTTATTATTATTACAATATAGAATTATTATTTTTATAAAATACTAGCGCATGGGTGTTTAGAATTTATGCTTGGATATTGACACTAAGAGGAGCAGCGTCTAAAAGAGCCCTAGAATACAAAAAAAATTGAAATAAATTGTGATAATCAATTTGCGAAAAGAAACAAGCTATATCTTTCAAAGAATCATACTGTTAGTTATTAATCTATTTTTAAAATTTATTTAAAAATACCATATCATTTTATACACTCTATTTACAATAATGCGAACCAAAATATTCTACAAATAGTTTTTCTTTTGACTATTGTTTTATTTTCGTACTAAAAGCGCAAAAAAATATAAATCTTACAAAATAAAAGTTTTTAAGCTTTTCAAATATAAAAATTATTCTCAAAAAGTATTTCTGGAAAATTGTAATCGAAAATATGTGTATGATCTAGTTTTTATGTTAATCTTTTAGTGAAATCAATAAATACGCATCAATTGGATCATTATTTTTTATACATGATTGTCATGATATGAGTAAATAACGCTGGAATATCAATATATTAAATCTAAAAGTAAATATATACACATATGAATACTATTTCCCTTTGTTAGAATTAATATATAAAAATGGCTTAGAATAGCGCTGCTCATAAATCAACATATATGAAATTTCCATAATGCCACCTACACCTTTCAAAATAAAAAAAATATAATGAAAAATTACATGTGTTTGCATGTTCTACAGACAAAAATATGACACTCTAAGTATTGTAAAATCTGATTTCTATATTCATAGATAATATTATAAAAAAATAGTTTTAACGATAGATTGCAAAAAAATGGAGGAATAGAAAATAGTTATTGTGGTTATTTTGTGTATTGCATCTATGATAGAATATAAAATTCATTTATATATATGATATACGCAGAAGAAAGATCAAACTTATTAAATCAATATAGTATACTTGTTTAGAATGAAGGGCAAATTTATATACAAATACAAGTTTATGTGCATTTTATGTTTAAACATATTTTAAAGTTTATTAAAACATCGCTAAAATGGCAAGGTTATGATTAGCAATTACTTAATTGTTTTATTTTATCATAAATTAAAAAAAAAGCGAACATGAAAGTTCGGTGTACTAAAATGTAATATAATTAATATGAAATTTAATATTTTACGTTTATAGATAAAAATTATTGCAAAAAATAAATAAGGTTCCTATGCATGTACCATAAATTACATTTTTTAATTTTTTTTACAGAAAGTCTATTGAATTCGACCGTATGAAGATGATTAATATGTTAACGTGCCAGAAAAAATACGATTTTAAAATCTAAATACAATGCCTCACCATGAAAAAGTATTTACAATAAATCTATCTGTATATAAGAATTTTGTAATAATGAAGCTTCATAGTTTTGTTGAAAATTTTTTAAATTTTCTTTGCTTATATCAAATTAGCGCTTAATTCAAAAATAAAAAAAAAGTTGGATCTAATATAAAAAACCTTTTTTTATAATTATAATTTGCGTAAGAACAGACAATGAAGTTTTAAGTGCTATTAATCATGTGATAAAAATTGAATTTACGTATGAGGTTGGTAATTACGCTTCACCGAATCTCGCTTCCAGTATACTATGCAAAAGGCGCAATTGAATATCTGTTTAAATTTTAAATGTGAATATATATATTATAACTAAGAGATCTTTTTTGATAACCTGATACATACTAAAAAATATAAATTAAGCATAAAACCTTATAATTAAAGATATAAATTGATATTCAGGTAGTTTAAAAATAGGTAAAGCTGACTAATAAAATATGTGTATAAGAAATATTTGACTATTTTTATAGTAAATCATATACGTATTTTAAATATCGTATATGGTTTTTCAACTTTACAGATTCTATTGCAAGATAATCATAAAATCTTCGGGAATATATAAACATATAATTTTATAAAGTCTAAAATAGAATATAACTAAAGTTTAAAAAAATCTCTTTACAAAAAAATACTAAATTTATCTCCGATAAATAAGAACAGATTATAAAAAGAAATTATAAAATTTGAAATTTCTTCTGAATTTTGTTCTGAACAATATTTCAGATAATAAATATATAATAACCTTGAGAATGCATTATCATATTTTAGGAAAAAGGTATTTACACATTCGCATTAATTATTTCAAATAAAAAATACATTTTTTCTAAAAATATCGATTTAATTGCAGTATTATGCACAAATTCATGGTTTTGTTGTTTAAATATTTTCTAAACACACATAAAAACTGTATTTTTTCAATCCTATATAATAAAGAATTTTAGAACTTTTATAAGTTTATTATTATATTATTTATATGTATTGATACTTATAGATAGTTTATATAAATTTATTCGGATGGAACAACTGATTCGGTAACTAGAATTACGTGAATACACAAAATAATTATGACCATCCAATATAAACTATAAAATTAGCTTGTTTTATATATTAATATCTTTTTGTACCATTAGATTCTAAAAATTGATCATTGACTTTTTTTAAAAGTTGTATAAGTGCTTTGTGATCATCTCGTATTTATATATAGAATATAGACGATTTTTAAAGTTTGATCCTGGTTTCTTAGAGTTTTAAACCAAGAATTTGGCAACATTATAAAATAAAAATAAAAATAAAATATGTTTAGACCTCTTCAAAACTAATAGACTTTATTATCTTTGTATATATTGTTAAACAGTTTAATTTTATTTAAAATATTAGAATATTTATTTGAGCTATGTTCTATGGCAATATATATTCTTATTTAAATGCGATATTAAAACATTTTAAAACATATTATCATCGTACGAATTCTATGTTTAGTGAATTTAAAATATTTTATTTATCTTATTCATGCTAAAATATAAATTTCTTTGGAGCTTTCATTATTTTTATAAATATAAAAAACACATTTTTGTTTATAATGCGTAAACTAATTCATTGTAAATTTGATTGAAAAGTGACTCTGTGAGTAAATCACAGATTTATTTTTTAGATGTGTTTAAAATTGGATAATAAATGTTTAAAATATGAACCAAATTCGTTTTTGAAGCTTGAAATCAAATCATAATAGCAATAGCATTATATTTTGAAATTTCTATGCGGAAATATATATACTATGGTGCGAAGTAATCATATTGCTTTGTGCTGATAACCATGTACATGATTTCAATATTTTCATTTTAGTAAGCACAGATATTTGAATAAATTTACATCTTTATATTTCGATGATTATTTCTTTCTTTAAATCAAAAAATATATAATCTGGGCCTTCTTTGGCTTTCCAATCTTTTATTGCCGAAGACGCTTTCTATGGCATATTAATTATATAATCTGAGTCGCAATATATTCTCGTATTAAAACATCTTATATTTTATTTTACGGTCATATTTTATCTATATTAAAAAAAAAACATCACTGTTACAGTTTACTGAATTTTATGCTTTAATTTATTTATTTTGCAATAAATACTTCAAAAGCAGTCATAATGCAGTATTACATGCATTTTCTATAGAAAAAAAAGATACCTGATTATAATCCGAAAACAGAAATTTGTCTTTAAAATAGCAAACAAGATTAACTATTTATTTTTGGTAGCTTTCAATTCACGAATACAAATCCGTACTATTCTTAAACTATATTTGTGTTTAGTTCATTAACAAGCCAAAAAATATTTTTCCCCTACATCACATTTTTGACGTAAGAATAGCTCTATATAATGGATTTTATTTGTTTATGTTTATGGATTTAATTTATGCCTTATACTATAAAGTTGATATAATGCTACGCTAATAATTTTATTCTTAAATTTTAACGTCTTCTAAATATAGAAGATAAGAAAAAAATGAAACTAGGCTCAACGATTTGTTTAAATATAAATACACTTTATTTCTTAAAGTAATAGGAAGATCTCATCTTGGCGAATCAACCTGGAGTAATTTACTAAAGTAAAACATAAATACACCATATGTGATAACTTGGGTTGTGTCTGCATAAAATTTCATAAAAAACATGTCAAGGATGCTAAAATCCCAGACGAAGTAGAAGCATTCATGTAAGCTCTCCTACACCATAAGACGCTCAAACTCATCACATTTGAGAGAAGAAGAGCAGTTGATAAATATAGAATAGGGGAAGGTGTCAAAATATGTATCAAGGGTTGTGTAATTTACCCAACACGCTGACCACGTCTAAATAGATAAAATCGATAAAAAGAAAATTAACCCACAAATAAATATTGAATTCACTCTTTATACATGTGAGGCAATAAAAATCGTTTCAAATTTAGATGTATACTATTCAAAGTCTAGCCATTAAAAAATCAATCTAATAAATGTTCGAAATGTATTGTGTAAGCAGATTAATATCATAAAATTTTATATAATTAATACCTGCTGTTTTAAATTATATCAATTTTAATGTTTTTCCATGCTTCAAGATGCTAAACATTAAGAAAAAAAGTATCAAATTTTATATATTACGAATTTAATTTTGAAAAGAACATATCGACTATTATAATAGGAAAACAGACTAAACATATCAATGCCTTAAATAGTGTATAAAATACTGTATAATCTCAATTGGAAAGCACAAAAAAATCACAGGTTTCATTTTTGTAAATTAGAATCTATTTATAGCGCGTATAATAAATACGTAGTTTTACTTTTCCCTAATCAGAATTTGGTTGAATAAAAAAAAAGTTTTCGACATTATATCTTACAAGAGATGTTTCTACGGCTATTTTTATATATAGAAAGTATTTTATTTAAGCCTAGACTATGTGAAATAAAACAAATTCACATTATAATTACATCCAGATGTATATTATATTTTAAAAATAAATGTTTTCTTTCGCCCATTTATGCAAAGTCAAAAAATATCTAACGAGGTTAGGTTTAAATGTAATAGAAATACACTGACTACTTTTCGAATTAGCTTTTTATACCACTATATAATTTTTAGAAAAAAGTAATCTTCAGATTTCAATAGAATGCAGATACACGTCAAATAAGATTTTAGATGTGTTCATGGTATATTTCCAGTATAAATAATCTATAAATATTATATATATGAAAGAAAAATATATAGAATAATTTAAAAAAACATTTAATTGTTGAAATATTTAGTGACACATTAAAAAAAGATTTTATATTTAAGGAAGTAAATTGAGTTATTTTTTTATATACATCATCAAAATATGACATAAAAAAGGGGGTTTAAAAGATACAGGAACACCTTCAGTGAAATACGCCGATACTAAAATTCAAAATTGTTTAGTGATTTATAAAAATCAAGAAATCATAATCTTAACAATAATTAAAAATATAAGCCAAAGAAAAATTAATAGCAACATAATATAGATTATTACGGATTGTTCAATGGTATTCAGTCAATAAATTTCCTGAAGATGGAAAAAATGAGAAAGAAAACAATTTTTTGTATGAATGCAATCAAAATTTATAAAATTTTTAGATTTTAAAAATTACTGTTATTATTGCATCTCTATCGTGTTTAGCAAATTTAGTTGATTCTACGTTTATTATAAATAATTAAGAACGATAAAGCGTATCAAAGAGATAAAAATAAAAAGTGTTAAGAAAAAAAGAACAGAATCGAAAGATAACAGATCAAATATTTCTGATTGCATATGTATTCTATTATAAATATAAACGGACCTGTAATTATAATTTCATTACACCGAATTATCTTTATTAATTTATGGGTTAATTTCTTTTCCATCAATTTTATCTATTTAGACAGCTCAGTATATTGGAAATATAGCAGACTATATTATATTATATGTAAGTTTACCAAGCATAGATAATACTCTCTATACAAATGCAACAAAACAATTTCAATTGACTTTAAAAATATATTTTTATAATTTCGTCGTGTAAATAGGTCAATGTTATGATTCAAAAAATATATTAGACCAGAATAAATAAAACATAAAAACTTTTCTTATTGATCAGATAAATCTAAAAAAATTACCACGAGAAAAGGATATAAAGAAAAAGAATCGTTCCCTAGAGTTTATTACATGTACATAAGCAGAAATTTAATATTTGCAAATATAAATCATAAGTATTTTATAAATAAACCGCCTCCTTCCATTTTTAATGGTTATATTATCAACGTGTTTTTATAGCGCAAAAATGTATAATAGAATTTTTATTGGTAAGATATAAAAAAATACAATCTTACAAAATATTAATCGTAGGAATAGATATAAATGGGTTAATATATTTCTTTCTATAAATATTTTGTTTTCTTGATTTTTTATAAGTTGAATCCAAGAAACAACAATAATTTTATTTAATTTTTAGCATATGATCAAAAACTATATTTTCATAGCATTTTTAATTTAAAAAATTTAATTTTTTCTTTTATGCATTTAACTTTGACAAAAATAAAATTTTTATCTTTATTTACTGCTTGTCACACCATCAAATATTTATCTACATGGTTTTTATAAATTTTTTATATTTTTATTTGACCTAATTAATTTGACTTTGATCTGTAATATGTTTTTAAAGCTTTGAGATAATTTTTTAAATATTTTCACATGGATTTTGCTAGTAATTCATCATCTTAATTGTATCTTGAATGCTTACTACATAATTTTTTTCTTAGAAAAAAAGTCACAGATCGTTAGCTCATTTTAAAAAAATGAAAATAATATGCGGATCAAACTATAAAAAAAGTTCTAATTTATATTTTTATTACAATTTAGAATCTTATTAACATTTTCACACCACAAATTTACTTGTATGCTTATTATTATACTATTTGCACTGTCCGATTTACTTATATGCTGATTCATGTTTTCGAGGTTTCGTATCTATAAAAGCATAAATTTTCATGACTATACCACCAACGTATAATTTAACTTTCTATAAAAAAATAAATGTTTTGATTTTTAGCATAAAGGGTTTGGTATACAAAAGTACACATAAAAGAAAAGGAGAATAAAATTACATAATACAATATATAATTCTTGCATAGAAAATATATATGGCATATGTGTATAAATTATATAAATAAAGTGATTTAATATCTAAAATAACAACAACACTTACCTTTATATTATTTTTATCGTATTTGGTGTCTTACAAAGAATAATCTGACTTTTAATTGCAGAAAAAAACTTTCAATAAACAAAGGATATTCAGAAGGCTTTATGCCCTGTAATTCACATCTTTTCGAATCTGATTGTGGTTAAATGAAAAAAAACCTATCATATCATTGCATTTGCAATATTTAGAATGATATTTAGTGTGTCTAAATACATTAAAATGTACAAATTCAATGCCCAAAACCTTTTGTAATATATCCTTTTGTTCATATAATACTCCGTATCTATCGATTTTATAGTTTGAATTTATAAAAAATTGTGGGCATTTATTGTGTAAAATTAAATTCATAAAAAAAAAATATAGAAATTCTTGCTATTTAAATTTTGTATTATACAAGCTTTATTTGCTAACAATCTCAGAAAGTTTTCCAAACAAGTTTATATTGCCATGGTGAACAAATACACAAAAAACGCTATTAAAACACTTATATCTATGAACTAAGGAAGGAAACATAACAGATAAATGATAAAATAAGCCTAATTTGTATAATGTATACCAAATTCTTCTAAGTAGTAATCAATTGTATTATAGTATAAAAAAGCATATAAATTTCATACTCTATTAAAAATAATATTCTATTGATATATTAAATCAACACCAAGTGATTTTAGGTCCAATAAAAAATAAAAATGCTTGTATAATTGCGCAAAAAAAATTCTAAAAAGAATGCTAGCATGTCTATGTTAAACTTCTGTATATAACAGGCATTTTTGACCAACTAAAAGACTTTCTCAAATAAATTATAATATTTGATTTATTTCATTAAATTTGTGAATATTTAATATGATTGTATTTTATTATAAACATATACATAGGTACGAAATTCTTTCTCATATGGTCAGGCATAAATTAATGTATCATCAATATGCAGATGCTATTAATTTATTTTAAGGAAGAAAAAAAGGGATTATGAAAAAATTTATCAAAATTAATTTTTTTACTAATTATTCGAAAAAATCTTTTAAATAAGAGAACATAATTATTTTTTGTTCTTTCGGAAACCGAATATTTTTAATTAGTAAAATCAAACAAAAAATATTCAACATTTTATATAAGATTATAAGACAAGATGTAATGAAGCAACATAAAAGGTTTTATGCAAGGATGTCTAACTTTTAGAATCTTCAAAATAATAAGCAAAACTTTTTACAAAAATATTTGATCTGATTGTTGCATGAAAAATACACACTCGATTTTAATATTCAATGATCAAAGCATGCATACTACTTGGCGGTAAATAAAGCGTTTTAAAAACTCAAAAGCCTTGCATTTTAGTATTAAATTGCTATTTGATAAAGAAAATTCTGTTAAAATAATTAAAGGTTTCTTTTAAATATATATTGCCATATCTTTTTTTATATGCATCTTTATGATTGTAAATAAGGCGTATGAATACAAAATTCAGTAGAACAAAGTATTAATTTAATGCTGTAACTTTGTATATGATCATAAAAATTTATAATATTTTTCGCATTTGTATTGGATAATAAACTAATTGGGGATTTTATTAACTATTAAAATATTATAATACTATTTATACGCTGCATCTTATAACTTTTTATATATAAATATGTTTAGAT
This sequence comes from Rhyacophila brunnea, assembly GCF_057557595.1. Taxonomy (NCBI): domain Eukaryota; kingdom Metazoa; phylum Arthropoda; class Insecta; order Trichoptera; family Rhyacophilidae; genus Rhyacophila; species Rhyacophila brunnea. Next base: position 1,124,012 of record NW_028233344.1, read on the forward strand.
GTGTATTTAGAAGATTAATATAAGTAAAAAACGAAAAGCTTATATAATTTATTTATAATTACAATTTTCAGGATTGAATAAATTCGAATTTTTTATTTACAATGAATGTAGAAAATTTTTAAATGTATAGAAATTTTAACCCAACTACAAAATATACTAAAAGTCGTTGGTTATTTTTAGAGAAAAAAAACAAAATGCTACCAAAAGCAAAATATACACAACAAATGAATTCTTTTGACCCCTGGAGTAATTAAAAATATAAAATGTTTTAATCATGCAGAAAGCAACACCTGTATAATTCAACCGTTTCAATTGATATAACAACCTCATTATCATTCAAAAAACATAATATTCAGAAAATAAAAGATCATAAATTTTATAGTACTTTTTTTTAAAAAAAATTTAATTTACACAATAATCCATCATTTTACAATCTAAAAAGTAATTTTTAATTTTCACAAATCTACGAACAATTGACCGATGCACATCACCAGATTATTTATCTATGTTAAAAGCATCAATTAGTAAAATATTACTTCCATACATTTATCATCTAATTAATTAGTCCGGAATTTATTATATATAAGATATAAGATTAGTAATTTTTTATATATTGTACACAAAATAAATATTAGCATCATTTGTTATCTATCCAAAGCGTATATATCATGTCTATTCTTATTATAGAAAAGGAAAAATCTGTCAATCAATGTTTGTTATTCTTACAATGGAATTTCGCAAGGTTTAATATATTCTATTTGACTTAAGAGGAATAAATTTCGCGCTTGAATTTATTTATTTACTCATTATATATTTATTTAATGACAAAATCGCTTTATTTGATTATATTATATTTCGACAAGATAAAAATTTTGCATATAAATGTTAAGAACAAATAATAGCAAATCTATTTATTTATGACACCGAATTTTTTTTCGTATATTCTTTAAATACGTCGCATATTTTCTAATTGCTATAGTTAATCACTAAATACATAAAAAAAAGTTGTCTCGATATTTATGCAATAGTTTATTACTAAGAAAAAATTTATGCGATACAAAATCACAAAAATAACATTTTCGGTATTATAAAAAATTATTAACGTATACATAGGATACAGATGAAGGTCTGTGCAAGCTAAAATTATATCATCTCCATTACGAAAAAGCAATGTTCTTTTAGAAATTTTTAAAATAATTATTATTAGATACTCTTACAAAAATTCGAAATATTCAAATAATATAAATACAATTTTGTACATGTCTGTTATTCAAATTATAAATTTTTAACTCTTTTTTTTTTCAATCATGTAATCTTCTTTTTAAATCATATTTTTTTTAATATTTTTACAATATATATTGTTTATCTAGGCTATTTGAATATTGCATTTAAACTTTATTTAACAGAAAATTTGACGAATAACATTACAGGTTAAACATATAAGTTACTTATTCTCTAATTTATGCCAACGCGAGGCTTTTTCGAAATAAATAGATTCAAACATAAAATTTACTAGTTTTTTATCACCCAGATCTCGCTGAATATATTTAGCTCTTATTATTTGACGATTAAGCAAATTTTTCTAGAATATAATTAGAAATATAATTTACTATACAGCGGTAGAATCTATCTTTAATGAAGATTCAATAATTAATAATTTTTTTATATAAAAAATAAATAAAATGTGCTTTTTTTCGTTAGAATATCAATCAAAAATTATTGGTAGTTCTTAATCACTAAAAATCAACAAAATTGCAGCTCATGTTTTAATATGCTTTTCAAATACAAAATAATTCTAAAATATAATACAAAATAATAGTAAATATTTATATTTAAAAAGATAAAAAATGACTGAAAAATCATATATAAAGATTGTAATACTCTACCATAATATATAACCATTTTCAGCTACAAAAGTACGATTCAATTGATCTATAAATGAATTGTGCAATGAAATTTAATTTATATGCATTTCCCTGCTTATAAAAAAACAATATAATCATGAATTTAGGATTCACTTTTTAATTAAATATCAAAAAATTTAAAATATAGAAATGATACACAAGATGCTGATATTTTAATGCCTAAAAAAGGTATAGCGAAATTCCGATTTTCTTGAATAAATGCAAAAATAACGAAAGCTTATAATTCTACAAAGTTATTTTTGAATCTTTTTATTTTTTTTTCTATTATATCACACGGGTACATGAAAAACGTTCTAATTCAATTACAACAATATATTGTAGTTGAATTTAGGTTGAATATGGCATATTAAGAACAATATACATTGGTACTTTAGTTACTACATCGCCCTATGTAGAATTTTAAACATAAAATGCATAGAAAAAAAAAGCGATGTGCATACTGGATGCTAGTCATGCACATAACAATAACATGTTCATTCATATGCACCCAATACTAATCGTATAATATTTTTCATTGGTAAATGTGATATTTAAATTATATACCAAATGTTGAGGTATAAAGGTTTTCTTTCATTTTTATATGGTACATTACAATATAAATGTAACTAATTCCACATGATTTTGTATGGTCATAATAACAGGCACAACACCTTAAATATAAATTAAATTCGATCATTGTACATTGTGAGTGCATAAGAACTATATAAATAAAATTTGTGTTTTTTACAATAAAGTCTATTTTTAAACACAGCTAACGTTTAACTAGGCCTGAAGCCCATTCATTTCTATTGAAAATTATTTATACAAATGTAAGTTATTTATATTTATTTATTACTAATTAAAACCATTATTTATATAATTTAGATACCTTAAAGAACACAATTGCAGATTTTCTCTAAAAAGATTTGGATATTTAGATAATTATACAAATCCATTCGTTTTTCAACCACAAAGATTTAATTTGTTGATTTAGAAAGAGATGATCGTAAAATTATCTCCTTTTAAACTATATTTTCTCGTTAGTATGAAATGTCAATATACTTGATATTATATTCTGTTTTAACCTGATAATATTCAAATTACGATCCTATTGGATAAATTGATCGTATTTTACATACAAGCTTGTAAATTGAATACCATCAATATATTTACTAAATTGTATGTTCAATATCATCGGTTCTGGTAGAGGATAGTGTCAATATTAAACAAAAGATATGAACAAGAATTGATCGATGTGTTATTCAAACTTTCTTAATCCAGCCAATCGTCGTCAGATAAATAAAGATGGCAGCCCATTTCGGTCAATGTGTGCATTGCTTAAAAAAATTTGAACCTCAAGATTTTGTCAGAAAATCGGGAATAGCTTAGTCATCTTTTTGAGCATAAAGACTTGGAAGCAGTATCATACTTTTCGGTTATAACCGGACAGAAGCCTTATTTACCATCCACTGCAGAAAAAATGATGTTAAGATGTATATTTAATTAGAATTATATACTTGTCTTGTTAATTTCGGTTTAAAATTGACATTTTTATGTACTGCTAAAAATCAGTTTTGGAATCTGTTGATCTCTTGTGTTTAAGAAAAGCTCTATTCTAAAAAATATCTAAAATACCCTTGAGCGATATAAATATAGATTTTAATGATCTGAAAATGAGCAAATGCGAAATTATATACATAATATCATAGATTGAATATACGAATATGTGGATAGATGTTTCCTGTAGAGCAGGTTTGTTAAAATTAAATTAGCTTTTGCCTTGATCATAGAAATGGGAAATATTAAGATATCTACTTAGAAAATAAATGAAAGGTTTTTTAGAAATTTGTGCACTACAAAAAATTATTTAAAAAATTAATATATATCACAGAGATCATATATTTAAAAATATAAGTTTGTAAATGAAAAAAAATACCAAATAAAATTTTTTCTCTATTTATAGCAGTACAAGTGAATCCCATGTATTTATCGAAATTGTAGATTTAATGAAAAACAAACAAAAAGATAAAAATATCTCAATAAAATTGCAATAATGTTATAAGTTAATTCAAATTCTGTTCGTATAACTTGAATTGTAATTTAAAATGGTCAAAAATATTTAATATAGCAGATGTAGATGCAGATTATGTTTATTTGATAATTACAGCCATTAAAATTAATTTAATTGTTTCTCATTTAAAAAGGAAATTAATTTATCAATTAATGAAACGCATCAAAATATGATAATCGTAGAAAAAAATATAAAAAAAGATATCTTATTTTCAGATTTGAATTAATAATAATTTACATTTTTTTTATTAAAAAGACAATTTTTTTTGTAAAATAAATTATAAATTATATTATTTACTTCTATACATCAAACAATTTATTGCATATCCAAATGATAAAATTTAAAAACAAGATAAAAATATATACAAAAAGGATAACGTAATTAACTAAACTTTTTAAAAGGCGGATGATCTTATATAGTTTCTTTTTAATAAAAAATAAAAATCGATTGATAAAAAAGCCATTCTAAATAGAATCTACTTACATGGATTCAAACTACACCCAAAAATTATATAATAGACAAAAAACATAGGTTTATGTTGCATTTCAACAATAAAAATATAATAATTAACTTAAAAATGTAACACACTAGAAATCCAATGTCGGTATTAAATTAATATGACGCCTTATGATATTTTAGCCATACCTTATAAGTAAATTCAAAGGAAAGCTATCATATATATCAGTACAGTTTAATTGATTGTACGAAAAATACACATTAAAACCATAGAAAATATCGAAAAAAATCGATACATGTATTACTAAGGTGTTGGATACTTACAGCGAATTTTATCTAGCTTAATATAATAGTAAGTATCACAGAAAGATTTGTATATAATACTTCTGTAGCTTAATTAAAATTTAAAAATATATGAATAACTTAAGAAGCAAATAAAACATAAATCGAGTGCTTTGATATTAAATATGCAATAAAAAACATGTTTCCAATTTTTCACCAAGTGCCAGAGTTAAGGGGCTTTTATAAAGATGTTTTTGGATCGTATGGTGCGTATTAATTTGTCATAAATTCACTTTTTCTGTCATCTAAAACTTAAGATATATAAACTATTGTATATCTGGGTTATTTTGTATAATATGACATATTTAACCATCGGTATATATTATATTTATTTTAAATCGATAAAAAGGATCATTTTTTTAATAACTTATATTATTTATGCATATAATGCGATTATATGTTCGTGTTTTAAAACACAAAATTTACATGTATATTAAAAAAAATTAATAATTTTATTACTAATTAAATATAGCCTCTTAACATAAAAAAATTGTTTATTTTGTGCCAAAATAGTCACTTCATTGAATGATATAACTTAATTTATTTAGAAATACGGATAATTCGTTTTTATAGACTGTGAGGTATATAGATGAAACATTTCTCACTTATTAACCCCGTACTATTTAGATTTTTGCAAAGTATCTTATAATCATAATCCACATTATTCGTTCGAGGTAAACACAGTGTTTTGAAAGCTATAAAAATTTAGTCTTCCAGAAAATTATCATTCACTGCATTCTTTGTTGCACCCGAATCATTTAAGTGTCGCAATATTTTATAATTCGCTAATAAAGATTTACTTAATTAGTTTTAAACTAATCATGGTCGAAATGGATTACAGATAATATTTTTTAAATCAAAAGAAAAAATCGAAACTGTTTGAGTCACGATATTTCCACATATTGAATCGCATAAGAAAATTTCAATCTATTTACATTTTTATTTCATAATAATGATTAGAGGGATGATATTTGATCTTCTTAAAAATCTTATTTCCAATTTTTTTGTTTCTGTTTTATTCATGATTATTTATCGGCGTTTCATTTTTAATCGTTCGTTCATAGATCACATTTAAAAAAAATGTCCTTTAGACCTATATAATATTCTAGATGAAGATCAAACGAAAATTATAAAATATTCTTTGCGTATTTAAATATTGTGTGTATATTCTAGCCGATTACATGGTCTTTTTTTACATGAATGTATATATTTTATCCCTGTTAGCTTTAAAAAAAATCGAAAGAGTTTGATTTTAAGCAGATAAATTTACTTTTATATTATTAGTTTTTAAAAGAATGATCAAAGAACATATAAATTGTAGGAATTTTATTTTATATTTATAACATCATATAAATTTTTAGATTATAAATAAGTAGATATACGTAAAGATAGCAATAATTTTATTGACTCTTGTATGAATAACAATATAGCTTGTCAGGTTTTTGTTTTATGTACCATTTTATATTATATTACACGTTTTCAAAATGTTAATTTTTTATTTGTAAAAAATCTCTGCTGTATCGAGTCACAAATCAAACTCCAGATTTATTATATGCCCTTGAAATTAATTTTCTAGCAGAATAAGAGGAATTCATCATGATTTAGCAATCAATGTGATAATATAATGAATTCATAAAGCTCTTTCTAATGATTGAAAAACAAATTATGTTACTCATAAATAATAGTCAAATATAAGCTAGTCTGTATTTTAATCCTGAATGTATAAATTTATCCCATCTGATTAAAAAATTGTGGTAAAAAAACACACTCAATGCAAGATAAAACAAAAAAATTTGCCATCCGTTCATAGATTTTGTTGTCTACACTTTTCTATTATGTATAGAATTTTAAAACATCTAGAAAACAACATTAAAGATGATCCTATGATAGAGCAATAAAAAAAAATACTTTATGCAAAGAAAACATGGATTTTTGCATAAAAGGGGATTTTTCTGATGATGTTTGACTACCAATAAAACAATATAATCAACCCATCAAATATAAAAAGGATTGTATTGAGCTAAGATGCTGGAATAGGAATGTAAAATAATGTTATTAAGTATTTATTTAGTGTTCTATGTCTATTTCTATTGACTTAAAAAAGTAAAAAATATGCTTGTTAACTTAATTCGTATTTCATGGCATAATAAGATCGTTGTCGTATTAAAAATACACTGATTCAAATATAATTCTAGATCTTTTTTGTGTAAAAGATAATTTCCACTATGAATCCTATTATAAAAAAATATCGATCAAATATTTGTGTTTATATGAAAATCAAACGGAAGAGTTATATTTTTGTAATTTCTTATATCGAAAATAATTGAAAAAAATGTTCTCTAAATAAACCTAGTTCGTTCACTTTAAAAAATATCATTACAAAAGCTGCTTCAAAAATTAGCCATGTATAGTGGAGATACATCTATCTATTTTTGAAAACCGATACGCAATTTAAATAAAGGTTTAATAAATAAAATACAGGCCATTTTAAATTTCAATTATCTATAGAACGTCTGAATATTCTAAATTAAACTTAGAATATTAGAAGTAATCATTCCACACGCGAAGATGCACTTTCACTAGCATAATTTTACGTAGTACTTACAAATTTCTAATAAAATGAATTTTTAATTATTTATGAAAACGTAGATACACTACTTTGTCTTCTTCTAAAGCAAAGAAATCTTAAACAAATATATAAATGCTACCATACTGTTTGGAGAAAGCCTGTTTCTGTTCATTTTTGCTTGTATTTATAAGTTGTAGTATAAACACAGTGGATGCAATTAGTGGATAGGCGCAGTAAAAAAATAAAAACTATCATGCGAAAAAATATAAATTTTGATTATTAATGAACTTGAACTTATGATTAAGACTACAGAATTGCTTAAGCATACGACATATTTTACGTCACACATAAAATGCAATAGACCTTTTAATTTACAAAAATAAATTAGCCCCTAAAAATACAATAGGCGCAGATGTGGGAAATTTTATTGAGGCACTGGCCGCATATGATCATTTTAAGTAATTAAATGTAACAAAATTACGTAAAACTAGAACTTGTTATTTTATAAAAATTAAATGATAAAAGATTAAGAAATTGATTTAAACTAAACAAATGTAAAAATTTAATTAAGTTTTCATATTAACATGCATAACTTGTTAAAAATGTTTATAAAAGCAAAACCTAATAAAAAACGTTTGTATACAATCGACTGTATCATAAGAATAAAAATAATGTCAAGAAAATTGTTATCTTCTCCAGCCTAGTTAAATATCTAACAATAAAAATTAATTGGATCTTATCTATGTAATATTGAATTGTAAACTAAGAAAATTTTCTAGAAGCTAAATAATACTGACTGAAATTAGTGAAAACAGTCTGGTGAATATATCTATTTTAAAAATTTAATGAAAAGAGCTCTGATAATGTTAAAATGTCTTTTTAACTTATTTTATACTGACATAATCGACCAAGGAACAGAAACAAAGCTGCAAGAAATGATATTTTTTAAAATAAAAGAAAGAAAATATATGAAAAACTTTTTAGAACTATTAATACATTTTCGTTATTGTCTTTGATTTGATTAGATGGAAATTGAATGGATCAAAAAAATAAAATATATAGCCAATGTTGTTTTATACAGATGGAAATGAATTCTATGTTGACAGGAAAGTGTTCATTTTGCTACGATGCAATGATAAAATAGATAATCTGGCATAAAAATACAATGGAATATTGGTCTCTGATTACATACGAATGTACAAAATCGTTGTATGTATATAATTTTTCCTTGCAAGATGCGTGAACTTTAAGAAATTGTTTAGGTTTGAAAACAACCCAATATAAGAGATTTTCTTAAATAAACAGAAGAAATGAAATAGATCTAAAAATATGTACATATTTATCTACTTAACAGAATAGACTTTTTAGGTTATCATACGCTATAAAATATAAATTTATTGCGTTTATTAAAATAAGTCTAGCCTTAAAAACTTAATTGAACATGAGAATAGAAAATATACAAAGTATGAAAATAATACAAAAGTACTTGGTTAAATTTTTACTTTTAAACCTAAAAAAATAAAATTTGCTATAACTAAGACAAGTTGATCTAAAATTTCATAAAAAAAATTACTAGGAGCTCGAAATCCCAGTGAACTAGAAGCATACATACAATCTTCAAACTAGTTTAAAAAAGGAAACTCAAAACATACAAAAGAAGAACAGCAAGTAAGATTACAAAATATGCGATAAATGGTGTGTAATATTTTTGTTATACTATCTATTTTACCATATGATTACATTAAAAGCAGAAACCTAACATCAAAAATGAAAAAAATATCACAATTGTGGCTTTTATATATAAACAAAAAATATAATAAGAAACCGTACAAAAAAACGAATATTATATGTTTATAACTATAGACTTTAAAAATTTTATTTAAATATATATAGATTTATAGAGACTCGAATCAAGATGTTAAAAATATCTCTGTCATAAAAAAAAGTGAATTCCGTATTTTTAAATGATGTTTGGTTATTTGTGATTGTGGTGTAATAAAATTCGCATTTTAGTATTTTCATTGTGCTAAAAGCATTAATTGAGAGCTGCTAAAAATTAATTACTGAAATTTTTACTATATTGCAATTATTAAAATACATTCCACTATATTTTACTTTTATCGGATTTTAAAATTTTTATTTTTTGTAGTTTAATCCTGTAACACAAACAAAACATCAAATTTTGTATTTTGATGGTTCTATTAAATAATATCTGATATCAATTAACAATTTTTCTTTTAGGAAATTATAATTCTTGCATATGTAATTTTAACAATAATTTTATCTATTCCTTCATTTACTTAGAATTATTACAGTTAAAACTTTAAAATAAATATGTAAAACTATAAAATTCAATTATAATTCGTATTAATACCCCTTATAATTTTTACTTTGACCATCATATTGTTTGTAGATCACGAACAATATTTTACAATAAAAATATGTTTCCGAGTATATAGTTACAAGATATGAATATCAAATCTATTCCAAATTCATTTCGAAGCGTAAAATAAAATTAATATAACCGACATATTACAATTTAAATTTCGAGCTTTTTTTAATGTTGTTTTATTAAACATATCTAATTCCCTTTGCAAAGTTTACAATATATAATATTTGCAATTATACTTGCATATAAGCAATATTAACAATTGGGCCCATGATTTTATAGATTCAAGAATTTAAATTCGACACATTACTCTCTATGACGATTGAACATATAATGTCAACTGATCTTTGATCTTTCAGTCTTTCTGGCCGCTGTTATTTCCGTCGTAGAATTGTGAAAGTATTATGATCCGATATATAGTTAAAGGCTCGTTCCTATATATGTATATTGTTGTACAGATGAAACACACATTTTTAATAACTTTACAGCCACATCCGAAACTGTAAATTAGAGTACATAACGGACCAATGTATCAATTAATAGCATTTTTGGCACCTTATTTTTATTATAGTTTAAAATGAATTTGATGTAACGCAATACTTTTATTACTTTTGGAAAGAATATTTCAGCCAGGTTATCACTCTTTATTAGACAAAAATTATAAAAAACACAAAAGCCATGCCAATTTAGTAAGATTTTATTTTATTAACTATATATATTAAAATGATTTTTTTTTGTTTTGAATACTTGTACTTAAGTTACATGAATCTAATACAAATGGGCAATGAATATTCTCCAACACCAAGCAATATACCAAACATGGTGTACTGAAACCAAGTGGAATATTTTTTTTGGATCAACACACACAGTAGTGATTTCTCAGAAGTATCTTCCCTGTTTTTAAAACTCAAATTTAATCAATCAACGCCATTATTGCTATGATATGAATATTTATACTAAGAAACACTAGCGAACGGTCAAATCTAAACTATAAATCTCAATATTGAGGTTTTGTGCATATAACGGCTCATCAAAATGAATTAGTATTCAGGCTTTTGTTATAATAAAATTAAGATTTCTTAAAACGAAGATAAAAGATGAATCCCTATTTTACAGGCCTCCCATTTAAACTGAATAAAATAAAAAATATAGATTCTTTTAGAAATTTCTTTCATATGTGTTTTTTTTTGACATTTAAAAAAATAATTATATCATATCTTATATCCAATATTAAATAAATTTGTCTAAGAATTTAGAGACGAATTTACATCATAAATGCTTAAAGATACGATATCACAGTTAAAAACATTCATACTATGTGTATCATTTAATCATTTTTTTAAACTGTTTTCTTTCCCTAAAAGAAAAAACTAATCTGTCAGTCTATGTTATATAGAAAAACATAATAAATAAATAAATTAAAAATTATTTTATTTATTTATGAGTTAATTTTTATTTTTTTCACTTTATATATTTAGATTGGTCAGAACATTGGGAATATTGTAAAACTTCTTGTTGTATCTTTTGACACCTTTCCCTGACTCATCATCATAAACTACTCTTCTCCTCTCAAATGCGATCTTATTAAGTGTCTTGTAGAGTCTGTGAGCGTGATGCATGCTTCCCCTTCGTGGGGGATTTATTACACCTTAACATATTTTTAAAAAAACTTTGTGACAAAAACATTAATGAAAAATTTATTTTTATATATTTTGCAGAAATAATCACAAAAAAATATATAAAACAACATTCGTAAGCAGTGCATGTAAATTAAAGCAAACATATTATTTTAAAATTCGACAACTTCTTAATTTTTAGTTAATAAGTAAAATTAAGGTATTTTTAATGCTATGCAGTTATATAAGAAATTTTTTTAAATAAATAATATGGCAAATACAATTTGATATATGAACATCCACGAACAATTGTGAATTTTGTTTTATTATAAAAATTAAATTTGATCTATTTATCGCTTTTTATCCAAAAATACCACTATGAATTTCTAAAAAACATTAAAAAAATATAGTGAACTTATAAAATCTTTAAACAATACATTTATGCAAAATTTATGTATTACCTTTTATAATCTTTGCAAAAAAAAGGTTGTCCAATATTTTTTCTTATCTGTTATTCATTTGATATAATTTAAATTTTAGTATCATACATTTTCTGATCATTCAAACATTTAGTTTTCTGCTAATTATTTCATATGTTGACATATAATATATTTTTCTGATTTTTAAGCCATTCTTTTATATTCGATATCTTGAGGTCAATGTGAATTCACATGCTTATTGTAATATGTTTCTCAGATTTATATGTAAGTCTATTTTTATATTTTCTGTATCCAATAAATTATTTATAATATATGTTTCATTGTTGTCTGTCATTTTATAGCTCGTAGGGCGTGTAATAATAATATATGATCATTATCAAGACACCAAATTCCCAAAAAAAACTCCATAAATGCACGCTCTATATCTATTATGTAATTTCGAATATTAAACCAAGTATATAAATAAAACACCTATATCAATTTTGATTTTTAATATCTTATAAAATTTGTATTTATTGTTTTTATACAGTAAATTTAAGAATTCAATGTCTCTTCTCTGTCATTCGTTCGTATTTTTATGCGATTTTACTATCGTAGATCTATAAATATGCATTTTTCGTATATGTAAATGCATAAATACCTATATAGCATTCAATTTTATATGCAGTATATATCTTGCGGAGCAGCTCTTAGTTCGTTTTCATGCTGCAAAAGCGTATGAAATGATTGTTATTTTTTTGTAAGTAGAAATTATAACTCTTTTAAACAACCCATTATGTTATGTGGGACTGATGAATCAGTTTTTATATAGTTTATGATGTGACAATTAGATATCTTCAATACATTTTTATTGTGAATTCAGACCGCTATCTATTAATTTTATATCAGGGGTCTAAATTGCGGCAACAAAGTGGTTTTTGCGGCATAAAATATGATCTTCTGTAATATAGTTTATAAGCTTGTATAAATATATTTTTTGGCAATATCTTCAGCCAAGAAATAAATATGCATTATAAACACTAAGGGACAATTTCTCTATAAATTACATTTCTAGTGTTCTCTAGATTTGTTGATCAAAGATTAATTTTTTTATGTATATATTTCAAGATATTTTTTTTGGAAGTATTACAGCTATTCTACTATTCTCTATTTCTTGTATGGTATTTTTCGAATCAGATTATATAAAATACAAAGTAAAGAGTTTTTTACCTCTGTTGTAAGTGTTAATATAAAAATAAATTTGCATGAAATTTTTATTCCAGTTTTTGTCGAATTTGTTCTAATTGGTCGGCTTTACTTCCACTAAATTCTTTTCTCCGCTTCTTATCTTGGGTAAAACTGTAAAACTTATATGTAAAACAATAAAATATATGAATGTGGTATATGATTTTTGTTTCTACAAGTTTGAAAATCCTTGTAGTCGTTATGAAAGCATATTTATTTTTGTTGATCAGTATCCAAATCCCTGATTACTTTCTAAAAACTCTAAACTCGTTATTAAAATACGTCTAAGTCTTTTTGCTTGCTCTTTTTAGCCTAAAGATCGTAGATCATTAGACAAATAGATTTTTTGCTTGTAATAGAACTGAAGGTATTGCAAAATTAGAGGAGTCAATGGTCAATATATATTTATATCGACATTCGTTTGATTTATATGTGTAATGTACAAAAAATGATTTTTAAATTATAATTTAATCCTTTTATTACGGGTATTTTTTTAATTTTTTTTTTACTTTGCTTAGTGTTAAAAGTGATCGTGGTATCGCGAGTATTAATATAGTATATTTTTTATAATACTTATAAAGCGGTTAATTTGCCTTTCCATAGCTTATTTGGGCTAGATGTAGTATAATATTGCTGTGATTTTAAATAGATTCAGTTAGCTAAGCCATCTAAGACAAATTTTTCTATTCATAAATATTTTGATCTTAGTCATAATAGATCTAAATTTTCTAAAAAAATGGCTGTTATATAAGTAGAATGAAAATATTTGAAGAGTCCTTTGTCTGTTGCTTGAGGATTCATAAAATTTAATTTAACCATCTGAGTATACCATTTCATATATAATATTTTTTTTTTATTTTTCTAAAATTATTTAGTAGGGCATTGAGTTCGTTATAAAGTAAAGTATTCTTTAAAATCCCAAATAGACCATTTTTTGTAATAAAAACGGTTTTAATGGTGACATTCTCCGCGATTGAAATAAAAAAAAATCCGATTGTGTATTTTAAATCATGTATACATTTACTTCTATAGATAATCTGTCTTTGCGTCTACATTTTAAATAAAATTAAATTTTTATGGTCTTTTTTTTACAACACTCTTTAGTAGCTGTAGAATCGAAAGCTAGAATCTGGTTTGCGAATAGGCAAGATTTGTAATCTGAATGGTCTTTCATATGTGTTGGATTATATAGTCATACGTTTTTTTATATTTCATGTGCCCAACGAATCATAATTCCTACCATTTGTCTTGAAGGGGAATGATGCCCAAATTTATTTTATGGCTAGTTACAAAATATTTGGAAAAATAATCTATTAAGAATATTAAAAATATTTTATGGCTATTTGTTTCCTGTATATAATCTTTTTTTTATTTATGTAGTTCTTTTGTGCATGTGTATTTACTGTTTTTGTACTAGATTGCCACGTTGTGACAATAAATTTAATTGGTTGGAATTAGATCTTATACCTAATATTTATTGTTCTGATTTTTGATAGGTTAAATATGTACTATTGATTTACTTTTTTATTTTTATGTATATTTTTGTGATGTCTTCATTTGAGTCTGCACCTTTATGCATCAAAGCTAAAATTTGTTTATTGTTGATATTGACTTTAATCAAAAAAATGTCTAAAAAGAAATTTTTACATAAACAGAGAAGATGTTACTAAATTTTGTTTGTGAAAAGGTTTTGCCACATTTTGGATTCTATGTTGACCAGTACGCGCATTGTTTTGAAGATTTTAGATACTCTTTCTATATTAATTCATATAATTTAAACTCGTAAGTGATGAAATTACATTTATAAGAGCATCATTCACAATTTTAAGTAGGTTATTATGCAATCCTTTTTCTGAAATATTATAGTTTAGTTTCAAGCTATTGTTAGATAAATTTGCTGCATCAGTAATTTTTAATTATATAAAGTTCTACTGTGAACCAATTTTGCGCTGCACTAATCTTGCCGATTATATGTATTAAAGCTATTTTAGAAAATCCAATGTAGTTCGGATGGGCTCTTACTATTACAATAACATTAGATGATTACATTTAAATATGTTTTTTCTCTAAAAATTGGCTGAATTCTATTTACATTGTATAAATTGTGCTTTTTTTTATCATCTTTCATTTTATAAAAATTTAATCGTATCATATAAAACTTTTTTGATGTTAAATAGCATATATTTTTTTATCTAAGGTTGCTTGTATAGCAGTTTTAGCGCATCTTTGTAATTTAATTGTCCCACGCTTGTGCAGTGCATCGTATTTGGTAAGGAATAGATTTGTTTATTTTATATTTAGACTAGCGGTTGTGCATAAAAAATTAAAACTTCGTATTCAAAGCCCCAAATCACAGTTTTCTGTTAAATATAACTCGCATTTTGCACCTGCTGCTGTCACTATGTATATCAGATTAACGATAATCCTTTAAAAATGTCTTTAATGCATTTTTTTGTTTATTAATATGCTTATAAAAAAATAGATGCGTATTGTTACTACATATAAATTTTGAAGTTTAATCTGCCTTTTTATATCGAAGAAAGAACCTAGGGATCACATTAGTATATAGAATTGTGTGCATGAAAGTATTCATAAGCTTTTTAGGCGATAATAATCATTAATACAAGTATTGTATTTTTTATAAAATGTTTATTATAAATCCATAACAAAATCAATATATGTTTGGGATAAGATGAACCTATATTCTCTCAATTTTATAGATTCTAGCATGAAATTCAGATATACGATAATATATAGCTTTTTTTATGGAACTCATCATCATAATAAGAGTAAAAAAACCGGTTCTTTATACCATAAAACACTATAAATATGTAAAATATAAATTCACCCAATAAATATTTTGTTCTCTTTTACCATTGACCTATTTTTTGCATTGCATCACATTTCTTTTATGCTAAAAGTAAATACTGCAAATCTTTTAAAAGATATGAAAAATATACAATATATTGATATAACAGTTTAAAAATTTACATATGCAGAAAAATAATTTTTGTATTGTACAGGAATATGATCTTTTTGCTCTAGATTGGGAACCACATAATAGAATATTCTGATTATTATAATATGATGATTATATGTGGAATTATATTACGATAAAAAGGGATTTAACTTAGTATATTATGCATTTTACATTTCTAAAACCAGAATAATGTTCAAAATAAATTTGATTTATATAGAAATTTAAAGATCACCTGTACTTATAACCGTTAAAACAAAAAAAAATCTATGCAAAAATATGATAGATGAAGTTGAGTTATTTTATGCTCTTATTTCGCGATGATATATATTATTCAAAAAGATTTTTTGTTTTATAAATATATCTTTTATCTAAGAAAGATATTACACTGTAGAACTAACCAGCGTAAGAAAATACCCTTTTATTCTCGTTATATACTATCGATGTATCGGAACAAAGCTTTATAGCTTAAAATTATCATTATAACCCCTTTCGTTGTATTATACACATTTTATTTAAAAAATCTTACACAGTGTGTTTACAAAACGAATAGATTATTAAAGATACTATGAATCTCTTTGAATACATTTGACAGTGCAAAAACTTCTGTCTTCATAGGATTAATATTTTTAATTACTTCTGTGGCTTTAGTTTATAAAAATATATACTAAACTATTAATGGATTAATAATAATGTGAGAAAAAATCTACCAGCTAAAAATTATGAATTTTTTATGATGACGTGCGAATGTTTTTTTTTGTTTTTTATATATGATAAAGAACTCACAATCAAATAAAGGTATATAGGAATCATAATTTTTACAAACATCAAAGTAAAAATAAAAACGAAAAAAGACAAGAAAAATATTTTCTTTTTTTAGAGATGAAATCATTAGAAATGCTATTATTTTTTATGTTTTAAAGTGAACAGGTTTTTTCTATATACATCAAAAAAATCATCCATATTTTCTTCTTTTTAATAAATCACTAGGAATAAAATTTCGATATTAAGTATATAAAACACATGTATTTTTTATTTTAAGCTCTTTATCGGCCATCTATAGTTATCGGGTGTATATTTTTAAAAATTTCACAAAATCTACCTATATCTAAATCATTATATTATTCTTTTTATATGTGTGATTATTTTATTCAAGTTCCTAAATATTTCAGAGATCTTATATGAGCATAATATTTAGTAGTTGAAATATAAACTTAAATTTAAATAATAGTTTTAAAGTGAAATATGGGCCATAAACTAGCAAAATATCAAAATTCCAAGTATTTGTAGTGTTAAGGTGTTTTAGAGACTATTATGGATATTAGGTTATTTTTTATGCAATCAAAACGATTGCCTTATAGAAAGTAATATAAGCAATTTATTATTAAAAAATAATAACAAATGGCCCTTTAATTTTAATGTAGATGATATATGAATAATAAATGGGAGCCATAATTTTTACATTAAAAAAATCGAAATCTAATATTAAGATGTAGTTTTTTATGCGGTGGGTTATTTTATGCATTACTTGGACATTATAAAAATAGTGATCTATATTAGTCTGATTTATTATAATGTCTTCTCATGTTTCTTATTTGGATATTTTTTTAAAGGATTTTAGGTGATTTTGTGTGTGTAGAAAAAATATATTTAAAAACACATAAATTTAAGACTGATAAATAAAATTTCATATCTCTAAAAATTTTGTTAATATAAATTCAAATAAAAATCATATATTTGTTGCTGTAGGGATATAATGAAAGGATTGTTTTCTAGTCTTAATTATTTACGTTCTTTAGTCTTTTATAATAATATATAAATCATAATGTTCAAATTATATCAAATAATCAATAATATTTAATGGAAATTTTGTAAGGAATGTATACCGATAACTAGTACATTTTGCAATTGTGAAAGTCCAAAGTATCCAATGCATTTTTAAACACCTATAATTTGGTTGTAAAATTCTAAATTTTGGCTTATTTTATGTATAATTACATATAGTGATATACAGAAGAAACGAATAAATAAGTTGTAATTCTACAAATAAATAAATATTTTTTCCGAAATACTATCTATATATAAATTTATTTTAAAAAGCAAAAATCTATTACGAAGTAGAAGCATAAAAACAAGCTCTCACGCGTCACATGATTCTGAACTCATCTTATTTGTGAGAAGAAGTGCAGTTAATGAAGAAATATCAGAGATTAGTGTTAAAAGATGCATCAAGAAGTTGTTCAACATTCCCAATATGATGACCATATCTAAATAGATAAAAAGTAACTTAACCCATAATAAAAAATGAAATCCATATTCAGCTTACCAGTCATTATGTAATTAAGAAAAAAAAAACAGTTATTTAATGGTAGCAGAATTGATAAACATCACATATTAGATGCATATTTACACGAATATTTTAATGTAAATTATTGAAATATATATGAATTTATAGATTAAATTGATCACATTGATTCTTTAATGCATGATGTTATATTGGTAGCGTTTTTTTTAAAGAAAACATTAAGATAGCTTAAAGAAATTCCATTGATTTTCACCACTGATAAGAAAGCAAATTGTGGAAGAATGTAAAGATTAAAGAAATTTATCATTATCAAATAAATTTATTATATATGAGATATCATAATTTTTACAAAACATAAATCAAATAGCCAAGTTTTAGACCAACCAAAAAAAATTAATACATTCATAAAATTTAACTGTAATTTGCAAAACAAGCATCATAAAGTATCAAAGAAAATATCTTTGATTTAATCATAAATGAATAGAATTTTAATCTGATATAAAATTGAGATTAAGAAAATTTATTTAAAAATATAAACAGTCGTATATCAAATCAGAAAGTGGAATCTTCAGCCTTAGAAGCTAGCAATTTGGCAATATATTTTAACCAAAATATTATATTAAAAAATTAGAAAATGCAATAGTGTATTTAAATAGCTCAATCCTAATTTTTTATTATAAAACTTAGTTTATGTTACAAAAGCATATATCAAGTCTTATTTTTGCTTCTTGGAATGCATTAACCTATCGATTTAATGTCTGATAAACATCTTTATGTTTTTTTTTATTTTGTTAAATAAACAAAATAAAATATATAAATATTATATTGATTAAATAAATTGACTAGAATAATATAATACCTAGTGAAATCTACAATAAAATATAAAATTTTCGGCATATTACATCAGAAGAAATTATTAAATAAATTATCAATCGATTAATTGGCTTTTGAAATAAAATCTATATTATAAAAAAAACATATCGATTATATGTATTTTTTTTTATTTATAGTAAAATTTACGTTATCTTAGACTTCAATAAACAAGGATTAAATTTAAAGGGTGAAAAACATGGAATTTTTTAAACTCGATATATTTCTGAAAAATATTATATCTGAATTTCATTGGATTAAATGACAGAAGAAAGATTTTTGGAGGTTTTATAGTTTTTTTTAAATATCATTAATAAACAACAAATATCTTTTATAGCCAAATAATGACAGAACAAAACAATCCGCGAACATATATTGGTCCAGAATTATATTAGTAAATAAGATATGAGTAATATTAAAAATTTATCGTGCCAATTTTCATTTTTACCTTTTAAAATATAATTAAAGATGTTTTAATGATTGTTTAAAAATCTTTGTTAAAGGATGTAAGTAAAGGCTTAATTTTAGCATCATAGGTTTTATATAATAATGATGCACCATATTACCCTTTTTTTAAAAATGACGTAAATCCTTTCGATTCACACATTTTATTTATTATGACAATAATTATGCATATAATATGCAAATATTGTTCCAAGAAAAAATAATTCATTTGCTAATATTACACCAAATATCTATCCAACTGTAATAAAATGTCATGTGATTGGCTTTTATGTTTTTTATTTATAATTTCATCATATATATGTGAAATTAAAATAATGTAAATCCAACAGGTATTAAAAAATCTTAAAATCTTTTACTGCTAGAAATCCTTATAAAAACCAATTGCACCATGAAATAAAACTGCAAAAATGTTTCTTTAAAGAATATTATTCGTGATATATAAGACTTTTCATAGTAATATAGATATAAAACAAATAATTTTTAAATTTCTAGCAAACACTTAATTATTTACATATTTGAAATAAAAAAATGTGGAAATATACTTAAAATTTCTAAGAAGTTAGCTTTGAAATACATCGAGTTTTCTATTTATCGCTAGAAATAAATTTTTTTCGTAACTTTTATAATGCCTTTTGAATAATAATTTTGACTGTAAGCTCATATATGAATAAAGTTTAATATACATAATATTTCATATTACTGGTTTTTATATTTAATAAACGTAATATACCTGATTATATTGTTTTTTAAATCAACATAATATACCGGCATATTTAATTTAAAACAAATCAATTTTATAAATATATCATATAATAGATCTTTTTCTTAATATAGGGCAATATGAATATAAATAATGATGATAATATATATTTTATACTGCCATGGTATTTTTATTCTCTATATATATTTAAGTAGTAAATTTACTGGTAGTAATTGGAAATTTACAAATTCAAATATAATTTACGCTGTAAATTTTAAATAAACATGCTTAAATTTATTTTTACTAATAATAAATTTTATTTGATAGTATATATTCCTTTTTAAGACATCGTGTGTGTTACTATCCATCTATATCTTTTTTTTTTCTGTATTTTCTAATTGCTAAACATTTAAAGGTATAAGATTGTTTATAGATATAAAATCCTAACACAAAAACTTAATATCTAGTTATATATATATTTAGAATGCTTGTGAGATCTGTTATATTTTATAAAGAAAATTACATAATATTCAAGAAAAATCTCGATGTACTTTGTCTCTTTCCAGATTTCGTCACCAATAAATTGTATTTTTTGCATTTAACACACAAGACGCGTAAATTATGTATAAAGACACAGTTGTCCAGTCAATTTCAATATTTCATTTTCCATCAAGAAAATCTAGACTAGAATATTTGATAAAGAAAATCGTTTGTAGAATATCTGTTTTAGACCATAACTGCACGAATCATAAATAAATTATATATATAAATGTAAGCAAATCTCGCTTTTTTATGGTAAAAAAAAGAACGCACTGAAAAATAACAAAATTTTTACTGTTCATTTTTATATAAAACGTATGCAAAAATTATATTCATCTAAAAATAACCTAAACTTTATCCTTTTCTTGTAATAGCTGATTAAAAATAATGTTTACATATGGCAAATAAAATCGAGACAATGTGAATTAAACAAATATAAAGTTGATTATATAAATTAATGTTTACGACTTGTAGCCCTGAATCACTTTACAGTCACATACAAAACATAAAAATATATTTATATTCAAATAACTTCATTGGATTCTATCCATGAAAGAAATATAGTGTAGTTTAAGCAAACTATATAAATTAAATAAGAATACACGAAAAATCAATATATCTGCTTATAATAAGTTCAATAAACAGTGATATATGATTTTTTGCGATATCAAAATAATTACTTTTTTTATTAGTTTATTAAAGCACGTTATATATATATATAGATCCACTGAAAATACACATATTGAAATTTATCTGGAAATCTATATAGTTATATTCAACGCTGGGAAAAATATGCGTTGATCAGGATAATTTATTAAGTAAAATCTGGTTTTTCGGCTTTTCCTGGGTTATCGATTTGGAGCTAAATTTTAATTTTAAAAACCCTATTATTTATAAAATAATAAGTGGTCGACAAGAATGTTATCAAGATTAAAATATTTACAAAAAAATAACATCTTTATTGTTACTCGTTGAAGCAAACAGAATGATTTTTACTGCGACGATAAAATTACATATGAAAATTTACAACTTCAAAACTGGGATGTGTTAAGATTGCATATTATTATCAATTCTCTTATATCCCCTGCTCATTATCTATTGTAGTTGGATCATTCCAGAACGAAATAACTGGGACTGCAAATTTGCTTGAGCATCTTATGATAAATGAAGCATTGACTTGCCATGAAAAATATAAAAAAACTTCTATTTTTGAAAAGTGATTTTAAAAAGACTGCAACTTCTGATGATATGACTAATTGCATATGTTTACATTTAGAAATGCGTTTATCAAATCTCTTGTGATTTTTTCAAGATTTTTCCGATTCTTGAGCTTGAAAAAGAATTTCTTGATAAAGAAATTAAAATAATAGATTCAGAATTACATCTAAGCCACAAGAAATATATCTACTTTATAACAGGGTTGTTATTTTATTGTTTTTTAAGAGATAGATTAAAGGCCTTTATGTGTGGTAACAAATATGCACTATCCGTTATTAATATAAAGAAATGATATTCTGTTTTGATAAACTAATTTTGTCTCTTTAAAATGATGCTTTGTAAATAGTTTAAATATTTAAATTTGATAAATAAAATATAACAATGTTTTTCTTGTATTCCGATGTGCAAACTTTGCATTTCTCTTGAAGATATAGATAATCACGGGTTTCATATTTAAATTTTAAATGATCCAAATGCGATGATAAGATCTCTCAGAGATACAAAATAAATAAGAGCAAACAAAGGTTTTATAGATTTTTATGATAAAAATATCTCAATGAATGGATTATAATTAAATCCATAAATAAAATAGGTAAAATAATTGTATCAATCGAGATCCCAATGTTTCTATGTATAAGCATGAAAGAATCACTGTATTTTATTAAGTTTTGATGACTATCAAAGGAAAATTTTTTGTTTTGGATTTTAAAGATGAATAAATCAATCATAAGGATAGAGACATGTATATATGATACGATGTCTATTTCATTTTTTCGTACGTCAAAAGAGGTTACAAGGCGGGGTTGCAAACACAAAGAAATTATATTGATCATTATAGAAAAATATTTACTATTCATCCGAAGCATTGATGATGAAAACAAAAAATACTGGTTCACAGCAAATAAAAAATTAATTAAAGATCGGAACAATAAATAAATTGAAAAAGGCAAAACAGAAAATACTATGAAAACACATACAGTACTTCTCTTTAATGCAAATTTATCCAGTTGAAAATATTTTTCGCTATAAAAATATCAATTATGAATTCGATTTTCTAATCTTTGTGTCAACGATCAATATTTTAAAGAAAAGAAAATGTTGTGCGTTTTGTATATAGCAGCAAATCAAGAAGATGAAAGAAATTATATTGCCAGAAACACCTAAATACAGGCTTCGAATATATGATTTCTAATGATTTTATATTTATAAATTAATAAGATAATTTGGATTGTTTAGAATATAAACTGCCATGGAATTTAGGAATCTCGATTATAAGTTAAATTATAATGAAACGAGCCCTTATTCGGTAGTAATAACTACAGTGATAATATAAATAGACCTGATATAAATGAATATAAAAATTTATATAGTAAAATAATTTCATTTATATCTAAGAGAAGATATTAATGGAGTAACTAGGCGTCAAAATAATAACCTGGAAAACTACGCGATTATAATAGTAAATCATGTAATTATATCTTCTGTTAAATCAATTATAAAATATAACATCCATCCTGTGCCTAATAAACATTTTACGTACACAAAGTACAAATGAAGATGGTTAGACTTACGATAAACATCCATTATTACTTTATGTTCCGAAAGATTGTGATTTAGATATTAAAATAACAAAATCTGGTATCGATCTAAATTTCTTTGACCCAACATGATATATTAACGCTGTTTATTGAATTTTATCGTATTTTTTTCTGAACGACTTAGAATTTGAAAAGCCACCTGAAGAACATCTATTATATCCATTAAGACACGCTAAGCAAATCGAAAGTTTAAAATATTTCATGTATGAATATACAAACAGTATCAGTAATGAAAATTCTCTTTATTACAGTTATTATACAAAAATCATCGAGTTTGACCATGAAATTATAGACAAACTAGAGCTCAAAGACATAAAAATTAAGAAAACTTTGTTTCCTTATAAGAATGTCAACGACATTGACTCATATTGAATTCGAAATGCTTCCTTCATTTTTGGGCATATAAACTCAATTCATCGATCAAATAAAATCTCAAAAATGAACTGTGCCAAAAAACCTTCAAAAAAAAACTTTTATCATTTTCAAAAGAAATAAATAATATTGATGATATTAACACTTACTTGGATCCTTAAATGCATCAGAAAGATATATAGGCAAAAAAAGAACGATTTAAAGCAAAGAAAAGAATCTGTTAGGTTCAAGTCTTAATAAGAAACACAAAGATGGCAAAACAAAGAACAAAATTGTAGACGAGCAAGCTAAATACGTAAAGTATAGCGTAGAATCAAAAAGTAAATGTCTTACTGTTTTTTTAAAAATTGGACCACGATATTTTGGCAATAAAAACATAATAGCCACTCTCATAATTAAATTTTTGACGCCTCAAATTTGTGAAGAATATAGAATCAAAAACTGATCGTTTACGCTTTAGAAAATTTACTACATATATTTGAAGGAAACGTTTTTATCTGTTTTCAGGCAATATCTAATATATTATCATATGAAATCATTAAAAAAATCATCTTGGAATACATACAGTGTTTATAAACCCCGATGCTTCTATGTACGCTTCGGTAGAAATGCCGAAAGAAATACTAAAAACAAAGCAAAAACGATCTAAAGATGATTTATGTGCCATTTCAAAAGATAAATTTGCGAAATAACTACGATTCTATCTTAAGAAATATTATACCTCCAGTTGACATCTATAAAATACATCTACAATTCACATCGATTATGTATAAGATTGTTTTGACTTTATGTGTGAACATTTTGTATTTGACTCAAGTAAATTTTATACAATGTAGATATCAATACAATTTTACAGCACATCAATATGAGATCTTTCAGACTGAATTTCGAATATATAAAAATTTAAAGCTAGAAAGTCAATTCGAATTCTTTTAAAAAAGTTTTGTTGACAATTTGTAATTTTTAAAAGATTCACCAAACAAAGATTGAATTTAAATAGAAATCCATCTTTAAATTGTTCAAAAATTTGTAATTAAAGTAAATATTTTTTGTCTATGTTTTTTTCTTTCAGCATGAAAAAGAAACCAATATAATATAATATTTCATTGATGGGCCTTTATTTTGTGCTATCTTATTATACTTTTGTCTTTCTTTACACCTATAATATTCAGAAACAATACTGAATCACGGATTACATAAAAGGATCTTTTGGCAATAATATATTTAAGAATTCAGAAATTCGTATTACAATGTAAATAATAAAAAAAATACTTAGTTTGATAAACATTCAAAGCCTCATCTTAAAGTATTTCTTCTATAAATTCATAGGCCCACTGGGCATAATCAAGCTTATTTTTTGACTAGGTTATAACTACATCAAACTAAAGGGTTCTGAATAAACCACGTTAAAATTAAAAATTATTGATTAACACAATTATTTATATAGCCATTCTAGCAACTAAGAAAGTTTCTGCCCTTTCAACTAGAAAAGACTAGGTAACATAATAATTTATTGTGAATTATGTGCTTAACTAGAAACCACATGGTAAAGACGTAAGATTGCAAAAAAATAGCTTCTTAACCGCTTCTTGATGTAAAAATAGTAACATATCACATTAAAAGCATATATATTAGTTATAGGTAGTATAGATAACGCGCTAGTTGTGCATTTACATGTTTGATAATTTATATAAAAAGATATTAACTTTATAACTCTAAAAAGGGCTTTTTTATTGGATAAAGGATTTCTTGATAAAAAGACAAAATTTTCGCTCAAAAATATTTACAAATGCACAGGCAATAAAATACCATAGGGTACCTTTATTATCCATTTATGACACTTATGTTCTGAAGTAATAAGCGAAATTCATCTTCCTATATTTTTTGGTTTTTTATGCAATTATAAACCTTAAACTTATCGTTATAAAAATGCAGGGATTTTACAAAAATTTTAAATTTTCTTTTTAAAAAACCACGATTTTTTTGTCAGAAAAGACCCATAAATTGCGCAACAATTTACTAAATAAACCATTTCTGCATTTTCATACTAGTTATAGTTTATATTTTTGTTTTTGCCGTAGTTATATAAACCTGATAATACGCATGTTTCAAATTTATCACTTACGGAATTTTAGACATTATAAATGTGCTAGAGGTGGTATAATTTTATTAAAAAAAGCTTCATGATTAAAAAGTGGATGTTTTCGCTTTTATATTATTTTTTAAATAATGTTTTCATATTTATATATTTATGCTTATTGTATTGATCGATAATATATTTACTTATTTAACTGACATTATTAAGGACTAGAAAATTAAACAAACTTAAAATTATGCTTTCAAAAAAATAAATTTAAAAACCAAAACTGTCATTTGTACGTTTAGAAAACGTATTTTTAAATTTTTAACCTCATAAGCTACAAAAGTAAATATATGTTATTTATAAAAACTACATATAACAAGATGAATGAACGTATTTCAAAAATATAGAATAGAAGAAGAAATAATAATGAAAACTATAATTACAAATAGTTCAAACAGCAAGACTCTATTTTTAAATACGATTTACATATTAAATGGTAATTCTTTTTTTTATTTTTTGGATTTTTTCTTTTTATATACATTTAACTATATTTAGCATGCTTAATTACATACTTTAAACTAATCACATACTTCATATTTTTTAGCCTATTTATAGATACGTATTAAGTCGAAAAAAAATTGCCATCCTTTAAATTATATTGTTTATTGTTTTCATTCTCTTTTAGTGCGCGATATCATAATAAATTTTTTTTAATGGACTTAACAACATTTAAAATCAAAAATAGTTCAATATGTATTGTTTTAAATACTAAAATACCATTTGTTCCGAAATTAAACTTAGAAATATATTTATTGCCATGATATTTTACATTAAGATAATAATTAGAAACACTGCTTCGAAGATGCTTAGCAGAAGAAATCAAATTTTTTTCTGAAAATGTTTTATATCCAAAAAAATTCAGAAATTAGAAATAAATCATACGAAGTATATGTGCTAAGATATTACAATATATTATGATTAAACCCTATAAAAAAAAATTATAAAAAATCCTTTTTTATTTTGATTATACTGTTTTTATACATACAAGGCTCAAATATATATACTTAAATTATAAATCAATAATAATATTAAATTAATATACTTTTAAACGTCTCTTTTTCAGTTAGTAGTTTAAGATGGATGTGAACTATTTAATTTAAATAAATTTATTCCATTACTCGTATTTCGCGCATAGCTAACAATATATGAATCCTATAAAATGTTTTACAACTAGATATTTTATGTATTTTACACTTGAAGCTAAATATGTCTAAAATTTTGTAAACTTTATGTAATAAAAATAAGAATTAAAAAAACCTTTTTAAATTAATTCAGTTTCCTTAAATTTGATGTAAATTATATTAGAATTCTTTATAAATATATTCGATTTATTTTATAATATATAAGCTATTAAAAACCTTTTATATTCCCTTTAGAGAATTATTGATAAATTTGCTTATATATAATGATCTTTGCGATATAAACAATGATTTTATTTTTCAAATAATTACTGTTCTAGTATATTTCTTTTATATTTTTTTGTATATTCTTGGCTTAAGCTGACGATTCAAATTTTCTTATATATTACTTATTGTATTTAGTGAGCAAGCTTTCTTATTCTTTGATGTATGGCACTCTCGTGTTTGTATTATAAATACATGATTTTTTTTAGTGTTTTTAATATCGTACTTTTATAACATGTGTCTTTTTACTGCTTTTTCTATACATTTATAGGTAAAAGATTTGCATACTTGACTAAAAAGTATTTTTTGTCAAAAAAAAACAAAATAAATGTTGGCATTTAAGCGTCTATTTTTCTTAACCAGGTTTGTTTATAATATATTTTGGAAGAATATTTTTAATTCAATTTATCTTTAATTTGAAATATTCAGAGGAAAAGTTATTCGATTTTAAAATTACTTATTGCCCTTCTTTTTTTCGCCAAGTAGGTTCATCATATTATTAATAAGTTTTAAAAAGCTCTAAATGCCTATAATAAGAGTTGGATCTATGATTCCAAAAAAAAATCTACTGCACAAAACGTGGGAGCTAGCTTGATTAAATGAACTAATATCACAGTTTCGTTATCCTTGATTAACAGAGCATTTAAATACATAGGATGCATTGAGGCCAAACAAATTTAGTTAAAATGAAAAAAACTATAATCATCTAATATATTATATAGTATTATGATATGTCTTGTAGTATACATTTAAATTTTTAGCTTTTAGATTCATTATTATTCTATCTTTAAATGATTTTATTTTAAATTATTATAGAATGATACTACTTTTACATCTTTATATTAATTTTTTTCTGTATAAATGGCTAATTACACTAGTCGAACAGAAAATTGTTTTTTAGGTATGTTTAAAAAATAGTCGCTATACTGTTTATTATATACAATAAAATGTATTGGACCAAATTTTATTGCAAATTTAAGCTTAAAATAGATTTTCGTATGTAAAATTTTTATATATAGATATTTATTTATTAATTTTACTCCATATTAGCATATTAGCTCTTAAGAATAATCTATTTTTTTATACATCCAACAAAAAATTGATAGCATCTTATGTAAAATATTTATAAATTTTCTAATTGTCAGTAGATTTTTTTGTGGAACTTTAGATAAATCATGCCAAACATATTTTTTATATTTAGCATGACAGATTTAAAAACTCTTTTCTATAACATAATCACATACAATAAAAATTTCTAGAATTTGAAAAAAAAAATTACAATATGTTATATAATCTTTGTTTTAGAGTGTGTGTGTTAAGTCAGTCGATACGTGCCTTATGTACCAATATTTAAAAAGTAGTATTTGTCATTAAATCTTGAATTTTATAATATAGGGTATCTACTTAACTGTATTTTTTATTTTGCAAGTTTTATGTCAAATTTACTTGATTTATTTATTTTTTAATATTTTAGTATTGACATATTAGACTATTGTATATTAAAATACCAAGCCTAAGAAATCATTTCATTATAATAATTCATACACTTTTGATATTTATAATATGTTACAAGGATATTTTCCATAGATTTAGTCATTAATTACATTAAAATTGCGTTAATTTCTGTTTTTTTATTTCCAATCTATCTATAAAAAAATAAAGAAATTAAATGGTATAACATAAACAAAGGATAAAGTATAAAGAGGCATAAAAACTAAGATCTTGTTTTAAAAGATGTAAAATTATTTATAATATGTACTTTTTCTAAAATTTGCATATAATTCTACATTATACTCATATATTAATTTTTGTTATATTCACAGCAAAAATTTGTAATCAGCCCCCAAATTATCGTATAAGAACATAAAAAAAGTATATTTTAACAATAATTTTTAAAATTACTAATTGCTAGTAACAAATAAATAGATAATCTAAATTATGTAAGCAAGAAAAATATTACGTTGCTTTGTTTAGTAGTATAAAATGCAAAAATTTTACATTATTAATTAATTTCTTCTGTATGATTTTTTCGAAAATCTTATTTTTTAATCTAAAAAGGTGGCACTTTTCTAGCAGAAAAAAAATGATTTGTTGTTACATACGGTATAAATTAATATAGATAGATAAATTTATATATTAAAACTGCTGATTTTATCTGGAATTTTACTGTAAGTATTTTTTGGTCCAAAATAAAATTAGCTGACTTTTTTTTATAAATATTCGAAAAAAAGTATCCAAATAAATTAATCTATGGCTAATTTATTTTATAATGTAAAACAAATATAGAAAATAGAGAATGTCTGCATAAGAATTTTTAGCTAGCAGCGATTCTATTAATGATATGTTATCGATTCATGTTTGAAATAGCAACAAAAACAGATTTTAAGGCTCTGATTGCTAATATAATCATAAATGTAATAAAATAACATCTACTAGAGGTTTAACTTAGCGAAAATTTTATATTTTATATAATCTATCTATAATACTTATAAATTAAATAGTAAAATAACAAAAAAAAATTATTTTTATGCCTATAACTATAAAGTTGACGATTTACATTCCATTAAATTTTTCCAAAATTCAATCTTAGGAAGATTCGAATTTTATACAGATATTTTATCAAATAATAAATTAATCATAGATTCTGTGCTGAGATACTTAGTAAATTTGCAAATTGTTAATTTTTTTGATAATACATGGTAAAAAAAACTATATATCAATGCTATTTGATGATTTATGGCTTCGATTATGAACCAAATTTATGGGTCCGCAAAAATATGCATAAAAAATCAAATATATGACTTTTGCATCTGCTTAGACTAAATTATTCTATTTTTGACGCATTTCGTCTTATATCAAAAAAATATTACTTGTTAAGCATGAAAGATTATAATTTCTTTTAAGAATATTTATGTAGCTTTTTATGATATTTTTGTATATTTAAAACGTGTTCTATGCAAAAAAATAAATCTAATATGTTTTCCCGGGCTACTTAGAATCATATGAAATTTAATCTGTTTTCTGATGATACAGTAATAACAAAATTATTTTATATACATTCATTTAATATTTTATCTAATTTTTTACGTTTAAAAGGAATATTTCACGTATTACTATGTACAAAAAAAATTAAGTAATATATGTGTGTATAGGTGATATATTCTTTATAAAAGTTGACTTTTAATCTCCCTTGACATATGTTTACCCAGTCTTAAAAATTATCAACAGCTATGTAATTCTGAACAGTATCGGCGATTTAATTGACTCCTATAATCCACATAAATACGTGGATTGTAAGAATTTCATGGTTTTGGGTATTTGAACCGTCTCAATATCTAGCTGATGGTTGAAAAGGGGTAGAGTTATGTTACAAAATCATCGCATGCAAATATACGATATGCAAAGATATTGTAGGATCAAATAGCCAATAAAAACTTGTCAAAATAAAATATTTATATTTTAAAAATTTATGCATTAGTTTACTCGATTTATTTATCATTTTTGTATTTATTGACATTTAGAAAACGTAAAATAATCCAATTGATTTCCTGCTACTATTGATTATTACACAAGTGCAATATTTATTTTAGTTTATACTTTAAATTATTATTGTAATATAAAGATAGTTAATCATTATTTTTTTCCAATATTTTGTCAAATAGGCTATCTAAATGTTATTTACATAAATGATGTGCAAATTTCTTGTTTTTATCGGTGTGATGACATAAAAAACACCTCTAATTAGATTGTATATCAATTTTTTTGTTTAATCAAAAAATTTAAAATTCGAATCGATTTATATAACGAGAATATTCTTATTGTCTTATAAAAATAAATCTAACCCATAATTCATTGCAAAAACATATTTGGTTTTAACAAAGAAAGAATTTTAGCTTCTTCAGTGATTTATAGGAAGATAATATTTCTTAATGTAAATTCAATATTATTATGACGCATTTCTGCAAAAATATCATACGTGAAGGTTTGGCATAATGTGTACAGCGTAAAAGAGTCTTGTATATTGTTTTATTAGTATTTTAATCCCAGAATATCACCTTTATAGTATATTAACTACGCCTCATATTATCAAATCAATCTCATGTGTTGAGACTTCATAATAACGAACCCAATGTTTTAATTACTTAAAATCTATTTGTATGAAATTCAAATAAGTAATTTTAGATTTGACGTATGGGGGCCTACAATTTTAATTTTGTAATATTTTTTGATACACTAATATTCACCAACAAAAATGTTAAATTATTATCTACCTGAAACAACTAAGCTTCACATTCGTATTGTAAGTGCTGGAATGTCAACATAGCAAAACGTGTATAATTTCAAAAGATTTATAAAATTTATATATTATTTTGCCATTCATAATATTAATTTCACTTATTTATAGCTTTATGTTTTATTCTAATAATCTAAACTATTTATCATCATTCATTTGGATTTTTTATCTTTATAAGTTTCATTCTTAAATATATTACTGTTTGCATATTTATATGAGATGATTTATCAAAAAAATACCATCATTATCTATAAATGTGAAACCGTTATTTTAAGAAATATTCTACCTTTTTAATATTTTTTTAAAGGTTGTATTTGCATGAAATCGAGCATAAGTGTATTGTCTCTTGTATATAAAATTTATTTATTATTCTAAATCCATAATGATCACCCGAATGTTTTTACATAATAATACAATGAGCATAAAAAAAGAGTACTTAAATCAACTGCATACGTACAAAAATGCTCATGTCATTGTTTTTAAACCCGATTTACTTCTAGAGCTGGTATAAAGCATATAAAATATGGAATATCTTCTGAAACATATTAAATAACAACAACTATAATGAAAATATGCAAGAACGATTTAAGACTAATAGAGTTTATGCACATTTTCTACGATTCAACCTATATAAAATATTAAATTATTGCTTTATCTGTTCTGTTTTATATGCATATCAAATAACAGGTTTTATTTATATGCGTCGGATAGAGCGTACAGCAAAAAAATAATATGACGGATACTAATTTTCATAGGTGATTATTCAATTTTTGACTGGTAACCTACGCCGATGAGTAACACTTATCATATAAAAGCAGTATAAAAAATATAAATGCAGCACAAAATGTCAATTTTCTTTTTTTTTGTTGTAGAATAGCAAAATTTGATCTTTTAAATGTCTGATCCGAGGATAATATGCAATGAAATTTTTACAGAGTATTCATTTTGTAAAATCTCATAATTCATTTTGAAAATGATGGTAATTGAAATATTTTAAATTAGTTTCTAACTTTACATATATTTTAGGATCAGGATAGGGATTTTCTTCCTGTGTTATATTTTCTCAAATCATATAAAAGACACAGTAAAATTATACCCGACGAAAAATTATATCTTAATTTTATATACATATACAAAAGCAGATTATGCGATTTTGCGCTTCTTTTTTTTATTTTATGATTAATTTTTCTAAAGACGATAATATGTATGGATAACTTAAATATATAAGAAATATGCAATAAAATCAATATCTTAAGATATTTCTATAGTATAATATTAATTTAAAAGCAATGATAAATCTATGAAATGGAAAAAAACCTCTTTTTGAAAAAATTATTCAACATTAAATAGAATCAATTTGTAAAAAACTGCAAATTTTTTTATATGGATTTTTTATGCGATACGGTAATAATAAAAAGCTGCATAAAATATTCCCAGTTACATGTATTAAGAAATTATATATGGCCTAGATATATATAATAAGCATGAAAAAAAAATCATATAAAGCATTTAAAGTGGTTTTAACCGTTTATAAGTCATTGAATTCTATCCTGAGGGGTTTTATACATTTATTTATATTGATCACTTGAAAAAAAGATATAAAAGTAAAAACCATCATAGTTATATAGAAAATAACAATTTTTTTGATTTTTAAATCTACAAAGTATTCTTGTAAGAAACAAAAAATATAAACTAAAATATGATTGTCAGACATGCTATATTTTTTTTACAAGAATAAAATTATAGGCCATGTAAAAATATAATGCCAACCATCAAAAAATAATTTAATGAATTTATTAAAATAAATCATAAAATGGTAAACAATGCGTAAATCACATTGAATTTTTATGCATTACACGAAAATATATATCTTACATTGACCAATTTTTAGATAATGCTTAATGTGAACATTATACACGCGGGAAAATACATGTTGCAATATAACATTTATATTCGTTGTATTTTGCTCTATTCACATTCTTTTTTATTTTTTTAGACAGATATGTCAAGCAACTTTTTTTTAAAATTATGATATTCCCTTCAAATTTTCAATAAATAGGTTGTATATTTGTGTTTTATGAAACCTTGATTAAATATAAAAGAATTAAGCTACTTTTTTCTTATGATTTAAGCTTTGAAAATATATTATATTTTAATATATGATTTAAATTCTTGACAATATATTATATTTTAACATATGATTAAAATGCTCATTCTTAATGCTTGGCATGGAAAATGTACGAATTTTGGGGAAATCTAGCTAAAATAAGAATACGTCCTGAAACAGAAATTTTGTCTTTGATAATAAATCTCTATCTTATATAAAAAAGATAATCTTAGTTATATATGCTGATTTCAATTTATTTTTATATTTACCTTCTTGCTTATTATTTTAAAACATCTTATATAGAGTGTATAAATATATTATATGTAGAATTTTTACGAAATAAAGTCAGTAGTTACAAACAATATTATATAAACAAAAAAATTGTGCATGAATATATTTCTTAAATCAAAAACAAAAATCTGCAGACATTGATGCATTATATACGAAATTGATTTTTTTAAATATATGGTGTTTTAAAGAAATTAAATTTCTATATTTTCTGTGTGTTAATGTATCAAATGGAATTCCTAGTTTTGGTTTATATTATTTAAAAATACAATAAAATTCCGTTAAAATTTAAAAATGGCGTATATAGGTTAAATATTATAAATCAGTTTTACACTTAAGTAAATAAAAAAACGGATTTTTTGGGGGGTTTTTTTATTTTATATTTGTTCTGTGCAGTATAAAATGTTTGATACTATCATAAGAAATATAAATTTATTGCCCAATATCATTTGAATCTATTCATACCTGCTAACTTGTGTCCTAACATTTAAAAACTATTATTTAGCTCTAAAGTTTTTAAAGTTAAATTAAGTGCCTCTTTTCAATGAAAAAAAATTTGATCTTATATAATATTATATCTATCACAGTTACATCTAGATAAAATCAAAAAATATAATTTGAATATATACATATTATACAATTATTATATATGAACACACCATAAATCGCAATTAATATATTTATTCAACTTCAAAAATCGTATTACCAGTTTTCAAGCTTACATGAACAAATATCTTTTAGCGTAGAATCAAAAGAATTATACTATATAAAGGAAATTCTTGATCTTTTACAGTTTAAGTTCACCATCTATGGTGAATATGACCCATATAACTTGAGTTAAAGATAAAAAACTTTGTAATTAGTGTTTAAAATCTTTATTATTGCGCTAAAAAAATATTTTATATAAAACTAAAAGCAAATAACTTCATTGTGTATAAAAATTAGATTTCAGACATTGGAGATGGAAAAAATACATTCGGAAAATCAGTCCTAGAAAAGAAAATGAGAGAATCTCTTATTAGACAAGAAACTTGCCAACAATCATCAATAGTATATCATTAAAATACCGGTGCATAATTTTTTTTAAATTATGATGCAAGCTCAATGTATGCAAAGTGTATATATTGGAATTTAATATGCACAGCTTCGAAGATGATAATAAGCAACGATAATATACATAATGATTAAATTTATTCCATTTCGTTGATATAAGGAATCTGTGATCTTATTTTAATAATATGGATGTTTATTAAATAAACCCAAAGAAATTATGAATAAAGAATTATAATTTCAATACAATAAAAAGACAGAACAAGATAGAAAATATTATTCCACAAACTAAGAAAATATAAGCGAACAAGATATATTGATGCAAAAAAATTCAAATTAGATACTGTAGTACTTTAAAATGTAAATTGTATCGATAGAAGCAACAAAAATATATTTCTTTATGAATCTATTACAAGATTCACAAAGAAAAATGAGAACAAACAAAAACGCGAAAGAGCCAAGAAATATTATTATTGGCAGAAAAAAGAAGTATCGGTTCTTTTGGATAACTTA
This sequence comes from Rhyacophila brunnea, assembly GCF_057557595.1. NCBI lineage: Eukaryota > Metazoa > Arthropoda > Insecta > Trichoptera > Rhyacophilidae > Rhyacophila > Rhyacophila brunnea. The sequence continues at coordinate 1,159,866 of NW_028233344.1, forward strand.
GAATACAATGATGAAGCTAAAAGACCCATATCAAAGGCCATGAATCAAGATGAAATGAAACACATTTTATGCTATATTTTATTCGCTTGTTAATCATTTAATATCGAAGATGAAGCCACTTCTAATTTTATGACCATAGACAAGACGAATGCCCATCCCTTAAATCTTATATGACACACATAAAACCAATATGATTTTGCTATGGAATTTGAACCAGCACACAAAGAATGCATAGAATTTTAGCTTGACAAAGAACAGAGACATAAAGATATTAATCAAATTTCTCTGCTTAAGATGAATATAAATTAGTGAAAATCTGAAAAACTTTAAGATCTCAAACCGGAGAGCTCACAGGTATTCGAACCTATTTTTATCACCGTAACTAAATATCAATAAGAATGCTTAATTGATACAGATCCACAAACTTTGAAAATATCGAAACAAAAATTTATGTTGTATCAATGGTTGACAGGATAAACGATAATAAATATACATAATTGTATATGATCTAAGCGCAAATTAGTGTTTTTTGTTACCCGAAATACAAAAGAATTCATTTTTTTATCCGTATTTATAATTTATTAGTTCCTATTGTTTTGGAGGAATGGTTCTTATAAGCAGTAGATCGATGTGAAAAATTATGCGAATTAAACATATGAATAATTGGCTATCTAAAAATTAATCCAGAAGCTAAGATGTTCGAAATTATGTTTCTTCAAGATATATGAAATTCGATTGTTGCATGATTGTGTGCCAAGTAGTACAGTAAACTACATAGAAAATCGTTTATTATTACGTAATAACATATAATAAAATATCCATAATTGTATCTAAATCAAAAAATACAAAATAATAAATCTGACAGTTCTGATTGTTAATTATAGGCATAATGCAAATCAATGTTATTTTTTAGCATATTATTTGCCAATAGTAAATTTAAAATATAGTTTTTGTGATTATATTTTAAACAATATTATATAATTTGAATGTTTTCTTTGCTATATGATCGCACATTTGTTAAAGAATTCATATTTAAATTATTAGAAATTTTTATGCATATCTAATATTCCCTTATTTTATCTATAAAGCGATACGATCATCATTTTGATAAAACTTAAAAAATATAAAATCAAAAATATTATCAGCATACATAAAAATAGGTGTTATTTGTGGTAATATTGTGGCGAATTTCAAAAATTTATTATTTTTTATAAAACATTATAAATGGTAATATCTTTTAATCACGAATTCATAATATTGTAAAAATACGAATAAAGTTTTGTAAAACTAGTAAAATTCATAATAATAATTTTTATATTATTGATAATATAACCTATTACAAAAAAAAATAATTGGTATTAAAATCATAAAGTGTATTTTTTCAAAAAAAACGATTTTATGAACGTCTTATATAACTAACATGGATTAGTTGTAGTTTTTACTTTATAATAAACTTTCAAGGCACCTATCATACTAAAAATATCTATGGGAATATTTTATCTTTAAAACTTATTAAAATATAAAATAAAGTCTCTTACATTGTAAATCCGATAATTAAAAAAAGCAGTAAGGCAATACATTATATTTTTTACTATTTTGTTAAATTTTCTTGCTTTTATATAAGGAAGCAATTAGAATTATAAAAATATAGGCAAAAATTTTAAATGCAATGAAATCAAATGTGATCCATTTAAATTGTGGGTATTTTTAATGGTAAAAAATAAAGATATTATAAATTATGTTCAAATATCCATTAATTGACATAATATAAAAATTTCATGGTCTACTATATATTAATCAATCAATAAACTTTATTATATTTGTGTGAAAGAAGCCATTCACAGTAATTTATATATAAGTTTTATATATTAAATCATCTAAATGATAATTTTGTTTATTATTTATTACATTTTTCCTATGATAATTTTTTACAAAGTTAGATTTACCATTTTTATAGTCAGAAAAACTAGTAGTAAAGCTCTCACTCTTTATTCTTTACTGAAAAATAATAATAATTAAAATTGTTATGTTAAATAATAAAACTAGTATCAATACTCTAATTGTGGCCTCCATCGTTTTTGTAAGATAATAAAATATTTCGAAAAAAAATAATAATGTTAACAATAATAATTGTACTGTAATATAACAGTGATAAAAAAAATTGAAATCATTAATAATTAATTGAAATTTTTTTTCTATCCTTTAATATGCCTTATATTTGAAAATAAAATCCACAATTATTTTATATATATAGAAGTATAAATTGATAATGTTAAGAATTTGTATATTTTCTTTGCTGTGATTTTTATCAACAAAAAATAAATTTTGGAAATTTGAATTTATTTAAATATTAAATCGGTTTATTTTATTTTGTGATTTCTGGAAGGAATATATAATTATAAATTTTTAATATATTTTAGCAGGTTTTTAATGTATCAAAAAATTTATTACCCGTACCTTAAAGCAATTTATTTACCACAAAAAAAATTATTGATTAATTTTCTAAAAATACTAAATCTAACTTATATATTATTATAAAAACGTAATTTATTTATATATCGAGATTTTAAATAATGTTTAAAACAATAAAATTATATTCGATTGAATCTATTTTGAGCTTATTCTAGATGAAATTTATTATGATCCATTAAGGAATTCAATTTGAACAATTAAATCTTTTAATAAATAGAATTCATGTTTTTGGCAATTATACTCACAGTTTCAAACTAATTTTTTTTTGTTTTAAATTACATTTAAATGTAATAAAAAATATCGTTAAAAGCTGCTTACAAATGCTATATATTTATTATAAATTAATACCTTGTAGATGTTAAAATATATTTTTGCATATAAAATTCTGTATTGGTCGTATATGTCCTTTACAGACAAAATTATATCTGTAATATTTAGATTACTATATTAAATTTTGCATTTAAGCATTTGTCTTTTTTTAGTTTTAACAGATTAATAAATGCATTATATTTGAATTGAATTAATCCAATAAAAGCTACCCCTTTAAACAATATTTCAACCCAATAAACTTTTGTAAAAACGTGAAAATATAACATACGTCACAGTATCAATGGATTTTGATTTTTTTTGGTGTTAATACCCGAATTCTATTAGAAAGGCGATTTCGAAGTTTATTGGTACTATATGATTGTAATATTTTTATTCTATTAGAAGGCAAAGATATATGGATAAATGCAAAATATTATACATATATAACCAAAATTTGCGTTAGTTGAGGGTTATAAACATGAAATTTTAATATATTTAAATCTGCCAAGCTGTGTTGAATTTAAACATCTAAATACTAGATTTGCTGTTTACAGATCAAGTTCTAATCAAAGCATCATGAATTCTGGTTTACATTCATGTAGTATTCATTCAGTTGATATAAAGGCTTTGACTTAGTCAATTTAACGATTAAAAATATGTCGTGGTTTTTTTCTATTATTGTTTGATATTCAAGTTTATTATATAGAAGAATAAATTTACGTTCTTGATTTTATGTTTTATGAACATATAAAGTTTAATTTTAGTTGGTAATTATCATTTGAGAATATTTTTAAACAAAGATTAAATTTTTCTTACAGGCAGGTTGTTGAAATTCATTTTGTGGGAAATTATAATATGCTGTATAAAATATACTTCAAATTGGAGATAAACAGCTATATATATCATACAATAAACCTTTTTTATGTAAACAAGAGAATAGAATATATTCCCACCATTAGCATGACCGTGAATCATATGACGTATCGATTAATAAATGTATATAGCATTTAGAATTGCAAATAATACATATTTAACTTTTGTTGAATGCATATTCATCATATACAGTAATGGAATATTTTTCCTTTTTTGAGGGCGTTATATGCATATTTAAAACGAATTTCGCAATTATGATATTCAAGATAAATAATTTTTGCTTTTGTATTTAAATTATATTAAATGATAGTGCAATAATCTGCTTCTTTCAATATTTTATCATTATAGCTTAAATTGTCAAATAAAACCAATAAACGTAAAAATCCCCAATAAAAAATATTTATTGGGTGACATATGATTTTTTATGTTTTTTTGAAGAAGAAATAATAACGGCAATATGGTAAAAGCTCTAAACAAAAAAAAATATTTTTTTAAGGATCAAATTACAATTCAATCGTAAAAAAACAATAATTTAAATGTGTTTGCGCTAATGAAGATCACTACAATTCTGTTTTTTCCATTTTATATAGGGAAATAACCCAATTAAAGTTAAAAACTTCAGATTAAACTAATTATGCAAGTGCATAGTAAAAAAAATTCCGGTATATATCCTGAAAAAATATTTCAACATAATATAGCGTACACTTTTTTAATTTTATAATAATTCACAAAATTTTAAAATAAAATTATTTTTAAATCCAGAGCATAATTTTTTAGCATATTTACAATGCAAAGATTTCTTAAGTATTATTTTCTGTCTACATTTAGACATGAAGATATAATAATAATATTAAAAAAAAATTAGGCATATTGTTTACAGATAATTTAGATAACTTGAAAATTCATATGAATAAAGTATGTAAATAAATGCAATAGTTTATACATAGATTATAGAATAATGTTGACTCCGAAATAGGTTTTATTTTTATATAACAAAACTTAGTATTTGTATCTACGAATCATTACAACTCAATTAGCTTGATAAAGGTTTGCATTAAAAATGTGATTTTTATGCCGAATATAAAAACAACACAAATAAATATAAAGTTTTGCATAAAGTTATATTAAAAATATTATTTTATACTCTAGAATTATGTTTTTTATAAGTATAAAGACAATAGAACAGGAAGCTGTATAAACAATATTTTTTTTATTCCCCTATAGCCATTCACGTCTATTTTAAATCCTTTTTATTTTTATATAATATTTGTACTACGCGAATTTTTCTTTTTGATGTAAATTGACCTGTTTTTGACTCTTATTTTTCGTTTTCTGTTGTTTAAGTCACGTTTGACTGATTGTATTACATTTTAAGCATTTTTGGATATTGAAGAACCACACGAATCATTCATAATTGTTGCGATCTAACTGTTTTTTTTTTGCGACATAAAGGCGTAATTGATCTTCTCTATAATGAGTCCATCAAACAGATTTAACTTCTTCTGTGACACAAGATTCATTAAAATACAGTAATAATATAATTTATGAATTTTTCAGTTGCTTATAGAGTAAAATATGTCGTATCATATATACTTTTGGATGTATATATAAATATCACCGACAAAAATAACAACATCATAGGCATAAATTTTTAAACTTTACATATTCCTGAAACATGACATATGTAGATGATAAATTTTGATTTAATTTGTCCATATTTGATCTTTTTACCCTTTTATATAATAATTAAAATGGTCGAATCACTAAAAAAAGATTTTTAAATTGCATTTAATTTGCTTTTGTAGTAATATTAAATGTTTTTTTCTCCATATCATACAGTATATGGCTAAATAGATATTTTTAATAAATAAATATACATATCATTTATCTTAATATATAAATATTTTAGTATAATTTAAACAATTTCTTACAAGATATCAAAAGAATATTATATTATATTTTATATCTAAATTTTAAGGCATTAACAGCAAAATAATCCTTTCGAGTATTCTATATTAAAATCACCCTATATGATTTTTTCGAAAAAAATTGTGTTGATGCAATGATATATTTTATGCTTTAAGAATGACTGAAATTATGATTAAGATAGCATAATTTTCTACCTAATACTAGTTTTAAAAAAATCGCCAAAAACATAAATATTTCATTTGGTATATGGCATATGAATTCGCAAAATAGTACACTATATTTCTAAAGCTTGGTTCAGGAAATACTTAAATTTTACTTTATAGATATAAATACGAAAATTTGCCATAATTATAGATTAAAAAAAGGTTTTTTAATATAATTTTCTACTTAGAACATATCTTTGTGCAATTCTTAAGGTTTTTTGCATTGAGGTGAAGAGTAGCCATATTTAATGTAATTAAGATAATTTTACCAAATTATATCTTTATAACGTTACATTCGATCAATACCTAACAATTTTACAATTTATTATTTTATTGGATAATAGTTTTAGATGTAATATCCCAATGAGGGTGAAAAATTTGAAGCATCAAAAAAAAATTGCTAAAGTTCTAATATTTATCTTTGACTTCAATTTGAAACGCTATGGATTTAACTTCATTTAAACGGGCTATAAAACAATTTATTAATATTTTGTTCATAGGTATTGTTGATTTTACTATTTGATATTATTCAATCAAATCTCAAGTATGCTCTTTAAAGATTATTACATGAATATACAACCCATTTCATCATCTTCCTATATCCACAAACAATAATTTATAAATTTCATCACAGTTTATTTTCTATAATAAAACTTTAATGTTTTTCTTCAAGCATACTTAAATATTCTATTGTGAGCACACATCATCGACAATCTTTATCATATCTTCTTGCATGCTATTTTATATCCTTTTCTATTCAAGGCATATTTATTTATCATTTTTATTTGGCCCTCTAATTTGATGTATTCCTTGATCAGTTTGATAATTCCAATTATACTTGAAAATGTTTGTATTTTGTGTCTACACACAATCAGATACTACGAAATATGGTATATATAATTTTATTTTGGTTACTATTGCATCCATAATTATCAAAATAATATTCTAGATACCTTTAAGAACCTATTGATATATATTAAGCCAATGACCATATATAACCAATGGAACTCGTCAGATTTCACTGTCAAGACTATGTGAGCCGTAATATTATAGAAGTGTGATTTTTTTCTAATTTCAAAAGAAAATTATCTTGACAGAAAAATAAATAAAAATTTATTCTTATCTAGTAGTCAAATATTTATGTGAAATAGAATTTTGCTTACTTTAGCATAGATTACTTAAAATAATATAATAGATCAAAAGGCAGATTGATTTGAAAATTATATAATAAATCTTGTTTAAATTACCGTCGATATAAATTTCATTGAGCAGAAACATAGTATTAAGGAAAATACTTGAAATAATAAGTATTGAAAGAATAGGATGCTCTGAATATCGTAAAGATAATGAAGCAGAATTTAAATTATGTAAGTCTTCGAAAAGGTCGATTTTAAAGTATTCTTATACAAATTTTCATAGCCAAAAATCAAACTACCTAGTGATATAAATCTCTCTTGTTATATTATATCCATTTGAGATTTCGGTTTTTGTATAAATTTTTTGTTATGTATTTTGAGCTATAATATTGAGAAGATTCTTAATCATTCATAATTTTGCAGTATCATAAAGAATCACATTATATAGATGGCAACATACAAGAAATAAATATTCGTTTTCTTCATGCAAGAAATTTTATATTTAAATAGTTTAAGCTTATAAAACACCTTTCGCGTATTAAATTTTTATTTTTTAATACATTAAAATAGAGGGTAAACAAAAATTCGTTACTTGTGTATATTTTCGTCTATAGTTGATTTCATCACTGATCCTTCCAAAATCGTGTAAGAATCATTATGGAAGACTAGGAATAGAAGATTTTTGGTTAATAAATATAATTTTTTCTGTTTTCGACAATTTTTTTTTAGTATTTCGCATGATTTCAAAATTATAACTGAGCTTAATAAAAATAATTTTTCAACTATAAATAGAACAGATCGCAGAACATTTAAAATAACCGTTAACCCGAAATAACAAATCAGCTGATAAATTATAGCTGTTATATCCATAATAATATAGCAAGATTTGGATTAGTTAGGTAAGTGAGCTTAAAATTATAGCAGTGGATTAAAAAAATTATCTTATAAAATTAATAGCTGTAAATGTTATTTTAAAAGAAAAAATTATATTTTTGATGCTTATGGAATAACAAATATTCTTATTAGCAATTTATTTTATGTTATGTTGCGATTTTATTTTATTTATTTTCTAAATTCAAAATATATATGTTTCTTGTTGATTCAAATTTTTTAAATCCTATAATTAATTAAGATTGACATATCTATATTTTCTTTGATAAATAAATATACTTTAAATTTCTAAACAGAACAATATGATTATTGCCTTAGTCTTCAAGCATCAAAAAAAATTGTTTACTTTGAATAAATTTAATGGACAAACCTAAAATGAAAAATAGAGACATTATCCTTCCATAAAAGATATTTAATCTGCCAAAACTAAAATAGAGAAATATACTGTGAGCATTAATAATAAAATACCATTTTTACGCTTCATTATTGGTATTTCGTATTATCTGTTCCATAATTAAAATAAAATACGTACCCCTTTAATTGATAGCAACACTAATTGTAGCCATGCTTTCTATGAGACACTCAAAACAACAGGTTGCAACCCGTTACAATAAGCCTAAATGAATCACAAGCTGTTGCGATTACTAAATCTCCACATTATCCACTAGAACATAGTATATTTTATGATAGAGAGATTCGAATGGTAAATGGCGAGAATGTCACTGGTGTGGAAATCAATGGTGAATTTAATGGTAAGAAAATATTTACAAAGATTAAGGTACTTAATAAAGAGACTGGTCAATATAATACCGAAGAATTCGAAAATTTACAAGATTTTAACGCCGATAAATATGAAGATTTTATTTCAAATTTTCATTTACTCTCATGATGCGAACTTATTTGATATCCTCAGTTTTTTAGATCTTGTTTTAAATGACCCGCTTTGTGAACCATCAGAATTTAATGTTTCACATAATTCCAAATACCATCGGGAAAATTGGTGGAAACGCCCCTGCTATTGAGGCTGTGCATGATGATTAATTTGTAATTAAAGTAGTCTATAAAAAAATGATCTTTTTATAAGCATAAAATCATTTTTTTAATGAATTCTCCCTGTATTTTATCATTATGTAATTATGATGCATAATAAATTTAATTTTAAAATCTTACATTAAAATTTTTTTATTACTTCTGAATTTAATCTATGTGTACATATTATTTTTACAAAAGATTTTCATTTATAGACGGTTTACTCTGGTAGAATCCGAACTTTCTTCATTTAAAATTCTTATGTTTAAAAGAATAAAATTCAATAGAACAGTAATTATATGTGTAATATAACAATATTAATGTCTACAATTCATATATCCTTTTACATGGGTGCATATAAAACCAATGAAGTTCAATATATAATTCCCATCTGTGAAATTTTTATCTTAAAATTGCAGTCAAAGGTAGACAAATTATCTGCATAAAATTAAAGAAATAGAAATAGATCAATAATATTTTCTTTTTTTATAAAAAAATGTTATAAAGTCACGAACTCTGTAATTTAACATAAAAAAAATAATATTTTTCTAGATTTTCCTTCATTTTGTTGCACTACACCACAAAACAATTGCTGTAAAAATGATGCAGGAAAATTTATGAATGATTTTTCCACATAAAATAAAAATATTTTAATTATATGGCGTCAAATGCACCAAAATATGATAATTTTTACTGTAATGCTTTAGACTCTGTTATCGAGGTATAGTAGTTTTACATTCTAATCACCGCTTCGGTGATCTATGATGATAAGAAAATGAATATATATGATGATGTAAATAGAACAGAATTACACCAGTTTTTTGAAATAGATGCCTCTAAAGATGTAACACCACCTATAAAAAGTTTAAAAGCACTGCATCTTATTTTAAATTCCAAAAGACAATTTTAATTCATACAAGATCTGTTGAAAACTAGTACCTGGTTTTTTATTCAATCCTGTGACATACCAGCATATTCTACGCTTATTAAGACAATTTTGGTAATACATGGTTTTAATTTCAATAAAAGATAGTTCTAATAATTTAGTAATATAACATAAATCAAAATTAAATAATGATTCCATGAAGCTGATATTTCTAATGATCATACATAAGGATCATATTCAACATTCAATAATAATAGAAATAAAATAGCCATTTTAATTAGCTAATCAGAGGCATCATATGCGTTATATTTTAACCTAATTTATATTACACATCAAGATAAAATAATATGATCTTTTCAAAAGTTATAAGAGATATTCAAAATACAGAATGAAACGATTCTATTGTGTTTGCCACTATCTGTTCTGATCGATGTATTTATTTAGAACATAATAAAAAAACGAATTAAATGCATGATTTTATATCAATAAAAAATAAAATGCAAATAGATCTATAGACATATTGATGTAATTATATAATGTTTTTTCTTTACTTAAGGGGATTATAACTTTTTTACCCTTTAATTTGTTGTTGTGAAATTCAAATCGGTTCATAGAACATAATCAGTAAATAGTTCTGTTAACTTAGTCGGCATTATTTCGTTTCTCAACACATTTTCAAGTTTCTAGTAATATTTAATATCAGGTATCATAAAATACAATATTTGTGCGTATGCTTTAGCTTCAATTTGCATCCATGACATACAAATAATAGTTTTTATGATCGTTTCCTTTCACTTTATGACTTATGTACGATTTCTGTATATAATGTGTTACATAAGTATTTGTTTCATAGTCAATAAATCATATTTTCTCGGTTTACATGTTAGTCTGATTGTTGATACTGCTATACAATTTCTATTAATGTTATCAGGTTTATCTTTAGTAAAATTAAAAATATTCAGTAGATCTTACGAAAAGTAAAATCCATTTTGATCTATGACATAAAGAAAATCTTAGACAGTAATTACAAAAAAAGCTTTCCTTTCTTTTCTAGCAAAACTAACGATTATTATATATGAGTAAATTTGACATTAATTCTTTCAATACACCTTGTTTTAATCATCCCAAATATTATGGATTCATTATAGACTCACTAATTCTAGCTACATTTGTGTGCATACTTCAACTTGAGTTGATATTCCCAACTCTTTAATGGACGAAAAGATGATTATTTTTTTGAATGTGTTTCTATATTCCTTAATTCCATTTACTAAGACGAAGTTACCTTATTTTGAATGTTTCGAAACTAATAGATAGATATATACATCTACTTAATACATTAACTGCTATTCTTTTCTCTGTGATGTACATTGTAAAGTGTTTTGGCTTGCATGCAAACCTCTACTACGTCTAGTTTTTTGTTCCTCAGCATATTTAAAAATTTTTTTTTCTGTTTATATTTCTATTTTGAAATTTTATATTTTTACATCCCAACTCATTACATAATGTGTAATTTTTGTTTTAAAAACTTTTTATTTTATCCAATTTTACAATCTGGTTGTATTTACAATATAATTTATGTTTTTTATTTCTATTAAGAAGTTCGCTACTACTATGGAAACCAGATTTGCACTTCGAAACCTCACCATGAACATCCCTAGTAATATTTTTGCCCGTGAATTGTATCCATCCTCGTATTTGGCCGTCAATCTATGGAAGGAATGAATTCATTTCTACTGTTCGCGATTAGAAATATGCAAAAAAAACATGCTTTACACATAGATGTATACTTGCTGATAAGTCAAGGGGTTTTCTTATGCTGGAAACAGTTCAAAGACCTAAAATACAGCTATTTTCTCTGGATATGTTATGCGTTAGGGATTTTTTAAAGCATTTTAGTCACTTTTTACAACTATTTTTCTTTTCAGTAAATTCATATACATACGATATTGTAAATAATATGGGATTCTACAGATCTTAAAATTTTTAATTGTTCTCCAAGTTTCAGTAAATAAAATTTTAAATATTATTTGACCAGATAATCATATTTATATTGATATATATAGTTTTTACAAGCTCACATGTGAATTTTATATTGTTGAAGTTTTAAATTACAATAAAAATATATTCCACTGGTCAAGTTATAATTAGTATTATATGGCCAAAATTAGCAGATAAAAATAAATTTATTTATTATTATATTTAAGAAAAACAATGCTATACTTTATTTTATTAGCATGATTTCAAATAAAACAACAGTAAAAATCCAATGTATTATATTTATTTAATAAAGAAGTAAACTGAAAAATATGTATAAAAGGACGCATATTTAACTTTTGAGTCTATGTTTTGTTGATTTAAAGCTACTTAAAATCATATTATATTGATTTTCCTCGAAAAATTAGATAAAAAACGATATAAATGAAGTATTCACATATTTTATAGGTATAATTTCAACAATTGTGTGATTCGTGAAAATTTCTGTTTGAAGTAATATTATAATTTCTGAAATTTTATAATATATATGTAAATAAGTTACATTGATTAAATGATGTATCTATTCTATATATGTTAGAAATCAATTTATATTGTTAAGACTATTAATAAAACAAGAATGTATCCAGGTGATATATATCGGCTATTTTATTCACCTAGGATATTTTTTTTAGATTCTGTTTTCTTTATCGGGTAGATATCGATTACTCTGTCATAATTTATTCGATTTTTTTATAAAATTTTTTTCTGTCTCGGATTTATTAGCTTCATGTAACTCAAATTTCAACATTAGCCTTCTAATGATGTAAATTCTAGGATTCTTTGCTCTTTTCATGTCAAAATAAAATTTTGTGGATTTGCCTTCAACTGGTACAATTTGCACGTGATAATATAAAAGGAAATGCAATGACGGATTTTGAGATATATTTTAGCAAGGTCTTGCATAAAGCTTTATAAAAATTTTTTAAATACAATTATTTTAGATCTTAAAATATAATATAAATAGATCAAAATAATGGTTTCTGATCGTTCTAAGTGATGCAATAAAAAAGACTACTCAAGGCTTTTTAGTGTATATTTTACGCTCTAATACATAAAAACTTAAATTAGCCATCTCAAAAGTATATTCCTTCTCCTCTTAGAGGATCATAAAATATCCACTATGGTTTTCAATATAATTGAATAATTAAACCGTGTAATTTGACTGAAACACCATTCATTAAAAATAATGGCTGCATCAGGGAATTATTTTTCATATAAGTGAATTTTAATTATCTAAATTCGCATTATCACGTCACAAAAAAATACATACGCCTTTTTCTCGCGGATTACATCATAAACTAAAATTCAGATCTCTCTCTAAATTTGTGTATCTAGTAATTTCTAAGCTCACCATTTCTAGAAATATCAATCTCTCAAGTACACCGGGTTCATCAAGCATGGCAAATGTTTTCAATCGATGTAATATTTTACATCTAATATTGCAACAAAAAAGTTGCTCAGTACTAAGAAAATACGTAATAGCCTATATATAGAGAATACTGAGTACCACAGGTCTTTTTAAGACATTTATTAGTTTTTTCATAGATTTATTAAAATGTATTTATCGCGATGCCAAAAAAATATGAGGCAATTGAACGGTTTATAAATTGATCTTGAATATAAATATAGCAGCCTCGACTTAAAATTAAACAATTAAAGAATCATTAAAATGTAAAAAACGACAGGTTTGACCTGATTGTACATCAATAGAACTATCTTTGGTAATATCATCGCACAATTCAATCTATAAAAAAAATGACATGGTAAGTTTTGACAGATGGGATGAAAAGCTTCAGAAATTGTAAATCACATAGAATTCTCAAAATAAGATACTTTGTAAGAAATAGATAAAATTTATTATGAAATAAATATTCGTGTAAATAATACAATTTTTTAAAAGGATTTTTAAATTTATAAAAAAAATGTTTTGATAACCCTTTCTAAATTTAAACATAAAATATCGTATAATAATCGAGTGAATGAATTTCTGTAATTTTGCTGGCTTCTCGTCTGTATAAGTTTATATTATAATATAATGCTCGTACCAGCGGAAATATAATATACTAAATCAAAACAGGGAATTATGATCAACTGTAAAAGTATGTGATTACGTTCGTCTATTAATTTTTGGTGATGCCGTAAAAATATCTAAATTTAAAAATAACCAAAAGTGATGCGATAGAATTATAATTTTTGATACATCTAGTTCTAAATATCATAATAATTTTATGCGGACTTTTTAAATATAAAAAAGAGAATATCTTGCTATTATTCTTATCATCTCAAAAATATTTTAAATAGTAAAACATTTATTATATGATTATTTTCATCTTAAACCAAGGCATTATCAGTAAATTGAATTTTTAATCAATTCAAAGATTAAATATATATACAATTGACTTTAATAAAAAAAATTTGCTGTCATAAAAAATGTAAACATATATACAAGTAGCTATGAACACCTCTTAGATGTGAAAACAACATCAGGAGTCAAATATTGTATTTTTAAAGATTATAATTTTCAAAAATATAATATAAAATATTGAAATTATGCAGTGAGGATATTTAAAACGTGGATTTTTAAGAAGCTGTAATTGATGTGCATAAAAGGGACTATAAATACGTTTTTTTAAAATTAATAAATATAATTAGAGATAGAAAAAAAAGTATAATATTATGGTATATTAAAAGGACTAGAACTTATTTGGAATTTTTGAAAGTAACGTTTCTGCACAAAAATCACAAATATCATAATAAAACGCGACATTTAATGCTCAACTTATTACTGTCGATTACACTAGAATAAGATCTATTATTTAAAAGCAGATTAAAATGTTTTAGAAGTTTATTTTATGCTACAGTTCGTAATATACCAATATAATATGAAGGATGCTATATCTTGTGAGAGATACACTTTGACGTAGTATAAGACAAACTGTGTATATTATTTCAACACACTCTAATTCTATGCATATTGCGTAATTAAAATTAAAAATATGACCTACTTGATGCGTAAATCGTTATTATACATTTTTTATTGTTATTTTCACTTTTATTAATATATTGCACAAAAATATTTGATTCTATGTAAAATATTTATTAAAAAGGCATAAAAAATTTACGATATTGACTGTATGGATGTATTCTCTATGTTGTTCACTTTATACTTACTTTATTATTCATGTTTTATAACCTATGGTAGCAAAATTATAAATCTATATAATGATGCCTGTATACAATTCTACAATATTACAGGCTAAAAATTTTTACTCATAGTGTTTTTTTCGTTGTGCTTTCTCTATATACATTTTTTTAATAAAATTCGAAAGAAAATAAAATAGGCCAAATGTTTTGTGCAGTTATAAACGAAAAAACACGTTTTGTTTTTGAAATTTTTTCATTAACTATTTGCATAAGTTTTTTTTTCTTTAAGAGCAAACATCAATAATTTTATTAAATAGATTTTTACATTCTGACAGGGAAACTCTTTTTAATAGGTTTTTAAAAAGTCGTTTAATCTATAGAGAAATTTGTTCTAGTTATATTCTCGCAATATTTTTATACTATGTAGTTGTAAGCGCATTTCTACGACATAATATTCATTTCTTGCATTAAAACTCCTTAGTGATCGAATAAAAAAGTTCAACCTATACTCTTTACAAATGGGTAGATTAACACAAAAAAAAAGATTGGAAATATATTATTATTTCTACAAAAAAGATAAAAACTCTAAAAATAATGATAATAGGTCGAGAAGTTTACACAAAATAAATTAAAATCATGAGCACGTGTATTTAGAGAGCCAAATGGAACATTTTGAATACAATATATTCAAAATATAATGTGTAAAGAATCTACATGATTCAAGAACTGAGCCGTGTACTTTTATTTTTTTTCGATTTTTTATTGCCTTTAATATATTTTCTATATTATATTTAAGCATTTTCTGATGCTATTAATACAGCTTGATAATAATAATTTGTTTCTTTTTGCGAAATCTCAAATATTTAATAAATTTGAAACATATAATTTCCTCGATAAAAAATAAAAAAGAAAAAATATTAATTTGATTTATTTTTCAATTATATCATGCAGATTACCGTCAGTATATTTTCCTAAAGTTAAATGTGTATTATCAGTAAAATAAAAAAAACAGAATATAAGCTTATGTCAGAATGATTCTGACTTATTATTTAGACTTTAAACTATAATAGGAATCAATAAATAATCGACATTATCACATATTTTTTGAACATATGCATAATTTACTCAAATTAGAATAATATAACGTAAATTTATAATCGAAATTAAGTTTTTTTTTAATAAATTTTTAGGATATGGTTTCTTTGTTTCTTATTAGGATATTTGAATCAAGATGGACAAAATAATTGTTTTTCTTGGACTCGAGATATGACTTAGATGATTTTTTTCTATAAACCACTTTAAATCTTAAAGGCTGCAATAATCGAACACTAATTGAGTAATCAGAAAAAGTGTAATACCATAAAAAAATCATTTATATAATTTTGAAATAATATTTGTATATCATTTTAACATAAATTCTAGAAAGTTTTCTTACCGTACTTCAGTATAATCTATAATAGAAAAAACTGTTAAATTTTTATGCTATTTGTATACTTATTTTGTTCTTATTTAAACCTTTTTCAAAGCATATTTTTACGTGAAATTATTTTTACATTTTTTTCAGATGATTTTTAGATCTTCTATCGTTTATATAAGCGAATTTGTTCAAAACCTTTTTCAAAAATTAAAATGAGAAATAAACTTAATAATATCTAGAATTCACCTTTTTCAAATATTACTAAAAATTTTATATGAAATATCTATAAACCAGTATTGATTTTTTGCTGCATAATAAATCTCTATTTTATCGATTTATATTATCAGCTTAACTTGCCACTTAAAAAATCGGATTTCTACATAAAAAATTTGCTTTTCATATTTTCATTATGAATACTTCATATATTTTTTTCTTATTCATAACGATATAGAATACTAGATTAATGTATTACGGAACAAGGCTATAAAAGATTTAAAAATTTTTACTGCATTGCTATGGTATATTTTTACAAGAAATTTGTAATTGATATTACTATTATTGTTCTTTAAAAATTGATCTTACGACGTAAAATAGCATTATCCATTTTGAAAATCGTAATGCTTTAAAAGTCTGCCACTACAATATTTTGATAGCTTTTAACCCTTATACATCTAAATACTAGTTTCTTTTTATTCTGGTCATAAAATAAATTGATAAATATCATACAAATCTCTGATTTTATACCTAGTGTAATTAAGAGAATATTAATGGTAATACTCGTCATTCCTAATTTTTTTACAATATATTTAAAATCTTTTGAACAAAATTGCAAATTTAAACAAATATTCTCAAGTTTATTTTAATAAACAATTAAATTTTGCGACTAAGCACACAAACCTAACAAACAAACTAGCAAAAGCCAAAAAAACTCTTTATTAACAATATTTCCATATAATGTACGTTTACATATTTGATAAACTTTCAGGTCATTCAAAACAATTTTTATAGACACTTATAATACTATTTTTTTAAAAGTTTAGTATTAATCAAAACTTGGAAGGATTCAAGTGAAATACATATTAATGGTAATTACAAAGTATAATTATGAATTTTACTCTCGCTTTTATAAAATAGAGTCATGATTTTATTACGCAGTATATTCCATAAATACTAAAATATAGAATGCACTAACGTTATGCCTATATAAAAGTTTATAAACACATAAAAAAACATTAAATAATGATTTTATGGTTTTAAAATTCATAATTTAGATTGATCTCGTTTTTAATCTATAAACATATTGTATTTTTGAGTTACTGTAGTATTACAAATCAAGATTAATAGATTTTAAGAAATATAAAATTAACAAAAAACCATGTATTCTATGGTAAAATTTGAAATTTCGTTAAGAATAATATGATATGGCTTAAAAAAAAGATTTAGGGACTTTTATATTTCATCTATCGGGCATGGTAGTGTTTTAATAACAGAAATAGGGTAGGGGATTTTTAGCGAAAAATATCTTGTTGTTTTAACTTTAGCTATAACTAAAAATTTTTTGGCATAGTATAAGGATTTTGTAGATATTATTTATATCTAGAGACTAATCATGCACAAAAAATGCAATCGTGGGGAAAACAGAAAAGTCTTAATGAAAAAATAATTTGACAAAGACTGTAAATGTAAAGAAAAAGAAAGGAGCATTCTATATTTTTTCTGAATAGCCTAGTATAAATTTTTGCTTCTACAAATTCAAATTTTATAAATTAAATCAGCACATCAAACAAAATGTGATCAATTATATCTTATAATTAATGTATAAACGGACAAAGAAATTTGAAATTGACAGATTAGATAAAATATAGAATATTCAGAATATTTCTCAAAAAATTTAAACTTAGGTTTTGATGTAGATATCTTAAAACCATGTAATTTAAATTAAATTTGTATGTGAGGTGGAAAGAAAAATAAAAGATACTGTGATTTTGTCAGAAGTAAAGAAAGTATCTGCCAGATATACTTTTATAAAATTTAAGGTTTACTACCGAAATGCAAAATATCAGTTATAAACAACTTCGTATTTGTCTGTTTTACATCTCAATATGTGTTTATGTATTTTTAAATATAAAACTTAAAACTTGTTAATTCTCATATGCTCTCAAATAGTGCGCTGTGTTGCCTAAAGAGGCAAAAATATTCAATTGCTGTTTACGGAATATTAAAAAACACGAAAAGCAGTGTATTTTTTTTTTAAAAAAATACAGATGAAAGCTTTGTGTTACTCATACATGTTATCGATATTCAAAGGTAGAATCAGGCAAAACAAAGGAACAACTTCAAATTTTTATTGAAGTCGCTAACAGGGCTGGTATTTTTTATATTTGGGTTCATTACGGGGTATGATTTTTTAGATATGTATTATAGGAAACGAGTATAAATAAAAAACACTAAATGTGCACCTGTTTCTATAATCTTCGAAAAATTATACGTTATTCTGCATATTAATCTTAAATTGTCACACAGATATAATATACTATTTTTTTTGGAAGGTTTGGAGTGGTTCAAAAATAACAAAGTCATTTTAATCCCTAACTTCTATTATTGAAACAATATACGGTCTTATATCACTATTTTTTCTGCACAAGAATCTCTTCCATGAAAATTTATAAAATCTATAATATTTGATTTTAAATATATAATATTAAGATATACAATTTTTTTTTACAAATTGGCACGTTTTAATTTTGTTGATATTTTCTTATATTAAAAAAATTGTATTGCATTGTTAAATTTTTGCTAAAAAAATATTTAATACTAAGATATGTAAATTTATAAATAGTTAGTTATTATATTTAAATTTATATGTTTTTTATTCATAAGTATTTTTTGTTGGGCGCGCATAATGTTTTCTACTGTCGCAATAACATTTGGTTGATAAGTTATAAATTCATACATGAATACATTATCAATAAAAATATTCGGATTTTAACATTCTAAATACGATGAAACCTTTACACTATTAAGTACATTCATAGTATTTCTTATTTTCATAAATAAATATTGAAAAAAAGATTTTTCGAGGTTTTTGTTGAAATTTAGTACGTAATATAATCAAGAAATAATTAAGAAGACTGTGAGTTTGACTTTTTATTTTTCTTTTATTCATTATAAAGTCAAGTATTTCTTTATCATTATATTTTTATAATATTCTGAATTTAATTAAATTTTCTTTTAATTCGTTACCTACATTTATAAATTAGAACAAAACACAATCCATCATTATTGTCCTAGCCTTTTACGCTTATGCTTACATATATATTATTTCGTGTAATTTACCTTTATTTTCTTTGATTTTTCATGTATAAACAAATTAATGATACCATCTTCTCGAAAAGGGTGAAATCTTAGATTCTGAAACTTTGTTATCTATGAAACTTACTATTAGTTTTCTACTATTGTTCCTATGCATAAATATATATTACAATATCATTTTCAGCCAGAACCCCTATGCACTTTTATTTGCTTATCATTCGTCAATGGATTAAAATCCGAGCCATAAATAATCAATATACTTGGTCTGATTATGCTTATTCCTAATTCACTTAAACAAGCTGTCAAAAAAAATGCATAACCTTCTTACTGTTATCTAATAATGTAATGTTTTTTGTTTAGCCCCAAGGTTGGTTTTTTCGCCGTTTTTGTAATATTATTTTTTATGTACTTCAATTTCAATCATCTTTTGTTCATTTTTCAAAATTTTATTATAATATAGGAACTGATTTATTTTTCTTTCCCCATTTTTATCCACTTTGATGACCCTTCAATAACCAGTCGGGATTTATCTGTATCTTACTTCCCAATAAAAAAAATATGAACTCATTTAAATCACATAATTCCAATCTTTCAAACCTTCTTCTTCATTTTATTTAATTTTATATACATTCTTTTTGAAATTTTACTAGATTTTTCTGAATTTGAATTTTTGGAATGGGCTCAGAACAGTATCGTTTTTCAAATTATAATTCGTTCATTGCATTTTTCAATAAATTAATACTAATGCCTTATATTTTATTCTGCTTTTCGTATTTTATAAAAATAATCCTATTTAATTTATTTTTAATTTGCTCTTATTAGTCAGTCAAATCTATAAATACGATTATATCCTACATTTCAGGTAGCAGATGAAAATCACATTTTGTTATGCTTTGCTTTCTCTTGGCGGTTTGATTTGAATCTGTGAATAAATTTGCTTTTTAGAAAATTTTTATTGCATTTGATATTAAGATTATATTTTCGCCTGTTCTGTATTATATTGTATTTATTTTCTTTTTTATTATTTGTTTGAAAAGCTCTCGGTAACTCTTTTTCTATATATATTGTTGATTACCAAATCATTCGATTATATGCATTCAACTCTATTTTTTATTCTTCTATGAATATCGGGTTCGATTAGAGCTCTCAATATCAAGCCCATTTTTATGCTCTTTCAGTGGCTTCTTTATTCGCAACGAAAAAAAAGAGCTCTTATTGATTGGATCTCTAAATTATATTGAAAATCTGAATGTATATCACGTTCGCAAAGAAATAATACAATCAAACAGCCTCAAAACCGTAGAATCATTTCGAATGTGTGTCCCAGAACATCAATCCAGCTATCACGGTAAAAACTTTTGTTTTTTTGTGAAAAATAGCATTTTTGTTTTAATTTGTTTTTTTATCAGAATAACATATTAAAGCTGTATGTAAGAAATTGATGATCAGTGTGTCTTATAACAGACATACAGCGAATTTTCTTACATTCTATTATTATTTGCTCAATTTTCTTATATATGATTTGTGACACATTTCTTGCATACAAAAGTACAATAACCTTTATATTTTTTGAATTAATGGCTTAAAACTGTAGATGGTGATAAAATTAAAACATGTTTAATTGTTTGGAAGCGCACATCGACCCTATAAAAGCAAAAATTTGTATTGTTATTCCCAACCCTATTCCATCGACTAAATTGACACCTTGCTTATTTTCGTATAGATTTTATAGCCAGAATATCGGTTTCTTCTGTCAATCAAAAAGTGTATTGCACAGATAAGGTATAATAATTGTGAGAGTTTCTAAGTTTAGAGAATCAGATTGAAACATTTTATAACTCACATAAATAAGATTTTTCATATCTAATGAGATTTTTCTCAAGAAGAAACTTGTGTATGCTCTTTATTATCTAATATTTCATTTTGATCTTCTAATATACAATCTGTCATATTTTCATCACTAAAATTTTTATAGTGTAATTGTTTATTTCGAAAAATATATTTTTACAGTTTCATTGCCGAAATCATATTATTTATAAAATCAGAAATTATATTAATATTTTCTAATAGAAATCTGAACCATAAAACAAATTTTCCTCCTTTTTACGTAACAATCGATCTTATCTGTCTGAATTTCATCTTTCTAATTCTAGCTCTCCATTCTGGATCGCAAAACTAAATCTATCGATTTGTGATTAATACCATTCATCAAGTTGAAAAAACCTTTGCTTATTTCTGCTGGTCTTATTATCACCATTTGAACATAAAATTTTTGAATTTTAACGTCCTTCTTAATCTTACAATCGGATCTAAGCTTTTCTAAAACTACTTTTTGTTTAAAATCAGATTCTGCAACTTCTATATTCTTTATTATGAGGCGTTTATCAAAATCTATAATTCAAGGATAATTGAAACACGAAAATATAAATCTATAGGGTATGGTGCGATATATGAAAATATTATAATATGAACTAAAACATGTTGTTTTAAATTATAATATCTAATTTTTTTACTAGACTGTACATTTAAACATCACACTTTAACATATCAATTATGGGAAAGTAACTGCTCATATACAATTAGAAACAATATTATATATTATGTTGTGAATATGAAAAAGAAAAATCAAGTTATATTATAACGTGAAACTTTATTTTATGATTTTTTTGTGTTACAATGTAATTATATATATAATTAAACTTTAAAATTAAATTTTTGACCATGGAAGAAATTTAATTAGACATAACTTTCGAATTTTATAATTAAAAATATCGATATACCAATAATATATTTCATTCATCTTAAAAATAAATATTATTTTTTTATATGAATATTTATTTATGTTATATTTTAAAAATAAAAATTTGTGAATTTATAATTTCTTTTACATTTAATTTTCACATTTTTCTCCGACATTCTTCAATCGAATAAGTTTAAAGCCTCTATAGCCATATAAAAATATAGTCAATCTACTAATCGTCAGGTTTTTAAAAATTAACTCATGATACTTTTTTTTATCTTTCTTTTAATTGCAAACTTCTCTGTCAAATAAATACATAATTTTGCTATAATTTGAATTTTAATATTGATTTAACATAATATTTTAATAATAATTTTATTCAAGCCGATTTTATTTTTATATAAAAATGCGGGAGAATGATATTATTAATTCTCAAATGCAATACTAACCATATTTGAAAGAAGTTTTAGAATCATATAATTTTGATTAAAATAATACTCCAAGTCGGTTTGAATATTACAGGGTAAATATGTAAAGATAGAACTGCAAAAAAACTATGGATTTAAGAAGACAGTAATTTTTTTTCATTTTTTGAAAAACGCTTTAAAATTTTAAAATATATAAAAAATGAATTAAAAACGTAGTATTGTCATTCGAAAAATAAATCAGATGGTATAGAAAACATTAAAATCTAGATAAGAATTCCTGGATTATGTTAATCGAATCTATTCATAGGTTGCAGTTCTTCAAATATCAAACTTTTGGTATTTATATAAAAAGAAACGAACGGTGTTGGCCACATACAGCGTCGCAAATACAAAGAAAAATAATCCCATCATACCAATATTGGCTTCGATTACGTGCACATGAGTTCGAATATCGAGTAAAATTGTTTCAGCGCATCAATCAAGTATACTTTTATAGCTGAAAGCTTTCTATTACTTCGATATGTCTATAAGTGTTTGCTGTATCCATTGCAGCCGGGCGCCATTATAATAATGCACTATTATTTTATGTGTATCTACCCTTATCTTCAATCATCACAATTAAGGTCTTAGCTTGAATATTAATACCACTCAACCAGTGCTAATTTACTGGAATTTTTAAATATTATTTGACACAAAAGATTATTGGTGGATGTTAGAACAAGATTATCGGCATAATATATTTGTTATGCCAATTATATATGCGAATCAAATACTTAAATATTATCGAGTTTCTCTTTTTTAGAAATATTTGGGTTGATACTATTTTTAACCAGAAGATTTTATTCAAAGATTATCGAGTGATTTATATTTTCTCCTTGAGCACATTAGGTAAATCTAAATTAAATTGGCTATAAAATTTCAAAAAAAAAATAATTTTATAAATATAGCCAAATAAATGATTCCTTACCCATATAATATAGAAAATATAATATTATAACCAAAAGGTGCATATATAGTAAATTAATAACTTATCTAAGAAATTTTTTTAATTTTATAACGTGAGTTATCTATCTATTTACACAGCCAAAATTATAAAAAAATATAGATAAACACGTGAGATACAAAAATAAAAATAGTATAAAAGCGAATAAGAACTGAAAATAACTTTACAACGACATAAATCTTGTAGAAAATACGGTTTTCTACTATGAATATGTTTTTAAAATAAAAAAATATACATTAATCAACAAATAAATTAGAAAAGATACTGAATTAGCAACAATTAAACCTGATTGTAATATCGAATTAGAGCATTTGTGTATTTTCCATATAATACATATAGGCCATGTTTAATTAATATACTAGAATACTGGTTACGATAGCTAAAATCACAAAGATAATAACCATATTTATCATATATACTTCATGTAAAATGTATATTTACAACAACTGTTTCTTGATTTTATTTTTTTATTCGAAATTAATCATGCAAGTATATTTCTAATTATATTTTCAAATAATTTTTTTGATTGGATCAGATGTTGATCAATATATTATAGGTTGAGAAAAACACCCATGAATTACTGTTGATACATAAATATATTAAAATATTAGATTTATCTAGTTAGATTTGAAACATTTTTTATGGAAGATTCTAACAATAAGGATGTAAAGGTATCAACTGACAAAAAAGCATAGTTTATTAAATAAAAAGTGTAAGCAAGAATAATGTCTTCGAATTTTGAAAATACAAAGGATTGTGTGGAATTGTCAAACAATCCATTTAGAATTTTTTGAATTCAGATTTAGAGCAGAAATAGGCTTTATCTAAAGGCATAATTCTGTCAAATACATCATTATACTGATCACAAAACGTTGTTCAGGCAAATATAAATGATTAAAAGGTTATAAAAAATATTTTAATCCGTTATATTCATCTAATTTCGTGATTATCGATGAAAATTCACGCTTAATATTATTTGCTGGTAATTATGTTTTAATATATATGATATTTTTCACTTAAAACAATTTTATTGTCAATTAATAAATTAACAAATAAGCTTGCACAGTCAATCATTTTCCAGATGACTTATATTCGAGTTAATATTATCATACAAGCTTTTAAATTTATTCTTTGTGGATTTAAATTATATTTTATTATATAAAATTTATCGCAGTATATTTTTACAATATTTTGCGTCCGTAGAATTAAACTTTGGTTTTTAAAAAAAAATCTGTTTATTTAGGGAAGCATATAATTTATTTTTTGAATAGTAAACACTAAGATTATCTTATCATTGAGTTTTATAAATATAATGCGAAAAGAAATATTAAATGAATATCAAATAGAATTCGTTGGGGATCATCTAAAAATATAATCTCTAGAAAAAAATATTTTATGTGTTTAAAGCATTTTATCAAATGTCGATATAAAGGGTTAAAATAAAATTGGCTGGAAAAAGTGTTATTTCAATAAATTTGAATGTAGAGAAATCTATTTAAAGCATATATCTTAATATAAAATATATTTACCGTATTATGATACAATTGAGAGGTGTTTTCTATATGAAACATTCATATCCAGATATTAGATGTCAAATTTAACTTTTAGGTGTCAAATTACAGTGTTATATTATTAATATTAATTAATGTAATTTATTTTATCTGGTTATTTTTGTTATTTTAACTTCATATTCTTTCTTAAAGCTTAACTTGATCGATGCTCCGTGCTAAAATTATTTTTATATGCTATATAAATAGTTACTTCTTCAATGTGTTTTTTATTGCAACTTATTTAATCATACATTTAGTACAAGGGATTCCCCCATCTATAATTGAATATATGTCTCAATTTCGTTTTTTACTATATGCTATGATAATCCAAAAAACTGTTGTATTAATTTTCAAAGAAAAATTTTGAAAGCATTTGCATATATGGTAATTTTTACCTATAATAAATTACTACCTTGGTTTTAAATTGGAGATATAAAATTCTAATCATAAATAAAAATACAATTTCTTAATCAAATACTATTTGATATGCAAAATATCTATTTATTACGTAATAGAAAGATCCTTTTTAACAGATTGTCTAAATTTGAGAAATAAAGCGTCTTACAGGTAATTTATTACAAAAATATTTCATTTTAAATATTGTGTTGTATATAAAAAATATCATTGAATTTATAATTTATTGATAAAATTTCATATAGGCTCTAAACTGATTATTTTATTTGTATATCTTCTATATTTTGTAAATATAATTACATAAGTTCTTCTTTTAACACACAGTAGATCAGTTTTGTAAACCATAACATTATACAAAAGCTTTTAACTCTAGATAGTCGATATTGATAGAAATATTTCTACTAGATAAAGATTCTGTAAGGTTTATTCATATAATTATATTGGATAAAATTTACTTGATGTTATTCCAAATACCCCTTTTATAAATTCAAAAGAAATCAATTCGAATAAAATAAAATTACTTATTTTTTCAAAGTTGTTTTATAAATATTTATAATAATTATAATTTTCATTTATGTTAATTTAATTTATCCCTATCTAGAATATCAATTTTGAATAAACAAACCTTTTTTAAATTACATGAATGACATGAAATCAATAAAAAATTCGCTAAGCACAGTTTTTATAAAAATTGTGTTAAACAATCATAGAGAATATATAGGGGAGGTAGTCTACAGCGATTGCTCGGACTTAACCCTCGCAAATGTCTTCCCAGCACTAGGGGGACAAAGTCAACTAAATATAAAATTTAGTGTTGGCGATATTCTATATTTTACAAAGATAGATAGAAAGAATATTTTTAAAGATAAAGATTTTAAAGATGAGGATACATCCTTGAAGCTTTTGGGGGTAGAAAAATCTCAGAAGTCGGTCAAGGAAACCCGCAAGACGAGGCAGCGAAAACGCCTTGCAAAGCAGGCCAATAATGCGGGCCTAAAACTAAATCAGTCAAAGGTCATATATGAAAGTGTGTTTTATTTGCGTAATAGTATTTCTGGTCTAAATATTTATACTACCCAGCTGCAATATTACGGCATTGGCTTTACTTAACAGAATATACTAATAAATAAATAAAAATAAAAAAATAATATTGATTATTATAATTATTTTAAAGTAAATTTAATGATTTATCTATATTATGATTTACACTTAATTAAAACCTATATTTTCTAATGTTAGCATTAGAATTAATGTATTTCTAAAAATTAAATTAATAAATTAATTCTTATATTGGAAAAAATATTTTATAAATCGAAAATTGAAGAAATTTCAATATTCCGAGTGTTTTTTATACAAAAAATAGCCAAATTTAAACGTTGAACCTAACAATAAACAATAAATTTTACAGTTACAAAATAATAATACTACTATAAACATCAAACCTATATACTATACATATAAAACAGATTGAAATTATTAATTTGTATTCTAGTGAATTACAAGGATCTTATTTGATCAACGAAAAGTTTAAGTACTATATTAATTTATAATTTATAAGCTTAATTTTTAAAATTAAATTTGTCATAAATTTTTTGTTTAAATATCTTTCAATTTTTAATTCCACAATTGTAAAGAAAAACATTTATACCTTTTATTTTAAGTGTTTATAATCAGATCAATAAAAATGAATAGAAATAAAAACAAATCAATCATAAAATATGGAGTCATCTAGATTTAGACATCATAATTCTCGAACAATAAATTATAAAATTATTTTTATTTCAACTAAAAATTACTTTGGATCATGGATATATAACAAAAAAGGATTAAATGGCAGTAAATACACAAAATAAATCTAAAATACCGGGTTTTTAAATATATAAATAACATATTAGCTGTTAATTGATGGATTACAAATATATGAAAAAATGGATGAAATCATAAACTTTAGATATGTATTTTAACTCATTTGTTTGGAATTCATTATACATATTTACTAAATAAATATTGGATCTCAAATCGCTGGTTATTTTATGTACACAGAATACAAGTTTAAAGCAAGAATATCTAAAAAATATTGTCAACACAACATATGTAACATACGTTATAACTCTATTTTGTATTGAAAAGCGCAACTTACTAGACCTTTCTTGCACACAGAGTATTAATACTTTAGGCGATTTTCACATATCTTATCGTCTTTTTACTACGAGTCCTCCGTAAATACTTAACAATTCAAGGGCTTGTTATAATCCTAAAGTTTGTATATATAATCACGATTAGGTTAGTTACTTCGAGTTCTTTCTGATTTCTGTATGTGATTGTGTTACACATCATCCAAAGTTAAAATATAACGAAAATTTATATCTTTCACTTGTAAATATAGGACAGAACGCATTCTAGCAGATCTAACTTTTAGCATTAATATTTTAAACTTTTTTAAATTTTCAATACTAATCACAATAATTTATGTTGTAATACAGATATTATTTTTTCATTTAAGATATTCTGGTATCACGTTATAATTTACATTCAAGTCCATATTCATGTCTCTATTTTATCTTTATGCATTCGTTATTTATTTTTTCTTGTTTTGATTGTAGACTAATTTTTATTAGTTTTTTTCAAATTATAATAGCGTGCTATATTACAGTACTGAAACTGATCCTTTTAATTATTTATTCTTGTAAAGTGATAAAAAAATATTTTTTTACATCTGTTTGCTAAATAATCATCAGTTTTAAACGAGTCTTTACTGTGAAAGCATATTATTCGCACACCTATAAAATATTTACACAAGAAAGAAATCGACACAAGCTAGAACCATTCCTAAGCAAATTCTATTGTAGCTTCTTTGTTGTTTCTATTTTCTCTTGCGTTGATTTATTTTGCACATTGAAGACTTTTATATGTAGTATTTTTGTTTTATTTTACATATTTAATTCTTTTTTTACTTATTTTCTAGCTCAGAACAATCTAGTTTGACTATTTCGTATTTTCTATAAATATAATAGATTATATTTATCGGCTTTGCCTTTTTTTATTTGCGCAGATCCGCTTTCCTAGATGTTTATACTGTGTATTGATCTAGTATCATAGTAATTGAATTTCTTTCTTTAGATTTTAATTTTATGTTTTCAAGACAACGCTCAGGTTCCTTTCCTTTGTTGCGGAGTTATTTTATTTAGGCTGGTTGCATATGTATTCCTTTTTTGCATTATATATATTCTATTTTATCGTCATGCACATATATAATTCATGACTCTAGCAAAAATAACCTTGCGATATATTTGGTAAAAGATATTGCATGTTAAATCATTACCTAAATCAACATTAAATCGAAAGTTATTTTCACTTCTAGTTTTGATCCATTTAAATAACCCAACATATATTTTTATCTTTGTTTAAGGTTTTGCATTCTTTTTTAAAATTCTAATATTTCTATATATCTAAATACATTTTTTCTGTCTATGAAAGTTGCAATATCGTGCGTTTTCGTTGCTAGTGGCAGACATAGATATGTTTTTTTCATCCCAATACATTTATAAAAAGTTCTTACTTACATAGACAGCGGTATAAAGTTACTTGTATTTTTTGTAACAATTTTTTCGACACTAATATGCAAAATTAGTAGTTTCGGTGTTTAATTTATATTTTAATTGCCTGTGATTAATTTTTTTCTTATAATCTGCAAAAAACTGAATTCAATCAAAATACTAATGATATTGATATTAAGCTTTCACCTTGTACTAAAAATTTTTATATATATTCTTCTTGATTATTTCATACTTTGTTTCACTCAGTGTTTCGTTTCGTCTCGTTTTTTATTTTTTATTTTTTATTTTTATACAATAATTGATTCTTATATGTTAACGATAATATGCAGCCTAAAAACTACACATGATCCTCCAGTCAAACTTTTTAATTTAAACTCTGTACCATTTGGCTTTGTTTTTGATCGCTATTTATCTTGACGATGTAATCATGTCCTGTACTATAGCGTTCTGAACTATTCAGATTAATCCAATCTAGTTTTATCGCAGCGTTAATATTAGTATCATGTGTTTTACACTATCAATTACGCAGTTTTTGTGTATTTTTATACATTTATCATATACATTAATAAACTTATACTTTTTCTTTTTAGAGAATGTATGTTTTGGTTTTAAATATCATAAATCGGAAATTTATCAGTTTTTAACCACTTTTATTTCTGGCCATATTTATTTATAAAAACTCTAATAAGATACAGTACAATTTTTCTTTTTCTTTTAAAGGGGTTGCTTCTACCGACAAACTGTTAGGCTTTCCAAGTATGTAGATATAGATTACTTAAATAAAAATAGTAATTGTGATTAACAAAACACATAAGGTGTGTTTTTATATGATTTCAGCTTATTAAAAAATATTATTTATTTTAATTTACGTTTTTGTGTTATTTTTTTTGCAAAAAAATTATAATATTTTACTTGCTGTTTTTATGTGCCTGCTAGAAGCCTGAGGTATTGCCTTCTGTTTACATTAGTATTTTTTTTGATTTATTCATCTATTTCTAGCCTCATATTCTATGTCTTATCATTGTTCTTGCTGATCACCCCCAGAAAATCAATCTGTTTCTCAGTATTGACATATAGTGTCGCACGATATTGCTCTAAAGCTTAATTAATATACAGAAATTATATATAAAGCCATTTCGTAAGATTTCAGTTCTATGTTATGGTAATTATAACTTTTAATTTTGCTTTTTTGCATTACAACAATATTTAATTCTTCCGCAGCAGGTTTTTATACCATTTTTCGAGAAACCCCTCTATACAGCTTATAGATTTTGGTATATTTAACATTTTATGGGACGTTAGGTTGTGATATGGATATTGGTCACATATTATTGTTCGATGTTTATTTTTTAAAAAAACTGATGTTCAAGGAACTGTTGTGATTCTTTCAAACTCTTAATAGATATAATTTTATTTAAGCTTTAACCTTTAAGAATGTTTTTGTTTATATAACGATATTTTATTATCATAATGTTAAATTCGATCGTGTATGTGCTTTTTCCCCTTCTTTTCGTTGCAGTTACTTTTTGATTGCAGATCTGCCTTCTAATCTAGAAATGATTGATCAGAGCATTTGATGCATTTTAAATAATTTATGCTATACACATAAAACATATAAAGATTCCATTATATTTTTTTATATACTTATTTTCAGCCTTATCTTTGTATTCTTCCGAATCATTTATAGATCAGTTTGTGGCTTCTTTTAACTTATAGGCGTTTCAGCTAGTTTAAAGATGATGATAGCTTCAGAGTAATGAGAGGTGGTTTTTCTGCTTGCTTACAAGAATTGATAATGTATTGTTGGCTAGGTATACCTATACTTGTTCGTATTTTATTTGTATATATTTACAGCATTCTTTTTTGTTTTTTCGAAAAAAAATATACATCAAATTAATTTTTCTTTGAATTTTTTATACTTGGTCTAAAATTTTCGCGGGCGATTCCTGTTATGGTTCCAAAAAAAATTATCGGAAGGGACAGCACAGCATTCAATTTTATATTAAAAAGTATTGTTATTTTGATTTAGCAACAATATTAAAAACCTTTTTTAAGGTATTATGACATGTTTAAGATCGTTTAACCAGCAAAAAAAATATAGAAAAAATAGAATATCTTATACATCACACAAAAGCAATACGCATATTTTATATTATCTAGATTGCTGATCGATTTCTTTTTTTGAACTTGATAAAAAGGTGAACAGTTGCATTGAATGGCGTTTTATTATCTTATACAATAAATAAATTCAGATTGCGAAGACTAGACGGATGAATATTACAATAAAACTTCTGTTTTTAAGAGCTTGAAGACTATAAAGATCCTATATTCTTATAACTCGACAGTTGTAGTACTATAATACCTCTATATAGAATACTAATGTTAAATTTAGGAATACAGGAAATATTTGAAAAGATAAAAAAAATATTTTTGTTTTTTTATTTTGTTTGAATAACAGCTTTATAAAAATATAAATCTGAAATTTTTATAATGATTTTCTTATTATAAGTTAATGTACATGTACTTAAAATTGAGTTATATGCTTAGAGTATATAGATGATGGCTTTTGCACATAATTCTAGATTTCGAATAGATGGAATTTTATTCATATATTTATTATGAAAAAAGAGATATTCATTTATTAAAAGTCCATATTTTACATAAAAGGCACAAATATTTGATTTTTTCAAAATACAAATTCCATTAAGCATTGAAATTCAATATAAGTATGTTATATTTTGCAAAGATCATAAAAATAGTACTAAAAACAGTGAATTTTCTTATGTATTATAAAGATTCATAGTTATTCTATTATATAAAAAGAATTGATTTCCTTGTGATTTCGTTTTATTTAAAATTCCTATTCAGAATATATAAATAGTAAATAATGAAATTGTGGATGTATAAAACTTAATATCGTTTTGCTTTTTATCTATTAAAATTGTATCAAAAGCAACACGACAAAAAAAAACCTTAACCGTAACAATTTTACCAATCAAAAATAATAAGAAGCATCCGACAAGTACGGTATGATTTTTTCTGCATACTACATATATACAACTAAAGAGGAATTTTTACACAAAAAAAGAAATGATATAGTATATTTTGTCGACGATTTTTGTATTTTTGTTAAATCGACACCTTTTTTATCTTTATAATGTTTTGTATATAATAAATTTTTTTTTCATGTGTTGGTATATCGCAGCCATTACATGAATTATATTTGATATTTTTATAAAATTTTGAGCAGAAGATGCAGATTTCCGTTTATTATGACATAAAGTGCAACATTCGATTTATTAAATATAAAAAAAATAGCAGCTTTTAATCTATAAATCATTGAATTAAGTGACTTTATTACCTTAATATTGCAAAAGTGAAATTTGCGATTTATAAAATTTTAAAATAATTTTATAAGTTTTTACATTTATTTTTATTTTATCAAAATTTTATTAACCTCAGTGAATAACTGGTAGATTATTCTCATTGAGAAAATAGGTATCATATATTGATTATTGCCAGGAATATTATTTTTATTAGTAAAAAAAAGTCAATAGTTAAAGTTTGTCTCATTAAGAACTGATATATTTTATATATAGAATCATCATATTTACAATCATGATTTTTTTATAATTAAATTTTATTTAAAATGTTTGCTTTTACCTTTTTAATGCTTAAGCTATATCATGGCAGTTGTTAATTTTCGCTGATTCTTTGAGCTTATATTTATTTCTATAAACTGCATATAATATTAATATTTGTTTTGCTCGATTGACTATGTTTTTGTATGTTTTTTGTCCGATTTATTCTCGCTATTTCCTAATTTCAGAAATCTTTTAGCATTATTGTTTATCTTACAAATTAAAAAATGAATCGAAATTTCAATGCTTTACTGGTGCTCTCTGTTTCTATGAATTGATATTATATTGTTTATTTTTAAAAATCGGTATTTTTTATCAACATATTTTAATATTTTATAAGCCTTTAGTCTATTGTTTTGTATTGCATAAAATAATAAAATAAACATAGACTTATTTATTTTTCCACAGATATTTAATTCTGTATTTTTATAGATATATTTAATGTATATTTTTTAAAGTGACTTTTTGCGTTGCAAATTCTTAATGAATCTTATACGAACCTAAGAATAAGGATGTTGAATTGTATGAACTTAGAAAGTTGAAATTAAAAAGATTTTATTCAAGATTTGTATAAGATTAAATAAACCCCAAAATTTCTGATATATTTTAATTTTGCGTTTTTTTAAACCGAAAAAGGTTTAAATCGCAGACATTATTTCGTTAAAATAAATGCGGTGACTCAAATCCTGTTTATTTATTTTTGATTGTATATTGAGGGCGATTTTAATGTAATTAGAGCATAATTGTATATATTACACATAGCTACCTTTTAGCATGTGCAATGTTATGAAAAAACTCTTATCGTTGGGCATAAATTTGTTTTTGTGTTCATTCTATCAACAAAGATATCACATTCATAAATTTTAAGTAAACCGTTACGCGCGTTTTTCAGTCAATATATTGCTAGTTTAATAGTTTTCAAGTCACATATAGTCGATATGCATATTTCAATCTTCATGGAATCTACCAACATACAAATTTATTCAATAGTTTATAATAAAAACCCCTTTTGTTTTTTTGATTTTTTATACGTTATTTTACATATAAAAACGTCTTCCTTGTCATTTTTTATTGGTTTTTCATTATCCTATAAAAAATATAATAATATATTCGTATTCAATGTTTAAGTACAATTTAAAGTATATAAAAATATTTAAATATGTATGATTAAGCTATTCTAAATATACCATACATGATAAAAACCAATATTAATTAGCTTTATAATATAAATTACAATATATGCACCAATATAAATTTTATAAAAAGATACTGATAGTCCGTATAAGTATAATGATTTTGATGTTTTTAAAGCTTAAAAATATAATTCACTTTGCTTTTTGTTATAGTAGTTAGCATAATATTTAAGTAAGTATGCTTCTGAGGCGTGTGTGCTGAAATATTGTACGAAGGTGCAATATACTGTATTCCCGAATCGTTTTTACATATAGTTTTCTACCCGATAAGCATTAATGTGCGTATTTAAGACTAATTGACTAATTTATCATGTAAATATGCATATTCGTCATCAAAAAGATACCAAATAAAAATGATCTAAATAATTTTAATTAAAATATAACCTCACTTTCTATATTTTTGTTTTCATTGCTATGCATCATATCATATTGAACATAGTACATGTCTAAATCGACAGAATACTTGAAAATCTTTCTTAAAAATATGTTTTTTTCCTATTTATAATTATCTTATGTAAACTTTGCGAGTTTTATATATTACATTTACATATTTTTTGCCATTTGAAAGCTTATATTATATTTTAAAATATTCAGGAAAAAAATTCAATTGAAATGTAGTCTGCGAATTACATAGAAAAAAATACATTATAGTCGAAATTCTTATTTAATATAAAAATGAAGATTATTTTTACATTTATAATTCTTTATATACATTTTCTATAAAGTATTTTATATTTCTACTATTAGGGAAGAATATCTTTTTTAAAATTCATTTTTTTATGTATTTCAAGTCTAAAAAACAAATAAACTTTATTTTATAATGAGATTTTTTTTTATTTTTTCATGTGCAGGATTTTAAAAATGTAAATCATCATTAAAAAAATATGCATTACGCACCCAAATTTTGTATGTCGTATCCAATATATTCTTAATTATACAGAGATTTTATCCTTTTTTTTGTTTAAAATTTTATGCTATTCTATATCTAAGATAAATAAACATATTGCTAAAACTAATCATAATCACTACACCTAAACTTTTATTTACAAAACAAAGCTTTTTACTCAAAATAAAAAGTTTCTATAAAAAGATATGAATATAACTTATTTATGATTAATGAAATTTAAGTCTCACAAACAGCTATAATAAAACGATAATTTATGTTTTATCTTAATATAAAATTGCAAGTTTTTATAACGAAGAGTATGCGTATTATATTTTAGCATGAGTAGAATAATATTGAATAATAATAACTTCTTAATTGTACTTACCGTCGAATAGAATTTATCTATAGATAATATGTTCAAAAAATTATACTAGCGTACAAATAGATATTTATATAAACACATGTTCAGATCCCACACGTTCGATTATGAACTAAGTACATTTTTTAAAAATATATTTTAGGTCAAATGTTTCTTATAATGGATATTACAATGTTTTCTTATTGCATTATTCTTTTTTTGACAAAACATGCGCATAAATATTTTAATCTATATAATATGGCTTTAATTTATATAAAACCGAATTTTTTATAATAAAATTCCTCACTCATTTTTATCACATTTTCGTTTTGAATTTTCACCATACTAATAGATCTTTTAAACTAGTTTTGAACGTACAATATATATATATATATATATATAAATTGTCAAGAAATATATAATAAAAGTCAAATGAAATGCGAAGAATTTACGCTTATGAATTTTTTATCACGTAAAAAATAATACATAACATGATTTTTTACATTTTTGGTGACAAATTTAGTTATATATTGATCTTTTATTTTATTAAAAGTAAATTAGATACAATTTAACGTATGTGATAGATAAACGATTGTAATTTTATGTTAAACTATGGCATGTTCGTTATATTACACACAAATTTTAGATATTTTCTGATTTATAAAAATATTTATATTTCTCTCGTGTACTCTTATATAACGCATTATGATTTGTTTGTATTTCAAAAACACAAAAAAAACATAATCGAATAAAACTGACTTTCAAAATATGTAACTGATTCAAACACTCCACTCATTGTTCAATATTTACTTCTATAATTTGCGAAAATAATCTAAATGTTAGATAGACAGAAAAAATATCTTTAAATATCCACTAAAAATCACACAAAAAAGTATAAATTTACAATAAAATAATGAGATATTTTTTTTAACTAGAAAGTGAAGCCGTTTTTTTTCTATTTCATATATTTTAATTTTTTTGTTTTCCGTTTGTAAACCAGAAAAAGTACGGAGTTTCTGCTACATAAATTTATAAGATTCATGGTTTAAATTGTAAATTTGACTCATTATACCTTTTGTATAATAAAAGCCTCCTTTTTTGATCTTATATATACCAGACACTTAAAACTATAAAAATTCGACTTATATATTATTATTTATTGTTAGCCAAATATAAAAAAAAGTAAAAGTCACAAAAAAAATTAGGTATTATAAACATATATATATCTAATTTCGTATGTAATAAAGAGCAACATCATAGTTTTAACAGATAAACACACTTTATTTAAAAAAAACCCTATAGTTAATTGCAGTAATGTCAGCAACTAAGGTATAGCATCAAAATATAAAGGATTAATATTGTTGTAGTTTATTTTTAAAAATCTTTGCATTCATATTATTAACTTTTTTTATCCATATAATTATACTATTTTATAATCCAAAGGAATTTGTATTGTTAAATGATCAAAGGATTCATACTATAAGATCCAAAAACTTCAAATCAAAATAAATAACATATATACATCAATCTTTTTTTCTTACGATTTCTACAGTTTTATTTTTTGATATTTCTGTTTTATTACGATTTTTATAATTTTCTAAAAAGGTTTTTATATAAATCATTACAAAATATGCTTTTACATAGTTCGATATTGCAGAAAAATAGATAAAACATCCTTCAATAAATTTAACACAAGTAAATTTTATTTTGAATATAATATTACATGTTTTACATGTCGATTTTTAGAATAAATATGACGTATACTAATAATCCGGATTAATTTTTCAATATATGTTCTGCTGATAAATAGTGAATTCATCATGGAGAATAACATAAATTCGTATTATATTTCCAATTTTTTAGTTTCAATCGCAGTAATCAATGATTCTGAGAATAGATCGTATATAGCATATAAATGACACAAAAATAAAGTAAATATTAGCTTGTAATTAGCAAAATATAGAAGAAAGTCAGATTATTGCTTTTACTAAAATTTCTTGTTAATAATATAATATCATCACAGTAAGGGTTTATATAATATATTTTATAGTCTAAGCTATCATATTTTAATAAGAAATACATTAATTTCTAACGTTTTATTTATTAACGACGTGATTTTTTTATGGATTGTTATTAAAATGTATTAAGACTTATCCTATAGAATCATGATTGCAAATTATTCTTCATCCTTCGATGAAGTAATACTAAACACATTTTTTAGATGTATTTTTATGTATGTGCACAATAGATATCTTTTTATATTTATAAATAAAATTATAATGATCCAGTAAACAGAAAAAGAATGTAAAATTATTAATTATATACGTTTTCTATTCTTAGCTTGTCTATAACCGTTTTAAACGAGACAGTAGACTTTTATTTTGTAAGAAACCAAGTTTTCTATGTAAAAATACAATGCGTAAATACACGAAAATCGTAACATGCTTTTTTTCGATAGTAGCATATTTTTTTATTAATATAAAAATGAAGCTAATTTTATAGTGAATAAATCATATGGTTGTATAAAAACGTATCAAATTTTACTGGAATAGTATTTAAACTGTTTATTTTAAAAGATAAAGTTCAAAGCTTGCATGTATATTTTGATATACATATTGTATTTTTTACAATTAATTTGCATGATTTTAGCTTATAAAAACCCTAAATATATCTTTGATCTCGTAATAAAAACAGAATACAAATTTTTAAAGCAAATTTATATATAAATTAGTTCAAAAATAGAAAAAATTACATATGCTATCATGTTTAGTCTTAACACTCTTTTCATGTGTTTTTAGTTGTATTTAGCTTATTTCTAAATTCCATGGTTTTATGATGCATAAAAAAACATTGAAAATATTAGACCATTTTACTTTTGTTTGCTCAATCAATCCTTACAATAAAGTACATATAATTTTTTGTTTTATTAAAGTGTGTTAATTATTTAACTCATGCTATAATCGGCAAAAAAAATATTATTCATACATTAACTGTTTTAAAGAAAACACAAAAAATATGATATTCATGTATTGATAGACGATAACTAAAGCAAGAAACATATAGTCCGGGTAAAATTTACTTTTGTTGCTTTATGTAAATAAATCTGTCCCCTTTAGTCGTTAATATAATGATCAATATTTGTTCGCTTTTTTCAAATTTCTTGGCTATGATTATAAAATAATATTATCTTACTGAGCTCAAATTTTTCAAAATGCATATTAAAGGAGCTAGCTTTATATAAATTATTCATAAAATTACAAACGATCCTATATAACTTAGATATTTTAATCTGCGCAGACACTTTCAATTAAAAACGCATGCAAAACAATTTTATATATAATATGCTGCCAGGGAAAGAATTTCCTGTACTGTTGACAAAAATCATACTTCTTGATACTGCTAAATTTCAACTCTGGAAAGTAGGCACATTCAAATATATACTTTCAAATTACACAATTCGAAATGTTATGATTTATATTTTCAAAAGTTGATAAGCATAACTTTTTGATGTAAACTTGTTTCATGCATAATTAATTATTTTTTATATATTATAGTTGTTTGTTGTTATATCTGTCTATCTTTTAAAAATATACCAAAAACATAAGACGAAACAATGATTTTGCATATTAAATATATAAAGTAATTTTTTTCTGAAGAATTAGTTTTGCGAACTAAATAGGCATTCTTTAATAGCTTATAAATAAAACATATCTACCAGATGTGCCAAAAATTATATTAAATATTACATGTATTTTAGATAATATAAATAGTAAGAAGATTTAAATTATGTAGAATTTTATGAATTTAAAAACGTATTACCTGAATTTTTTTGTTGTCAAGACACCGCATTCAATATAAGGCAAAATGTAGGTTAAAAAACAAATTTCGAATTAATATTTTTAAATTTAACGAATTGTAGAGAATCGCATAAATAGTAATTTTCTGACACAAAAATACATTTCAAACCTAAGATATGTATTAACTTACTAAAATATATTAAGAAGTATTTTTATGTGTAAAAGCTTGCTAAAATGTTATTAATGATCAAGTGCTGTATATAGGGGTATAATTTAATACTTGATCTAATAACTTACTAAATCGATTATCTGGTTAACTATGATCTTAAAAAAATATAAAGATTCATAAATGTATAGGTAAATTCTATTTGCAGCTCTTATGTGCATAACAATTCATTTGCGATTTCATGAGAAATTTAAGTAATTTGTTTGTACATAATAAAAATCTTTGCCAAATGACATGCATGTGTAACATTGTAAGCCGATTTAATTTATGATCAATATATTTAATCATATTATTTTCCCAATATAATCAAATAAGCTATAAAAATATATTACATTGATTTTTTTTGATATAATATTTACATGTTTTTTAAATTTAAATGTATTTTAAATTATTAGTTAAATTTTGTAGATGATCAATATATCACTTTAGCAAATAGAATAAGTGACTTATGGGTCGCAGAAATGTATAATATGAATTTAGAAGGTCAAAAATTAAGAAAATTTTTTTAATTTGGTATGTATCAGCTTCTAAAATTACGTAATCCAATTTTTTCAACTGAGAACATTAAAAATAGTATTTACTAGCCGTTTGCTCATAAAATAAGCAAATTTGATGCCTATTTCGCCAAGATAAATAAATAATAAAAATTTTATCGGTGTGATGAGTATGATGAAGATTTTACTAACTGGATTTTATGATATCTG